>NC_086153.1:156985613-157670613 GCF_035149785.1 Candoia aspera
TTTCTCTTTGAAAGCACTCACTCAACTGCTTCAAAGGAATGGGAAAAGTAGTTCTATGCGGTACATTTATATTCTAATATTATAAAAGTTCACATTTTCCCAAGCATATACAGAATTTAATACTTTGCGACTAAAATCTTTTAAATCTGTGATGGAATGCGTCCCTGAAAGGGGTGTGTGTGATGTGGTGGATCTCCGCACTGCCACTAGCTCTCAGGAAGGAGGGGGCGCATTCCAGGGAGAGAAGAGAACTCTCAGGAGTCCGGGGGCTGTTGGTAGGAAAGCAAAGGGATTCAAGGTGGCCCCACCCTAGAGTCTACCAGGTTATTTGTGCTTGGGTTAGTTAGAGTAGCTTTAGTCTGGCAAGCTTCTGTCTATATGGTGAGAATAAAGAACTAGAGTTGGAAGACACTGACTCAGCGTGGTTCTTGGCCTGGTTCTGACAAAATCTTTAGAAAACTTGGTTACAGTATTTATTTCCATGAACAGGTTAATTTTAGAGTCATTAAACAGCTTAAGAGAAGATTTTTTTCAGTACTTCCAACTCCACTTGATGGCAACATCATTCTGTTCAAAGTCAGCTGTGACACAGAAAGGGATTTAGAGTTTAAAAGTATTTCTTAGGGGCAAGAAAGACGTGACACCAATTATGTCCATGCAATTAATATACACTCTTTTTTGTTATCTGAATAGCAGTTAAGCAAAGTCTGAAGACTCTTGAGACCTTGGTAAGAGGAGGAGGAGGAGGAGGGGGAGGAGGAATTGTTGTTTAATGCTCCTTGCCATGGTCTCTCTCCATTGTCAATGAAATATGTATGACTGCCATCATAACCAGTTGATCTAAGCCAAAATGGAAGATTGGTGCTTTTTAGTAAATTAGTAAGTTCAAGAAGCGGACCAGGTTCTTGCTACATCTATGCAACATGCATAATCTCCTGCTAATGGTAAGGGCACCATATCAATCAATCCAGGCACAATTTGCCTAACATACCACAAACACAACCGATTTTACCCTATGGACCCTAGGACTTCTCATCTAAAGACTACCTTGTAAGCAAAACAAACCATGGTCAGCATCCCACTATCTATGTACGTGTATGTGATAAAACAAAAAAGATAAGGTGAAGAATAAATGGGTAATGAATGAATGTGAATGCAAAAGTGAAATGTGGGGGATTTTTTTCTGGCTTCAGTTTTCTCATTGATAGCTCTTCCAGTTCTCTTTCAAATAAATTACATGTATGGAAAATGCTTCATTACATTGATCTTATATTCTGACTCTAAATCCTGTAGGTCAAATCTTGTTCGTGCACCTACTCTCTTCAATTTTTAAAGTTTAATCTGTATATTCAATACTAAAAATTCATGGTCTGATTCACAATCTTTGCCTGGAAATGTCCTGGATGGCTGGATTGTAGTTCTGTATCTTCTGTTTCATTTATGTATATATAATACATCCAATCATATTTAGGTGTCAAATATGTGCTTATGTTGCTTGAAGCAGGTATTGGCAATGAACAAAAAATTCATAAAACTCTATTAATGGGACTACATTATTGTACTTCCCTAATTCAATAATTCCATGTTCCTTATTTCTCAAACTTTTGCATTCTAATCAGCTATTAAAAATACTGTACCCTCTGTAGATAATGCATTTGGCATCTCTTGCAAGTTGCCACAGAATTCCTTAACGTCACCTTCTATAGGTAGTGGCATAAACTTGTGTAATGCTGAAGTTTGTTTGTTTATCATATTTTTATCACCGCCCGTCTCCCCCGCAAGGAGGGACCCTGGGCGGTTACTGTATATCCACTAATTCTAATATACGTGGTCCTAATACTTATTAGATTATAGTGAATGCATTCTTAGCAGTATCATTTTTGAATGTCACTGCTTCTTTATTCCTATCTATAATTCCGTGCCCTGAATAGTACAGCATGTAGCTGATTTAAAGTGGCTCATTTTTGGTCCACCTAAATCTACCTATTCCTAAACCATAAATATGCTTCATGTCCACACTGACAATTTCAAATTTTCCTTGGTTTATGCTTCCCACATTCCATTTTCCAGTGGCATGCCTCCTACTAAATGATGAACTTTTCTTTCAATACTGGTTCATCGTTGGTCAGAATTGTTAGGGCTTTGTTCAAGCCATATCACTATCTCCAGATCTGCTTATTAAAAGTTCAAAGCTTTTCCCCTATGCTTAGAGGAAGGTCTTCCAAACTGGGAGTCCCATCACCTGGCACCACTAATTCATCCCAATGTTATAGACGTTCCAGGCAGAATAATACAGCAATGGTTTGCTATTCCAAGTTAGATTTTAGAGTCCCTTCTCCCATGTGAATTGGCTTGTCTCTCCCATGTGAATTGGCTTGTCTCTCCCAAGTGAATTGGCTTGTCTCATGCTTGCAGAGCCCACCTACTTGTCCTCCTCCCACCCTGTTGTAGATTGCCCTGAGATCTCCTTCTCCCTTTTCAACCTCACTGGAAGGATGACCCAGCTAGGAGCTCCCACTCTTGCTAGCATCACTGTTACAGTCATTGACACTATTGAACTCTCCCATCACAGCAAAGTGGTAAGTGCCTAGGAATATCTCTTTTAAAGTTGTCTAAATTAGTGGTCATTACTACACCTTGGAAAAGTGTCAGAGAAATTTCGGAATTTATTTGGCCTTGTATTCTTATACATTCTGATAAGCAATTTCAGTAACCTCAGTGCAATAGATCAACAGACCACGCTTTAAAGTCAGCAGACGCGATCAGGCCCCTGGAAGCTACAGCCATGCCTGACGTAACAAAATGCTAACAAGATCAGTGAAAGTGTTAACTGTGAGAATGCAAGTAAGCCATTAAGGAGTGTACTAAATGGCTGGGAACTGTAAGCATTTAGTGCTGGAAACCAAGGTTCTTTGATTTAAGCTAAATAGTATTTATTAGTTACAAGTTCCTAGGCTTATTGTTTGGGATAAAAGCTTCTTTGTGAAGGAAAGTGTGATCTCATTTAATCTACCCTTTATGGAATATTTTAATATGCATATAAATAAACCAGTCAGTAAGGATAATCTTATCAATTACGTTGACAGTAATATCCTATTGGGTTATGGTTCATTAACTAACATACCCAATTAGAGGAAAGTAGATTTGCATAAGTCTATAAAGGGGGCTTGTAACCCCACCTCTCTCTGGATTTTTGTTTATTGGCCCTTGGTATTGAAACTGTCAATAAATCAATTTACGCTTTGACATATTGTGTCTTCATCTCTGGTCTAAAAGTACCCTATGGGAAAAATTTCTCCTTTGATAGCGAATTCCATACCTTGGCTTTATGCTCTGTGATTACTCATTTTGCCTATCTTAAAGTTCCTGATTTGCAGCTTCAACAAATGAATTCACTATCCCTGGACAAACTGTTAATGGCAGTAGTATATTTTGGTGTTATTTAGACCAAAGTCAACTACCTGTTAATCATTAGGGTAGCTTGTTCCTGCTTTAAGTTTTCAAGCAATTGTAACCAGTTAGCAAGTGGTTGCTCAGAGTAGATCATGCACTACATTTTGACAAAAATGAAGAACTAAGAAAAATTAATAAAGGGACTCTATTTCTACAGTTTGGTGTAGTACAGGGTTTCTCAACCAGGGTTCCATGGAACCCTAGGGTTCCATGAGAGGTCACCAGGGGTTCCCTGGCAGATCATGATTTATTTTAAAAATTATTTCAAATTCAGGCAACTTCACATTAAGGAGTTAAGTTTCATTCTTTATTTTTAGTTTAAGAGCACTGTTAATGCATATATACAGGCATACACATGAAATGAACATAATAATTTTGTAACTTGTGGCCTGTATTTGAGCCTGAATGTGCAGGGGTTCCCTGAGGCCTGAAAAATATTTCAAGGGTTCCTCCAGGGTCAAAAGGTTAAGAAAGGCTGGTGTAGCAGTTAAGGCATCAGGCTAGAAACTGGGAGACCTAAGTTCTAGTCCCACCTTAAGCATAAAGCCAGTTGAGTGATCTTGGGCCAGTCACATCCTCTCAGCCCTAGGAAGCAGGCAAAGGCAAACCACTTCCAAAAAATCTTGCCAATAAAACTGCAGGGACTAGTCCAAGCAATCGCCAGGAATCAAACACTGACTTGAAGGCACAAAAAAAAAAATCTACAGAAAGGAAATATTGTTTGAGGTTTTTAAAATAGGGAATACAAGTACTTTAAATAGAATTAATTAAACAAGTACTTTTTCTGGACACCTCTTGCTCTATAACAAGGTCAGTAACTGTCTCTGAATTTACTTTTCCTCTTCTATTTACTTTCTGGCTCTAAACCTATACAGCACTCCTTATATGGCTCATGTTATCAGCAAGGTCTTCCTATTATGCTCAAGTCTTCAACTGCATCAGCTTTACAATATAGTTCCCTCCAACTCCTTTCTTGCCCAACCATTATAAATGAATGCTACTTTTAAAATGAAAGGGCATAGTTAAGCATGAAGAAACTAATTAGAAATATCTAACACTGGTATTTCAAGGTCCTAACATTCCAGACTTAAACACTATTTAACAAACAGTTCTAAACATGCATTTTGAAAGCTAAGGCTAATACATTTGTGAAGTGCTGCTGTACATATAGCTGTCATCTGTCTATATTTAAACTTGTAGCTTTGGTGAACCCAAAATCTACAATCTTCCTCTAAAACATGTGCTGTTCAAGTTAAGCCCATAAGAAAAAACAAAAACACTTAAGCCTCATTTTAACATACTTATAGAACCTGAAGTACCCTAGATTGCATAGTATTTCTTCTCTCCCTCCCCAGCCTGCAAATAGTAAACTTAAATAAAATAGAGGGTGGGTGTTCTATAAAACCCTGAGAGGGAATTACACATTAAAAATAGATGGATGCTCTGTTAGAGGTTAATACTCAAGCTTGTGAATATCATAATGCAGCTGGGGATATCGATTTTGTCGCTAGATTGGTGGGGAGACTGATGAAAGGCCTTGCATTTCCCAGAGCAGCTGAATTCTTTAAAAAATGCAAAACCACAGCAATCTTGTAACCATTCCTCTCCTTTCCTCACTTTAATACTCAGAAGCCGTAAGAAAGGTTTTATGTTGAAATGAGGATGGTAAAGGAAAAATGAAATGGAACAGCTTCTTTCAAGACAGTATTGAAAATGAAATTGAGCAACTGAACACTGCTGCAGTGACAAGTTTAGTGCAAACATTCAGATGAATTAAATGGCCCTTGCATCGTCAAATCCCCAGGGAACTGGAGACGTACTGAGGTAGCTCCACTGTTGTTAACTTCTGCTGTTCTCTCTTAGCCTTTGTGATTTTTAACTTTCTTTTTAATAATAATAATTTTTTATATGTTAACTGATTTATAGTCTTATTGCATGCCGCCCAGAGTCACTTTTTTGTGAGATGGGAGGCCATATAAATTTGATGAATAAATAAATAATTTTTTCTCTCCTAATGTGAGGCTTAATTTCTTTAAGATATGCAGGAGGTACTGGCATCTATTATAATCCAATGTGTGGCTAGGGTGACTTTTAGTTTCTGTTCATTTTGTGGAAAGGCTAGACCTAAGAAATTACTGCTTTGGTCTCCACTAATATGCATTCCCTGCCCCCATACACACATATACACATACACTGTCTCACTATACCTATCTGCTTTTTTTATTTTTCTGTTCACCTGGCACTTTTCAGATGCACTGGAACTGAAAGCATGCTGGCTGGAAATTACAAAAGATGCAATCTGAACACATTTGGAGAGCACCAGGGAAGGCTGGACTGGACAAGTACAGTGCATGCATCTCATTAATGTATCATCTGTATAGCTGAACTACAATAAAATATTTTTAAAAGATCTGAGATGAGAAAATGGAAAAAAAATCTTTCTGGGATAATACCTTGGTTGAGCTGTGTGGCCTCTGTGATTTGAATTCCATTTACAGAACACTGTGCTCCATCGAGTGGTATTAAATGAACTGTTCCATTAAAGTGTTCAAAAATGCAGTGCTTACTTTCCAAATCAAGACCATGAAGTACTAAAACACAAAAACAGATTTTTTTTAATAACTATTAAAATAGCACTTTTATTTTTCTAATCCTAAGGTTTAAATCTATTAATCTTTAACCCATTAATTGTACAAAAGATTCCTAGATTTCATATTTTCTTTAAGCTGCCTGTATAAAGAGAAAGAATACATAAAATATTGCAACAAAAGCAGAATAAGTAAACTGATCTACATAGAAGCAGAGAAATAGATCAAAACATACACATTTTTAAAGTAACAATTAAAACATGAAACTAATTAGATATCAGTGGACACTAAAAGTTGTCTTGTGGTACTTTTAAGAGACCCATATGTGATTTCAGTAACAATACAATCATCAGCTTTATGGCCTCTTATGTAATTTTGTGCTATATATATTTTCCTCTATTAAATAACTGATTTTTCTTAACATATTCTACTCTGGAGATCATTGCAGCTGTAACAATGACCATTCCTGAAATATCATTAAAGGACTGGAAGTGATAAAGATAACTCTATCTTTGTTATGAATACTAGGAAGGAATAAATTGTGCTGAACATCAGCAATGTAAATATAGAGAAATTTGATCCCACCAGCATGTAATGTCAAAATCCCTCAGAATTTTGGGCTCGATTACAAAATGCATGTCTCCTCCAGCTAACATGAGTGGTTATGCACACATGGAAGTCCTATCCACATGGTTCAGTGCAAACAACACCCCTAACTTATTATTCTTCCAACATGACAAATGGCTGTTTCTACTCATTTAGAGCCTTTACTCCCTTTGAGAGTCAGACATTTCCCTTCGAAATGGCGAGAAGTGTTCTTAAAACACTGCATCCAGAATACTGATCTTCAAATCAGTCTAAGCCTGGTCCCAGCCTCATAGCTCATGGGATTTTCCCAAAAAGGTATGTACCAGCTTCTTACCTTTCCTTTATCACAGTTCCAAAACTCCATCAGGCCCATGCTTTGGCCAAGTTGGAGGCATTGCCCTCTGTTGTTTTGTTACGGTGCTAAAAAAAATGCCCCTTTTCATCAGCATAGATGTCCATGTGGGGGATGGCTCACTAGAGTCCCTGAGTGATATGCGCCTTTTCTGCTCACTCTACAGGGAATTCTGGATGACTTCTATCTAGCCTATGCTAAAGAAATTCCCTGGTAGAAAGTACAACTTCTATTTGCTGCTTCTTTTGTTCCAACCAGGATCGCAATATATTCTCCCGGGTTGCTCCATTTAGTGCTTATATATGTACCATGCATCTTTACTTGTGATTCAACAACTATATTATTTTTGTCTAACTTTTAATTTTGAATTTTGTCCTTTTATACATCTATACACAGACATGCAGGGGCACACACACAAATTTATATTTGACTTATGGCCATAATAAAGTTTTATTGGATTGGATTGGATTCGACAGCTAGAGAGGCATTACCCAAAATATATATTTGCATAGCTAGGAGAACAGGGATTTTTATTCATATACCTTATTTTGCTAAGAGCAACAGGGGGAAATTCATAAACTAGCAGAGATGGACTAGGGATAAGAAGTTTATAATACGATGACTTATTTCCAATACCATAAGCATTGGTAAAAAATATTGCAGTGTTGTTTCTGTATCAGCCATTCCTCAAAAACCAGAGGTGTGATTTCTTCTCCTACCATAGATAGGCATACTTATGAATAAAGTACTCATGGCACTGAGTACTTTATGCATAACCCTATTCAACAGATGGGGGAAATGAAGTGTGTGTGTGTGTGTGTGTGTGTGTGTGTGTGAGAGAGAGAGAGAGAGAGAGAATAGTAATCCTAAAGCCCTTTTCAAGTTTATAAATTTAGAAATCACCCTCTGCCCCCACAACCAACAATTGCTGCAACAGCTATTAGATTAAGAGAGAAAGAGAGCACATATTTTTTACCAATATCTTGTTCTTTTGCAGCATCTTCTCTGCCAACATGTGTTTGACCCTCCTAAGGAAGAAAAGTTGACATGTTATTGTTATTATATAACATCACAAAATTACTAAAAATGTTATGATAGAGGTTATGCTTTTTCCTAGAAATTTAAATCTTTTCCCAAATATTCTTGAGGCTTACACCACCAGTTTTGCTGAGAAAAGATAATAAAACTGCCAAATAAAGCTTCCATAGCAGGAATGATCTTTTCCTGTATTCTAAAGAATCAGTAAATGGAACATGCAAACATTAAAATGCATTTTAAAGCAAATACTGCCAAGCTCAGACAACTTTTCCTTCTCCAGTTTAGCAGTGGCCTAAACCATCAGCAGATATATGTATTTATGTACTGTATTTATTTGTTTTTCTTACAGGTTCTTTTACGCTGCTCCAGCTGAGTGAGTCCAAGCAAAATGGAATTTCTTGTCAGCCTATAGGTCTCTAATACTGGGGTCCTTGTTTAATGACCATTCATTCAGCGACCATTCAAACATATGACAGCGCTGAATGAGCGGTGGTTATGACCAGTCCTTGTACTTACGGCCGTTGCAGAGTCCCACAGTCATGTGATCACCATTTGCAAACTTCTTTGCCAGCTTCCTACAAAAAGTCAATGGGAAAGCCAGCAGAAAGTCACAAATGGTGACCACAGGACATAGTCGCTTAATGACCTGCAGTGATTCGCTTAATGATGGCAACTGGAAATGCCAGAATTTCCATCGCTAAGTGGCACGGTCATGTGACATCATGCTTTACAACTGCATTGCTTAGCAACAGAAATTCCGGTCTCAACTGCCATCGTTAAGTGAGGACTACCTGTATTACATGGACTCCGGGGAAGAAATTGTGAAATAAAGATGGCTCCATAAAAAGCGGAGCCAACAACCACAGCGGAATGGAGAGCTGGCTAGTAGACCAGCTCTTCATAATTCCTCTCAGGACAAAGAGAGGACCTGAGATTGCCCACAAGGGCTCCAGACAACTGCTCCTCATAAGGAGACCGCAAGACAGCAGTGTCTGATGGGTTTAGAGCTCTGGGAGATGAAGAAATAGCCATCTTGCTCAAACCATGGTCAGTGCCTTTAAGGACACTGGGTCACTATATTTCCTTTTCTAATCACTTTTGGAAATTGCTTGTTAACCACTTTTCAACTATTAGGGATCTTTGGATCGACAAGTCTGAAAATACTGGGTGAGTTTTTTATTGTTGTAATTATAATTTTTAATAAAATTACTATTAAAAAAAAGGACTACCTTTTTAAAGAGTGGAATACTTTACAAAATTATAGATTATTAAATCTAGAAGGCCACAACCTGAAATTTGGTTGGCATGGATTCCTATGGTATAACAAATTGAAAGTAAATAAAGTATTTAATAATCATTGTATTAGAAAGCCCCTTCTTAGAATTTGGGAAAAATATAAATCTACTCTAACACCCACTCTACCATTATGGATTTCCCCGCAAGAAGCGTATAGTAGGAGAGAAAAAACAGGAATTTGCAAATGGCTAAGATATTTGGACCTAATAAAATTTGAAGGGGCTATATATAAAATGAAAAGAAGAGATGAATTGGAAAATGAAGGACATCCATGCCAATGGTTTTTGTATTTTCAATTAAAGGAACAATTTAAAATTGATGCCCAAAGTTACAAATTCACAAAAGATTTAACCTGGTGGGATAATTTAGTTTATGCCAACAATGACCACATGATTTCCAAAATATATAAAATGTTATTACAAATAAGAATGGCAAATGTACAAATTAAACAATGTATGATTAAATGGGAGAGAAATCTTGGACATCACATTGACTATGATGTTTGGGAAAGAATGTGGACCAAAGGGCTGAAATTTACTTTAAATTATAATTTAAAAGAAAATTTTTACAAAATGATGTACAAGTGGTACATTACTTCAGAAAAAATATCCAAAATGTTTCAGAATACTTCAAATGTCTGCTGGAAGTGTAAAAAAGAAACAGAAACATTTTATCATATGTGGTGGACTTGTAAGAAGGTGAAAAAAATTTGGACATCTATACACAATATAATTTGTAAAATGCTGACTAAAGAAATTAATAGAACACTGGAACTCTATTTACTGGGCATCATGGACAAGGATTTGGAACATGAACATGGAAAACTTTTACGATATTTGATCACCGCAGCTAGAATTACGTATGCATCAAAGTGGAAGGAAGAACTGACCCCCTCAGTGGAAGAATGGACATTTAAATCCCTGGATTTGGCGCAGATGGCAAAACTTACAGACCAGCTAAATGATAAAAATGTGGAAGATTTTCAGAATGACTGGACCCCCTTCTTCAACTATGTAGAATCAACCCCAAAATTAATGTAAATGTGTAAAACATATGAATATAATAGACTTATATAGAATTATTGTAACCAAATCAGTGAATTGTGAAAAGAAATTATTTAGTTAAGGTATAAAATTGTATTACTTAGGGAGTTGGAAATCCATTTCCTTTCCTTTTAAACCTCTTCTTCTCTTTCTTCTTTCTCCTTTCCTTTTTTCTTTCTCTTGTTTTTGCATTTTATGTTTATTGTTGATTTGACATTTTATGTTTGTATTATTTGTGTAAATAATTTAATAAAGACTATTTTTAAAAAATAATTTATTGAATTGATTGTGGATTTTGGATTAAAAAATAACACTTTTTCTTCTTGAACTTCAGGTTGATAGAATCACAAAACACAGACTGTCTCTTCTTGTACAAGCTTGAGGTACAGTTGCCTGGAACTGGAGGTCTTAATGGTTAGTGATGTATTGCTTGTCTCATGCTTCCCATGACAGTAATATCTGTTATTTAATTTACTTGATACTTAAATGAAATATCTTTTAAAACAGCTATGATTCTAATATTATTAGAAATTATTATTTCCTTCTAGTTCTGTGCGTAGCTAGCAAAAGCAAATTGAATGTTTCAAAACATCAACAAGTCATGGTCAGAGTAAAATGAGTAAAGAACAAATACAATTAAAAACAATGTCATTCATCTATCACTAATCCTCAGGGCAGATATAAGCAGTAGATGACTGATATAATCATACTAAACGAATTAGAATATCCAATAATTGACGTCCCATTTTGCAGAGAAGTAACAGATGTTTAGCTTATTCAGACAGTAAATTACTACTAAAACAAAACTGTCCATTTAGAAACTGGAAAGCAGATAAATACTGAATTACCTTCAAATGATACAAGATGATACCTGTGCTCAGAAGATCATCATCAATGCCTATTAAGTGAGGCAGCTCTGAATCTAACACAACTCCAATTCCTTCTTTCCTCAAAGCTAAAGTTTGCTCCTGTAAACACAAATAGGATAAAGCTCACTTAAAGCAGTATTTGCATATGAATTCAATGTTATATAATTTATTTTCACTGAAAGTAAAATCACCACAGTGTTAAAAGAAATATGGGAAATGACTGTAATTTTTACAAAACAATGAGAACTACCATAATAAATCAGTTGAATAGCATATTTAATCTGATTGTTGATTGTAACTAATTATTTTTATTAGAAGAGAAACACAGTAAACAAAATAGCATGACTTAAAATGTAAGTATCATAGCTTTGGTATTTAGATATTTAGGAACAAGAAGAGTTATCTATCCTTCTTGATGTAAATAGATTGATACAGCATATGATTAACATCATACTCCAATAATTTTTGAACTCATAACATCTGACCTATGGCAATGAGTTCCATAGATCCGTAAAAATAAAACTGCAGCTCCCAGAAGTAATTTTAATTTGTATTCCGGGCTTCCATTGATAACAAATATACAGATGAACAGCACTCAATTTTTTCCTAAAACCTACCCTAAATATACTGTAGATTTGATGGTCACATTTTGTTCTATTAAAGCTTTTAAAGACTCTTCAATAAAACATATTGCAATAATCCAGTTTATGGGTTTAAAGCACGGAGCTATACATGCAAATGCTACAATATTTCCTATGTAGCTACAATATGCTCACAGTAGGCCACCAAAACTGCATACATTGGAGAGTGTTTTTTTAGTCAATCATTTTGAAATGCACTTCTCTAGTTTAAAGCTACAAAATGATTCTTGAATGCACAGACGTAGTTTAAGCTAGCAAGAAATATTCATGGACAGGTTTAGCTGTTTTTGCAATCTTATAGCGAAAATGTCCATACAGTATTATACTAACGTGCAAAAATCCATCTGATGTAAATTTATGGCAACTAAAACAAAACTAGCATCACTAAAGTAATGCCAAAAGAAAAGAACCAGCTAAATTTCATACAGAAGATACTTAATGATAATCTACTTGTATTTTAAGAAGTGGAATTGAACGTGAACCTTTCCTACAAGCTTCATGTCTCATTGGGATAACTGTAAGAATTCAAGTCATGCTGGATTTTGTCTTGATTGGTATAAATTAGTTTCTCCACAAAACAGACACTCTAGATTTGTTGGACTACAATTCCTTTTTTCCCCAACCAGCATGTTTGGTTACGGAGATACGAGTTCAGCCCACCTCAAAGTCTGAAGGCTGATATAAATGAAAAAGCCTGCAATACCACCAAACACTGTTTATTGTGTATGTTTTAAAATATTACATTACCTAGCAGAGCGACAAAAAGTGGAGGTGAGAACATGGCTGCTAATAGTCATCTATTGGCTCAAGTGCCACTTTTCCCCATCAGGACAGAGTCCAGTACTCCTGACAGACTAATTTCAGTCTTCATGGCAACAGGCAATTTTGGGGAAACTTACCCATTATGGCTTGCCACTTGAGCGACTGCTCCTTTTGGAATATGCTCAGGCCAAAAGAACCAATAGAAAAAGGGTCCTAGATCTAGAATTTCAGGACAAGGTCAGCCATATTCCAGCCCTTGTTAGAGCTCACACAACTTATTCCAGGTGGGAACTGGGCAAATACTTAATTACCTGAGCCTCCCCTGCACAGCAAAAAGCCTTTCTCAGAGCCAGGATTGACGTTTTACCCTCCACAGTTCTCAATGGGAGATTTACCAAAGTTCCCATCTACATGAGAAGTTCTCCATGTAGCACAAACACTATGGAGGCCACCACACATGTCCTTTTACACTGCCCCTATTACCAATGCAATTAAGAAACATTTATCCTTCCATTATTGAAGCAAGTTATAGGCCATAATAAAAGTTTCCTTCTTGAAAACTAACCCTTTATTACATACCATATAGACAGATTGTGTCTGGCAGCAATTCAAATTCACAACAGATAACTTATGGGTCAACTTACTGAGAGTTCCTATTTTATTTAAATCTTTACCTGTTTTTACATCTTTTTCTGCGCCTTCAGAGGCCCTCCTTTAGCCTATAGTTTTAGTATTAATGTGAATAATTTTTATAGAGATATTTTAGTGTTGTAATTTTATAGTATTGTAGTAGCAATCCTAGCTTTCAGTTATCTTTTATCTCTTATACGTTTTGGTAGCATTACTGAAATGGGTGTAATTTTTCTGGTTTGTATTTTATGCTAATCAATGACCAAAATAAATATTTGATTGATACAGTATCTATAAATCTGGGCATTACAGGTACTACCGGCGAGTTGCAGCTAATAGAAACTGAATTAAAAATAATCAAATGAAAGGTAGAAATTACCTGAGTTTGTAGAACACTAATGAACAACCATCAGTGATATTAGAAAAAGTCATCTTGTCTTCTGGTAATTTAAAATAATTCTACAGATATTAAGCCTCAAAAATATATAAACTTTACCAGATAAAAATGTGAGAAGTATAACTGAGCACAATAGATTTGAATAAACAATATGCAGCATACACATAACAATAATTAAACAATATCTTTATATCTTGTGAAAACTGAAATCTTTGTTATGAAAAGCACACTCATGTTAAACTGTTGTGGAGGAACAACTACAGCATTGTTTACTATACATTGATCTTAAATGGGCTTAAAACTGACATATATTTAGTCAGTTGCATTTAATGTTCCATTAAACTTCCACTTAAGGATATTTAGGACTGCAACCCTACTGTAAGTATAATGTAAGACATTCATACTGAAGTTCAGGAAAAAGGAGATAGCTGAAATGATAGCTAATTGAAGAAGAGACTGAGCAAAAAGAACTTCCTTACATAAAGGCTTTTTGACTGACTGTAGAAAAGATTATATTTACTATAGGGGAAGTAGGAGAAAAGAAACTGACCAACCAGCTTCAAAAGTTATGTATATCCCTCCTACTTGGTGAGATGTGAATATGCTGGCTTCCAAGGTAGATCTTCCCTCCTTCCTTCCCTCCTTCCTTCCTTCCTTCCTTCCTTCCATTTAGACACCATCCAACTCCAAAATGGCTCTGGTCAGCGGATTCCAGATTAGCCATCCCCACTTGCATAGAATAGCATGAGCACGCGTGGGGCTAAATTGGGGTTTGGTTGTGCTTATGGTATATTGATGGCTGGCAGAAGCCAATAACTATGAGCATACCTGGTGATGCCTTGACAATAAGGAAGATCACAATTTGGAAAACAAGAGAAATTAATGGTAAATAGCTTGAATGAATGAATAGAGAGAATGAATGAATGAGGACATGTATGTCTGAGAAATTAAATGTAAGAGGAAGAATGTAATAGATTTAAATAAAGGTGGTTGGATATAGTGGAACTGATAAATACTTGAAGTAAGTGAAGGTGTAGGTTTAATTATGAATGGAAGGGCCAAAAAGTATGAATTGGCATCATCTAAGTTACTGTGGATGCATTATCAAAGTAGGAATCCATGGTTGGGTTATGGCTGCATGTTACACTCCTGTGAATGGTGATAATGGAAGAATCAGAAAAATAACTGGGAAAATTTGCAAAATTATGAATGAGTTTGACCCAAGGAGGAAAATATTCTTCTGGACAAGAACAATGGACAGGTGGGAATGTAACACAAGAATTTAGAAAACGTGATTGGTCCAAAGACCCAAGAATGAATTATAATGGTGAATATCTATATCTATGTACAGTGAATATCAACTTAGAAAAAGGTTTGTTTTGAATATGTGACTGAAGCATAAGTCAATTTATACATAGGACAAGAGAATGAATATAAATATAACAGATGGTTTGGTCATATAAAGTGAATGAATGAGCTACAAAACAAATGTGAAGGAAAAATGAAAGGATCAAGAGGAAAGGGGAATCTAATTTATGGCTAGATGCAGTTCACGGTAACTGTCCTGTTCAGACTTAGAGGCGGCCAGGCAGATTAAGTATCAAAAATACTCTTTATTAAATAACTATTTACAATAAATAAGTCCTTAAAATCAAGAAGAACTGATTTCAGTTAAGTCCAATTGGGCAGCAACAAGGAAACCTGCAAAATCACAGGAGGAGATAGCAGCAAGGCAGTAGAGCAGGACTCTCATGCAAACTGGAAGGCTGGGAGAAGCTGAAGTATGAGACACTACTGGAGCCAAAGACGAAAGATCTTGAACTAGAACGCCACTTGAATTAGGCTGGCAGCAGAATGCTGGACACTTCTGGAATCTAAGGATCGGGCTGGACTGGACTCGATGACTTGGGCTGGACTGGATACTGGGAACTGAAGGCTCGAAGCAAGGCTGAGAACTTGAAACAAGGCTGGACTCAGCTGGAAGCCCTGGACTAGGCTGGACACTCTGGACTAGGAACTCAGAGCACGGCTGAGGACTTGGAGAAAGGCTGGACTGGAACAAAGATTCCCTGTGAGACTGGAGGTCGAAGGCACACTGAAGCTGCACAGGAGACATGGAGCTAAGCAGCAGTCTAGAAACGTTGCAAGGCTGCACAGAAGGCTCGGGGCAAGATTGCGAGCTGGAGGCACAAGGCTGGACTGGAGACTCTGAGCATGGCTGAATTCTCAAAACAGGGTGAAGAACGCGCCTGGAATGCGCATAAGGTGAAGCTGAACACAAGACTGAGATTGCTGGGTTTGGCGAGGAGAAGATCCTGGGTAGCAGCAGGAGCAGGACTTAAGTCCTCTTCCATGGAGAACGCTGGCGCTGATTCCTCTTTGGTAACAGACACTGTCTCCGACGCTGGTAAGGACTCTTCTGCGGAAACTGCAGGCTTGTAGGATTGGTTGTCTCTGGCCACTTGCTCTTCACGCAGCTCCCTTTTATGCCAATCCTTCGCGTGCCTGGATCCTTCTGCAGCCTATCGAGTTGCCTTCTCCTTCATGCACTTTTCTGCTCATCGTTGGTGCGCACTGATTGGAGGATTCAAATCCTCCTCCAAGTCTTGACCAATTAGTGCCTTTGACTCTTCCCACCCTGCTGACTCATCCCCAGGTTTTGCTTTCCAGTTTTCAGACTGGTAAGTTTCTGTTTCCTCCTCTGACTCAGAAGGAGTTTCAATTTCTGAGCCAGAGGCAGGCTGGATTCTCACAATAACCTCAAAAAGAAATGACAAGTTTAAACAACAAAAGGCAATGTATGAAGCAGTGTGTGGACATGGTGGAAGAAAGGATCGTTAAGTATAGGCAGGTATATTTGTTGTTGTTGGTGTAAACCAATTTTAGCTAGGTTTCCTTTTCTTGTTCTTATCCCATGCCTTCAATTTCTTTCTCTTGTTATTTCTTACTGTTTTTCTGAGATTTGTATATCACTGTTTACCCTTTCATTGTAAAATTGCAGAAAGTGGGCCACCTGATTTTTGCCAATCCATCACACCTCATGCAACAACCCCAAAGCTGTTTTGTGGTAGGGAACCCTCTTGAAAGTATGGGATAGAGAAAGGATACCTGTAATAGATAGGAATAGAGAAATAAAGGGACTTGCTTTGCCCTAGCTATTGATTATTAACATGTTACTACTGGCTATGACTCTTTGGGTACATATGAGAAATTATACTACCCTGGATGAAGCCATGATACCCTAACATTTTCACACAGGAATAAATGTATTCATCTTCAGTGATATGATGCTGAAGTTGTAAGTTATTGGAAAGTTAATACAAAAATGAGAATGACCAGCTAAAGGTCAAAACAATACAAAAAATATACTCATGTTTGTTTCAAATAAAAAAGATCAAGTGTTTTTGCAAAGACAGATGAAATGGCCTTTAAAAACCAATCAGTTTGATTTTGTGTACCCCACCGTAAAAAAATCAGTGCTTTGCTCTCTCAAATGTCATAGGTAATTGGCTTTGGTCAGATAACTACTGATTTTGCTGATGTGTTTTGTATTTCCACAAATGTGTGAATTCTGCTTCCCACTTAAGAACAGTTTATCGTGAGTATCATTTTCTCCAATCTCACCATATTCCAGTATGGAAGCAACTTAGCATTGACCTAAGTTGCAAAGCAACTGCCTGATACAACACTACGTTTCACATAGTGCTCACAGTACATAGAGGTGAAGGTAGAAATATAAAATCAACCCATATTCTAACCCATCTTCCTGGGCTATCTTTCAGCATACTTAACAATCTTATCGATGTATAAAGTCAAGCATTGCCATCATCAAACTAACTAGTATACACCAAGGAGAGCAACTAGTAAATAGAATCCATAAAAAAAATTAAAATGCCTTGAGAGGTAATCAACATTAAAGTTTAAGAATACATAAGAACAAACAGCAAACGTTTGTCTTCTGGATTGTACTTTACAATCCACCATACTTTGTCTGCTTCCATCCTCACCCAGAGGATGTATTTTTAGCTGATAATCCTAGTCATCTCTGAAGTTCAAAAGAAAATAAAATTAGTATCAGGTTGCATCATGGAATATATATGTTATTTCTCATTTATGCAGCAAACGTAGATGTGTTTCCCATGTTATATGCCAGTAAATCCATGTTAGCTGTACTGTACACTGAAGAGACCTGGCCCAATTCAGTGATATATGCACCACACAGATGCTCTCTTTTGCAAATATATACAGGCAATCCTTGCTTAACGACCACAATTGAGACCAGAATTTTGGTTGCTAAGTGAAGTGGTCATTTAGCAAATCTGACCCATTTTAGGATCTCTTTTGTGGTGGTCATTGAGTGAATCATCATGGTCATTGAGCGAACCACGTGGCAGTTAAGTGAATTGTGTGGTTCCCCATTGATTTTGCTTGCCAGAAGCTGGCTGGGAAGGTCGAAAATGGCGATCAAGTAACCACAGGATGCTGAATTTGTCATAAATGTGAACCGGTTGCCAAGCACCCAAATTGTGATCATGTGACCATGGTGACGCTGTGATGGCTGTGTGAGGACTGATTGTAAGTTGGTTTTTCAGCACCATCATAAGTCTGAACCATCACTAAATGAATGGTTATTGTATCCACTGTGTTTGTAACTTATATTTTAGGTTAATTTAAAATTTCTTAGGGAATTCCTATAAAGGTTCATGACCTTTACTATCCTGCCCAAAGCACCCCAGCAATATGTTGAAAAGCTAAAATTATAAATTACAATCTGTATCAATTATGAAATGGAAGCAGCAAATAAGTTCTCTAACATTAAAAAAAATCTCTCAAACACATGAGATTTGGGGAAATTTAAACAAAATTTGAAAGAAAATAAGACATTTTTTAAAAAGTATGTAAGTGGTGGCAATTTATTTACCACACACAAAAATTGTTCAAGGAACCAGCGATTTCCATTGGTCCCAGTTTCCCATATGAAACAATCTAACCAACCCCAGTGGCTTGGTACCAAACTCAAAAAACCTACTGATCTGGATGAATATCATGAATATAATATCCTTTCCTACCTTCACTGAAGTATAGATATAATTTGTACCCTGAATTCTTCATCCTGCTTCATATCAAATGTTACAAGCAAATAAGCCAAGATATTCTAGCAAAGGTTTGTTTTTAACAAGTCCTTCCTCTCACCCATTCAGGATTTAGATGTATTAGTACCCCATTAGTGTTTCTCATGTACCTGTCTTTTTATAGTTGGAATAAAATTTGAGTATTCTAAACTTTGGACTGCCTTTCTTTTTGCCACTTCCTACTGCTTCCTACTAAGATTTCCCCAGCAAGAGCTTCCCACCCCACACTGAAAATCCAAAGCTGTTATAGCACAACACATATGTGAAGACATATAATGTATGAATGAGTACACATGGTAATAACCACTAACTTAGCTCTTTAAAAAGAAAGTTAAATAATTATTGCTCTTTACTTACAAATGGTAGAGAATTAGGAGTATGATAGTTAAATGAACACCAGAATGCAGTGTATTATATTCATTAAAAAATAAATTTAAAACATAGCGGAGCAACATGGAGAACAGTAATCCAAATCCTGATGCAGTAGGATTAAGATCTCCAAACAATTAACATTTGAGTATCTAGAGGCTAGAAAGGGAGAAAACACAGAGGCAGTTGAAGACTTTGTATTTCTAGGTGCAAAGATTACTGCAGATGATGACTGCAGCCAGGAAATCAGAAGACGCTTAATCCTTGGGAGAAGAGCAATGACAAATCTCGATAAGATAGATAAGAGCAGAGACATCACACTGACAACAAAGGCCCGCATAGTGAAAGCAATGGTGTTCCCCGTAGTAACATATGGCTGTGAGAGCTGGACCATAAGGAAGGCTGAGCGAAGGAAGAGCGATGCTTTGGAACTGTGGTGTTGGAGGAAAATTCTGAGAGTGCCTTGGACTGCAAGAAGATCAAACCAGTCCATCCTCCAGGAAATAAAGCCAGACTGCTCACTTGAGGGAACGATATTAAAGGCAAAACTGAAATACTTTGGCCACATAATGAGAAGACAGGACACCCTAGAGAAGATGATGATGCTAGGGAGAGCGGAAGGCAAAAGGAAGAGGGGCCGACCAAGGGCAAGATGGATAGATGATATTCTAGAGGTGACAGACTCACCCCTGAGGGAGCTGGGGGTGTTGACAACCGACAGGAAGCTCTGGCATGGGCTGGTCCATGAAGTCACAAAGAGTCGGAAGTGACTGAACAAATTAAAAAAAAAATCTAGAGAATTTACTACATATCTTTAGAACTTAGGTTTTCATTCATATAATAGCAGTATTAATGGTTTGCTGGGTAACCTCTGTGATAAATGATTAAGCTACATACAGCGTAAAATAACATGGTTCTCCCATCCATAATTGGAATATTTTTTTCTAATATGAGAGACTTCATTTCAGTTCTTGCTACAGGAAAAGTCTCCCCTTGCATCTGCAGGCCCCATGCCATCTTCCATTGCTTCTTTAATGGGCTGATTTCAGGGGAGAAATAATTAAAAATTGCCTCCTATCTTTACTCCCTAGTTTTGTTAAATTAACTGTGCTGAATTTTTATATTGCTCCTCTACAAGATATTAGCTTGAGGATGCCAGATTACTTTTATGTTGCAGTTAATGGGTTGGGAATTAAATACAGGTTACCATATTCAGAAGAGTTCCTCATCCTCTGCGTACCATTTTTGGGTGACTGGCAGAACTGCTCTGGGAGGATTGGGAAGGAAGAACAGTGTCATCAAATCAACTGCATATATCTAAATCTGAATGCAATTAAGTATCTAGGAACAGAATGGAAATGTGACCATAATTGAAGCTTTTAAAAATAAAAATCACATAGAAAGGAGAAAATATTCTCTATAACATTTCTAAAATCTAAACACTATCATTGTATCTGTGTGACTGTGTACGTGTATGGATGTATGGATGTGTGTATATATATTTCACAGATAACTATCACAGCACCATGTTCAGAACAAAAGCACCATGTTCAGAACAAAAACACAGTCTTTTTTTAAAAGGAGAGAAAACAATTTAAACACTATGTGTTATATTTAAAAAAACCTATGCTTAAAGACATAAAAATAAGTATGCCACACACACTGCTGAGATTTCCTAGTTAGATTCCTCTTTCTCTCTGCACTGTAAATAATGTTATCCTCATCAATCAAGAAAACCCATTAAAATTATGCTGCAAAATAAATAGGGAATGCAATGTTACACACACAGACTGTAAACAGCTTACCGTGAAAAACAGATGGTACTAAAGCACACCAACAGGCCTCAAAATTGAATGTCAGTTTGAAAAAGGCAGATGTAGCATGCAGTTTTGACCAACTGAGCAACTACTAGGATAGAGAAGTTCTAAGGATGTGAATTAATTATGCCATTCTTTTTATGATGGTGAGAGTGCAAAAGAATTACAGTCCCATTATAGACGTTATAATGTCGATATATTCTTTCTGTTACTTTTCTTTCCTATAAACTGTTTACTAACTTAGCCACACAAGTACTGATATTTATTAACATACAGAAGAAATGAGCAATGCCACATTCATGAACACTAGTATTATTTTATTTTATTTATTTTCTATCCCACCTTTACTATTTTTATAAATAACTCAAGACAGCAAACATACCTAATACTCCTTCCTCCTCCTATTTTCCCCACAACAACAACCCTGTGTGGTTCTATTAGTAGTTTTCATTATAAAACTTTTACAGATACAAATGGTGTTTCAGAAAATGTAGTTTTACCTTTTAGTGATGTGACCAACATTAACAAATGTCTTTTTAAATATAATGCATCTGCATAGATTCCATTAATTTCACTAACAATATTTTCTCTGGGTACTACCCACAATCAGAAATCTGTAGTAGATGAAGAAATAAAAGAATTTTATGCAACAGCAGCTAAACTGGAAGGCATTTGGTCTTTCTATGCACATTTGCGCTTTTTCAGTTTTTGTTTAACTACTTTGCCAAAGTGTAGCCATCTGCATCGCAAGAGAGGCTTTCAATGCTAATATATTGGAAAGCAGAATAACCCTCAATCTAAAAACATCAGAACAATGACAGAACTTAGAAAAACAAGCACATGTAATTTATTTTAATGGGGAAAGGAGAGAGAATTTGCTGATAATTAGAATGAGTGCTATAAACATTGCATCTTGGAAATAAGATTAAAAATGTAGAACATCTATCTCAGATTTAAGGTACAAAGGAAATATGTGCTTATTCTTTCAATGATATTGTGGAGGTAATAGAGATCTGGAGAAATCTTTTTCTGTATATCTTCAGTATAGGATTTTCTTTAGAAAACATTACCTTATTTTTTGTTTGCATTCTAACCAGAGACCTATAGTGGGCTCCAGGTCACAGTACAATGTAAACTTGCATAATAAATTAACTGATTCAAATGCAAGTTATTACGTTAATTTACAACAGTTACAATTTGACCCCAAACCACATGAGAAGTTGATAGATATAACCCGAGTCTGAAAATAGCGGGGAAGATGTTTTCTCAGCACGCTAGAGCTAAGTGAGAGATTGATACTTTAAATCAATTGATTTTTAATGGTTGTTTCTGAGATTTTGAGAAATTGTCTTTTGAGTTGCACTTGCCTTTAATATACTGTATGCTTGGCTAGCCTCCAACATACCCGTAATCTTAGCTTCTTTAAGAGGTGTTGCACTTGAACAGAAACCAACATTTAAATTTTATAAAGTAGTAAAAAGCAAAATAAAGTCAGTATAGGTAGTTCTTGGTTAACAACCACTTGTTCAGCAACCGTTTGAAGTTACAATGGTGCTGAATGAGTGGTACTTACAAACGGTCCGCAAAGTTCCGGCCATCCCAGCACCCCAGCGGTCACGTGATTGTGATCCAGGCACTCGGCAACCAGCTTACACTGGTCCTGCGGCCACTTGATCACTATCTGTGACCTTCCCTACCAGCTTCCCACAAGCAAAGCTAATGGGGAAGTCGGCAGGGAAGGTTGCAAGTCTCCCTGGTAAGTCTCCTGCACCTGGCAGCAGCCACCCTGAGCCCCACTGCACTTGTGTCGCGCTGGCCCCTAGTGCACCCTCCCACACCCTGCAGCACCCACCCCATCCCGCCCCACTGGCACTGGCCAATGGCCACCCACACATCCCCACGCTCCCTCCCCCACCTGGCAGCAGCCACTTTCTTGCCTGCCGGCCTGCTTGCAAGCCACCTGGGACTCGCAACTTCCTGCCAGCTTCCCCACTGACTTAGCTTGTTGGAAGCTGGCAGGAAGTTGTGAGGAGGTCCTCTTTTAACACCCACAAACCTCGCTCTGTCAGATTCCCACATACCAAAAATTCTAATCTCAGGGTTTGGTCTTCAGCACAGATGACTATGTGAAAGTGCCCAACATCTCAATACAAAAGGTCCAGCACATCAGGGCTATTTTATGGAGTTTTAAGTCATGAAACTTCAAGCTAAGGGCCAAGCTAGATGTAATGTGGGAAAAACTTGACAGAATGTCTGCCTTCATTACAAAAAACAGCCACCAGGAATTGGATTAAAATATATGTAATTTATCACTCTCCACAACACAATACAGGGAACATCCAGTTACTCCCTATTTTATGCTTTCCAGCCACAGTTAATAGTGTACAGGAAACTATTTCTAGTAGGCAATTTCTACAAGGGAGCAGCAAAAAAGAGTGTCCATTAATAATATACACAAGATCCATGCCTGCTTCTTTGCTTAAAAAGGGCCATGGTGAGGGGAGGAATAGATTTGATTAGGAACTTAGTAATGGAAGACAATTACTGCCTTCCATTACTAAATTCCTAATCAAATCTACTCCTCCCCTTGCCACGGCCCTTTTTAAGCAAAGAAGTCTATAGAAGCAGGCACAGATCTTGTGTACATTATCACGCCGAGCCATGGCACGCTTCCTTGCTGTTGCTACCACTCCCATAGGCCCAGTCAATCTTCTGTTTTGCAGATCAAGAAGGTTATCAATTGCCAGTAAGTGGGAACCTCCCCAAAAGAGTTCCAATCTACCTGGATGTGCACATCTCAGAAGCAAATCAGTCACGCTAATCCATCACACCAACTTGGAGGTTAAAGCACAAGCTTTTGCACCAAGGCTGGCACCCTAGAGACTCTACTCCAAAAGTGGTGTTAGAAGTAAGAAGTGGACAAAAGTTAAATTTGATATAATGCAATAAAAATGAAATAATTAAATATAATTAAAGCAATGAATTATTTAATAGGTACGTCATGTTGAACGTTTCAATTTAACAGCACATTTTTAAGGGGCTCTGTGATTATACACTGTACATTCCTCTCTTTATAAGGAAATGTGATTTTCAAAAGGAGCGAGACAGCCACACCAATATATGCTTCCAAAAACTAGATCCAACAACCCATTTTTATACTCCTTCTTGAATATATATCAGACTTGTATGCTTTATTATTTTGAAAGTCTTTTTTGTTTTTACCAGATTAGAAGGCTTTCTTGTGCAGACTTACGCTTTGCTATTTGGAATTCTTAGGCCAGCAGGCAGTGGCACATCCACTGACCAGTCTTCCCTTCTCCAACCTCCCAGATGAGTCCCACAAAATGTTACAAAATGATACATTCCGAGTTTCACTGGACTAATGTTCAAAATGGGAAATGTGAAACATTTTTTTAAACTGCTTAAAGAAATATCGAATGCAGCACTCCTACTACCAGTATAAGAACTCTCTCCCAGCTTGGGAAGATCACAGAAATATGTAGTATAGTGTTAAACCAGAGCTGGGGAGACCAAGGTACAAATCCACCTTGGCCACAAAAGCTCACTTAGTGCAAGTCACTGTCTTAACCCTATCTCCCTCTCAGGATTGTTATAGGGATAAACTGGAGGAGGAAGTGCTATGCATATCACCTTAAGTAGCTAAAGGAAAAGTGGGATATAAATATAAGAACGTGAGTAAGTAAACAAACATCTCAGGGGGGCCATCCCTCCCCACATCTGAATACCTAAAAATGCTGGGGCCCAGGAAAGCAGCCCAACATTTGTTAAAATGCAATTAAAAAATAAGTGTTTCTTATATTTTAATTCAACACCAAGATTAATATAACCTTGAGTTTGACAGATATAAGAAAAATAAATGAAGAAAAAAAAAAGAAAGGAAGAAAAGAAAAGAAAAAAACCTCTCTCTCTTAGAGGCAGTATGTCATTCAGTAAAGATAATGGATTGATTTTTTAGGTTCAAAACACCAGGAAAAATAAGAACAAGGTAAGAATTTAGTTGCTACTTGCTTAGCTGATTTTTCTAGCAGTTTAAAAGGTAGATGGACAAATACATAATACAAAAGGCCAAGGTAAAGGTAAAGGTAAAGGTTTCCCTTGACATTAAGTCCAGTCATGTCCGACTCTAGGGGGCAGTGCTCATCTCCGTTTCAAAGCCGAAGAGCCGGCGTTTGTCCATAGACACTTCCGTGGTCATGTGGCCGGCATGACTAAATGGAACGCCGTTACCTGCCCGCCAAAGCAGTGCCTATTAATCTACTCACATTTGCGTGTTTTCAAACTGCTAGGTTAGCAGGAGCTGGGACTAGCAACAGGAGCTCACCCCGTCACGTGGACTCGAACCGCCGACCTTCCGATCGGCAAGCTCAGCAGCTCAGCAGTTTAACCCGCTACCACGTCCCTTACAAAAGGCCAAACTATACAGTTAAATCTTTTCATTTAACATGCATATTTTTAAAATTGAGTGAAGCTGATAATTATCAGAATTATGGCAGGCAGAGATGGGGAATTTAACTCTTCCCTTTTCACTGCAGTCACTGGAGATTACTCCCAATGAAAACAGATCTTCAAAAGAGAGAAAGGAAAAATAAGCCTCTTATTATTAACACTTTTGCAAAAAGCTACCAGTGGAATTTAGAATGAGTGACAATGGAAACTAATTTTTAACTGTTTGTGGAAGTTTCTGTGCATTGCATCAGCAGACAATACTACTTCGTACATTTTTTAGCCAGAAGTGCATTATTGTGCTACACTTGCCTCTATTACAATGTTTTGCATTTCTTCAAATTGCTATCCAGATAAAATATGAAACTAGATTATCTCAATTTATTTTCTTTTAGTATAACCAAAGAGTCCCACATACAAAGGAAGCAAATTTCTGTATCACCAGTGACATCTAGTGATCAGGAAAAAAAATCAAGGACAAGTATTGTGAAACCAGAAGTTAACATTTTCCTTTTAGGAAACAAATGCAGTTTGAATAACACAAGGTACACTCCTGATGTCTTTTACACTCCTTTGAGCTTCTTAACTACCAATACAAAGATTTTTTAAAAATCGTAAGAGATTATAATTGTATGTGACAGAAAAGGTTTACATCTGTGGAGAACGTGATCCTGATATAAGGGTTAAACAGCCAGGACTTGAGTGGTGTTCAGAAGAACAAGCTAGACGATATTATCAAAGCTCAGTATGCCAGCCAAGCTGCATGGTGTAGAAGACTACCTCGTGCTGTGCATTCTCCAACTAGGAGATATTTCAGGCTGAATCTGCTTTTCCTCAGAAAAGGTAAAGCTGTGTCTAGTGCTATTCCTGAGCACTCCCTTAAATTCTCATCCCAGTCTCTGCAGATAGAGATATTACAAATCCAACTAGAGGAGACTTTTATCACCTGTAAGGGTACTATAAACCTCCTGGAGATATAGAATATACAAGCTTGTAAAGAAAATATGCCAGCATTATTCATTACTCATGCTTGAAGAAACATGTGCATGTTAAGTATACTGAGCATACAAAATCCTTACTCCCCTATGAAATCTGTTATCAACTTAGATAAACGAAGACTGTTCATCCTAAGTAGCTTGCACTGTATTTCTTCCATTCTCTTCTGTGCAAATCTGAGGAAAGCATTTCCCAGCTACACTTAGCCTACAGAAACAAGCAACACGGAATTGTGCAAATGTCACATAGACTATGCCACTTTAAATTATATATTAAATCACATACGATGTTCTTGGTTTTATTATTCCATGACCATCATTTTCTGCCAGCTTATTAAATTTGTGTTTCTAAAAGAATGCCTAAATGGTTGGTTACAATCCCCTAAAGGAACACATGGATTTGGAGACAAAATGTCAACCTGTCAGCAGAAAGAAATCAGCAGCATGGTAGTCTCAAAGGAAACAGTATCTATCACATACTATAATCCTGCACCATTTCTTATTCTCTAACAAATGAACAAAAGACAGCATAGGGATTAATTTAAAATTGTGATTTATCATGAACTTGACCTGCTGAACACTTCAAAGCATTCATTTAACTCAAATAGATGAATCTTACCTAAAAACGAAAAAAAGGCTCAAATATGAAAAACAATTTGCATGCCTGGAGATTCTCCTTCACTCTTTAAATTAAACAGTAGTCTTATTTTCCCACCCCACACTTTTTTACCTGCTGTTCACAACTTGTCTAACAAACAGTTCTTGGCAACTCATATATTTGGAACAATTGTGTAAAGCTCTCGTTGGCCTAATAAAAATATTGCTTTAATATGGATTTTAAATATAATTAATTTTACTTTTATAAAAGAAGCAGAAATATGTGTGCTGGCCCTAACAATAATTCCAAAATTTTATTAAATGAAATCAAAGGTCATAAAGATGGACATCTTCCACCTCCCTAAATCTCTTAATCAGGTAAATGCCACAACATTTACCTGATTAAGAGATTTAATCAGGTAAATGATTAGATCAGGTAAATGATGGGAGGAGGTTTCTTTTGTAAAGCTTAATATAAAAGGTAAAGGTAAAGGTTTCCCTTGACATTAAGTCCAGTCGTGTCCAACTCTAGGGGGCGGTGCTCATCTCCGTTTCAAAGCCGAAGAGCCGGCGTTTGTCCGTAGACACTTCCATGGTCATGTGGCCGGCATGACTACACGGAACGCTGTTACCTGCCCACCGAAGCGGTACCTATTAATCTACTCACATTGGCATGTTTTCAAACTGCTAGGTTGGCAGGAGCTGGGACTAGCAACGGGAGCTCACCCCGTCACGCGGATTCGAACCGCCGACCTTCCGATCGGCAAGCTCAGCTCAGCGGTTTAACCCGCAGCGCCACCGCGTCCCACTAAAGCTTAATATACTGAAGTCTTTATTATCAAAGCCTTAAAATCAGGTGCATTAACATCTTCTTCCCACCTTCTGACTTAACATTCAAGTCATGAAGCTTTCATAATTTCAGCGTCAACTGAATATTCTTCACCATCCCACTGATTTTTGTGACATCTAGCCTAGAGATCTTAGTAAATTGCACACTTTTATGACTTTTAAATTGGCTTTGTAATACTATACATTTTTCAGTATTATAGTTTCTTCAATGTCTGATAATGCTTTTCACACACAGTATCTTTGGACACTGATCACTTGATATAATCTTCTGCATTTTATGTCCATACATCATATTAATTAATCTACTTTATTTATGTATTTATTTTATTAAACTTGTATACTGCTATAATCACAAAGGCCTCCAAGGGCTTAACAATATAAATTGATCTGTGAAACAAATTTAGCTTCTCCTTTCTAAATTTTTGTTCTTCAAAGCTTGACTGTTTTGAAACTTAAGTTTTGAAACTTGAAAAGACAATGAGTAAAAGCCAATGGTATGTTTCAATTAATGCTGATGGAATGGGAATTATTTCCTGTCCCTTTACAGCTCTTCATATTCTGATCTAGAAGCACCCAGAACCAATTTTGGTGGGACTCAATAGAAATAAAAAAAAATAAGGTAATCTGTTTTTAAGCTAGAAACTGAAAGAAGAGTTTGTTGATGTATTTAAGAGCATAAGAATATTTCTGGTAGACTAAACTATTCCTATTCTATTCTGTGTCCAGCTGACAGGCTGATGGGAAGCCAACAAACCCTCTCCTGCTTTTGTTTCTCACCTTGAAAAAGATGCCTAATTATGAAAGTACTGTGCATCCAATACTATCCAGTATGCATTGATAGTATTGTCTAATTCTCTCTGAAAATCAAAATATTTAATTATTAGAAAGCAAGTTAATTCCATAGTTTAAACTATATGCTCAGTAAAAACAGTATTTCATTTTCTTGTCCTAAACCAGGTTGAATGACACTAAGTTCTAGTTTTATGAAAAAGGGAGATGAGCTTTTCATATCATCTATTTTTCATGCAAAATATAACTTCATATCTTATTCCTTAACTTTTCCTCCTAAGCTAAAAAGCATTAAAAATTATTCTCTTTCCCTGTGCAGGAAGTTGCCCCAGCTCCCTGACATTTTTGTTTTCCTTTTTCTGCACCCATTCCAGCTATATAATATCCTGAAGATGTGAAAGTTTTATTCTTTATCTTTCTCTTAACTTGGAATCTGTCTTTTTCATTCAGCCATATACTGGGCAGTTTTCATTAGACAATAAATGGAGTCAAACTTAGTGTTGGGATTCCCTTCTTTGAGCTCTTTACATGTCTCCTTTTATGCTACCTAGCTTGCCTCCAATTGGTTGGCTTGATATCCTCAGGGCTATCATCACTTCCAGTTTCTGCTTCTTAATTACCAAAATCTCCCTGCCCCCCAAGGAACAGAACAGATACCATGGCTACCTCGGGTAATATAATATATAGGTATTATGGCCTAGCAGATCACCAAGTCTGTCATTCTTTTACTTAGAAGACAGTTAATTATTTAAGCTTTCTATCTAAATGTAATTTCCTAATAAAGATTTCCTTCTTTTTTAAAGATAAGCACCAATCTCCAGAAATCCTTCTGCAAATTTCTACATTATTGTTATTTCTCTCTGTATGCATATTCTGCTGCATAAAGCTATTCTAGCAGTTCTTGTTTATCCATTCACTCAATCTAATTAATCTAATTGTTCATTCATGTTGAGTCCAAAGGTTTCCTCTCTGAAAAGAGCTTCCTTTGACTGAAGAAATCCTAGGAGACTAGCTTTATCAGAAGAATGGAAATTCTGGATCCAATAAAAATATCCCAGCATTAAAATCTCAGAGAAACAGAGAGCTTAGTTCTTATCCAGGAGGCCTTATAAGCCAAGATAATTTAATACATCATAAAGAAACAGCAACTGTTGGACTCATTTTAGTAAACTATATGGTTAAAACAATCATATTTAAGAAAGCATGTATTAATGATGTGACTGAGATAACATGAAAAGTTTTGGTATACAAACAGTACAAATTATATATATCCAATGCACTCCCACATTCCTTTTCCTGAAATAATCCCTTTTGTTATGTAAAACGTCAGATACATACCTTGGGTGTTGATATAACTGAAGCAATGCAAATATTCATAAGACTATTTTTTTTAATGGCACTATTAAAAATGAAACATCATTTCTATATATTTCATATCATACTGAAGTATATAGAATAAAAAGGGATAGGTACAGAAATTATAAAGCTTGAATAAAAATGCTGCATTTTAACAGAATTTTGTGAGCTAAATCCAGCTGAAGTATGCAAATGGCACTGGTCTGTGCAAGAATTATTGCCAAAAATTTGGAGCCTCAAACGATTTATTACGATTTGGAAGAGCAGTCTCCTGTCAACAAGTTATAGTCTGTTATTACAACCTAGAAAAAGATACGTTTTCACCACCTTTTATGATATATTGAGATCAATTTACACAGCAATTCTACCAGTTTACAATGGGAACTGTTAGGTACAGTGTTAGTACAGAAGCAAGAATCTTAGCCACAAGCAGAGAACATGGGCTATCCTATCTTTGCAATTCACATTTTCAAGGGCGAGATGGAGAATGATATAACCCACATTTTGTGCTTGAGGTGAAGCAAGCAAATTGAAATTCAGCCAGGTCTGTGAGCACAGTAGCCAATCTTCCAATATGCTAGAGTGATGGCTTAAATTTGCCCTCAGTTTCAGCACAAAGAAAGAGCCAGTTGTGCTTATTCATCACAAGAGGAAGCCATTCTTTAAGAAACCTGATAGTTTGGCAAAGAAGAATGCTAGAAAACTCAGCCTAGGATTAAACAGTTGACCTAATGACAAAAAAAGCCCTCTGTAAGGACAAAATGTATTTGGGAGAAGAAACCTTTTGATTGGGGAGGAACTAGATAAAAGGTTGGAGAAAATGGAGGGAGGCTGTCAAGCTTTAAATCCTGCTTGATATTCCATTTTTTTGGTGCCGCTCTCATAGTTATTGCTACTATTGTTGAACAACAAAGAGAAGTAGCATGCTGGTGGGAGGACAGGCAAGCATGCAGAACTTCCTAAGGTGATGATGAGAAGGTGGTGAAGCAGTGACACAGATCACTAGGCATACTAAATCAGCAAAGAAAGGGACAGGGATAAGAAGAGGAAATTAGATGTGGAGGCTTAAGAGAGAACTGAAGAAGGTAACCAACAGAGTGAGGAAAAAAAAACAATGTTAAGAAAAACTCAATGTGAAATCAGTTATGTTCAAAGTCAGGAACTTCAGTGTAATTTTATAGAGACAATAAGCAAGAAAAGGTTACCATACAATCATAGACATCAGCAGCGACATGTGATGAAATGTGGGATGCAAAGCAGAAAAGCTGGGGTTTGTGACATGATGTCATGACACACATTTTGTCTATTTTTTTTCCCTCCACTTGGTTTGTAGCAGGCACCTATGAGTATAATTGTAATATGATACCACAACTCAAGAGGGTTTTTTAGAGAAATCCAACAAAATAAAGGGACATTTTTTACTACATACCCATGGGCAAAAGTAAGAAACAGAAATGTTCCTGTTCTTTAAAAGAATTAAATTTCCTTTCTGTGAAATCAGATGTAACATTTCTTAAATATTAAAAGACCCTGTTGGATTTGTCCCTCTTTTTTTAATTCTTTTCGGTTTACCTATTCATAGCTTTATCTTTTATCTATTAAAATGGTTATCTATTAACAGCAGAGATGAATAAGGCATCCTGAAATCAAAGGATGGCAGAGGGAGGCCTCTGAGACTCCAATAATTTAAGCACTAGGAAGCTCCTTTCAATATTGGGAGGATGAAGTCTGATTAAATGTTTGCATATGAGGAAGAGATGAGTGGCAACATCATAAAAAGATACCACTTCAGTATGATTCAGTCTTCTACCATTTAACCTATGAGATTGCATTAAGAATGGGGAAAATACAGGTTAGAAAGATCAAATGGACATGAAGACCAGAACACAAATGTTTGGTCTTTTTATTCTGGTTTGTTAGAAAAAACTTAACTATGAATGCTTAGTGCTAATCAACGATACTTTCTTTGTAACAGGGCCTATTTGAAATAGCTAATATTCTAGAACAGAATAGACAATATTCTTTATATTTTGGTTTTCAGTTCCCATTAGCTCCAACCAGCATAGCCATGTCAAGGAAATGGTGTAGTCCAAGACAACTGGAGAATATTAAATTGCATCTCTCTTGTCCTAGAAGGCAGTCAAGAAAACATTCTGCACAATTCAACAGTCTATTTATTTGTTGCATTAAGTTTCATGCAGATTTCTCTCTCTCTCTCTCTCTCTCTGTGCATGTGTGTGTAAAATCCAAACTATGCTAGTATTAACAGTCAACATTTGCTGTAGGAGAGTAATTAATACTTCTGCCTTTCATCTCAAGATAATTGCAGTCTTGGGTAGTCAAGAGTTTGAAAATCCATTCAAAACTAGATTTAGACTAAATTTGAGTGCATCATTTATCTTGGAACAAGAACTTTTGAATTCGAAGGGTTTTATCTTTGAGAACACTTGCACAGGACTGAACATTTAAATAGTTTAAGACAAAAGATTACATCCCTCTCCAATAGGAAATCCTTTTGCTGCAAGGGAAGTGAACTGAGCTATTTTAATAAGACACCTGGAAATAAGGCCACCTTGTTTTTTAATGTGTAGATTTTTTACTGACAAAGCTGGTGACATTTGGGAAGCTGTACACAGCAGATGTGGTCAAAGCAGTCAACATCTTATGGGACTGCAGAGCTAAGCAGCTTTTCACACAATTCTAAACAAACAGATGCACAAATTAGAGCAAAACAAATCTGAGTAGTTAGATAAACCCACAAGGCAGATTGAGTACTAAACCATGATGTTCAAGCTGTAATAATAATAATAATAAATAAGATCTCTGGCTCTGCAAAATAAAAATATTGGAAAAGAAGCCTCTCTTTTTCCAGTTAAGAAAATGGGAATATAATTTCATCCTTCAACGTTAGCCAAAGGTCCAAATTACACATAAACTTTATTTTCATATACATACATTCATATACATTTTGGCTCGAAAATAAAACTTAAGTTTCTTGCCAAAGTGTAAAATAATTAACCTGGTAATGGCTATGATTCTTTCTTTACTCTTTTTAAAAATATTATGAACTTCACGCATACAAAGTAGCAGTAATGACAATAAGGTTCTCAAAATATTTCTCACTTAAAGTTTATGTAATTTGCTTATTTGGAAACATAATTAGATTGTAAGGCCAACTGGAGCATTGCTTTTAAAGGTCTTGCTAGTGCAATCTACCTACAGCTGCACAAAAGGGAGGCAACTGCATTCACATTGGAATCCACATTATTGGATCAGTGAGGTCAATTGAAAATACTTGCACTTGCAAATAACATGTAACTGCCTGAAACAGCAGGAGATCAATATTGTCCTCCTCTCATGCAAGACTTATTTCCTAGATATTGAAAACATGTTGCCTTACAATTTTTTTAGCTAGTTCAGATTGGTTTATTATTATGACAAAAACTGTAGTAAGCCTGTATTCTGTGCCTTCAAGTCAGGTCAGGACTCTGGACAAGTCCCTGCTTTTTTCTTGGCAGGATTTTTTGGAAGTGGTTTGCCATTGCCTGCTTCCTAAGACTGAGAAAGTGTGACTGGCCCAAGGTCACCCAGCTGGCTTTGTGCCTAAGGCGGGACTAGAACTCACACTCTCCCGGTTTCTAGCCTGATGCCTTAACCACTACACCAAACTGGCTCTCATAGTAAGCCTAGCATTTGTGTATTCTCCATCTTTCACTTAGAGTGGTCACGAGATTAGAAGCTTTTGCTTTCGTCTTTGATTTACTGAGTTTGACCTTTCATTTACACCAGAAGTTAATCTTAACGGTCTGTTAAAGCATACCAATTTCCTAAACAATGGCTGACATTCTCACACTTTATGTCACCTAGTGGGGTACTTCAGAAATAAAGAAGGTAAGGATATATATGTTATCTTAGAAACAATTACATATATGTCACTCAGTCACTCCATTTCAAGATAGGAATATAGGGGAAATCAAATGGATAGAAAGAAAATACTGAGTTTCTGCTGCAAATATACTGTAAGAAATCAACATAGTTCTGAAAAGCCATAATTTCCAGCTTATTTTATATTTTAGATGCAGTATATTTTAACCAAATACTTAAAATCTGTTTCTACTAAAGACAGTTAAAGGATGCAACAGTAAAGCAGAACAGATACTATATATTAGATGATGTTTCCATTTCCCCTGAAGCAACCATATTGATGTGTTATACCAAATATAAGTTAAAATGGGAAACATAAGCTGCCACATCAAAATGACTGCCACATCAAAACGTGGGCAGAAAAACCAAATAAGGCAACCAACTTTAAAAAAAAAGGAGGGAGAGGGGGAGGGGGAATATTTTGAGGAGATTGTACTACTCTTATAAATCTCCTCTAATAAAGAAATTGCACATTTTTGAGTTATATGGATATTTTTATTTCCAATTCAGTTTTTAGGCAGAAATTAAACAAATCAGTACATTCTGCTATCCCATCTGCCAGATAGTTTTTAGTTCAACACTGCATTTCCAGACTGTGTATCTTGAAGTCTGAAATCATTATGCTGCTGGCAAGTAAGGTAGCAATACACATGCTTACAGCAGAATTGAGAGCAGGAGAGAGTGGAAATGAGGAATTAATGTGTGTCTGATACAAATATGGAATCTGGTCCGGCCCTTTAGGTGAGCATAGCACACCACGTTTCTAGATGTCAACACCCTTTAATATAATGGTGGCCTGACATATGTGAATGAAGGAAATGCTTTTAGAGTCGTATCACCTATAAGAATGATTTCCTATGCTGAATCTAGGTGGGGAATATAAAGAAAATGTTGCACCTCTCCAATCATGTTCTTTGCTGCCTTTCCTTTTCTTTCCTTATAGAAGAGACTGCATAAACAGCATATTAACATCATACAATTTTTGTATTTCAATTCACGGTAATATCCTGATCTGATCAATTCATAGGAACATGCAATTCTGAGAGACCTCCTATAACAGGAAACAATCCATTCCGGCATGACCATATCCTAATAAGAATGCAATAGGATTTTTTTGCCACCACAATCCAACACATAATATATTTTGCTATTATAAGCCATGGTTTTCTCTACCTGCTCTGATTATATTGAGACAAGCATGTTTTTATATTTTCTAGGAGAGCACAGCCATACGTCTTTATAATACATGGCACAACAAAGATCATTTAACATCAAGCCTACGTGATTCAGCTCATCACCTCCATCATTCTATCTTTAATTATTACAAACTGTGTGAGGTTGAGCCGTTATTAAGCCCAGTCATATCTGTTTCTTTTCCTAATTTTATTTTAACTAAGAGCCTGAAATGGATACTAGTGAACTAAACAGCTTGCTCATTCTTTTGTAATTTAAGTTGGTCATAATGAAAATTGTGCTACTGCACTTTTGGATTTGTTTGGTAACAGACCAACATGTAGGGTTCTAATTTATATTTACTAGCAGTATTACAGAAGAATAGATGCGGTTCAGTAGCATTTTGGCAAAACTGTCAAAGCTGTTTTCTTCACACATGCAATGATAAATTTTTATTCATTTCATGGTACTAAAATCCTTCACTAATGCCCAACTGCTTTTTAACACAGAGACACATACATATAACCTTTCCTGCTTGGGTTTATGACTTTAGATGAAAATGGCCAGGCAATACTGTTATTCCATGTCATCTCTGAGGAGAGAAGAGCCATAAAGAAAAGACTTTTCTCAATTCTGTATCTGCCTCCTTGGAAAGTAAGGGTCACAAAGACAGACAACTAAAATCCACCTATGGGACAAGTAGCCATTTTAGATTTCTGATTTCCTAAACCTGCTTCATGAAGCTTTAAATTTCTCTGTAATCTGTTCAGCTTAACATAAGGGATGAAATGTCACAAATATTAATTCCTTAATTGCATGCATATATTCGTCTTTATAATACCTTATTTACTATCCTGAAAATGGTTTTGGTTTTCCTTTACTCTGCCTTACATTAAAAGAAATATTATTCAAGTTCTCTCTTGGGCTTCTAACTTAAGTTTCCAAGAAGGAAAATTTATACTGTACATAAAACCATCTCAATTTTTTTTCTTGTTTGTTGTTTATTCATTTAGTTGCTTCCGACTCTTCGTGACTTCATGGACCAGCCCACGCCAGAGCTTCCTGTCAGTCGTCAACACCCCCAGCTCCCCCAGGGACGAATCCATCACCTCTAGAATATCATCTATCCATCTTGCCCTTGGTCGGCCCCTCTTCCTTTTGCCTTCCACTCTCCCCAGCATCAGCATCTCCTCCAGGGTGTCCTGTCTTCTCATTATGTGGCCAAAGTATTTCAGTTTTGCCTTTAATATCGTTCCCTCAAGTGAGCAGTCTGGCTTTATTTCCTGGAGGATGGACTGGTTTGATCTTCTTGCAGTCCAAGGCACTCTCAGAATTTTCCTCCAACATCACAGTTCAAAAGCATCGATCTTCCTTCTCTCAGCCTTCCTTATGGTCCAGCTCTCGCAGCCATATGTTACTATGGGGAACACCATTGCTTTAACTATGCAGACCTTTGTTGTCAGTGTGATGTCTCTGCTCTTAACAATTTTATCAAGATTTGTCATTGCTCTTCTCCCAAGGATTAAGCATCTTCTGATTTCCTGACTGCAGTCAGCATCTGCAGTAATCTTCGCACTTAGAAATACAAAGTCTTTCACTGCTTCTACATTTTTTCCCTCTATTTGCCAGTTATCAATCAAGCTGGTTGCCGTAATCTTGGTTTTTTTGAGGTTAAGCTGCAAGCCAGCTTTTGCACTTTCTTCTTTCACCTTCATCATAAGGCTCCTCAGTTCCTCTTCGCTTTCAGCCATCAAAGTGGTATCATCTGCATATCTGAGATTGTTAATGTTTCTTCCAGTGATTTAACTCCAGCCTTGGATTCCTCAAGCCCAGCAAGTTGCATGATGTGTTCTGCATACAAGTTGAATACGTAGGGTGAGAGTATACAGCCCTGCCGTACTCCTTTCCCAATCTTGAACCAGTCCGTTGTTCTGTGGTCTGTTCTTACTGTTGTTGCTTGGTCGTTATACAGATTCTTCAGGAGGCATACAAGATGACTTGGTATCCCCATACCACTAAGAACTTGCCACAATTTGTTATGGTCCACACAGTCAAAGGCTTTAGAATAGTCAATAAAACAGAAATAGATGTTTTTCTGAAACTCCCTGGCTTTTTCCATTATCCAGCGGATATTGGCAATTTGGTCCCTAGTTCCTCTGCCTTTTCTAAACCCAGTTTGTACATCTGGCAATTCTCGCTCCATGAATTGCTGAAGTCTCCCTTGCAGGATCTTGAGCATTACCTTACTGGCATGTGAAATGAGTGCCACTGTTTGATAGTTTGAACATTCTTTAGTGTTTCCCTTTTTTGGTATGGGGATATAAGTTGATTTTTTCCAATATGATGGCCATTCTTGTGTTTTCCAAATTTGCTGGCATATAGCATGCATTTAGTTTTCATGGCAAGAATACTGGGGTGGGCTGCCATTACCTTCCCCAGGGATCACATTTAGTCTGACCTCTCTGTTATGACCTTCCTGACTTGGGTGGCCCTTCACGGTTTAGCTCATGGCATCATTGAGGTGCTCAAGCTACAGCACCACGACAAGGTAACGATCCGTGAAAACTAAATTGATCAGTACAACCAGAGATATGTCGGTATACCATCGGAAGATGAGACCCCCCAAGTCGGAAGATGGTCAAAATGCTACTGGAGAGGAACAGAGGATGAGTTCAACTAGCCCCAGACGCGATGACGCAGCTAGCTCAAAGCTGAAAGGACGGCTAGCGGCTGACGGTGCTGGTGGTGAAGGGCGAATCCGATGTTCTAAGGATCAACACACCACTGGAACCTGGAATGTAAGATCTATGAGCCAGGGCAAATTGGATGTGGTTATTGGTGAGATGTCAAGATTAAAGATAGATATTTTGGGCGTCAGTGAACTGAAATGGACTGGAATGGGCCACTTCACATCAAATGACCACCAGATCTACTACTGTGGACAAGAGGACCACAGAAGAACTGGAATAGCCTTCATAATTAGTAGTAAAGTGGCTAAAGCAGTGCTTGGATACAACCCCAAAAACGATAGAATGATCTCAATTCGAATTCAGGGCAAGCCATCTAACATCACAGTGATCCAAATATACACCCCAACCACAGATGTTGAAGAAGCTGAAGTAGAGCAGTTCTATGAGGATCTGCAGCACTGTCATGAGTGCCGTTGAGCTAAAGTAATCAGCGCAATGGCACTCATGACAATGACAAGGAAATAGGTGAAGGGGTACAAGTTAAGTAGCCATCAACCCACAACGACTAACGGCTAACAAACAATAGATAAACGGATCACGGAGCCACCCAAGCCATCAGCAGCAATACCACGGGGATCGCCCAGCTGAAAGCAATCAGCAGAAGAATGAAAACCTGCGGATGGGCGATCCTAGAAACCCTCAACCAATGGCAGGGCAACGCATGGGACAAAGGGGGGTGACGTGACCGAGAGCGAGGGGGCGCTGACCGGCGCGGGGTATTTAAACCCCGCACCGGCGCGCTCCTGTCACTCTCAGCTTTTTCTAACAACGTTGTACCTATCCTGAAATAAACCAGAGCCTGCTTTGCAACCCAGTGTCTGAACGTTATTCAGAGGTAGGCAGCGCATGACATAAAGCTGAGAGTCATAAACTCAGCCTCGCCGAGCCCCACCGGACGACAACGAGCCGCGGGAGGAGTAGACGGCGAGAAGACCAGCAAGATGAGGCCGGAACGGCGCGGGCAAGGAGGGCGAGCCGCGCGGCAAGAGACAGAGGAGGACCGACCGAGGCCAGAGGCACCGCGGACTCCCGGAGCCATGGACGCCCGCCCCACCCGACCCGAGCCTCAGCTCCAACCCCAAGGGGAGATGGCGACGGAGGCAACCCGACCGCGGGAGGGAGCAGCACGACTTCCGAAACCAGCGGAGGACCCCGCGCCCCACATCGCACCCCAGCAACGGGCGTGGAGCGACAGCCCCACGGTGCTCGACACGGAGGAGGACGACGGAGACACCCATCAGACGGAGGAGGAAGCGGACCCGCGGCGGAGGGACGATGAACCCCCCCCCCCCGAGGACGCGCCAACGGAACCGGCCCCAGCGGCGGTGCGGGCTGTGGACGAGGAGGCACGAGCTGAACTCGCGGCCATGCGGGCTCAGCTGACGGAACTCCGGACCATGCTCCAGGCGCTTATGCCCCCCGCGCCACCCAATGACGTCCCCGCACAAGCCCACACCCCGAGCGAAGCACCGAACCCACACGAGCCAGCGGAAAGCCAGCAGACGGCACAGGCGGCCGACACCACATCCCGGGAAGCGAGAGGCGGGGCCGCGCAAAACGCCCGAGCCCCAAAGGACTTCCCCATCTTCTTCGATGGGACCCCCTCAAAACTCTCGTTTTTCGTCACCAACGCTAGGGAGTTCATGGGGAGGCACGGACACTCCTATGACTCCGAGGCCGACAAGATCGGCGCCGTGGCAATCAAACTCCAAGACAGGGCGGCGGACTGGTACGTCCAACTGTACGAGTCCAGCTCCCCCGCCCTCGCCACCTTCCCTGCTTTCATCAACGAGATGAAAAACTATTTCGAAGACCCCCTAGCCAAAGTACGGGCGAAAAGCGCACTCCAGAGACTTAAACAGGGCGCACGCACGGTCCCTGACTACGCCCTGGAGTTCAAAGCCCTCGCGGGAAAGGTCTGCGACTGGTCTGAGACCACCCTGCTGGAAATCTTCAAAAAGGGGCTCAACCGCGACGTTCTCCAATGGGCCCTCTACCGCGACGACCCAGAAACGTTACACGGGTGGATCCACCTCGCGGGGAAAGCCGAACACGCGCACCGCACCTTCCTTATGACAACCACGGAAGACACAAACTACGTCGGGAAAAAGGTACCCGCACCACACGGGGGGATGGCCGGCCCCATATACCCTAAAAAGAAGTTCAACCGGGAGCCCTGCGGGAGGTGTGGCAAATTAGGGCACAAGACGGCGGACTGCTTCGCCAACCGACCGCCGACCAGCGCGCCCAAGCCCGCCCCGAAAATTAGCCCCAAACCACCCAACCCGGGGCCGCCCCCTCACCGCCGAATGACCGTGGCCACAGCGACACCGGAAGAGGGCTGGGACGCTTACTGGGGAGAAGAGGACAATACCGACCCCGACCAGCCGGCGGGAAATGCTCCCCGCTTGCCCTGAAACGCGTGGCGAGGCAGGCGGCGGGACAGCAACGCGAACCACCTCAACGAAACGACAAAAGCTCCGTAATATTGGCAGCAATTCAACTCTCTGCCGGCAACGGAGCCACCACGGCCGCGGCACTAGTGGACTCGGGGTGCTCAAAAAACCTTATCCACCCCGACCTAGTCGCCAAACTCGAACTCCGCTGCTTCCCCCTCCCCACGCCGCTGGCATTCCACCAGCTGGACGGCTCCACAGCGGGGGGGAAACCAGCCACGCTACAAACCGAGCCGGTCACCCTGCAAATGGGCACTCACACCGAGCGCACATCGTTCGTAGTCACGCCCATCGGACGGCCCATTGCAGTCCTGGGGATGCCATGGCTCGCGAAAAACAACCCGCGGATCAACTGGGCGACCCGCACCTTCACATTCGGCGACGGCGAGTATCGAGCACCAGTACCAGCTGGCAAAAGCAACCCCACGGTAGGACGAGCGGAGGCGACCACACAAGACAACGCCGCTACCACTGCAGACCTACCGGAACAATACGCCGACTTCTCCGAGGTCTTCGGAGAAGCAGAGGCAGACCAACTACCCCCCCACCGCAAGACGGATTGCCGAATCGACCTACTGCCCGACGTCCCCCTACCTAGACCAAAGATCTATTCGATGACCCCGAAGGAGATGGCAACCCTCCGGGAGTTCATCGATAAAAACCTAGACAGGGGATTTATAGAGCCAGCATGCTCACCGGTCGGAGCCCCCGTCCTATTCCGGGAGAAGAAAGACGGGACCCTACGGCTCTGTACCGACTACCGGGGCCTAAACGCGGCTTCCCTGTCCAACAAATACCCCTTACCCCTGGTGAAGGACATGCTCGCCCACCTGTCCACGGGCAAAGTCTTTTCCAAATTGGACCTGCGCGAGGCGTACTATCGCATCCGAATCAGGGAGGGGGACGAATGGAAGACGGCGTTCAACTGCCCCCTAGGCGCTTTCCAGTACAAGGTACTGCCCTTCGGACTCGCGGGGGCCCCTGGGGTGTTCATGCAGCTCATCAATGAGGTACTGCATGAACATCTGTTTAAAGGGGTCCTGGTCTACATCGACGACGTCCTTATTTACACAAAAACATACGAGGAACACGTAACCTTAGTCAGGCAAGTCCTCGACAAGCTCAGAAGGGCGCAGCTCTATGCAAAGCCCACAAAGTGCGAGTTTCACAAAGACCGCCTAGACTATTTGGGGTATCGAATCTCCGGGGACGGCATCGAGATGGACCCCGCAAAAGTCGAAGCGGTACTAAACTGGGAGCGGCCCCGCAACAGACGGCAACTACAGAGCTTCCTGGGATTCGCGAATTTCTACAGGTCCTTCGCCCGGGGGTTCGCTGAGATAGCCCTACCCTTAACGGACCTCCTCAAAACCAAAGGGGTGGGGGACACCAGACGCGCCAAGAACCCAGGCACAGTGCTGAATTGGACTCCCGCGTGCCAGACCGCATTCGACAAGCTGAAAGCGCTGTTCACGACGGAGCCAATCCTCGCGCACCCGGACCCAGAACGGCCGTTCGTGGTCCAAGCCGACGCCTCAGACTTCTCCCTGGGAGCCATCCTCCTACAAAAAGACTCCACGGGGCTCCTGAAACCATGCGCCTACCTGTCAAGGAAGTTCTCCGAGACAGAGAGGCGATGGCACGTCTGGGAGAAAGAAGCCTTCGCGGTGAAATCGGCACTAGAGACATGGCGTCACCTACTCGAGGGAGCCACCCAACCATTCGAGGTCTGGACGGACCACCGGAACCTCGAGGCCCTACGAACGCCTAGACGCCTTAGCCCAAAACAGGTCCGATGGGCACAATTCTTCAGCCGCTTTGATTTCCAGTTGAAGTTCATGCCGGGCAAGAAGAACTTCCTGGCCGACGCCCTCTCCCGGCTGCCCCAAGACGAAGAGCCCGCCCCAGACACCATTGGGACGGTCCTATCCGCCTCGCAACTGGGGATGGCCGTGACCACCCGAAGCGGCGCACGGAGGCAGCTCGACGCTACGGCGCAGCCGACGGCGGGACAACCGGCGACGGAAAGAAGGCAACCGCAACTACCAGGGGGAATGCGCACGGACCTCGCCGCCGCCCTCAAAACCGACCCCTGGTTCCTGGCAAACCCCGACAAGGTAACGATGGCGCAAGACCTAGCATGGGGGGAAGGCAGAATCTACGTCCCGGACTCGCAACGCCAGGCGATCTTGCATAGGTCACACGACGCCAAGCAAGCGGGACACTTTGGGTTCCTCAAGACCCTACACCTAACACGGCGGCAATTCTGGTGGCCCGCGCTCAGGCGAGACGTAAAAACCTACGTGGCGTCCTGCCCAACGTGCGCTCGGGCCAAACGGGCACCAGGCAAACCCGCGGGGCTATTGCAACGGGTGGCAGAACCCTCCCGCCCATGGGAGGAAATCTCTATGGATTTTATAGTGGACCTCCCACCCAGCCAGAAGAAAACGGCCATTTGGGTGGTGAAGGACTACTTCTCAAAGCAGGCCCACTTCATCCCCTGCACGTCAGTCCCATCCTCTCAACAACTAGCCAAACTCTTCCTCATCCACGTGTACAGGCTACACGGATGTCCCGCACGTGTGGTGACCGACAGGGGCACACAGTTCACCTCCAAATTCTGGCGGGCCTTCTTGAAGCTGACGGGGACCCAACAGGCCCTGTCTACGGCTTGGCATCCGCAGACGGACGGAGCCACTGAGGTTCTTAATGCCACCTTAGAGCAATTTATACGATCCTATACGAACTACCACCAGGACGACTGGGCTGAACTGCTCCCGTTCGCCGAAGTCGCATACAACAACGCCGTCCACACGAGCACGGGAAAAACCCCGTTCGAAGTAGTCTCGGGGCGCGACTTCGTCCCCATACCGGAGCTACCTCAACCCCCGGAACCCCAGGTGGACGCCAGCGACTGGGGACGGAAGATCGCGGAAGCATGGCCAGTAATCACGGCGGCGCTGAAGGAGGCACAGGCTGCTTACAAAGAGCAGGCCGACAAGCACCGGCGCCAACAACCGACGTTCCAGGCGGGGGACATGGCCTATCTCTCCACCAAGTTCCTAAAGTCAACCCAACCCTCGAAAAAACTGGGGCCTAAGTACATCGGGCCGTTCCGAGTCACGCAAATAGTGAACCCGGTAGCAATACGCCTGGACCTGCCACACAACCTCCGGAGGCTCCACCCGGTGTTCCACACCAGCCTCCTAAAACCGGCAACCACCTCCCGATGGCACCCAAGCACGCCTCAGCCCGCACCGCTTATGATCGACGGGCAACACCACTTCGAGATAAGGGACATCCTCGACTCACGCAAGCAACGAGGAACCCTACACTATCTGGTCAGGTGGAAACACTTCCCCCACCCGGAATGGGTGGCGGCGCACAACGTTAAAGCGCCTGACCTGACCAGAGCATTCCACCGGGCATACCCCGACAAACCGCAATCAAGGTCAGCAAAACCAACCCCCCCCCCCGCAGGCCTCCCCCCGCCTCCCGTGCCCCAAGGGAAGGGGCCCCCCCCAAGCCCGCGACTTGGGTGGACCTTCCCCCCCCCGGGACTCACTCCCCCCGCCCCGGGCCCACGGGGTGGTGACAAACGATCGCCAGCACCCTCCCCCCGCCCCTTGGCCGCGGGGGAGTGGCAAGCAAGTCAACAGGGCAACCTGGGGGCAACGCCCAGGAGACACAACAAAGGCGACGCACTCCAAATAAGCAAAAAAGGGCCCTACCTGGAGCTGAGCAGCACCCGACCAGCCACGCCTCTCGCCTCGCCGAACTGAGCCAAACAAACAGGGTGTGGTTGGAGCATGCGCACGCCAGGTCAGAACCCGAGCATGCGCACCATGGACACACCCTGGGAAGGCACGTGGTAGAGGGAGGAGCAAAGGGAGGGGCGACAACTACTCCGGCGGGAACTTTGAAAAAAAAAAAAAAAAAAAAAAAAAAAAAAAAAAAAAAAATGGCGTTTTGACAGCTCCATGGGGGAAACCCAGAAACCCGGGGGAGAACACTATTCGGAAAGGGGGCAGTATGTCATGAGTGCCGTTGAGCTAAAGTAATCAGCGCAATGGCACTCATGACAATGACAAGGAAATAGGTGAAGGGGTACAAGTTAAGTAGCCATCAACCCACAACGACTAACGGCTAACAAACAATAGATAAACGGATCACGGAGCCACCCAAGCCATCAGCAGCAATACCACGGGGATCGCCCAGCTGAAAGCAATCAGCAGAAGAATGAAAACCTGCGGATGGGCGATCCTAGAAACCCTCAACCAATGGCAGGGCAACGCATGGGACAAAGGGGGGTGACGTGACCGAGAGCGAGGGGGCGCTGACCGGCGCGGGGTATTTAAACCCCGCACCGGCGCGCTCCTGTCACTCTCAGCTTTTTCTAACAACGTTGTACCTATCCTGAAATAAACCAGAGCCTGCTTTGCAACCCAGTGTCTGAACGTTATTCAGAGGTAGGCAGCGCATGACAAGCACCTACTGGACAACACGCCTAAAAGAGATGTTATTTTCATCACGGGAGACTGGAATGCTAAGGTGGGCAGTCAAATGACACCTCGAATTATAGGTAAGCATGGCCTGGGAGAACAAAACGAACCAGGACATAGGCTGATAGAATTTTGCCAAGACAACTCACTCTGCGTAACAAACACTCTCTTCCAACAACCCAAGAAACGGCTTTATACATGGACTTCCCCAGATGGACAACACCGAAATCAGATTGACTACATCCTTTGCATCCAAAGGTAGCGGACATCTATACAGTTGGTAAAAACAAGACCTGGAGCTGACTGTAGTTCAGATCGCGAACTTCTTATTGCACAATTTAGGATCAGACTAAAGAGATTAGGGAAGACCCACAGATCAGCTAGATATGAGCTCACTAATATTCACTAAGGAATATGCAGTGGAGGTGAAGAATAGATTTAAGGGACTGGACTTAGTAGATAGGGTCCCGGAAGAACTATGGACAGAAGTTCACAACATTGTTCAGGAGGCAGCAACAAAATATATCCCAAAGGGAGAGAAAACCAAGGAGGCAAAATGGCTGTCTGCTGAGACACTAGAAGTAGCCCAAGAAAGAAGGAAAGCAAAAGGCAACAGTGATAGGGGGAGATATGCCCAATTAAATGCAAAATTCCAGAGGTTAGCCAGAAGAGATAAGGAATTATTTTTAAACAAGCAATTCGCAGAAGTGGAAGAAGACAATAGAATAGGAAGGACAAGAGACCTCTTCCAGAAAATTAGAAACATTGGAGGTAAATTCCAGGCAAAAATGTGTATGATCAAAAACAAAGATGGCAAGGACCTAACAGAAGAAGAAGAGATCAAGAAAAGGTGGCAGGAATATACAGAAGACCTGTATAGGAAGGATAACAATATCGGGGATAGCTTTGACGGTGTGGTCAGTGAGCTAGAGCCAGACATCCTGAAGAGTGAGGTTGAGTGGGCCTTAAGAAGCATTGCTAATAACAAGGCAGCAGGAGACGACGGCATCCCAGCTGAACTGTTCAAAATCTTGCAAGATGATGCTGTCAAGGTAATGCATGCTATATGCCAGCAAATTTGGAAAACACAAGAATGGCCATCAGACTGGAAAAAATCAAATTATATCCCCATACCAAAAAAGAGAAACACTAAAGAATGTTCAAACTATCGAACAGTGGCACTCATTTCACATGCCAGTAAGGTAATGCTCAAGATCCTGCAAGGGAGACTTCAGCAATTCATGGAGTGAGAATTGCCAGATGTACAAGCTGGGTTTAGAAAAGGCAGAGGAACTAGGGACCAAATTGCCAATATCCGCTGGATAATGGAAAAAGCCAGGGAGTTTCAGAAAGACATCTATTTTTGTTTTATTGACTATTCTAAAGCCTTTGACTGTGTGGACCATAACAAATTGTGGCAAGTTCTTAGTGGTATGGGGATACCAAGTCATCTTGTATACCTCCTGAAGAATCTGTATAACGACCAAGTAGCAATAGTAAGAACAGACCACGGAACAGACTGTTTTAAGATTGGGAAAGGGGTACGGCAGGGCTGTATACTCTCACCTTACCTATTCAACTTGTACGCAGAACAAATCATGCAACTTGCTGGGCTTGAGGAATCCAAGGCTGGAGTTAAAATCGCTGGAAGAAACATTAACAATCTCAGATATGGCTGAAAGCAAAGAGGAAGTGAGGAGCCTTATGATGAAGGTGAAAGAAGAAAGTGCAAAAGCTGGCTTGCAGCTAAACCTCAAAAAAACCAAGATTATGGCAACCAGCTTGATTGATAACTGGCAAATAGAGGGAGAAAATGTAGAAGCAGTGAAAGACTTTGTATTTCTAAGTGCGAAGATTACTGCAGATGCTGACTGCAGTCAGGAAATCAGAAGACGCTTAATCCTTGGGAGAAGAGCAATGACAAATCTTGATAAAATAGTTAAGAGCAGAGACATCACACTGACAACAAAGGTCCGCATAGTTAAAGCGATGGTGTTCCCCATAGTAACATATGGCTGCGAGAGCTGGACCATGAGGAAGGCTGAGAGAAGGAAGATCGATGCTTTTGAACTGTGGTGTTGGAGGAAAATTCTGAGAGTGCCTTGGACTGCAAGAAGATCAAACCAGTCCATCCTCCAGGAAATAAAGCCAGACTGCTCACTTGAGGGAATGATATTAAAGGCAAAACTGAAATACTTTGGCCACATAATGAGAAGACAGGACACCCTGGAGAAGATGCTGATGCTAGGGAGAGTGGAGGGCAAAAGGAAGAGGGGCCGACCACGGGCAAGGTGGATGGATGATATTCTAGGGGTGATGGATTTGTCCCTGGGGGAGCTGGGGGTGTTGACGACTGACAGGAAGCTCTGGCGTCGGCTGTCCACGAAGTCACGAAGAGTCGGAAGCGACTAAACGAATAAACAACAATAGCATGCATTACATTGACAGCATCATCTTGCAAGATTTTGAACAGTTCAGCTGGGATGCCGTCGTCTCCTGCTGCCTTGTTATTAGCAATGCTTCTTAAGGCCCACTCAACCTCACTCTTCAGGATGTCTGGCTCTAGCTCACTGACCACACCGTCAAAGCTATCCCCGATATTGTTATCCTTCCTATACAGGTCTTCTGTATATTCCTGCCACCTTTTCTTGATCTCTTCTTCTTCTGTTAGGTCCTTGCCATCTTTGTTTTTGATCATACACATTTTTGCCTGGAATTTACCTCCAATATTTCTAATTTTCTGGAAGAGGTCTCTTGTCCTTCCTATTCTATTGTCTTCTTCCACTTCTGCGAATTGCTTGTTTAAAAATAATTCCTTATCTCTTCTGGCTAACCTCTGGAATTTTGCATTTAATTGGGCATATCTCCCCCTATCACTGTTGCCTTTTGCTTTCTTTCTTTCTTGGGCTACTTCTAGTGTCTCAGCAGACAGCCATTTTGCCTCCTTGGTTTTCTCTTTCTTTGGGATGTATTTTGTTGCCGCCTCCTGAACAATGTTGCAAACTTCTGTCCATAGTTCTTCTGGGACCCTATCTACTAAGTCCAGTCCCTTAAATCTATTCTTCACCTCTACTGCATATTCCTTAGGAATATTAGTGAGCTCATATCTAGCTGATCTGTGGGTCTTCCCTAATCTCTTTAGTCTGATCCTAATTTGTGCAATAAGAAGTTCGCAATCTGAATTACAGTCAGCTCCAGGTCTTGTTTTTACCAATTGTACAGATGTCCACCACCTTTGGCTGCAAAGGATGTAGTCAATCTGATTTCGGTGTTGTCCATCTGGGGATGTCCATGTATAAAGCCGTCTCTTAGGTTGTTGGAAGAGAGTGTTTGTTACGCAGAGTGAGTTGTCTTGGCAAAATTCTATCAGCCTATGTCCTGCTTCGTTTTGTTCTCCCAGGCCATGCTTACCTGTATTTCCAGGTGTCATTTGACTGCCCACCTTAGCATTCCAGTCTCCTGTGATGAAAATAACATCTCTTTTAGGCGTGTTGTCCAGTAGGTGCTGCAGATCCTCATAGAACTGCTCTACTTCAGCTTCTTCAGCATCTGTGGTTGGGGCGTATATTTGGATCACTGTGATGTTAGATGGCTTGCCCTGAATTCGAACTGAGATCATTCTGTCGTTTTTTGGATTGTATCCAAGCACTGCTTTAGCCACTTTACTATTAATTATGAAGGCTACTCCAGTTCTTCTGTGGTCCTCTTGTCCACAGTAGTAGATCTGGTGGTCATTTGATGTGAAGTGGCCCATTCCAGTCCATTCCATTTCAGTTCACTGATTGCCAAAATGTCTATCTTTAATCTTGAAATCTCACCAATAACCACATCCAATTTGCCCTGGCTCATAGATCTTACATTCCAGGTTCCAGTGGTGTGTTGATCCTTAGAACATCGGATTCGCCCTTCACCACCAGCACCGTCAGCCGCTAGCCGTCCTTTCGGCTTTGGGCTAGCTGCGTCATCACGTCTGGGGCTAGTTGAACTCATCCTCTGTTCCTCTCCAGTAGCATTTTGACCATCTTCCGACCTGGGGGTCTCATCTTCCGATGGTATACCAACATATCTCTGGTTGTACTAATCCATTTAGTTTTCACGGCAAGAATACTGGGGTGGGTTGCCATTACCTTCCTCAGGGATCGCATTTTGTCTGACCTCTCTGTCATGACCTTCCCGTCTTGGGTGGCCCTTCACGGTTTAGCTCATGGCATCATTGAGGTGCTCAAGCTCCAGCACCATGACAAGGTAACGATCCTTTGCAAATTTTTTACCTCTGAACAAATTTAGATCGAATTATGTTTTACAATACTCTGAACAAGATTGCATTCTACAAGGCATAAGTAAAGTTCATAAACAAGCACAGAATTCATTTTAAGAACTCATTCCTAAATTGAAACATTGAAGAAAATGAAACATTTTACTGCTTACTTTTAAAATATTTTGGGTTTCATTCCACTTATTGGTCCACTCTTTGGTAAGTTCTTGCACCTACAAAATAAGCCAGAACAATATACACAAATTAAATCCGAATTTGAATTGGCTAATTCAAATGTATTCATTGGCTATGCTTCCTGGAAATTAGAGGGGCTGATCTGAAGGCAGAAAAAAAAGTTCAACATATCTGGAGGGGACAGGATTGGAGAAAGCTGAGTTGAGGGAATACGGAGGGGACAGAAATGGATAAACATGAGACACTGAATCAATTTCACTCAGTTGACTTGACATAGCAACATTTGATTTAAATGGAAAGTTGAGAAGCTTTGTTTTTCATGAGTTCAGATATTGTGCTTAACTGTATTGTTGTTCTGTTTGTATTTTTGACTTTTAAATTATTAATATATTGTTTCAAGGAGCATGTCTTCACTGGAATGCATGGCATCATAAAAAATAATGAGTAAAATATTAGAAAAATTGCTTGTTAAAATGGAATGGGAAAGTTTACAATCTTAGGTATTAAATTTTATGGGATTTACCCTGAGTATACAAGTAGACCTCACTTACTGACAGCCTTGTGCAGCAACCATTCAAAGTTACGATGGTGTGAAAAAATATCCTTGCCAACAAGGCACACGTTTATGACATTCACAGCATCTTTCTCTCTCTGTCATGTGTTTGCCATTACAGTCAGTTAGTATGCTTTGACCTATGCCTGACCTGTTTTTTTTTTCCTCTCCTCACAGAGCAGAGAGATTGGACAGGAAGAGATTACAAGCAGGCACACAATGGAAAATACACATCAAAAGGAATGCACTGGTGCCGGCTGTTTGCCTAGCCGCAACCACTCTAGGCCAACAGCCGGTGTAGTCCCTACTGTGTGCCTGCTTACTCTCTTGTAATCCCTTCCTCTCCAATCTCTCCACTCTGCAAGGGAGTAAAAGAAAAAGAAATGGGTCAGGCACAGGAGAGATTGCCTAAAGAGAGTGCTTGTTTAGGTGATCCCTCCTGTGCCTGACCTACTCCTTTCAATGTGTATTCCCCATTGTGTGCCTGCTTACTCTCTTGTAACCCCTTCCTCTCCAATGAATGTAAATACAAAAATTAATTCCCTTCTTGCTAATTATTCCAGCACCAGGGTAAGCATTCCACAGGGTGGGGGAGTGGGGAAAAAGGAAAGCTGAAGTAAAATCGTAAGCACAGTGGCAATCATGTGATTTTCCACTTAGCAACTATGTCACTTAATGACCAAGTTGCAGGTCCCAATTGTAGTTGCTAAACAAGGACTACCTCTCCTCGAGTGATAACCATTCATTCAGCAACCGTTCAAAGTTACCACAGCTCTAAACGAAGGGACTTACGCCTGGACCTCAAAGTTCCAGCCATTGTAGCACCCCCATGGTCACATGAACAAAATTCGAGCGCTTGGCAACCAGCTCAAATTTATGATCAGTTGTAGCATTCTGCGGTCACATGATCATCATTGCGAAGTCAATGGCGAAGCCAGCAGGGAAGGTTGCAAGTCACTTGGGTAAGTCTCCCCACCCCCAGCCTTTCTTTGCTCACACCCCACACCCTCTTTCCTCAGATTCCCTATGCTCGCATGCACACCATGCCCTCTTTCCCCAACCTCCCTACACTTGCACACATGCATGTACCCCACGCCCTCTTTCCCTGGATAGCCAAGAAATCAAACGAATAGATCACAGAATAAATCAATCCAGTGTTCTCATTCAAGGGACAAGCAACAGACTCAAATTATATTTTGGTAACATTATACAAAGATCCAGCTCCCTTGAGAAGTCCATAATGCTGGGAAAGAAGGAAGAGAAAAGTACAACCATCATCAAGATGAATGGACTCCATTACAGCAGCAATGGGTGTACCTAGGGATGCTTGGGGCCAAGTTTGGGACAGATCATCCTGGAGAAGGTCTAGTTACACTAAGAGTTCACACTGGCTTGTTGGCACATAATCAATCGATATATACATAGGACTAGTCTAAAAGTGTTGGTGCTTGAGGTACTTGACGAAATAAAACTTACTCTTGCTTCATTCTGCTGCAGTTTCTCTTCCATACTCAAAGCTGTTGGAGAATCCAGAAGTGCAATCTAGTTTAACAGATGAAATAAACTATTATACAAAGAAGACATGTTAGATATGTTACATGCTTTCAATGTTATCGTCCTGAAAACAACTATACAAGAGATTTCAGCAGAAATAACTAATCTGAATACTCAGCAGAGAAAGATTGCACTGAAGCCTCAACAAGAAATGAGGACAGCTAGTTTTAAGATGAAAAACAGGGCCATTGGTTGCAATCTGCTTCAAAACCTTCAACTTGTATTTCACAAAATATAAATGCTCTTACGCAAGTGCAAGAATTTTCCTTTCTTCCAGAAAACTTACACCCAGGTGAAAAATTTCTTTAAAAAAATTAAACTTACAACTTGGGTGTGTGTGTTGCTGTTTCCTTGAACTATTGAGTTACATATGTTCTAATAACATTTACTAATAGGGATAACTTTAAATATATAGAATCTGTTTTGCAACATTTTCCAATTATCTGCACTGATATTCTTCTTTGAATGGGAGAGAGGGAGATTTATAGCATGCAGATTTGCAGATCTGCATGATTTTTGTTATAGGCTACTTTTCCCTGCACCCAAAGCATCTCTATCTCTGCCTAGTTGTGGAACTGTATGTGTACTTACTGATTTTTGTTTTTAGAAGGAAATATAATAGCAATGAAAATAAGAAATGAGCTGAACTGATTGGATTGGATTGGATTCCTCTGGGGACCATACTGCCTATGGAAAGCAACCTACATTCCTCTGTGGCTGACTTTAAAAAAAGAAACCTGAAAAAGTAGTACCTCTCAACTGCAGGGCTACAGTAGGCCATATGCTTATCCTTTCAATATCTATGATAAATCCTTTATGATCTTGCAAACTATTATTTTCTCCCCTGCAATTACAGTATTAGGCAATAATATGTGCCACCCCTGATTGCATTATTCATACAGGAACACTACACTGTGTTCATTAGCATGTGCCCACAGAGTAGAAAAAAAAATGTAAGCAATATGGTAGTTCAAATAAAGGACTCAGTGTAGACTCTGCCCAGGATACCTTCCCAATCCTACTGCTTAGTCATCTTCCCCTCACCCTCTAAGATGGATGTGCTCTTCTGCATGGAACACAGCCCTTGTTTTGAAAGCATCCTCTATTTGAAAAACACTTCAGTACCTCTGAGGGAAAGATAATGAGCTATTAAAAAAAGGAAGCAAACTTTGAAGTTGCCCATCAACAGTTAGCATCTAGGCAGCAAACTGAACAGACGAATGTCAGCAAGACAAACTGATTTGATTTAAATTATTTGTTTTAATAGTATTTCATCTTATACACCACCTTAAAGACTTTCTTTAAGGCTGAAAAAGTGGTAAGTTATATAAATGGCAGACTGAGATTTAAATGATACAAGAAAATCTTCAGTTCTTCCATACTTTTAGAGATGGCATCTACTACAATCATCACAATATCTTGGAATAACAAACGGAATACACTTAAGTCCCTTCCTTTTTAGAATGGTGTCAGTCAGCAAAGCAGAGAGGGTTTGATGCCTCTTTTCAAGGCAGTCTCCCACATGCCATCGAAATCAGCTCCAGAAGATTGCACCCTACTGCCATTTGGGCTGAGGTGACCTGCTGAAGGGGGAGAAAGTTCACCTAAATGGAGGATGTCACAGTCCCTAAAGGATTTCAGTAACTAGCGTTAGTATTTCCAAAAATGGTTAAATTGTGCTTTAGTAATATTCTGCTACTACTTTGAGATAGAATTGATAATGCAAAGTAGCCTTGGCTTACTTCAAAGAAAATGGGTATGTGTGCTTGCCCACATTACCTCTCTCTCTACTTCCCACTGCATATGCATAGAAACTCCAACATAAAGTTTACTTCTTTTAATTTCTCCACTAATGACAACACTAACTTCCGCCTTATAAGGAAACACGCTGTTTTTCAAGCCCAGATCTATTGGTTTGCAATGCCGTTGAGGTACCAGAGGCTGTACTGAAGATGTAAACAACTGCAGAACAGAGAATAGTGATGCTTCAATAAGGAATTATGAAATCAAGGTTGAGACGAAGTGCCACCATCATGTTAAGTTCTTTATCGTGAAACTTTTATCGTGAAACAAAAACTTTTCCTTGCAATGAAACAAAAGAGCTCATGGCTAAAATTGCATATGTACAAAAAGCACGAAAGAAATTTCCTCATATGTTAAAGACAGAGGGCCCAAATCTATTCCTTTTATCTATACAAAGCACAGACCACAAAACATAGACCTCAATGTTTAAATAAGATAAATTGTGAGTTATCTATTTTTAAAACTATTTCTGTTGGCTCATTCCTAACACTATACAGTAATAGCTGCAATTTGATTAACCTAATATTCAACACTGCCCTAAATAGTCTACTATCCACAGACAAACTTTGTCAAAAAAAATCTAATCTAGAATTGATTGATACAAGAATATAATTTTAAACAGAATATGCTATTTGAGATTGTGAAATCAATGGCATCCCTAACCTGGTTCCCCTGAGCAAGCAGAGTTTTCAGTCTGGCAATTTCAGCTCGAAGTTCACGAATTAGCTTGACGTTTGGATCTTCATTAATGGTAGGTTTGTTGATTATGTTTTTAGCTCGGTTTGCATAGCGAAGGGTGCTCAATGTTTCTCCGTAATTGACATCAGCAGGTGATATAGCTGAGAAAAATGATTTCAAAATTATGTGATACCAATACCAAGTTTCATCCAGAAGTCTTGAAAGCAACTTATGAGTGGAGAAAAAGCAAAAGGTTTCTTTTGCTGCTATGGAATGGCATTTATAGAAAAATATCAATGCAGTTGTCATTTATATACATGGTTCTAATAGGTAGCTTATTTTACTTCACTAGCCTGGGAATAATTTCAAATGTCTATGAGAAGATGTGATTTTCTTACAGGTTTATAATTTTATAGGGTCTTGAAGATTATTATGAAGAGTATTATGACATAAACTGACTCTTTTCACTGTTTTTCTCCCCCATTCCTCTGTAGGCCCATATTAAAGCTTAGGTATAAAGATTATATTATTAAAAATAATATAATAGTACTGTATTCTCAGTACACTTGTTTAATGAACTTACTGTATGTCATGCTAGTCAAATCAATCTGCAGAAACCTTTTTTCTACAGACATGAACATTCACATAACAGAAAACACACTTACTTGCAATCATTATTGTTTTAGAGTTTCCTCCTAGGCTATCTTTCAAAAGCCATGTTAACACAGAATCCCTGTAAGGCACAAATACTTGTTTTTTCTTTATAAGCGGGTTTGAGGCATCCTGAGATATATCAGCTATGAAAGAAGAAATAGGGCATTTTTATAGAGGGATAGATAATGAGTTCAGTACCAGTTCAGATTTGCAATGAATTAAACATAAAACAAAGAGATATACCTAAGGCAGAAATTACATTTCCCAGAGTAACTAGGGATTTGTTTATATTTCCTCCTTCTTTTAATCTGACACCTGTAGCACCAGTGGCATCTGCTCTCTCACTTCCAGCTAAGTCTACCAAATGTATCTTGCTGACAGTCTCACATGGCATTTCCGTGTCAAACTTAGCCTACGGAAAAATAACAAGAACAAGATACAAAGCTCTGAATATTACAAAAAAGAGTTGTGGAGGTGGTAGCAAAACGTTTTCTATGTTTCACTTCTAATGTGCATGTAGCTATACTAGAGACACCACCTTTGTACAGTAGCTTAATTCCTTTAAATAGTACTTTAATTTCAAATATACAAGATAAACAGAGATCAAATATAAATTCTTTTCCTTTTCCAAAATATACTGTACTTGCTCCAAAGAGACATGTGTAAAATGCCTGGGAGTCAACAATGTGAACATACCCAAATATTTTCATTGGCAGCTCTTAAAATAAGAATTTTAGTGTCCACCTTGAATTCCCATACATAAAGATGGATTCCAGTTCTGTCAAGTTGCCCCATGGGTTTTTAAGTTATGTTTTTAAAACAGCAGTTTTTTAAATAATGCATTTGCTCTTATAACAAGCCAATGATTGTGGCTGATCAGACTATGCAGTTATGCAACATATCCTCTTTTATTCTTTTTTTTAAAATGAAAGCAATCTTGCAAGGTGCATATTTCTCTTAAATTATTTGAAAATTATTAATCACTTCCTTTTCCAGACCATACCTCTAATGGCTAGAATTGGACGAAAAAGTGTCCTGGAATTCCTTGGAAAATCTGATTCCTAGAATGGAATTATTTGTGTATCTGTAGTAACAAGTTTAAGGAGTAAACAGCCCTCTGCTATGTGTTCAGTCTATTAATAATGGTTTTGCTTTGTTTCCTTTTGAAAAAATACTGTTTCCCTTTGTTGACGTAATCAGAACAGATCCTGAGATCTGTTGTTAGATATCCCAACAACTTTTGTAGTAAAGCAGTTTCTTTGATCAGAGCAGAAACACTGGTTGAGGGTATTAATACAATGTTGGCAGTATTCCCCAATTCTGGTTGGTTTTCTTAGCATTTGGCCTGCATGGCTGCAGGGTCTATTTGTTTTACACTCTGCTCACCTAGTTCTTACAGAGGAACTAACAATGCATGAGCAATGGGGGCAGCTGTTTTTCATCGGACTTCTTGAAGAGGCTGATGCTGATTAGGGCAGAGATGGAAGGGCTGCCCCATGGCCACACAGCTAGCTTCCATGCCTAAGGGAGGACTAGAACGTGGACCCCCCCCCCTTAATATAGCCCCTTAACCCCTGTACCACGCTGGCTCTCATTCCTCATTTCTAATATTAGTCCAATAACTTAAAAAACATCTACATAATTAACAGAAGCATGAAGCAGACAGGCAGGCAGGTTCAGACTTAGGGAAAGGCATGAAAGAAGCACTATCATTCTTCCACTTCTACATTCCCATCAAGTGGGTCATTAAAAGTAAAACTAAAAGAAATTCTCACATCCAGTCACAGCTTGTATACATCACGTAAGGTTTACATATATTTACCATATCAGGGAAGGATGACTGCCATTTTATTTATTAGACAGGCATGTGTTATATTTCATGTTTTTTTCTCAAATCAAACGAGAACTGAACTTGAGCTGCAACTCAATAATTCAATCTAAGAAATTTCACCAAGTTTTTTTTTTTTTTTTACCTGAGTGAAATTGATTGTGAAAATGGCATGGGATCTGCTGCTAACATCATTCATTCCAGTTGCAGCAGTGGTTCGATTTATGTTCCCTCCTTCCATAAGTTCCTCTACATCACTATAATTTTGCACTAAGTGTTTCGACAGATCTGAAAAAAAAATCACAAATATAAGTAGCACATTTACAATATTAATCAATTAAACATAGTAAGACATAAGCAGAACTTCAATTAATAATACACCATTTTAAAAGCTATTAACAATATTCATATAATTACTGAAGATGGTAAATATTGCTTTAGAAGCAAAACTCACACGACAAACATCTACTTTAAGATGCTGCTGCTGCAATTTATCTGTAACATTTTTCTTCAAACACACACTAAGCATAGTTAAGGAAAAGTCAATTAATCAACTGACAGGTACCATAATGATTGCCTATCTCAATAAAATTAAAAAATGTGTTTGGGAAAAAAAATTAGGAAAACAAGAGTCCCCCCCCAATAATTACCTGCTTATTTTGTTGGTGTAATTAGGTTTTCAAGGTTTTTTTGTACGATGCCTTGGGACGTTTTTAATAGAAGAAATACCTTATTTAGGAAGATGAAGATTCTTCCCAAATAATAACCCAGGAAATGGGATAGTGGGTGCCATCTTAGATTTGCTGAGAAGAACTGAAAATGCTCATGAAAATGAATGGATGGGAGGTACAACGGACAGCTGACATCATTATTGAAAAACATGGATGCTTTTGAAGATAAACCATCCTTAGGAAAGGCTGCTTGCCTGGTCAATTATCATCCTTTTTGTAACATCTACACAGGGCTTCCCTCCTTCTTTTGTTCCCTTTAATTACCTCTTCCTTATTTTGTTTCCTTGTTTCCCCTTTTTCTTTCCTACAGCTACCAGATCTGGGGTGGAAACATCCAGATGACCACTAGATGGTGGCAAAGAGTTAGAGTTTTCTATATCTCTGGTACTCTACTCTTCGTTTTCTTTCCCAGTGTAGCTCTTCCCCTCTTGCTTCATCTTCATCTTCTATTTTGCTGGAAGAAAGCCTACTCCTTTGGGTAGGTCATCTTAAATTCAGTACTCTTCCTGACAGTACTAATTCATTACTACTGCACAAAAGTACAGAAACTACACAACAACTACATGGATGAACATACTTCTTTTAGCAGAAGAAAGATTGTGTGGATATTAAATGTAGGGATCATCAACCTGAAGAGAAATCTGCAGTCTTCCTAAACATTTTGTATTCTTAAGGCACCACGACATAAATTGGAAAAGGATATATTAAGCCAATTAAATTCTAATAAGGGCTCTTCTATCACAAGTGCCTAATTTATATGGCAGATTCATCAGTAGTCTCCAATCAGCTAGCAGAATATTAACTCAAAAAAAAAAAAAACCTTTGAAATTCACAAAGTGATTACGGTGAAGATATATAGAAATTAGAAGACTGAAATACTAATCATAGAGGTTTCTAACTTTATTTACATATCCTCATAAACTTGGTTAGTTTATAACCACGACAAATTTCTACATTCACAGAATGTATCCAATAAATGGAAGCATATTTAAATTGTTTAAAACCCACCTTCAACATAAGGTCCCTCTTTTGGATGCTCACGAATTCTTAAGTTATTTGTTTTTGAAGACTTGCACCTCAGTAAATCCCTGACACGCTCATTGTAAATTTCCAGGTAACTGAAATATGAAATAAATGTACTATAAATCAAAACATTATTCAAGTTTAAAATTCCGTCTACTCCACCGAATCAAGATTGATAGTTTAGCTGGAGCTCTCCAAGGAAATAGGCTGGGCTGATTTTGCCCATTTCCCTTCCCGATGTAGCCTGTATGTCATCTGTCATACTGTTCCAGAGAAACCTTCAAGCCTCTGGAGGTTTTTCAAAATTCCCAGCCATCAGGAGAGAGACTGTTCTGCTTCCAGCTGTTTTGAAGAGGTCACAAATAAAGACCAGGGCTTCTAGGTAGTTAGCATTTTTATATACTAGGGAAAATAGCAAAGAATATGTTAATGTGTTGATCAGTTCTCAAAGACAATATTTAAGAAGAGTGAAAAGGACTGCAGTAGAATGGAGCAAAACAATCAGACAATTTTTGGATTCTAAACAGAACAGAGTTTGCAGAGGGGGATTTTTTTTAAACAAGGCTATGGAATTGTAACATGGCTAAAAGATATTCCATTCAGAAACCTTTATTTAATCTGTTCTTGCACAACTTCCAGACTGCAGAAAATTCTTTCCTCGCCCTGAATAAATATGCTCTGTGAACTAATCTTCTAATGAACAGAGAAAAATGCAGCAAAACGGAGGAGAAAGAGATGATGATGATGGCAAAGTCAGACAGACTGCTCGGACTGCATATAGCCATGTTGTCACTATGCAAACATACCTGACCTCTGTTCGAAAGGATGCTTCATTCCACCTTGTTTTCTCATTTATTCGGTTGAATAATCCTTCACAAATACGAGGTATTAAACCAATATCTCCCTACAAAAATAATACTTATTGATATACCGCAACATAAAAGTCACTGATACAGAAAATATTCAATGCCAAAGAAAGAGTTCCATTCAAAAATGGGGAACACTTGGGTCTCAACAGTCCTTTCAATTTGCAGTCATTTGCATCTCCCTAAAATGTGCTTTGCCACATTATGTAAACCAATACACAACAATAAAATAATGAAGTGGAGTTCCAAATGGGAATAACACTGTAATCCAACTGGGGCTCCAAGACATCGGATCTCAAAGGTTTTGAGTCTTTCTAAATGCCATCAGTATCGGGGCCAACCATATCTTGGGAGGAAGGTTATTGCATAAGATAATGATCATCACCAAGAAGGTGCATCTACTGGGTCCCACCAGATAGCTTGTTTCAGTGTACCCTCCCTATCAGAATGTGTGGGGTGGACAATGAAATAGGCTTTATAATTCTTGCTTTTATCTGTGCCAAATGTTTTTAGAACTTTCTACGTGTAAAGACTTTCTTAAAGTTATTTGTCTGCTAAGGAAAACTCCCGCCCTTTGGAACAGCCTTCCCCCAGAGGTGAGACAAGCCCCCTCGCTCCTGGACTTCCGCAAAAGATTAAAGACCTGGTTTTGTAGGGCAAATAATTACACCTGGGGATGGCTAGCGCCATGAAGTGATTCTGAGGGGCCTACTACACTCAAGGACTGATTAAGATCTTTTCACCATGTAGATTTTATTATATTTATATTTTTATTGTATTTTGTAATGTAATGGTTTTATATTTTAATCCTGTTTTATTGTAAGCCACCCAGAGTCCCCCCGTAGGGGAGAGATGGGTGGTGAATAAATTTATAAAATAAAATAAAAATAAATAAAAATAAAACAGATTGGAAGAAAAACAAAATACAGTACAAAAGGCATCAATTTGTAAGAAGTAAATTCTGAAAAGCATAACATACAGCATTTCCCATCATTGTATAAGACTTCCCAGATCCGGTCTGTCCATAGGCAAAAATACAAGCATTATAACCTTCAAAAGCAGATTGGAGGACATCAATACCAAGGTTGTTAAATACCTAGGGACAGAATGACAGAAAGTAAAATAAGGTTTCAAAATATAATTTAAAACATAGCTTTTAATTCTATTATGCAAATCATTACAACCACTTTAGTACAATATACTATAAGAACTACTACTTTAGCAAGCATTTACTAGAGAAGGTCAATTCAAATATTTATTAAGAAATATAATTAATATCTTCCCCCAAAGCTCTTATAAGTACACACTAAGTAATGTACAGTATTTCATAACATAATCTTGGATGTTCTTAAGAGTCAGGTCAGGTCCCTTATTTCTTTTTTTCTTTTCTTTTACTGGATAGCCCTCTGTAAAAAATATTTATTTTCTGAATCATAAGGACATGAAAATATTCCAAGGAGTATGTCTAACATTACAGCTTATCACCCAACAAGCCTACGTGAATATTGTACAGCTTAAACTTAAGATCATTAATGTGGAAGTAACGATTTGTCCTTTTGGACTCATTCCCAGATTAATTATTGATAAAACTGAAACATCTGTTCAAAAACTGTAAGCATATCTATTCCTTTAGATACACAAGAACAAGAAAAATCCTATACAGTACATTAGAATTTCGAAAAACACAATGGTTTCCAAGCAGAGTTCCAAAGCAGTTAATGGACATTTTTGGACAGAATTGCAGGTTTACATGATTTCATATTATTGGCCAAACAGATCAGAAGATCACAGTGGAAAAAATGCATATGTGTGCTTAGGAAAGGGAATATAAATACTTATAAATGTGCATAGCCAACATATGTAAGTAATTTCTTTCATAATAAGCAGTTGAAATGTTTTAAAATCATCTCTCAAACATTCAGACAGCAAACGTTGGCATTATGTTTTCATTCTGAGAATCATAAATGTCATCAGCCTACCATGTCCTGAGATGCATAGATTGGACTTTCAGGATCAGCTGAGAAGTAGGAGAAATCATACGTAAATGTTTTTGTTCGTTCTCTTCCCAAGTCCCCAGTTCCTCCCTCTGGTATCTAAGTAAGAGGATGGACAATCAAATTATTACTCTCTTCTATATTAAGGTAATAACTGTGCATTTCCAACCATTCCACTTGAGGACACAAAATTATTACTGACAGTATCCTAAACCTAACTAGATTAGTTCAACAAACTGATGTTTCAGCATAAAATATAAAAGTCAGATCAGTATGGAACAGTCAGGAACTGAGTAAGGATTAAATATTTCTATTTATGTCACCATTTAAATTTTATTATAGTAGGGCTTCATGTTTACATTATTTTATTAGCATAGCATTTTTGAATAAGATTTCCAAATCACCTGATTATCTGACCTGTACTCTCTTTTGCAGTAAAGCTGATAATGTTATCAAATGTTATCGAACAGGGAAAAGCAGATAGTTAGTTTACAACATTATAATAGGACACTGACCTTGTTGCATAGAATTTATTAATTTTGCATGGGTATCATCCAGTCAAATTGGACAATTTCAATATTGCAATTAACCGTTTTTCACTTGCTCTAATCTAGGAAACATTCTATATTTATAAAAATAAAAAACACAGCTTGTTTACAGCATCTTTTCTGTCTTCTTAAAAATGTGAGATGAATATGCTAGTGAGTAACTGTTTCCTAAATATTTAAAAATACTTCAAGAAAAGCAGTTTTCAAAAAGGTGATCTCTATATCCTCCATCTACACACCTACATTATCATTATACTGCTACCATTAATTTTTCTTCCACAAAAGTCCCTCTCTGCACTGGTTTATTAATGAGGAGCCAAATGTTAGACCTCTACCATTCTCAAGAACTTAGCCAAACTCAGAGGAAGAGCGTGATCAAGTTACATTTCTTCAAAAATGAGTGGGCTGATTCAATAGACATTCCAGCCTTTTATTATGTGTATCAAGGTTACAGAATTAACAGGAGTAAAAGAGAAAGGAAAACAAAAAGGAGAATTAAATTCCTAATTATTTCAATTAGAATCCCTTTTGATTACTGGGAGAAAAGTGAGATAATTACAAAGCATGTAAAATAAACATGCCATATATTTTTGTTACTTACTAAATGCAAGTTAAATACACTAAATCAGTTTCTACTTGAATTGGGGAAAGTGGGCAAGATGCAATCTGCATGGAGTACACAAACACACTGTTTTGTGGCCATCAACACAGATTACCCAGTTTCCCTTGAGGTATTGGTATGAAACAAAACATATGATGTGTTAAAATCTCTGGATAGACTAACTGCAGCTAAAACAAAGGACCTCCTCCCAAAATGAAAAGACTCAAGCCTACTTGTTCGATATCATGGTATCATAACACTATCCTTTATGACTTCCAGACATCAAAGACAAGAAAGAAAGTGCAACTGTTCACGTAAAAAAAAATTACTAGTTCCCTATATCAGGTATTATCAAATTCTTCAAATCTTTTTCTAATTCAACATTTGTTTTATGATTCTTACCATCCTGGTCCTCTGGTTTTAAATTCTGATGCTGATTTGTCTGCTACAGTTTGTTAAGAGATGAATCAGAAGGATAAACTAAAATAAAAATATTTCCTTAGTGGCTGAATACACTCACCTTTATGTTTGTAATTGTTGTTTGATTTTTCTCCATTGAAATAATAAACTTAGCATCCAGCTCCTGTTCCCTGCAGAGCAAAATATTACAGTAAATTAACATCATAACAACGTTATTATGGTCACAGACGAAACTTAATACATTTACAAAGAAAAACATTTTATCATCTTAATGTCACCCAAATTTATTGAGATAGTCATCTGGTACAACAATGTTGATCTTCTGACAGCATACTCTTGTTGCTAAGAAGCAGAAAACTGACAACGAGAAGCTAACTTTGGAATCTCTGTCTGCTGTAAATTAACTTATGTAAATTGTCTCAGTTCATCCAGGCAATTTTTTTAAAAGAAGCTGAAGTGGCACAGAAAGCCATGTTCCATAGATTTAATTTCACCTGAATCACATGGGCATAGCATTTAATAGAATTTTGCTGAATCTGCTCTCCAAGACTGCTGAAGAGAGACCATTACATAAATCATAAGATAAATCATATGAAGCAAATCTGTTCTTCTGTGACTACTTCTTTTACAATTTTTCATTGCGTGGCCTCTATGATGTCCCTGAGATTCTTTTGAGAAGTCTTTACTTGCCTTGATATGCACTACAATGAGATCACTGTCTAAACTGAACCATGTAGTAGATCAATAATTTCTCCAGCTTTAGCAGATCCATCCTAATATCACTTAAATATGGTTCTAAAATACTGTCTGCTATACAGTCTCTACTCACTTTAACCTCCCTAAAGGACTAGGCACATTGTCTCAGAAACTTGACATAGAGGACCAAAGAATGGCATTTGGTATTTAGAACCTCTATCTGTACATCAAAACACAAGTATGTAGTGCACCAAAATATTATTAAATACACAGGAAGTACTACAGGGAGGAGAAATGTGGAAGTGAGTTTCTAGTGAGTGTAGGAAGGGTATATTATTGTTAGTATTATTGTTAGTATCCTGATTATATTAGTTTTCTACTTTGATGCCTGGTGAGGGTCTCCAGGGTAAATTCTTAGGATTATATTAACTGTACTGTTCATTTACACAAATTACCTGATTTTGGGAAAAATACACACCTTCTTGAAAGTGGACAAATGGGAGAGTCCAAGAATAGTGTCATTAGCAATGCTATGAAGCAGCTAGGGAGAAGGAGGGATAGAGGTCAGGCTGTGGCAGGGGACTGTCATCACTGAAACAGGGTTGTAATTTGCTTCAAGGTTAGAGTTTTGTCTGTTTGCCAAGTGTCACATAGATAGCTAGAAGGTTCTTAGATTAATTAAGACACCTGTGAGCAAGCACATCTGTTCTAGTTCAAGATTTAGAAGGGGCAGGGTTGCCAGAGGAAGTGGGGGGGTTCTGTTAGTGTTGTGTGTTTTTGTATAGATTGGAAGTGCTGTATGATGTATCAAGGAGCAAGGGCTGAAGCTGCTGGAGGACAGTAGGCAACATGGTTGGAGGGAGGATCCCTAAGGAAGGAGGAATGTGCATCTGAAGACCCATCAAGAGAAAGAAGAGTTAGAAAGCAAGACTTGGAGAGCAGACTGGCTGGTGCAAGGAATCCAGCTGCACTGGAAAGCTGCCTGGAGAAGTGTAACCAAGGTGCTGGCTTTCCAAAAGGCTTAGGAAAAGCTCTTTTTCCCTCTTTCCCTCTCTTCTCTAGGCCAAGAGCTGGAAGGGAAAGCACTACTAAGCTGTCTAACAGTTAACCAAGCCATGATGACGTTTAGCAGCTGTGTGAATAAGGAACTCTAAGTATATTAGTTTGCTAAGCTAAGATCACTGTATATAGAAATATGTACACAATTTACTTTATTTGCACTGCAACAAAAAAAATCACTTTGATAGAACACTGTGTGTGTCTGCATTCATTCCTGTGCCCTTCCTGCCCTCCGACACAGGCCACCAGTTACACAGAAATATGGGGTGGCTGGTGGATGTTCCTTGCTCTGCCTTGCTCTCTTATCAGCAATCTTGGGTTGCCATGCTGACCTCCCCTCCCCTCCCCTCCCCTCATCTTGTGATGCCCTTAGTCAATGTCAAGTCAGACTGGAGCAAGACAATACTCATGAGGAAAAAGTTGGCTTGTTTTGCATTATTTAACCTTACCTGGTAAGCTGAGGGAATGGGCACAATACTTGGTTCAGCATCAGAATAAGCCATAAGGATGAGGGATTTTTTTATTATTATTATTTATTCGATTTTTATAGCCACCCTTCTCAGCAAGTGACTCAGAGTGGCTTACAACAATAAAAACTATAAAACAGTTAAAAAATTTCAATTAAAACAATTAAATTACAGAATATACTCCTTCTAGTTCCACCAACCGACATTCCTTGGCTGATGGGACCTGCAGCATACCCAACCCACTAGATTGGATGGGCAGAAACAACTGGAAGAAGATGGTCCCTTAGATAACCCGGTACCAAGCCATGAAGGGCTTTAAGAGTAACAAGCAGCACCTTGAATTGCACCCGGAAGCACACCGGCAACCAATGCAGCTCATGTAGCAGCGGTGTTACATGCGTTGAATATCCGACTCCATTTACTACCCGCACAGCTGCATTCTGCACCAGCTGAAGCTTCCGAATGCTCTTCAAAGGGCAGCCCCACGTAGAGTGCATTAAAGTAGTCCAGATGGGAGGTCACGAGGGCATGAGTGACTGCGAGCAGACTCTTGGTCCAGGAATGGGTGCAACTGCTGCACAACCCAAAGGCGTGCAAAGGCCCTCCTAGCCACAGTTGTCACCTGCTCTTCAAGCAGGAGCCATAAGTCTACGAGGACCCCCAGATTGTGCACTGGGTCTGTCTGGGGCAGTGCCACCCCATCCAGGACCAATGATGAAAAAACCTTGTCACCGGAAGGCCCACAAACCCAAAGCCATTCAGTCTTGCTTGGGTTGAGCTGAAGCCCATTGCACCCCATACAGGCCCTCCAGCCTCCAGGCACTGGGACAGGACATGCACAGCATCACTCAGGCAGCCAGGGGTGGAAATGTAAAGCTGGGTATCATCACCATATTGGTGATATCTCACCTCAAACTGTCAGATTACCTCCCCCAGTGGCCTCATGTAGATGTTAAATAGAAGGGGGGAGAGAACAAAGCCCTGAGGCACCTCACAAAGTAGGGGAGGTGGGTGGGAGCTCCCCCCCCCGCATCAACACCGACTGGAACCGACCCCAGAGGAAGGAGCAGAACCAGCACAACACTGTGACACTCACCCCCAACTCCTGAAGCTGGTCCAGAAGGATACCATGACCTATGGTATCGAAGGCTGCTGAGAGGTCAAGAAGAGCAAGGATGGTCACACTGCCCCCATCCTGCTCCCGCCAGAGGTCATCTAAGAGTGTGATCAATGCCGTCTTCATCCTGTAACCCAGCCTGAACCCTGACTGAAAAGGGTCCAGATAATCTGCTTCATCCAGGGTCCTCTGCAGCTGCCACGCAACCACTCTCTCCACAACCTTCCCTAGAAAGGGGAGGTTGGAGACTGTACAAGAACTATTTAGGCTGGTTGGGTTGAGCAATGGCCCCTTGAGGAGAGGACGCACCACCCCCTCTCTCAAGGAGTTATTAACCACTTCCCAGACCCAATCACATGCCTCCTCATGGACAGCCTTGACAAACCAGGAGGGGCACAGATCTAATACAGAGGTGGCCGAACTAGCAGCTGCAAGGGCCCTGTCCACTTCCTCAGATGCAACCGGATCAAACTCCCCTCACATAACCACGCCAGCCCCCGTAGTCTCCACTGGCACTGCCTTAAAGGAGTCCAACATAGAGCAAATGCAAGTGACTTTATCTGCCAGATGTGCAGCATATTCTTCACATGACCCTGCAAGAGAAACCGGGTATTACTCCCTCCGAGGAGGGACCAGGTCACCCGAAATAGGGCTGCCAGGCAGCAATCTGCAGATGCAATAAGAGTGGAGAAATAACCACATTTCACTGCCCTTACCACCACGAGGTAGGCTGTACTAGCGGCTCTAGCTCATGTTTGATCATCTTTGCTCCACATCTTCTGCCAGTGGTGCTCCAGGCATCTCTTAGCCCTCTTAAGCCTCCTCAGCTCCTCCGTAAACCACGGGGAGCCTCAAGAGCCATAGGCAGAGAGAGGCCGCTCAGGCACGATCCAATCCAAGGCCATCGCCACTCTCTCATTCCACGCGGCCACCAAGGCCTCAGTCGGACCATGCAGCAGACTTCCCAGAACAACCCCAAGCTCCTTCTGAAACCCTACTGGGTCCATCAGTCGCCTAGGGTTGGCCAATCTAATAGGAGGAGGGTGGCGCCAGAGAACTGGAGGCTCACCAGAAAGTGGTCTGACCATGACAGGGGAGAAACCAAAACCTCCCCAATTTCAGAGAATTCTGCCACTGCTCTGACAGAAAAACCAGGTCAGGAGAATGACTACCATTATGCGTCAGGCCCTGGATTACTTGGGACAGGCCCATGGCTGTCATGGTAACCATGAACTCCCGAGCTACCTCCGACCCTGCCCCCAAGGAAGGCAGGTTGAAATCCCCCAAGACCATAAGCCTGGGGAACTCCACCGCCAACCCGGCTACAGAGTCAAGGAGCTCAGGCAGGGAGTTTGCTATGCAGCAGGGAGGCTGGTACAGCAGCAACAGTCCCAACTGATACCTAGAACCCAACTTAACGAACAGGGTCTCGCGCCTGGCAATCTGAGGAGCAGCACCCCTGAATGCCTCCCAAGTATCTCGGATGACCACTGCCACCCCACCGCCCCTACCCTGGGGTCTTGGCTGGTGCCACACCTGGAAACCAGCTGGGCACATCTCAGAAAGGGGAACCCCCCCCTCCTCTCCCAGCCAGGTCTCCGTAATACAAGCCAGGTCAGCTTTCTCATCCATGATCAAATCATGGATGAGGGTGGCCTTATTACCAACTGACCTGGCATTTAGTAGCAGCAGCCAACAGCCCAGGGCCTTGAAAGTCTGCCAGTCAGGGCCCGCAAGTGAGCTCGAGGAACTGGGGAGGGGTATGGGGAGAAGTTACAATATCTGTCTCACCAGAAAACCAATCTGTCTGGAAGCTGAGTGTTTGTACTTTTTATTGGGTCACAGAGTCAGAAAAGGTTTTGTTGACATTCTGGAATATTCCAATAACCATGCCAAAACAGTTCTATAAGAATAATGGCCACAATAGGAACCATGGTGTTGTCTCAGCACATCATAGGCCCAATACATATTGCAAGACATATTCTCTGTTTGGGGGCGTAAAATTGGCTGGTGTGAGGGGGTGGTTTCAACTCACCTGTCAGGAACAGTTCACTTCTTAACAAGACTGAGCTGGCTATAGTTAACATCCTCTACGATAAGGCTGCAGGGACCAATTTAGATGGTCTGCTCTCAGAAACAATTAGAATCAAGAAGATTCCTAAATACTATATGAAAGGTGGGTAATTTTGTTCAGCTTTTGTCTCATTGTGGAACACTGAGATAAGGATCATTGATACTGTTCCTCTGAGGACCTTCTCCAATTATGGGAAATCTGTAATTCTCCCTATTTTACTGGGCAACTTCAGTCAGTGAAGTAAACCGGCAGACAGCTAAAGTGAAGGTGGTACAACTTTCACAGCAAATATGATCAAACACAAACCCAAGTGCATAACAACACCTACTATGTGGCAATGGTGGTAGCAAAGTGAAGTTTATTTATTTATTAAATTTTTATACCATCTGACTCCCACCAACTCAGGAGTTTCTTCTCTACTATCATTACATTCTCAAGGACCATCCACTGGGACTGTCTTGGGCAGTACCTAGGCTTCTGAAGATAATCCTGAAATAAGCTGAGCTGACTGACTCAATAGCCTATTGTGATAGGTTTATGATGCTACAATTCCAGCAGATCCTGATGAAGTTATTTGGGGAGGGGGTATCTGATCAGAATGTATGGGATCAAATTCATGTATTCCATCTTCAGAAAGAAAAGATAGTTGTGGCGATTAAGACAGCTACCTGTCTCCAAACACTTGCCCACTGTGGCTGTTAAGATCTAACAAGAAGGGCCTACTTGGATAGGCACAGGGAGTACAGGGAAATGAAGCAGAAGAGATTAGAGCAATAAAAGACTAAAGTGACTCTATATTTTTACAGAAAGATAGGCTACAAAACCATTGGCTGGGCCACAATGAGTTTTTAAGGCTGGGCCACAATGAGTTTTAAGAAGAATAAAATTGCTCAAATGTACTTGGAGCTGAACATCAGCTGGGGAAGTCCTAGGGAGGTGATTGACCCTACATTTTGTGAGGTTAATCTTTGCTGGTCTATGACTGAATAAAAGTTGATGATTTGTGAGGTTATCTGTATTGAGTTTACCTCTTAGCAGCTTCTGATACCATTGATCCTTTATCCCTCTGGACTACCTCCAAGGGTTGGGAACAGAAGACACTCTTTTACATGATTCTATCCTTCCCTGAAGGAAAGTTTCCAGTTAGTGCTAGTGAGCAGAGAGAGGTTGTGCTTTCCTGGCTACATCCTCCTCCTTTGGAACAGCATACTTCCTCAGATCAGGTTAGCTCCCACCCTGTTAAGTTTTATGAAACCTGTTACAATCTAGTTTTTCAAAAGAGAAGAACAGAGATGAGTAGTGTGCTCCTGTCATGGGTTTAATGATTGATGCTTTAGGTACCAAAATTTTTGTAACTGCAATTTGTTATGTTGTTTAGTTTTAATTTTAACCTCCCTTCTATAAATGGAGTATATAAACTGCTCAGAGTCCCTTTGGGTTGGAGTGGCATATAAACGCCAGCAAAGAAAAAGTGCTGGTCATCCAGATGCAAGCATGCATGGAAGAAGCCAATTACCTACATCCATTTCACTCTGGCTTTAGGCCTGGATACAGCTCAGAAACAGCCTTAGTTGCCCTCATCAATAACTATATTGGGGGAGAGAGAGAGACATGGGATGTGCTACTGCATTGATTATTAGAAACCTTTGACATGACTGATTGTGGTATATCGCTGGAGCAACTCAGTCGTATGGAATTGGAGGCACAGTATTGCCTGGCTTTGTCCTGCCTGCAGGACTGCCACCAAAAAGTGGTAGTAGGAAACTTCTATTTGGGCACTTTGTATTTAAATTAAGGATTCACAGGATTCTGTTTTCTTAACTTGATGTTCAAACTGCTGGAGGTGTTTATCCAGATGTTTGGAGTATGATATCATCAATGTTCTAATGACACTCAACTCCTTTCTACTAGAATGAGAAAAGACTATGCATGCTTGAAAGTTGCCTGGGGACAGTAATGGAATGGATGGGGTCCAAAAACCATAAGCTGAATCCATAATAGACAGAAGTATTGGGTATATTTTGTTTTCAAGTCTAAAAGTTAGGAATGCAGCCCGTAATAAATGAGGGCACTTTCCTTCCGAGAGAACAAGCGTGTATCTTCAATATTCCCAATACCTGTCTGTCACTATAGGCACCAGGAGGCCTCAGTTCCAAAGAGGTCCTATGATTAGCTTTGGCTAATGAACCACCTTCAACTCCATACTGAACCGGATAGCCTAGCCTCCAGGATCTATGCCTTCATAGTCCATTAGATTATTACAATATTCTGCATACAGGGCTACCCTTGAAGATGGTCCAGAAGCTTCAAATGTGCCTGATTATTAAGTGGGATGCTAAATGGAACCACAGAAGACTAATCATGAAAGCACTCCCTTAATATAATTTGATCCATGCATTGATTATCTGGAGAGATATTACTTGTTGTTCTACCAGAGGGTTTGGTTCACAGGACCATGAGCAGTGCCTCCTCAGATGATCTTAATAGACAGGCTGGACTATTCTTGGGGAGTTACGGAACTCCCTCCCAAGGGATGTTCAGCTGGCCTGTATGCTGTCTTCTTTATAAAAACAAATGAAGATAGGGATGTACAACTATTTAGATCCAAAGCAGAAAAACTGCTTCTGATAAGATATCAGCATGCTTGCTGCACTTGTCAATGCTTCCTTTAAGAAAATGCACTTTTTCTTTTCCTCAGAGTAGCTGTGCAGGTCTGTTTGAGTAACAGAGATTTTGAAGCAGAATCAGGATACAATTTTGTTGTATCCTGTCAGCATCCCTTAGCTTAAACATGTATCTTTCTGAGACCATGCAGCTGCTGTGTGAGCCAAGGAAAAGGCATAGTTTAAGGAGAGGCTGTGTCAGATCCCCCCAATCAAAGGTTTCACAGAAACCCTTATCAGAGCATCTATCATCATTTCCTTCTTGAAGGAATGGAATCCGTGTCGCCAGATGGGAGGGGGTGTGAAGTTGGAGTGTGGTTTATTATGGCTATGGAGAACATCAAGGACACGGGGTTGAGATATGCCAGGAATACCATCTGGATGGGAGGGGGGATGACATGGTTTCATGGGAAAGGGGACTAACTAAGAGAATGTAGTTTTTAAGTTAGGTTTGAGCAGGAAATCTTTATTCACAGCTTGCCTTCTGTACTGTTCATTACGCTTCATTAAAACAGTTAAAGGAATCCCAGTCTCCTGACTGTGATTGTGTGAATGCTCGAATGATCAGGTGCTGACAGGCTGACAAGTACAGTCAGCATGCCCGCATCCCCTCCAAGACATCCCTTCTGCTTTGTATTTGAATACCTGCACATCACTAATAAAAGACATCCCTGATTACCCTGGTATTTTTAAGAGCCAATACCAGGAACTATTATTTTGCTTTTCTGTATATCAAATGAACTTTAATTTTCATGTGTATTGTTTTTAAGAATTCTCTTCTTGTGGTGATTTTATTTAAGACTATTTTGCATTCTTGCAAACTGATCAGAGCTCCACTAAGAGGAACAGTGTAAATATAAAATAATAAAAATAGTAATATCTAGAACTGCAGTCAAAGAAATAAAGAAAGCATTGAATCTGATATTGTAGCAGTTGTTAAACAAAGTAAGCAGGTTGTACCTTATACTGTAGCAAAACACTAGGTGATATATCTGGATTAAAAATTAAAGTGTTTCACTTTGTCCTTTTCTTTTTTAAAAAATTACAAAGTTACAGAGATAGCATCTGTCATTTTTATCTGAAAACCCTTAGGACAAGTTTATCTAAAGGAGTTTGCATCTGAAGTTGTTGCACAGAACTTGCTTGAAGAGACTGACCTTTCACTTGTTGCAACATACATTTCTTCCCTTAGTAATGAAGGTAGGTAAATGGTCAGGGAAAAGTGAAGACAGGCATAGACTTGGATTTTAATTGCATTCCCCCCACAACAATTTCTATCTTCTTTTCTTCCTTCAGCTACCTACAGTATGTCCACATAAACTCACTCTCCCTGCCTTCCGGAAAGGGGACTTGAAGTGAAGACTTGGCTCTGCCATCTCACACAGGGCGTGAGGAGGGGTAACCAACCTTGAGGATGGTTAGCACCCTGAAGATGCTCCCGTAAATTAAGAACTTTTTACCATCTATGCCTTGGAATACATTATTTATTTTAAAATATTGTTTTATTATATTTTAACTAGTATTTATTCTTGTTTTATTGTAAACCACCCAGAGTCGCTCTTTGAGTGAGATGGGTGGTTGACTAAATTTGAAAAATAATTAATTAAATAAATCTCTTTAGAAAGATTTCCAAGATAGGATAAGAACTGGAGAAGGCGAAGCAACACTCGGAGAATTGGGTTTGATCAATTTGGGGTGATTCTAACTTCTTGCAACACTCTACCCCGTATTATTTAAGAGGGACTTCTGACTTTTCAGAGAGGTTTTGGAGGGATTGGAAGTAGCAATACAGTATGGCAGAATTTGGAACTTTTTTTAAAAAATGGCCTTGCTTATAAATTTAAGAAACCAAATCATGGAAATTATGTTGCATTCCTTGCTCGTCATTAACTTCTTTTGTAGAAAACTTTTTATAACCAATTTTTATGTGTCAGGGATCTAATTTTCTCTTGGCCTATTTTACACTCTTATATAATCCTTCAGAAATTCTAAGGTAACATTCCTAGGCAACTTTCTTGAGTTTTAGCTTGAGACTCTGGCTCTCTTCTTCAAGGAACAGAAAAACAATTTACAGTACTTCATTGTAGTGACACAGTTTGGTTTCAAGGTGAGCTGTAAGCCTCTTTCTCCCGCAATATGTTGTACTGAACTCTATAACCATCAGAAAACAACTTATTGGCTTATAATCAACACTAATAATCAACAGACAAATTCCTCAGGGATATTTCTCCTTGATACTCATTGATGCATTACAATAAAGTAGTATTTCAGAAAAAGTTATCAGAAGCAACAAACCTTCAGGGTAACAATTCCAGTTAATTTTGTAATGCATAAATAAAGTCCTCTGCTTCCATTACTGACACTGCATTACTAACAAGGCCATAAAGACTAGCCTTGATCTTTTGCTATTGATTAGGAATGGATGGCAGGATACTGGACTGAAATTGAAAAATTAAATGAGTGGAAAACCAACTGACTAAAAAGCAACCATCTACAGTCCTACCCCCATATATCAAATTTATATTAGGAAAGAAAAAAGAAATTTAATACAAAATACACTAGAAGATAAATGCATTAAAATGCATGTTTACAAAGTAGGCATTTGGTAGAAGGAAAAAGCTATAGGGGTATGAGCAATCTACCAATATGTAAAGCCAATGCACCAAACATACTGGTGATACAAAAAAACCAAGAAGCTCAGGAAAAAAATATATTTTGGTCATACAATACTGTAATATCCCATAATAATTTCCTTTGATTTGACCCTAATGACTTCATAAATACATTTTCTTGGCACAAGTGCAGAATTAGCCTGCCACTAGTATCCTTTTATTTTTAACATCCCATTCCAGCTTATAGCCCCTGTATTTTCTTAGTGTCTCTGATTCAAATACTAACATGGGAGACCCTTCTTAGCTTTTCATTGTACTGTAAGTCTAGGTTGGGTGGTGCCTAGCTGGACATGCCCACTATATTATGAGCAATAACAAGGTTACAACCCCCTTAGCACATTAAAGCTAGGGTTAGCAAAAATAAAAAGGCAAGGAATAAATCGAGCATATAAAATAATGGTGGAGTTTAATAAATTTGTTTACAGACAAGTGATACTTATTTAAGACTTACTTTAATAGAGGTTTAAATAAGCAGCTCAATCTGACAATTTTTTAAAGCAATCATTCCACATTTTATGAGAAAAGATGCAGCACAACTTCATATTGTTCCTAATTACAGGTAGTCTTCACTTAACAACCATTCATTAAGTGATGGTTCAGACTTACAACAGTGCTGAAAATATGACTTACAACCAGTCTTCACATTTATGACTGTCACAGTGTCCCCACACTCACGTGATCACGATTTGGGCACTTGGCAACTGGCTCACATTTATGACCATCACGGCATCCCGTGGTCATGTGATTGCCATTTTCAACCTTCCCAGCCAGCTTCTGGCATGCAAAATCAATGGGAAACTGCGTGATTCACTTAACAACCACATGGTTTGTTTAATGCCTGTGGTGATTCGCTTAATGACTGCTGCAAAAAGGGCATAAAATCAGGTTAGATTCATTTAATGACTGCTTCAATGAACAATGAAAATTATGGTCCCAATTGTGATTGTTAAGCAAGGACTACCTGTAGCCAGTTGTCTTTATTTCTATATGTCTTAAGATGTCATCAGTGGTTCATTAATGTCTTATATCTAATTCTTTAGGGTACTCTGCTGAAGCAGTAAGATGAATTTGAAAGGTTCAATAAATCAGAGACTGTTGTTGTATTTATATACATATATAAAAGCATGGCTTGCTTAATCTTCATTTATTGAATAAATCACAATTGGCTGGATTTACCCAGCACAGTAAAACATACACCATGGTTTAAAAGATGCACTAGCCCTCAGACATGAGTTGTGTCACTGCACAATGAATTGAAGTTGTTAAAAGGATGGAATCATTTGTAGGGTGTAATCTCAGTAATGCCATTTATCATAAAAATAAAAGGAAAATACTTTAGTTCTCCCATCTGCTTTTTCTTTTATGTCTTCTAGATTCTAAACTATTCCCAATCTGCAGACGACTGCCTCACTTCATTGATTGATTTTTATTTTTTATTTATATGCTTAGGAAACCTTTTTGAATAAATTTACAAATTTAAAGATAGTTTGGTCATTCAAATATCACAACTGGAAGTTCACCTTTAAGCTAGTTATGAAGCTAGCTTATTTCACTAATACTTCGTTGTTAAGATTAATCAGAGTTTAAGGTTATAATGGCAGAGGTTTCATGTATTACACTAAGCCTTAATGGAATTTATTTGGCTTTGGCTTAATTTATTGTATGAATTCAGCTGTGTGGTATTTCTTCAGTGTAGTAAACAAACAGTGATTACCATATATAAGCCAAGAATTTTAGGTGCCAAAATACACGCAAAATTTGGGTTTGGCTCATCTGGGGATGGGCTTATCTGCGAGTATATTCAGCAATCGTTTTTTTAAAGTAACTGTATTTCCTGTATGTACTCATGGATAAGCCCATCGACAGATAAGCAGACCTCAAATTTTTAACCAAAATGTAATGTGGGTCCGCTTATCCACAGGTAGCATATTTTTCATGGTAATTTGGTTAAAATTCAAGAGTCAGATTATCCATGGATGGGCTTATATGCAAATATATACAGTCAAATTCTGGCTTAAAACAATGTATGAACCCAGATAAATATGGAAATAAACGTTTCTGATTTCCACACAGAGGTGGAAAGTTGCTGCAGTTTATCCTTGTAAAGTTAAATCATGATTTAACTTTAACAGGGTTAAAGGTGAATACTAGCTTGTTTTATATATTACACTAAGCCATTATCTGATCCATTTGATTTTTGGTTAATACTATGTGTGAACAGGTTGACTGTGGTCCATTCAATAAACTACAGTTTTAACAAATCATAGCTTAACACAATGCGTAAATCAGAACACTAAGTATTTATTTATTTATCAAATTTGTCACCACCCATCTCCTCTGACAGGAGGGACTCTGAGCGGTTTACAGCACAGAAGTACAGTTTTCATTCTCTCTATTGCAAAAAAATATAGTGATTTGGTTTACATTGTTCTAAGCTATGCTTTGTTGAATAAATCACAAGTGGCTGGGCTCATGCCGATCGAAAGGTTGGCAGTTTGAATCCGCGTGACGGGGTGAGCTCCCGTTGCTAGTCCCAGCTCCTGCCAACTCATGCCAATGTGAGCGGATTAATAGGTACCGCTTCAGCAGGCAGGTAACGGCGTTCCGTTTAGTCATGCCGGCCACATGACCATGGAAGTGTCTACGGACAAACGCCGGCTCTTCGGCTGTGAAACGGAGATGAGCACCGCCCCCTAGAGTCAGACACGACTGGACTTAATGTCAAGGGAAACCTTTACCTTTACTTTACTGTACTATAAACCACGACTGACACATTACAAGGGCTGTAAGTACAACATGCTATGCCAGAACTAAACAATATCATCACATTATATCTTAACATAACATGTAAAGCAGGTTAGACAGCAAAAATAGCCTGGTAGCCCCAGCTTCTTCCAGTACTAAACAGAGGCAAAAAAAAAAAAAAAGCTAGTGCTACTTCATTGATTTATTTAGGGATCTGGCTGGATAATCAGAACTTGCTGCCTAATATAAAGCTTCATTCTAGGGGCACCACTATTCATCACAACGGGATTCTGTTCTGGCCAAAGTCATGTTTGTTTTTTCTCTCAACTTGTAGGAAAGCATGATGAAATCCTCTACAACTGTCTGAAACAAAATCAAGAAGGCACATGACCTCTAGTTTTTTTTTTTTGTTTGCTTGTTTTCCTCTCTGGTCTCTGTTCACTACAGGAAAATCTCCATGTAAAAAACAATTGTAAACTTTGAAAAAAAGTTTGAAAAACGTGCAAATCAAAAGCTAGTTAAGTTTTAAGGCTGAACACAGATCTGCTGTTGCTCTACGAGGGTTTTTGGTAACCTCAACACAGAGAGATTCCAAATAGGCAAGTAACTGTCTTTGTTTTTGAGGCATTTGCCAACAGTGTGAAGAAAAATTTATTCTGGAATACACTGATACTTGTTATACAAGTGTGATTTTTTTTAAAAAATGTATATCTGAATATTGCTGACAGCTGGTTCTCCACATAATCTGATATCAGATTTCAATGAATTAGAAGCAGCCACCAAGGAGCAACCAATCAGTTACTAGTATTCAGCTTATGGGAAAGTGGAGGCTAAATAAAATATTGGAATCACATTTTTGGTGGAAGTTTACAAGTGGCATGCTTTACCGAAGTTGTCTTTATAAACGTTAAAAAAAAACACAGTTATCTTCTGAACAGAAAATATTTTAATACACAGAAATAAGTCAAGAAGTATCTTATACAATGGATGTTGAAAGGTCCTGCCCACCCATCCGAGCCCACGTAAATCAGATTTTTTAAGAAAGCCAACTTTCCTGTGCCTTTACTATTTAATTGTATCGAGGGGGGAATGGTAGCTTTAGCATATAAGGACCAGGAAACAAACATCCACCTAAATGTCACAAGTTAGGGCAGGAGTTTCCCTTCCACCCGCAGGCTTCGAGCAGCCTTATTTATTTAGCTATCCCGTGTCACTCTGGAAGTTTGCCAGTTTAAAACGGCCAAAGCGAGGGGGAGACCAAACGACGCAGCAAAGCCAGCACAGGTTGCGTATCACACTCGGAGATGCTCTGTCCGTGCGGGGCCGGAAAGAGAGAGACACCCACAAGAGAGGCTGGGGGAGGAGGAGAGAAGGCGCTCGCTCTCTCACCTGCGGTTTATGGGCCTGACTCTGACAGCCACCTTCACCGAGGCCATGGCGCATATCCCGTTCGCGAGCGGGGCCCCCTCTGCCTGCTCCCCGATGGGGACCCACTTTCCCCAGAGACGGGCGCTTCCCCGTGGCTCAACAGCTCACATCCCTGCGAGGACGTGGGAGGCCTCCAGCTCTGGCCACCTCCGCCTCCCGAGCTCTACTCAACGGCCCGGGATCGGGACCGGAACCGGGACCGCCCTCCTGGCGCCAGGAGCGGCGCTGCTGACGCGGCGGCACCTCTCCACAGCCGGCTTCGCCGCGCAGGGCCGGCGTAAGGATGCCGCGGAGGGACAAAGAGCGAGCGAGCGAGCTCATTGCCCGCTCTTCGCCGGAACGGAACGTTTCGCTCCGATCTGGATTCTGGTGAAGGCTAATTCTCCCCTCTCTCTCTCTCGGTTTTATCTGTTCACGGGTCCGCCAGAGGCCACCATGCAAATCAAATGGCCTTTTACCACACTTTCCCTTCCATTTCCGTGGGTGTATTAAGAAGCTTCATCTTTCGGGGCAGACCTCTTGCATGCATAGCCTCCTCCACCCCCGAAGGGGTGAGCGGAGCAGCTCAGCGAGAGCGCATGTAAAGCCACAATTTCTAGCTCCTCGCAAGCGAGCCAGCTACGTCTTTTCGGCGGAGAGAAGCAGAAAGCGCTGTTCCGGCTGGAGATTCAGTCCAGAGGCAAAGAAATAAAACGTGCTGTTGTGGCGGAGCTGCTCTATTCTCCCGAAAGCCGCCTTACAACAAGCGAAGTCACTGACCCATCTATCTGACGTTGCCTAATTTATACTGGCTTCCAGGAACTTTTCCAGTCCTTTCTGGGCTTTGTGCTTGTGAAAGACGTGCATTATTTACTAGCAAGCAGAATGGCCTTTGTAACCCTGGCTTCTGCATATCGTTCGTAAAACACGACCACCAAGCTCATGATCCCCAAAGTAATGTATTTGTGGAAACTTCTGCTGTGAAGAACAAGTGAGACCACGTGTACTCTGCATAGTAACTCGGAGGTTCCAATGAGCTTAATGGAGTGGGTTCACGCTAAACCGAAGTGTGTACTTACTGTAAAGGATTGTGCATCCTTAAGTGCCTTTGTGTATGTGTGGAATACGAATATTTAGCTTGTAGTCCCGGGAAAGCACCATGCACAATGTTAATGATATAGGAACGTGATCATCAAGATTCAAAGAATAGAATTTGGATACTTACTATACTAGGAATAGTATGAGCATTATGCTGCCATCTTGAAGAACTCAGTGTTGAATTGTAAACCCACTCGGAGCATCTTATTGGACCAAAAGAGTGCATAGTTAAATTTGCATCTATCCCATAATACTATGCCAACCAAATTACATTATTTTCAGCTATCAGCATAGTGTCATAAGCACAGTACAGTTTTTTTAAAATAATTTTATTGAGTATTACAGTTATACAGATAAAAAATTACAAAAAAATAAAGAAAAAAATGAAAAGAGAAGGAAAATAAATATATAATGAAAAAAGAAATAGAGAAGAAATAAAAATAATATAATGAAAAAAGAAATATAAAGTAATTTCCCCCTTCATCTCAACAAATATAAACAGTTTTAACAACTTATCACTTTCTCTTAAAATACAACAAATGATCTCTTCTTCCCATATTCCATCTCTTATCTATAGACATATCCTTAAAACCTCATCATTCAGTACTGGTCAGCAAAAGTCCATTAAGGGTTACCAGAAGTAACAACATCTCTTTTAACCTTGATCAAATAAACCAACTTTATATTCCTTCCCTTTATTTTTAATGAAGAGGTTATTGATGTTCTACCTCCAATTTTAAAACCACTTACCTTCTTCCAATCCAGACTTCCTCAATACATATTCAGCATATAGGCTGAGTAAATGTGGAGAGAGTGTACAGCTTGTCTCACTCCTTTGCTGACTTGGAGCCAGTTTGTTTCATTGTGTTCTTTCCAGATTGTTGCTTTCTGTCTTGTGTATAGGTTTTGCATGTGGATAATCAGATCAGTTATTACACACAACTAAAGGCTTTCTATAGTCAATGAAACACATATTGACTGGTATTCTTTGGTTTTCCTAATTATCCAGCATGCATCAGCAATAATGTCTCATGTTCCTCAGCCTTTTCTAAGCCTGCTTAAACATCTGGCATTTCCCTTTCCATGTAGGGCTCTAATCTGTGTTGGATGATCCTGAGCATTATTTTGCTAGTATGCAAAATTAAGGATATTGTGTGCTAATTTGCACATTCTTGTCATCTCCTTTCTTTGGAATTGGTGAATAGAATAGAATTAGAATAGAATTAGAATGGAATGGAATAGCTTTTATCGTCATTCCACTATACACCATAGTGCACATTAAAATGAAATTTTGTTGCAATTGGCTCACCAAAAAATAACAACTATAATATATAATATATATTCTTAACCATTCCACTCCCCTAATCATTATCCCTAATAAATATCAGGGTCCTACATACAACATGTGCCACAATGAAGTAAGAGGGGATTATTCAGGAGTCTACCTATTATAGTTCAGGGACAAAACTTACCCAATCTGGCTGTTCTGCATCGAATGCAGCGGAACCTTTCCCCAGAGGGTAACAAGGAGAACAAGCCATAATAGGGGGGGGAGGGGAGGGACCACTGACAATATTTCGGGCTCTGGACAGACAGCGTGTATGCGCCATGTCCAGAATGAGAGGCCATGAGACCCCAGTTATCCTCTCTGCTGCCCTCACCACCCTCTGCACAGACTTCTTATCCAAGGCACTGCAGCCTCCAAACCAGATGGAAATATGGCTGGGCAATACTCTCTCTATAGTGCCTCTATGGAAAGTAAGAAGGATGGGAGGTGGAAGATGTGCTTTCCTCATCCGGTGCAGAAAATGCAGATGTTGCTGTGCCTGTTTTACCAAGGATGCAATATTAAGAGACCAAGTCATACTATTCTTTATCTGCACCCCCAGGAACCTAACGCTACTGACTGACTCCACAGCTATGTCATTAATAAAGAGTGGTGTGTGGCTGGGCCAGTTGTTTCTAAAGTCGATGATAATCTCCTTGGTTTTCTCAACATTTAGAACCAGGCTATTTATATTACACCGATCCATCAAACCCTTTGCCTCCTCCCTATAAGCCCAATCACTGTCATCCCTGATAAGATCCACCACCGCCGTATCATCTGCATACTTCACAATGGAATTGGAGGTAAGCCTGGCACAACAGTCGTGGGTCACCAGGGTGAACAGCAGTGGGCTCAGGACACTGCCCTGAGGAGAACCGATGCTCAAGGAAATAGGGCTGGAGATATTGTTTCCAACTTGCACCGACTGGGACCTATCAGCCACAAAGGAGTACTAAAACCCAGAGAGCCCAGTTTGTCAACCAAATGCTGAGGAACAATTGTATTGAATGCTGAGCTGAAATCAACAAACAGCAATTGCACATAGCTATTCTTCTCCTCTAGATGTGCCAAGCTCAAATGGAGAACAGAGGAGACTGCATCCTCTGTGGAGCGGTTCTGAAGTGGGCCGAACGATGGGGGAAGTCTGGAGACAATATGGTCCTTTATCAGCCTCTCAAAACATTTCATCATAATGGGAGTGAGTGCTATCGGGTGATAGTCATTAAGACATGCAATTGTAGATTTTTTAGGCACAGGTATAACAGTTGCAGTCTTAAAACATACCGGGACCACATCCTGATGCAATGAAATATTAAAGATGTCCGTGAGAACACCAGTCAACTGATAGCACAGTCCCTGAGTACCCGCCCTGGAATATTATCTGGGCCTGCTGCTTTCCGCATATTGATTCTTCTCAGGGTCCTCCAGACATCAACTATATCAAGGAAAAGTGCCTGTTAATCAGGATGAGGAACAGCCTTCTTTGCAGGGGTAGACTGACCTCTTCCAAACTGTCAGCCCCAGACTTGTTGACATCGCCTGATTCTTTACTGATTCTTCTTCTGGTGCTTGCTTTATTTCTATAGATATTCCATCAATTTCTGTAGCCTTCTGACTTGGTAATAACAAGAGTACTGATCTAACTTTATTTTCTAGTATTAGGGGTTCTTCTATATAGAGAATCTCTTCTAAGGTATCTTGGATGTTGACATTTTTTACTGTACAGATTTTCAGCATTATCCTTCTATCTTTGATCTTTTTGAACCGGTTACTATCTGGCATCCTTTACAATACTAATTTGAGTTGGAACCTACTTCTGTGTCTGGAGAACTTTTGGAAAGCTTTCCTTTTTCCATGTACATTTCCATCTTTGATGACAGCATAGAGGTTGTTGTAATATTGCTCCTTGTGTCTTCTAACAGCTCTCTGAAATTCTTTATTCCTTCTTGAGATTTTTGTCTTTCTTGGCTTTGGCTTCTTTTCCCTTCTTGGTAATTTCCACCATCTGTTCTCTGCTCACCAATTGGGAACTCCATTTATCCTGACCCAAGTGCCTGGGGTAAGAGCCAGGTTTTAACTGCTTTTCTAAAGGCCTGAAGGATTGGGGCCAACTGTATACTGGGAAAGAGATTGTTCCAAACAGCAGGGGTTGCCAGTGAGAAACTGTGCTTCTTGACATTGTTTCAGAGAGGAGACCCGGAGTGTGCCCTCCCTGTTGGTGCTGTACAGAAATGGGTGGATAGACAGACGGACCATGTGGTATTCTTAGTAAAGTAACAAAGTGGTTTACCATTGCCTTCTCCTTCATAGTATGAAATGATGCCTTTGCCACTGTCACAGAAGTGATCATATACCTCCAGCATCTTCCTTATATTGCTGTGCCCAGTACAGGTACCTGCTTGCTTTAGCTGGGCAGGTATGATGATCTTCACACCTGCCCAGGTGGGAGAATACACTCTTGGTATACATTCCTGGTGGTTTTTGCTCATCCCTCCCAGCAGAACCCTCCTCCCTGCCAAAATGAGGCAACGTAGCAGGACTGGAGGTGTGGGTGGGGGCAGTTAAATTAATGGTTTGCTAATATTCCAGGATCATTGTTAATGTTTCATCAATGGGAAATCACTGGAGACATTCTCTGGAGGACAGGATAAATGAAATTTGTCAATACCTATGTGTTTTTTTTTTAAAAGAAACACAGAAGCTTTAGTTAACTAAGGGACACATTGGGAGAAAAGGTATTTCTTTGTCAAAAACCACAACAAGCTGACCCAAATCTCAACAAGATGACCCAAATCTCCCATTGTTTGGAAGACTTCTAAGAAGAATAGAAAGAAAACATGAGGAAGCTTAGTTCACATAGGATGGGCCTGGTTGGCCTCCTTTTTGAAGAGTACCTGTAAGGACAACAGGAAACCAGCCAGCTGGGATGTAGCAAAGCAATGTACCTGCAAATAGAATGCATGATCACCGATCCTTCAGTCTTAACCTTCCAGTGCCAGATTCTCTATATTTGATGAATCCTCTCCAGAGGTATGAATAGGGTAGACTGAAATAATATTTTATATAAAGAAAAGTTCTGGCTACATGACTGTTTTATTAGCTACCAGATCTGGGCTACAAAAAAAAAAACAATCACTAAATGGCAGCAAAACGTTAGCTTTTTCTATCTCATTGCTGCCATCTAGTGGTTGTCTAGATTTTTGCAGTCCAAATCCTGTAGCCTTAAATTATATCCAAGAATTATCTTTTTAATTACTGCACACATCACCTGACAGGGGACTTTTCCCTTTTTGGCCTGTATCATTGTATTATACAGCGTAGTTTGAAACATAATTTTCAAAATAAAATAAACCCATACATTCTATTTTGAAACCTGTACTAATAATGAGTTCAGTTCCTGATCATATGCAGCCAAAATGGCATTGACCATGCAGAACAGAGAGGTACTAGCCAGCTTGGGAAATTCCAAGATTTGCAGATACATTGTAAGAGACTAAAAACAGCCCAATGGAGGCAAGAGTATGAGACATGGACATAATACACTATGGACATTGCTGGGGGAAAGGAGGAAGAGACAGAAAATTGAGATGAGTGGAATATCTGCATAAGCTGGAATCCTGGTGTGAAGCATAAGTGTATTACTGAAGAAAATTACATTAACCTGCTAACAGAGGTTATCTTCCTACAGCCTTATGTAGGAAGATCTCTAGCCTTATGTAGAAGCTCCTTCATCACTTGCTTATTCACTTACTGTCTCTTTCCCTCTTTGTCTTTCCACATCAGCTTTGTGCTTGTTTCTTTCTTTTCCTCTTTCCATGCCATGCTCATGCTTCCATCATTCGCATGTTTCTGTGCCCTGTATTCTTGCCAGCCACTGAAATCTCACAGCAGGACGATTTTGAAATCCCTCTTATTAAAAATGTAATGACTAGTTCATATGAACTGGACCAAACCAGTCATATATTTCTGCTCCTAAATTAATAGCATCATCTCTCTAGGAAGTCTCTCTCAGTCTCTGGAGACTACTTTAAAAAACTAGGTTCTCTTGAACTACAGAATCTTTGGGCAATAGATCCCTCTGAGACAGCTTGGGAAGAAAATTCTCCCCTAAGTTGTTCTGGATACGGGCCTCCAGTATATGGAGTACAAGTCATATAGCCATCGTCAGTACCTATAGAAGTGCCTGAACTATTAAGGGAAGAGGACTGTGGTGTCTGAAGCTAGAGTGTCCTGCCCTAAGTCAACAAAAGCAGCAATATTATTGGAAGGGCAAAGTTAGATACAGGCAAGATAGATCAAGACGGAGTCTATCAGGAATTCAGACATATCCCTATAGAAGATGTTGGCTAGAACTTGAAAAGAGCTGTGTCTCAGTAACATGCAGAAGAATCCTGAGACTAGTATATCTATCTGTGTGTCTTAAAATGCTGTTGCGCAATACTGCAGGTTCTGGCACCTATAGTGTTGGACCAAGGAGGGTTCAAGTGGTCCTGCAAGTCTGAGCAAGCTGGTAAACCCACATCCTCTGGCTTGAATGGTCCTAGGTTAGTGGACAGCAGATCTCAGGCTCAAATTTCCTCTTTATGTTAAATTTGCATCTAAGCCAAATAGAGATCAAGGCTAGAACAGAAGCTTGCCTACTAGATGAGTACCTTTCCCATTTGACTTCCATGTCTGGAAGTTTGAGGAAGGGAGACTTCTGACTCTTTCTATGCTAACTTCCCTGATGTCCACTTTCATAGTTCTGAATTGCATCAATTTAACATGAACTATATGGCATTTGCCCTTACTGGATTATAAATCCCGGAGGGGGAAGTTGAGCTTTCTGCTGCTTTTTCTGAAAGTGGGGCTTGCTATAAAGACCAACAAAAACTGCACACCAAATATCATCCCATCCTATGTAACATATTGTCAGAACTGGTGCTTGTCTAATTTAGGTAACACCCCTATGCCAGACTGTACCCATTCAGCACTCTATGACAACAGAAACAAACCACATTATGGCTTAGCGCAATGAGTTAGCACAGTCTGTGGCCCTGTTTAGATGACATAGCCATGATTAACTTAGCCATTGTTTTCTCAACACCTCACTTATATTTGTCCTCTGAACCCAGAAAATGTGGTGTTGAGAAAACAATGGCTAGGTCAACTGATGTTTAACACCTTATATTTGCGTAATTTGCATAATATGCTAGGTTAAAATGTGGTTGGCTGTTTTATGGATAACACAGTCACATTAATATTTCTGCTACAAGTATAAGCTAATAGGTAGCCTGTCTTTTATATCTATTGATACCTTCATAAATATTTATATTAATCTCAGCACCACTAAGTTAAAAAGGATACCCTGTACGCACAACGAAGTTATCACCACAGAAGTATACAGCCGTGCTTTAGGATGGCTCTTAGCTACACTTGCTTTTAAAAAAAAATTCATGGGACTAATTCTTTAATCATACATATTTAGGTAGGATTCTGATATTTTTTCAACAGAGCTAGGAAGACTGCATCTTCTAATTAACTACCTTCACTCTCTCCCTTTGGTGCATATGGCATTCTGTAGTGCAGGGAATAAAAGATTTATCAGTATAATTGAAGTGAAGAGATAGGGACAGACAGACAGGTGAAGCAGGATGTACCCTCTCTCCCCACCTTGCTGCCCCCTAGGCATTGAGCATGATGACCCTCCAGGAAGCAGAACACGAAGAGCCATTATGAATATTTCTAAATAGGAGGCCCTTCTGTGACTGTAAAATATTAGCCAGAATATTCATTTGCATGACAAACGATCCTTCTGCATTCTCTTTCATATTAGCATATGTCAAAGATAGATATTAAATACCACAAGAGTATAAAGTATATGTGTGCAGGGGAGAGAAGGAGGGGAATCAATGTTTCAGTGGTCATGTCAAGGATCTTAGTGTTAAGTACATATATCAAAAGAAAAGGAATGCCCTCTCCCTCTAGTGGCTTATTTGATGCAGGAACTGTTCTAAGAATATGATTGCACCCACAAATCTGAAGAAAACTTGTAGCAACTTCAAGGTGAGGAAATGTAACAGCTTGTTAATGGCAGCAGCCCTCCACAATAAATACATACAAGTATACAACCTCATGGATGAAAATGCTCCCAATCTGCTAATGCTTGCATGGCAAAGAAGACTGGTGTAGCTGAAAACTGATGAAAAATATGGGGAGATAATAGAAGTCCTTAATCAAAAGACAGCAAACCTTTTTTGAGGTTTAGAAAATCCAAGACTAGGATTGTTTAAGAGCTGATGGCAACTGTAATTAGAAGAAATCCTATTTTAGTTAAATTACACAATAGGAGCCTGGGGCTTTTCACATGCAAGCATAGGCTGTACCTATAATTCTAAATCTGTTAATGATTCTTTTAGACATTTTTTAAAGCAGATCCATCCAAGAAGTTAACCATTCATCTTAACATTTATAAAGTGATAAATTGTGGGGTTGGGGTTTTGTTTTGTTTTTTGCACCTTAGGCAGATCTTTAAAAACTAGCTTTTTTTTTTGTTTTAACTATGACTCTGGATGAATTAATTAGATGAATTAATCATGCAGACTAGAGTGGAGGACTGAAAGCATCTACTTTTAAAACAAGAATTTTAAAACTAAGAGAGTTGCTACCATTCCTCCATCTGAATATACCAAGCAAAATTACAGCATCCCAAGATCAATAAAATCAAGCGCTCCATCCTGGACTCCCTCATTGCTTTCCAGAGGGGACGAAGTGATTCTCTACCTGTTTGACGGAATTTTACTTTACTTTCAATGGAAAGTCCATATATACACATATGTACACGCTCACTTGTACGTGCAACCCTCACATATCCTGCTTTTAAAAAAAAAAAATCAAAGTTAGCCACTGACCTCTGATTTGCTTATGTACAATCTGTAGTAGGAACAAGAAGAAAAATTCCAAACCATCAAGCATGCCACACAACCTTTTAAAATGCAAGTGACTTTGACACTGTTATAATTTCCATGAAACCAGAATGGCATAACACTTAACATTCTGTAGTGTGTTCAGGTGTTCAAAGTGCTTCCCAAGCACAATCTCCTTGTAATCCTTACAAGCAGGATTGGGAACCTGTGGCATGCCAAATGTCTCTGACAACTTCCAGCAACCCTAGCCTGCATAATCAATACACAGAGGGATGCATATAGCTGCAGTTTAGCAACACCTGAAGGGCTGTACAGTAGTTTCCTTCCACTTTAAAGCAATTCATTATCTGAATTCCACATGTCTCCGAGGAAGTAAGGGGGGGTGGTCTGCCAAGGACTACCTAGTGAATTCATGAGAGAGGTGAGTTGCAAACTCAAGACTTGTCCCTTCCCAGTACTGCTTTTTCTTAGCATAAACTGGGATCAGACAGCTAGCCTTTGAGTTTAGCCGTATGTCAGACCTTGTTAACCCCCCCCCACCACACACACACACACACACACACACACACACTACACCCAGCCTGGGGATCAGCTGCTTAGACTGAGAGATGTGGCAGATGAAACAGGAGAGAAAGCTCTTTATCTGCCAGGTATCCAAACAAAACCCATCTCAGCTAAAGTATTATATGTATGGACACCGTGTGCACAACTCACCTTTGTACAACTTCATGCCACGTATTAGCTGTTCTTTGGGATGTTTTGGGACACAGGTTTAGCATTCCTCCACAAGGCCACTACACCCATGTTCTTCTGAACACAGATTTACAGCTCTTCTGGAAGAACAGTAAACTAGTGTTGAAAAGCAGCCAGAACAATTACTTACAGGTATGATGTGGGGATTGCAGTGTGAGAGCTACCTCTCTTCAATTTCACCACACACACACATGGTCACACCCCTACTGTTAATCTGTTATTAGAACTGAACCTTGTTATGCTTTTTCTGCTTGGTATCCAACTGATCTGATCTACTGGATGATGTGGACCAGATGGTTGAAACTGAGACTTTGAGTGTGAATGGGTATATGTATGTGCAACAGCATCTGCAGGGAAGTTCAAGTAGGTCAGTCTGATGAAAAGAGCATTGTGACAGCACAACAGAAGTCCCACCCCTTTTGTGATATTGCATTCTTGTCTAAAAGAGGCAGACCTCGCACTTCCATCATTTTGACTAAAGCAGCAGGAGCCTGGGCTGTAATCTGGAAATCTGTATGGCCCCTCAAACTAGAAAGTTGCCTTTCCGTGCATTAGGTTGCAATAAATAAGAAACTTCCATTTTCTTCTGTATACAGTAACTATGATGCTCTGCTAAGATTAATAGTTAACAGATTAGGACATCTGACACAAGGAGTTTGGTGTCAGAATAACTCATATAATAATTAACTAGAGTGAATAGCCTTTACTATCTACAAAAGTAATATTACATAACAACGCTGCTATTTGATAAAATTATGTACATTAAAAGATGTTAATTCTGTTGCAGTTATTCTGCAAATAGAGCAGGCAGACACTGGCAAGGCTAAGACAGGGTGGTCGTGTGTCCCACTTTACAGTGAAGAGATCACTTCTTGAAGGCATCCTCTATGGCAGTGTTTCTCAACCTTGGCCACTTGAAGATGTATGGACTTCAACTCCCAGAATTCCCCAGGCAGCATGGCTGGCTGGGAAATTCTGGGAGTTGAAGTCCACACATCTTCAAGCGGTCAAGGTTGAGAAACACTGCTCTATTGAAAGGACCATCTGATTCATGTCTGGTTTAAGAATTGTGTGCCATAGGAAAAAGCCTAGAAATTGCTCTTCAGGAACCCAAAGCAGGGGCCTTGACATTGCACAACCATATCTTAGCACCTAGCTGGCAGACGAAGCATGCATATAGGCCAGCTGGGGTACTGGCTTCCCCATTGTGGTGATACGAATCATATTTCTATTCAAATTATAGCATTTAATTTCAAGTACATGTAAATATATATAAACAGGCATGTGTGGATTTTATGAACATCTGTTGCCTGTTTTGTCCTGTTTTGGGGTGGTTTATTTCCTCTTTTTTTTGGTCAATAGTTAAGTGACTACTTATGTGTATGGGTGGTAAGGACAAAGAAAAACTAAGTGCAAAAGGGCTTCTGCTTCTTTAAAATGTTACAGATGGATTCACAGATACAGTTTCAGAGTTTTAAATGAGCCCATCATTCTTGGAATATGACCACCCTACATAAAGCCAGAAGTTATTAACTGCTGAGATGAAGAAAATAAGAAAGGGAGCTGAATATAAAAGAAGCTCTGCTGTGATTTATAACCCAGCAGACAGTACCTACACATTTTCAAACTTCTTTTCTATATTTATTAGACTAGAAACATTTTTAAAGCAAAAGCTAGGATTCTCATTATTAGTCCTGCATCTGAGTCCAAATTATGTGGGTGGGCATCAACCCTGTGGATGAGCATTATATACATACCCCTGACTTTGAAATAAGCCTGTTGACTTTTCAGTCTTCAGTTGTACATTAGTCCCCAACTTTTGCTATCTTCTTTTAACAACTTCCCATTTCAAGTTACATAGTTCTAATAAAAGGATTCTATTATCAGTAAATTTGAATAGCTGGTTATACAATCTACACTATGCAAACTGGTGGTCACACAGAGAGCTTTCTGTAGCTGTTCTGAATGGTAGAGGAAAAGACCACCTATCGAGTTTAAAGCTTCAAGATTTTCTTGTTTTTTCTGATTTTTGCACCATATTTCTGTTTTCAAACCTTCCTGAGGGCTTTTAGCCCCCCGCCCCCCAATGAACTCGTGACCTATGAAATTTGGCCAATCTCTATTCTTTAGCCTCTATTGACTTAAATGGATGATGATGATGATGATGATGATGATGATTTACAGTCCAAGACCAAGTCACAGAATTTAAAAATACAGCACACCATTAATAATATGCATAAGTAACATTGCATGCATATATAAAAGGAAGAAACCCTATAAATTTAATATTTCATTGAAGGCACCAAACTGCTTCTATAAGCTAAGGCTATAAATAAAAATTTTGCTACTGCCTTCAAAACACCAGGATATTGATCATTTTATAAGAATAGCTCAATTTCCTCATCATGCGTGGGTATATCAGACTCAAGAGCAGGTGTATTAGCTCTGATCGTCAGTGTGAGTACAGTGGGCACTTTAAAAATATTTGAAAGACTTAGCCTCTCTGCTTGAGCAAATAGAGACTCTGTCTTCAAATGGAAGGTTGGCATATTGACCAGCTGTCACCCTAGTAGGGAGAGCATCCATACTGGCTATGGTGAAGACCCTTCTAGGTTGGGCGTACAGAATCTTATAGAATCTTATAGAAGCAAGTAGGGCTCGTATTGACAGTCCACAATGTCTCAGATCTTGGTCTATTTGTTTTTTCAGAGTAGTTTGATGCATATCATATAGAATGAGATGTACCAATGAAATTGCCCAAATGATTTGTTTTGCCCAGAATCTTAGACTACATAATCCTGCCCCGGCCTCAAATGAGATTCAACCTAGTTCTAACCTGGTAATGGTATCAGAAGCCAAGTATAGGATACATCCTATTGATTTTAAGAATTTTGTTTGTATTCGTTCAAGGATTGAGAAGTTTTTGTCAATTCACATTTGAAATCCATATAGCAGCATGCCAAGAACTTTGGCCTTGAATAGTTTAATCGCTACAGAGACAAAGTTGTTCCCCTGCCAACCAGCAAATTTGTTGATCACTAGAGATACTTTCTGAACTTTCATAGCTGACTCTCTTATTTGATGACCCCAGCATGTGGAGGATTGAAAGGGAATACTTAGGTATTTAAATGACTTTACCTGCTCAATGGGTCTGCCATTAACTGTCCAGTTTGATAGATTATCGGAGTGTCTTTTGGAAAAAAATGAACTTTTGTTTTTTGATAGTTTATTTTAAGGTGTTTTCTATCACAGTACCTTGAAAGTTCCTTGATACTTCTATGTAGCCCAATTTTTGAAACTGAAAGAATAGCTGCATAATCAGCATACAGAAGAATGCAGACTGGACAGTCGGTGAGGGATGGAGGATGGAAGTCTAGATCGCCCAAAGCTACAACAATATTGTTAATGTAAAGGGAAGCTAAGATACATCCTTGCTTAACCCCTTTATGAGTGGGGATAGGCTCCATTAGATTACCAAAATTAGTGCCTTTAACCTGTGCATAGTATTGCAGTGTAACTGCATAATAAAATTAAGATGATGCTCAGTCATTGCTGGTTTCCTCCGAAGTTTTTCTTGGGGAATGGAATCAAAAGCTGCCTTCAATGGAGTAAAGATTCTCTCTCCTTCCCCAAGAGAATACCTGATAAGAATGGGTAAAAATCTATTATTTATGGAGTTTAAATGAGTGTTTCCCTCCCTAAAACTTCAGACACACATGGCAGATGCTTGTATGGATATATAGAGACTGGCAATTGGCAGCAAGCCATGGAAAAACATCGTGAGCAGAAGTTGTAAGGTTTATGAAGAGCTAATAAATACCAAGCAGCTGGGAGAGTCAAACAGACCTTCTTGAAAAGCCATATGGTCTAAGGTTATGTCAGGAGCTAATTCACTCAGATTTCCCCCAGGATTTGACCTGATCTTGATGAAGTCAGTGACAAAATTTGCAGTTAAGTCTGCTGCTGTTTTTGATTGCTTATAAGCCACTTTGGGAAGCCAGTTAGCTGAAGAGTGAAATAAAAATAAAGTAAGGAAACTTACAAAGAAGATTTCCTTCCAAATCAAAACCAGGTAAAGTTTTCTGAATTCAGATTTTTTATGGCAACCTTCCATCATATTTGAAGGAAGTCTGTATCAGAGGTAGGAACCTATGACCCTCCAGATGTTCAGATGTTGCAAGAACCACAGTCCTCAGCTAGCTGGGCACCAGTGAGAGATACTGGAATTATAGAACATCTGAGGGCACAGGTTCTCCAACTCTGGCCTCAACTGGTAACATTTCACTACTTCGTTACAGACTGAATGGAAAACAATTAAATGAATTATAGCTAGGTGGCATGGAAAAATGTATAAGCTAGAATCAGCTAAGCTACATCTGTGGAGTCCTTGGTGCTCTCTGAGCCTTGCTGTTTTCTTGCAGACGTTTCATTGCCAGACTAGGCAATATCTTCAGTGTGAAGAGGGAGTGGGCCTTGCTCTCAGTTTATATACCGTGGCTTGCCCTGCTTGTGTTGGTAGGGGCATTGTTCTCTCCTTGGGAGTTCCTCGGTTGGGTTGTTGTTTGCCGCTTGGTTGATTGACTGAGTTAATAGTCCCTTGATTAGGGTGTATTGTGCTGTTTGATGGTTTATCTGGTGTTAATCCTGGTGTTAATCTTCACATATCTGGGTATTGATTGCTGGTGAGGAGATGTTCTGGCTTTTCTATTGTCTCTTTTGAATGGTATGTAAATGTTGTTTACCTCTATGTGCCTATTGATGGCTGACTTGTGTTCTGAAATGTGTTTACACAAGCAAAAGTGAGATATGCAGACAGTTCCCCAGGGAAAGTAGAAGCAGAAAACTGAAAGTTCAAAACAGCCGATTCAACGTGTAGGAAAATGTTAATATCTTCAAATTTAGTACAAAAATAATAACAAGGAGACAATTATTTACTCTCAATCCTCTTTAATATTTGGAGGGAAAACAAGGTCCAAAACGGAAAAAGAATTTTAAAAAAATTGATCCCAAAAATAATGATAAGCACCAAGAGAACCCGCTTCTCCTTGCTGTAGAAAGCCTCTCTTAGGCTACTTGTACTTAAAAGAAATATAAATTGAGTGATTTAGAAATGGGGTGGCCAGTATTAGTGTCCCTTTAAGGCTACAGTGTGGCTTTGAAATGGTGATGTCCCAGCCTCCCGGCTAGCTCTTATCAGTCGAGCGTGAATGCTGTTTGTGATCTTCTGGCTGAAAGCAGCCATCTGGAGGACAGATGGGGTGATTCCAGATGTTTTCCTTTTTCCAGAAGAACACTCCTGGGCTTCAGGAAAAACCTGCCTGAGACCGAAAAAACTGCCACGTTGTCAGTTCTGCCAGCTGAGCCCACAGGCACAGCTATTCAGTCCACCATGTCCACACCGGAAGTCCATCTTCAGCATTCTCAATGGCTGTATACAATCACAAATTTCATCCACTGGTCAACGTGTCTAAGGATTCCATCACCAAACATGAGGCAGGCATGGGAGGACTTGCTAGAAGTAGGTTTCCCAACCCACTTTATTGGGACCAATGGCTTGTACACAGTATTCTCTTTTGTGTGTGTGTGCCACTATCCACAGTTATAGCAATGTGTATGACTGTGGCTTCCATCCCTCACTCAATAGCTGCATTGTATAAATGTATGTCTGCTGTGGGATTTTCCTAAGAGGAAGAAATATCAGAAGATAAGAACATGGAGCTTCTATTGCCTGTTGTTTCTCAGGGCTGTCAGGAAATGGAGGCTAAAGCAGAATTAGTCCCTGTGATATCTTCAAACTCTGCACCTCAATCTCTAATCCAGGGCTTCTAAGTGTTAAGTAGGGCAACAACTGCCATGTAAGGTGAACAGTGGAGCACCAGACTGGAGGATAAGGCTCCCTCAGAGAAATGGCCTCTTCACGAGTCACAGGGCCTGTTTAAGGAATTTGAAGCCCAATACAAGATCAAGTTTGGACACCCTGTTATACACACAGGCTTGGATTATTTCAGATGCAGTCCTGCAGAATGAGATGTTAAACTATGTCTGCAAATGGGGTACCTACAGAACCTGGACTAAAAATTAAAGATGTACAGTATCTAGAAGAAACATACTGGATGTGGAAATCTCTACTCAGTGAAATCCTGCTGGGAAAATTGTGCCACCCTAATTTACCCACTGACTAACATAGGGCTATGTTAGCCTATGGCTAAGGTTCAAGGTTAGGGACCCTCAAAAATCCCTTTGGCCTTATCTACCAATTACAGAGCTGCCTTAGCTGATGGGTAGACTGGCCCACTTTAAAACCCCATCAGCCCAATCTACTTGTTGGCTTAAAATGAGATGCATTAACCTGTGGGTGGACCTGCCTACCTGAAAATCCACTGGTGCTTTCCCTCCAGAGTGATGCAGGTAGGCCATTGTACATGCTTTGTTTTTGGTCCCTAGCTTGCCTGTAACCTGCTTCAGTCTCATCTTCTGCTGCAGGGGCATAGGTTTCATTTTCTGAGTCTGATTCAGACTCAACCCTTACATTAATTAAAAAAGAAATAATAAAAAACTAAAATTCTTTAAATCTCAATTGAACAAATTATATACAAAAAGCCAAATTACCAAGTTAATAATTTTCAAAAACAATGAGAGTCACCAAGAGATTCCGCATTTCTTTGTTGTAGAAAGCCTCTCTTTGGTAAAATTCAAACAAAACAGACTTAGTGCTGTAGAAATGGGGTGGGCAGCTTTATGGTCCGTTTTGGCTTCAGAGTGGCTTGGGAAGAAGATGACGGCCCCACCTCCCAGTTGATCACTTACCAGTCGATTGCAAAACACTGTTTTGCAGCCTTCTGGCTGTGACCAGCCACCTGGAGAACACATGGGGTGATTCCTGGGGTTCTCCTTAATATGGAGAATGCTTCTGGGCTCCAAGGAAGCCTGTCTGAGCCCAAGAAAAAAAGCCACTCTGACAGGTCAGTCCGCAGACAGCGGAAAAAACCAGATCAAGCTGTCTTTGTCACCACTGGGAGTCTGCCACTTTTAAAAAAATAATCAAAAGTAGAAGATGAGCCATTATAGTAGAAGGCTGACTGCTTAGCTGCAGAATCATGTTTTACATTCAGAAATAGACAACTTATTATAGTGGTTTGGGAAATGATACTCAGTTTGAAATATATCCAAGCTTTACCATCTCATCAAATTTGTAATTCAAGCCAGATAATTACAATCTCCAGTGACTTCTCTAGTAATAAATTTTGGGGAAAAAGTGAGGACTGGTATTAATATTATTACTCGCATCAGTACTAAGGAAAGATTGAAGCCCACCTATTTTTATATCAGAGTATGGTGAGAAGATGTTTGACGTTCAGTTCAGCGTAATAATTACAGATGATGCTCTTTTTTTCCACAGATGCATTAACTTCCATGCTGTTGTTAGGCAGTCAATAGAACAACGTTTCCAGATGAAACAGAAGCATCTTGTATCAATAGTTTTCAGAATTCATGCAGCAATCTTACATCAGCTCTTGCAGACTCATCATTGTTTCACAGCAACATGGCACTGAAATACTTTCCAACTTTTACAACAAACCTCATCACTTGTTTATTTAAAGAATGGCTATGTTGCCCACTCCTGTAACAGCTCAAACATTAGTAATTATCTCCAGCAAATAGCTACTAGCTCAGTATGTGGGTCAGTGCAGTCCAATCAAAGCTGAGAGCTATTGCTTTAAGGAATGTATTAGGGTTCAGTCCTGCACAGATATTGAACTTGACATATCCTTACATAATGAGCAGGAAAAGCAGGAGTTCCCAACATACCTACACATATTCAGCAACTTAGAGACCCTTTGGATTCAGATGTGACAGCTACAGGATTGGAATTCTGTGCCAATTATCTGGACTCCTGGCCAGCTGTTAGCTTTCCAGAATCACAGCAAAAGAAAAGATAACACAGCAGCCATCAGCCACAGGGCTGCTGGCAAAGGATTCATCTAACTTTGGGGAAACGAAGCATATGGAAGCACCTGTCTAGATCAGAGCTTGAATGAGAACCCAGAAGAGAAGGGGCCTGTATAAATCAACAGTCTGAATTACGTCAGTGCTGAAGCAGCAGCTCCCTTAGGTCTCCAAGCGTCAATGAAAAGCCTTTCTGAATCGAAATGTGAACAAAATGCTAATGTTCACTCTTTCTCTCCAAAGTCAGGACAAACAGCCCTTCGAATTTCCTGCTTTAAGGCACAAAAGTGAGAGATACTGGAAAGGAAAAAAACTAATTCTCACCTCAGGACTCTGAATCCCTCTTAAAAAACCCTGCCTCATATGAGCACAAGCAACTTATGATCTTCCAGACATTGCTGAATCGCAGTTCTTAGTAACTTCACCAACATGGCTAATGAAGAAGAATGCTAACAGCTAATGAGGGACAGCATGAGAAAACTCTGAGGGTATACAGATAATCATACTGTATTACCTGCCTGGTAGTCCCAAGGAACCAATCATTTGGGACCTTTGTGTTTTAGTAAGTAGCACCTCTTACATTTGCCCATTCCTTCTCTAAGTGGTGCTTTGCTTTTGCATGGTTGACAAAATGCAAGGAGGGAGGCACGATCTGACAGTTTGCACAAGACGCAATTAACTATAAATGTCAAGAAGACACATTTTTTCCAGCAAAGTTCATTTAATGAAAGTAATTAGGAGTTTTAAGCACTGCAAGTGACTGCGTCAAAAGTGGCATGTCATAATACAAGTGGAGGGACAGAAATGTGATGTGACAGTAAAACGAAGCCAGCCATCTAGAAAAAATTATTTATCCCTGCAAATGACTGATAGAAATGCATGTCCATCCTCTGTCTCAATACAATTATGACATGCAATGCCATCTTGCATATGACACTTCACAATAAACCAGGGCCTAGGTAAAAAGCCTCTGCCAATTACTGAGATCTATACCAGTAGATCCAGTTTTGTGTATTACTTTCACAGCCCAACCTGTGATTTGAGATTAAAAATAGCGATAACACTTCAGGCCTGAAGTAAACTATACTCTTAGCTTCAGCTCAATTTACAGTACAGCTCAAATATCTGGGGATGACACTGCAGAACTGTTGCAAACCACCCTGTGTTTGACGTAGTATCTGTCACAAGCCGTCCTCCCCCACCCACAGCCCTTACCACCCCAAAATATAGAACAATGTTCATCTGTTCATCCCTTACTCTGCCTTCTTTGACTTATTTTACTTGGAGGAGAAAGAGATCAAGGGAAGGAGAGGAACAGAGTAAAGGAGAACCGAGATACAGTTGTGCACCTTTCATTTTCTTTTTTACCCATTTGCACTCCTCTTTCCTTGTCTGCCACTGACCCCTGTAGTCTCCTTGCGATTTACAATATAGGGATGAATGATCTGCCAGAATGATTTGCAGAAAAACATGTCATTATGTATAAGCACAATTACTAATCCAAACACTAGGTGCCATATAATTTTCTTTTCAATACATACTACTGTTGGTAGAGAGCTGGAATACGTTTTTCTGTCACACCTCTGTATAAATTCCACAGGGAACATCGTTCCTAATTGAGTTCCTTTGAGCAACTCAGAAATATTTTTAAAAATATTTTGAGGCTCCTCATTTTCAATCATTCAAAACACATTTTACTGTGTAAACATTCTTTGTCTAGATTAGGCATTTGTAAAGTACAGACTTTGTTGAGTCTTCAAAGCTTCTGAGTCACAGATTCATCCTGAATGGGAAACAGTAACAAAAGCTATCTCATTGTACTCACCTACAATTATTTATTTAAATATTTGTAGCCTACCCACTGTCTCGAGATTTTTCTTGCATAACGAAGTTTCATTTCTCAAAGCCTATAAACCCATAAACTACAAAGGTATTATTAAGTACTAATCCTATTAAACAAGTAGGATAAATTGGGCATACAGCTGTCTTACACAGTAACTGCTGAAGTATCGTGCACACGTGTGTGTGTGTATGTGTGTATATCTCCCTTTATCTGTATTTTTACTGAGATCAGCTGCATTGGCTTGTATGTTCTGTGTCAAGTGAATTTTACCCATCTTACACAGGAACTAATGTTTGTTTTATAACTGTACAAAAGGATGCTTGGAAGCTTCCAAATCAATGTCTAGTTGCTTAATCTGTCCTTTGCGGCAATGCATCAGAGAGATGCTGGCACTCAGGGGAGGGAACTAACAGCCATTTTTAAAAAAAAGAAAAAAGACATTTGTGCTACAAAGGCAAGCCTCTTAACAACAACAACAACAACATATGAGTTTGTAAACCAAGCTGCCCTTACTGTCCAGACACAATGGACATTTAAAACGTGTTTTTGAACATAATTTCCGAAGCAAATGACTTTAGTTTTAAGCCAGTGATGTGAGGATCCTTTTGACTGAAGTGGGGATGGAGGTGGATAAAAATAAGAACACAGGAAGAGCCCTGCTGAATCAAGACCCATCTTTGTCTATCAAGTTGTTTGTCACAGAGGCCAACCTAATGCAAACAAGAGGTGAAGACATTCCCCTTTTTCCCCCACTGTTTCCCCAGAAGGAATTTAGAATTTGGAAGCATACTGCCATAGTCCTTGATACACATGGATGTATCTAACCCCTTTTAAAGCCATCCCAGTTAATAGCTGTCACCAGAACTTCTTGTACTGACTTCCAAAATGTGTAGGCTATGTGAAGTTTTCTTTTATCTGTTCTAAATCTCCTTCCAATCAGTTTTATTGACTGGCCCCTGGCCCTAGAGCTTTGAGAGGAAGAAAAAATGTCTTCTTGTCCACTTCCTCTATGTCATGCACAGTTTTATATACCTCAACATTTCCCCTCTAAGCAGGGGGATCTGCAGGGTGTGTGTGTTGAAAATATCAAGATGGCAGCTGTGAGCAGGCCCTGTTTTATGTGCATTACAACAATGATAAAACAAGGGGTAGGGTTTTCATTGCACAGTCGCAGCCACCATCATAACTTTTTTGACTCCCCTATCAAAGTCCCTGACCCAAGTCATTTTTATTCCCATGCTAGAGTCCCAAAGGTTTTAACTTTTTCTCTTAGTTGCCTTCTTGTACACTTCTTCCAGCTTTTTAAAGGTTTTTCAAATGTGGCATCCAAAAGTATACACAATAATTCTGGATACAGATGTATCATAGATTGTGTGACATTAAAATGCTATTTTATTTTCAATCACTTTCTTAATAAACCCTAACATGGAATTTGCCTCTTTCACAGCTGCTGCACATCAACTTGACATCTTCATTGTGTTATCCATTTTGACTTGAGTCTCTTTTTCCTGGTTAGTTAAAGGCAGCACAGACTTCATCAATATACCCGTATATGCAAAGTTAGGGGTATTTTTTTGCCCCAATGTGCATCTCTTTAGATTTACAGTATTTCAATTCAACTGCATTTGCTATTTGGTTGATTACTCACTCAGTAATCAAGTGTGATAAATAACAACAACAACAACAACTTGTTTGTAATGCCTTGAATGGTTCAGTATCATACACAAGGTTTGCCAGCTTGCTAATTACCTCTAAGTAAAGGTGTAGTGTATATATTTATATAAGAAATGCATGTTAAAAATCAGGCCTGCTACCTGGAAGCTTCTGGTAAGGAAATGGCGAACTGATATCCCATGGAGAGCAGGAGACATTATGGCTGAAAACGGTGACTGGATGCTGGATCCGGACCACCAAAATCTCTTCACAGAAAGGAGGGAACTTGCGATCATGCATATGTACTCTGGACAGCTGTTTTTTGTGAGTAAACAGCAGGAACCAAGGTTTTTGCAGTCAGCGTGCAAAGTTAGGAGTCATGGGATTCCATTGGGCTCATAGATGTCAATATAGACTATTTACGGACTCAAGGTTTGACCGAACCTCACTTCTAAATCACTTTGGATTTTACCTTTTTTTTACTGCTTTTTAAAGATTGAGAACCTTTGAAACCGCAAGTTTTATCGCATTCAGTGGGTGAGTTTTTCTTCAATCCTTTAAGGAGGAAGTTTTAATTACAAGTTTAAGGTTTTGCAATATATATATATATATATATATATATATATATATATATATATATATATAATATATAGTTAAAGGGTGATTAGAGTGTTGATTTCAGAAAGTTTTAAATGGATTAAGGGCCCAGATGGACTTTAATTAAGACTATAAAATTAACTATAAGAATATTTCCCGTGGGAAATTTTCTATGTTTACATCTGGAAACCAAAAACCAAAAACTGATAAGATGACTTTGAAGGTTGGTCAGTAGAGGACACCAGAAGGAAATGAATACATCAGTGGATCCGCTGAGACATATTTATTACTATTGGACATATAAAATAATATTAAAGCTCTCTGCTATTATAAATAAACTAGATGGCATCACGGAAGAGGAACAAATTCCATTGAATAAATCTGAAATTGATTTAAAAATGGATATAAAAACAACAGCCTATAAGAAGGAGATGGCAAAAGATGAAATAGTGGATATACAAAAAGATTAATTATTGGATATACAAATGAAACTGGCTGATGTTTTAATAATTAAAAAAGACACACAAGTATTAAACCAGAAGAGTGATAACCTGTTTATATTGGATTTACAAAAGTGACTTGTTAAAGTTGCTGATGATTTTGTGAGAAGAGACAAAGAGAGCATGAAAAGAAAGTAGATGCTAGGATATTACCTGAGGGTTAATAAAGGTTGTTTGGAGAAAGGGGAAATAATATAAAGTTGGTTTATTTGATCAAGGTTAAAATAGATGGGTTGCTATCTTTGGTAATGTTTAAAGGATTTATGCTGACTAAGACTGCATGATGGTGTTTTAAAGGTTTTGTTTATTTAAGATGAGATGGGATTTGTTTAAATAGAAAATGAGATATAAATGTAAAAGGAAAGATTCAAAGTGGGTCTATTAGTTATAGTTTGTATTAGTTAAGTTGTTATGACTGATACCCTTAATGGCCTTTTGCTGATTAAGATGGAGTGATGAGGCTTTAAAGATTGGTTTATAGAGAATGGGGTAGGATATGGGATGAAGAAATGGTTGGTTGTATTTTAAGAGATGGTGATAAGTTGTTAATGTTAACTATACTTGCTGGGGATGAAGAAAGAGGTTTTTATCTTTTTCTGCACTTTTTCTACTTTTATTTTTTCTTTTTCTTTTTATATGTTTATTCTTTGTAGAATGTATTAGTTTTATCTGTATAATGTAATCCTTAATACAAATACTAATTCAGAAGATATTAAAGACTAATGTACAATTGAAACCAGAGGCTTTTCTTTTGGGACTAATGGACAGACAGCTGGAAAAATGTCATAGAACTTTGTTTTTATGTATGATAACTGCAGCGAGATTATTATATGCTCAAAAGTGGAAAGGTTCAGCATTGCTCATAAGGAGGAATGGTTGGTGAAAATGATGGAACTTGCTGAGATGGCTAAACTAACTTCCCTGATTAAAGGCTATATCTACATTTATTGCTGACTGGAAACCCCTTATAGACTTTTTGCAAGAAACAGAAAAAAATGAATTTATAATTTATGGTTTTGACTATTAGAAAAAAAATCTAGATAATAGAAAAAAGAGAGCTTTTCTTTTTGTAACCATAGAGTAAGAGATAATTTTGTAACTGTACTTGCTGCTAAAAAAATCAGAAGCTTCTTTCTCTTTCTTTTTATCTTTTCTTTTTACACTTTTGTCTTTTCTTTTTTCTCTCTTTTCCTTTCTTCTCTTTCTTCATATTAGTTTTTGTTAGTTTTTATCTTCTTTTTAAAACTTTTAATAAAATTTATATGAAGAAAAATCAGGCCTGCTATCCCAGACGGGTGGCAGCACTCGCTGACATTGAATGGTCTTGAAAGCTAAACAATGTCAGAATTATTTAGAACTAGAATTGGAGATTACCAGGGATTATCAAAGCTGTAGGCTAGACTGGGAATTAAAAAAAAATCCCAGAAGATAATGGCATATCAATTCTGTCTTGCTGCTAAGAAAACTCTATAATGTCCATGAAGTCACCTGAAGTCCAGCTCAACTCAAAAGAGACTTTACCATTGTCTTTAGTATGTATTAGCAAAATATTATTTTCATTAGCCTAGCTAGTAACCTCATAACCAAGTTAATCTTTCTTCCCTTCTTCAAATGGTAGTTGTTTAACATTTGGGTTATTGTATCTTATTCAACTGTCCTTGGAGAACAGTTCAGCTGTTACAGTTAGTGCAGAATACCAGTTAAACGAAATAAGTGAAGCATTAGCACTGCTGCACTAGGAGTGGCCAGGCTCAATTCACTTCACTGGTTCTCTGTATTTATTAAGACAACCTGCTGTTGATTTAAAAATTTCAAGATTGCTCTCTAATCTTAAAGAAAATTAAAAAGTACAAACTAAAAATACAAACTAAGAAGAGAAAAAAAGGGGAATCTATCCTATATTTTATACTTGTCAATAGTCACTGGCTTACCAACGAATTCACTGCTCTAATATGAACAATACAAGATATTATTGTAAGATATCACAGGATCTCTGCCATAGCAACACATCTTGCTTCATCCTTTGATTAGTAGAGAATACTGTATTGCCTTTCTCAAAACTGATAAATCACACATTTCTGTCAACCATTCCTTGACATATGGAATAATATCACTTTTCCAATTTCTTAATATAATTCTTTTTGCCACCCCCTGCTCGATACAGTCACAATTTCTGATAAACAGTCAAATTTCAAAGCTCTGGTATATAATTCAACATTACATTAACATTTTTAACCTTTAATGATTTTCCCATAAATCTACTGATATACTTTTTAATACACTATCGCAAAAAGATACTAAATGATCACATGCCCATATCATTATCAGTCAGTGAGCTTTCAAATTTTTTACACCTCCAGCATAGAAAATCTGATATCCATACTTTCAAATACATTCTTTCGGGAGTCCAATACACCCTAAATACAATTTTTAACCTTAATCTCAAATCTGTAGTTAATGTTTTAACATTTTTAGCAGTCCTAATTTTACAGGGAGCAAACAACAAAGTAAAACCAAACCAAAGATACAAAAATAATAAAATGACTAGAGATACAACGAAAATATACCTGTATAGAGGAACCCCCTGCACCAATTCACTGAATTGAAAGCTCATTGCAAAAGGAAGGGTTTCCCAATCTTTCTAAATACAAGGGAGGTGCCTTTGGAGTCTCCAGAGGTAAAATACCTTATTTATTTGTTTATATCACCTTTAATCTATTGTGTGCTGCCCATTGGGTTTTTCTGGAAAAAGGAAGGGTTAAATTTTATTAACAACTCTATAATTTTTAGACTAAAAAGAAAAGTGAATCTTAAGTTAGTTTCTTGAATTCTTACACGAAGAAACAGGTGCACCTGAAAGGATAGTTCGTTATTCTTTATTTTAGTGTTAATGTTATTGTTTCTACTATTTGAAAGAGAAGGTTTCTATTCCAAATGTCAAAATAACAATATTATGGGGTGCTATTCATTATGATCTGCGTGAGTACAGCAGCGTTCACTGTTCTGCCTCAGGCAGCCAAATATACTGTAATGCAACTAGTTCTTAAATCTTGACATGTTAGATGCCATTTGAGCTCAACTGCTGATATTTTGCGAGTAAAATGGGACACAGCTTATTCCAACCGAAGTGTTTTGAAATTACAATCATAGGCTAGGTTAATTCAGAACAACTCAAAATCCATTTTTATTCGAAGGATATTTTTTAAATGTCAAAAGTGTTCATGGAGTGAATTCAGTTTGAATTTCACGGAGTGGTATTCGTGATATATTAATTGCAACAGAAAAGAATAGAAAGCCTTGAGGATCTTAATGAGGAACGTTATAATGCCTTTAGGCTTATATTACATACTCACTCCTGAACACCTGTGTCATAAAATAAATGTGTTGGTCCTTCAGAGGGCACAATACCTCTTAAATTTACACAGAGGTTGGAGTGGATACCAACATACGCCCCTTGCATACTAAGAATATTTCTTTAAGTTCCTGTTATCTAATGAAAAGACAATCCATCCTTCTTACAACACAAGCACCCCACATCTTTCGAACGCCAGCCGGCACCCAATGCAGCATGCGCAGTTGAGCGGCCGAGGATCGACGATTGAGAGTGCGGTGAGGAAAGCATTATTATGGGACCAGGTTGATTCCCGCGGGAAGAGAGTGTAAGCTCTTCTATTTTCTATAGCTCTACGTTCTTTCACTCCCTTATTACCACATCCGGCTTAAGTTTGAACTTGTTTTCCAAAGTACCGCGGGTTATCATAGAGATGATATGGTCTAGAGGGTTCAGTTCACGCAGAAATTCGGCTTTTCTTTTTTTCTTTTAACCGGAAGTTAAATATACTCGTAGATTAGCCTCAGCCGGATCGATCTCTTTATGGATATCGGTCCTGAAATACCGGAAGTGAGTGACCGAGCGATCTTTTCTAAGCACTTTGGTCGCTGTTTAATCGGAAACGGAAGGAGGTGGGCGGAGGTAGTAGCACGCGCAGAAGGAAGAGGGGGAGGTGGACAGGACACGAAATAGTTTGGTTCGGCCGTTATTCCTCTTTTAGGGGAGCAAAGCCACTTCCGCCATCCTTCTCCGTCGTCCCGGGCTTCTTAAGGTGAGGGGAGGTCGCCCTCTCCGCTCCTGCGGGTAGAGCGGGAGTCGCGCGCGGGCGAGGATGAGGGACTTCCGCGTGTCCCGCTCTTCCTCCTTCCCCAAGCGGAGCTCTCAGCGGGGCGGTCAGCCCCGGCCCCCCTGTAATGCCGAGAGGAAACCTTGGAAGACATTAAGATAGATTTACCCGTATCTTCGTTGCATAGGCAAGGGTGCTGCTTTTCCACCCAAACGGGTAATTCAATACTGTACAGTTGAGTAGCACTTAACGTGGTGCTCCTTTCACTAAGGTGCTTTTCCGAAAGTCACTTAATGAAATTACCTTCTTTCAGTGGCTTTGGTAACTGCAGTGAAGCCGTCAAAGAAATTTTCATTTTGTTGCTGGTGAACATAACTGTAATGCATTTATTCAAACAGAGTTCTTGCTGATCACTTTTTGGAATGTGAAATTTTAGGACTTGATACAATAAGGATTAAGAATTAGGCATTAGGATTGCTTTTGTTATTCTCTGAATTTCCACAAGTGTCTTCCATATACATCCTTAGGGTGGTCTCACCTCCCTTCCCAAAAAGTGTGTAACTGATAACCAGTGATTTTTGAATTAGAAGGGTCATTGTGGTTTAGTGGATGTAGCCTTAATGTATGGTGCTTTTAGTTTATTGGACAGAGTGGGATATATGAATGTCCTATATCTTATTTTTCAGGTCAGCCTATTGGAAGATGGATATTCGACCAAACCATACACTTTATATCAATAATGTGAATGATAAAATTAAAAAAGAAGGTATGACAACAAATGAGTCTTAATTTTAATGAATTGAATCAGGACATGTGCAATTCTCATTCCTTTCTCTCTCAGCCGTGAAAGAGAATTGGTCTTAAGTAGACTGTAATTTGCTCTTTTGGAAGGAGTTAATGTTCTTTAGGTCACAACCCTACAGTTGTGCTTTAACTTAGAGCACAACTGGATTTTCATCAGGTTGTGGCCCTTTTCTCTGAAAATGTATCAGAACAAAGACCTATCATGTACTGCAGAAGCCTAATCAATGCCCACCTAGATGCTGATGAGAGAGGTGAATGCTAGAACATTTTCTTGTCTATAGTCACAGCAGTTGGTATTCAGAAACTTGCTGCCTCTGCTGACTGGAGAAAATACAGACTAATCAGACTAATAGTATTTGGTAAACTTATCTTTCCAGAATGTATGAACAAATAAGGTTGAGAGGTAGAGTTAATCTATTCCCTATTTTAAACCATTGTGCTTTCCACCTGTAGTTTAGAAACAAATGTGTAATAGGCACATAGTAAGTTGCTTTTATATTGTAAAATTCGGAGTGTTCTTTTAAGTAGATAGCTACAAATAATACAACTTTCCTTCCTTTTTTTCCTAACAGAACTCAAAAGATCTTTATATGCACTATTTTCTCAATTTGGTCATGTGGTGGATATTGTGGCTTTAAAAACAATGAAGATGAGAGGACAAGCTTTTATTATATTTAAAGAGCTTGGATCAGCCACCAATGCTCTGAGGCAGTTACAAGGTTTCCCATTTTATGGTAAACCAATGGTGAGTTATTAAAATTTTATCACGAAACATAACAGTACAGTCATATGGACAGTATCATAAAAAGTTCAGATTTTTCATTATATTCATTATATATGATCTATTGTTGGGAGGGGTATCCATTCATGAATATCTGTCAATATAAATGTATATAAATATGGCCATTTATGTCATGACATTACACAAATAATGTAAATCACTGTGGAAATTTAGTTTATTACATGTGATATCCCTTGTACTGGGGTCCACAAAATCAAGGTTTCTCTGTATGTAAAAAAAAAAAATGAAAGAATCTGAACAGGTCATTCCTGTAGATATCTGCAGGGAACACTCCTAAACACCTTCTGAACAGATCAAAGAATTAAGAAAATTTCTTTAGATGAACATTTATCCAAGAGTTGTGATCCTCTATATGAAAATTTTATTTTCTGTTTTCAATATTTTAATTGTTTTGAGAGGGTATGTAATGTAATAACATTTGTGGCTTCTGTTTCTGTTTTAGCCTGTTACAACTGAGTTGGGCTTACAGTTGTACCTGTTGGCTGGGGCTGTGTTTCAGTAGATTGTGCTCTAGCCCTGTTATTGTTGGGCGATACTTGCTGAAGGTCCCGTTCTTCCCTTTGGGGACAACCCCTGTTAATAATGACTCACGATTGCCCCTTATGAATTTCAGGTAGAAGTAAATAGCTTGTCACAGAGAAATAGAATTTGGGTGAAAGAAGGCTTTTGGGAATTAGCCAATTATCTCTCCTTACTGACATTCCCCAAATTAAGGAAAGCTTTCTTCTAGGCAAGGCACAGTATTAGCTTTTGGCATTACCTCAGGAAAAATATTCTAAAATCCCATTTGAGAAGTGTGTTTGCCCATGTGAAAGTGGAGATGTTGAAACAGTCCAACATGTGTTACTTCATTGTACCAGCTATAGGAATATCATATGCCTACATTCTGCCTCTTACTTCGGTACCCTGGATGATCTGACAATATGTACAGTATATGATCATCCTTTTTTCAGACTGTAAATGGTTTATAAGTCAGACCATAGCAAAATACTGTGTATCGGCAATGAAAATCAGGCACCAATTACTGCAAGGTCTCCCACTGTTGTAAACATACTTTTTGTATCAGCTATTGCAATTGCCTGTATTACTCTACTTTTTTTTTTAGTTGTTTTCAGTTGTACATTTTATCTCTGGCATTTGGCTGTAATAAAGATTCATTTCACTCATTCACTGTTGGAATAATGTTGCAACTTTTGATAGTAAATTGCCCAAAAAGATTACAATGCACATAGCCCAGACACAAGGGATCCTATTCATATCTAGATCTCAGTATATTATGTAGTTTTAACTTTTCAGAGAGTTAAATAGCAGGATATCAATTGGACTTAAATTCATACTGATTTCTCTTGGTCTGCTCCTGGACTTACAGTAAAACTTTAAATTTTCATGAAATTTTGTAATTTAAACAGCGTGTTCAGTATGCAAAAACAGACTCTGAAGTAATTTCTAAAATGCGTGGTACATTTGCTGATAAAGAGAAGAGAAAAGAGAAAAAGAAGACCAAGTCCTTGGAACAGACTGCTAATGCTACCAACAAAAAGCCAAATCAGGTAAGATACATTCATAATTACATTTTAGCACCTCTTTCATTAGACTTAGGCAATGCAATTAAGCTGTGAAGCTGTGTATGATCATTTGAATATTCCTAATTTTGCCAGTTTTATGTGACTTGAATGAAAAGGATATGTTTCCCTTGGAGTGCTTCCAGATAAATCATAAACCTCAGAAGAGGCTACTTAAGCTATTGAGTCTTATCCCCTGTTCAGTGCAGAGATACATATACAGGTAGTCCTTGGGTCACGATGGCAATTGGGACCAGAATTTCCATTGCTAAGGGATGTCATAAAACTTGATGTCATGTGACTGCATCACTTAGCAGTGGCACTCCCAGCAGTCCTAGTAGCCATTGTAACCCTGGGAACATGTGGGTCGTTAAATGAGGACATCACATGACCACAACATAGGAAGAGGCAGGAGTCCCAGGAAAGCAAGCCAGTGGGTGAGAGCTACGGATGGGAGTGGGTGAGAGCTACGGATGCTGCGGGAGGGTGCTAGGGAGCATGGGCTGGAAGGAAAGGAAGGGGCTGGGGCTGTGAGTCTTCTGTGCTGCATGACACTATCAGCTGGGGCAATTCTCCTGCCAGGCAGCGAGACAAGGATGGTTCCACGGTGCCTCCCTTGTGCGTGGCCAGAATGCCTGGTGGTGATTCCTGATGGCTACTTGGCCAAAGGCTTCCTGCGTGGTGATGCTATCAGAGGGGGAGGCAGGGGTGCCATGCATAGCATGGCCAACAGAGCCCCTGTGATGTAGGGCTTGAGGCCAGCCGGCATCAGTGAACCCAGCAGAGAGGAGGCAGGCAAAGAAAATGATGAAGGTCAGCTCGGGGGTGGCAGTGTTGGGGTGGTTGCCACATGCCTGATCACGTGACTGCAGGGGCACTCTGATGGCCAGAACTTCAAGGACCGGTCATACGTCCATTTTTCAGCACCATTATAACTTTGAATGGTCACTGAATGAATGGACTTAACTCAAGAACTACCTATAAAAGCATCCCCAAAAGGTAACTTTTCTAGTCTCCTTTGAAACACATCCTGTTCCTAACATTACCAATGAAAAATACTGTTCAATTATTCTTTTTATTCTATTTTAATTTTATGGAAAAGAAAAGATAGAAGCAGCAGTAGGAAAATACAAAAAGATTACAAGCAGATTACTTTCCTGTCTCCCTACAGTTCAGTAAAAACCTGGGAACTGCATAAAACTCATATGGAAGCACTTAACTTCCTTAAGTCAAATTCCTGTCCCCCTAAACTTACTGTGTGCTTTGGAAAACTGCTATGGTAGAAAAGATTTCTTAGATGTGGCCTCTAGTGTTCTAAGGCTCTAGGATTTTTGTCATACCCATTTCTTTAAATCACGTTTCAGTGTTTTTTTTCCTCAAAACATTTTATGTTATCTCCCAGCTATCCTGGCCCTCTTAAATTTATTTTTTGAAAGCTGAGCCAGCTATTCTATCATTTCTGTAATAATGTATCTGTGTCTAAAGCTTATTATTTTAATATAATTGTGTGATTAAAAAGCATAAAGGTTTTTTAAAACTATTTTTATTTCTTAATAGGGAGCAAACCAGAATTCAGCAAATGCCCAAGCAAATGCTTCACAGAATCAACAGGTAAATCTTACTACCTCAGTGGAAGTAACCATCTTATCATTGTATTTGGCTTTTTAGAATAACATATTGTGTAAACAAATAGATGTATTTCTTGTGAAGAAATTTGTTTTCTTCATATAGACCTACATCTGTAAATGACAATTTAATGTGATCAGTTGTATGCTTCAGACCTTACTATTCCAATAAGGACAGCACAAATCAGATTCTTTATATTCTGATTTATTGTTTTTAGATTTTTTTTTGTAACAGATGGGAAGCTAGCCTGCTGCAAACTTAAAAAATAGTTTTTATCTCCCAAGGTTGAATCTAGGTCTCATGTAGCCTTGTAGCTATTCATAGAAAATAAAAATCATGATTTCAATCTTGGGTGGTATTGGAACAATGCCTATTTCCTAGGAAAAAAGATGGTAAAGGGTTAGAGAAAGCAATCTTACTAGTTCACCTTCTGACAGGTATCTTTTTCGTAACTGGCTACAGTCACCACAGCAGCCATTTTGTGTGACTAATTCATTAAGAGTTAGTATGTTCTCAGAATTCCAAATGGTCCACTGGCTCCCAAATGCAGGCTTTTCAGTAAATTACTTTAATACCTCTGGTTTGCCTTAGCATGCCTGACTGCATCTCAATACAGCAATATTTTGTAAGTGGACATCCCCACCATGTCACAACAGTATTATATCTTTTCAGCATGTTAAACATGACACCAAAAAGGATCATTTTCCAATTTATTCTAGGCTTCTTACCTATGTTTGAAACTGATAAAATACAGGAACTGCTTATATTCTTCCCAGTTCTGTCCTTTATTATATCACTTTGTTTACCACTTCTGTTACTGCAGGTGCCTGATAACCCACCAAACTATATACTTTTCCTCAACAACTTACCAGAAGAGACAAATGAAATGATGTTATCAATGCTATTTAATCAGTAAGTGCATACGTCTTCCCCTTTTCCAATTATATGTCAGCTGCAATATTGCATGTATTTACTTCAAAATATAGCTCACTGAAGTTGATTTAGTAAATTATTTAGGATTGGCTCTTAACTGTTTAACATAGACTAAAGTTTTGAAAACTCAGGATTGAGATCATGTAGTTTTTACTGACCTTTTCTTATTAGTAGTAGTTTCCTAGAGTTTTTGTTCAAGAATGGATGTATAAACAATGCAACAAGTTGGGCTTCCTGGTTTAAGCAGAAAGGTTTATGAATGCTATACTGATTGCATATCTTATGGTGATTTTGTATGGCTGTATTTATAGTGTGGTTGAACAGTGCATATGCATGCTTAAATTCAGGGAAAGGGTGTGTACCTAGTAGGTATCTTGACTTCATCCTTCCCCAGTTCTATATTGAAAGTTAGCATGGCTAGAAGTTACAGGGAATGAAGTGCCACATTCCTAGAGCACCAGTGTAGGAAAGCAACCCTACTTCCTCTCAAGCTGTCATTCATATCTATTTGAAGTATGGAAATTCACTGCATTGTGAGTCCTGATTTAAGAATAGGCACCTCAGGTTTTGCTCAGACTGAATGAATCCATATTTCTGGCATTAATGTGAAACAACATGTTAATAGAGGTAGCTGTATTACTGTTACAGGTGTGCTTTAATTGACTTGTCCTTTTGATTCAAAGTTTTGATTCTGTTTGAAAAGTGCTTTGACTCAAAATGTTGAAAAGTTTAGACTGTTCTGAGTGGTCTGCTCAATCCAATTGTTCGAATTGGTTTGGAATCTGCATATGCAGGAGCAGTTGGGAGTCAGGCAGTATACAAGTTTAATAATAAATAATAATTGAGTTGACTTGCCAAGAAATTCAGTTCAGATATTCCATCAAATCACCTTCAGTTGAAATACCCTCACAGACGCAGTAACTTTGTCCATTTTATTCATTTTTTCCTATTACCTCCTCCCTCTAATTGTTCCTAATTCCACTTCACTGTAATTGAAGATCATTTTTTTGCATCCGTGTGAAGGCTTGGATTATTTAATGATAAATTTATTATAGAATATAGAAATGTTTGAAGAGTACTCTGTAGGACAGATTGAAGATTTGCTGAAGGCTGAATAAAATTTTTGCATAGTTAAGTACAGTTTACTATCTGTTACATAAGGATTTATTGAACAGTAGCTCACCATATTAATTACGAAGTGCGTTATTACAAACGTTTCTGAAGTTTAAGCTTTCTGTATATCAGTTGCACTGTTTTCATTTGGTTGGAAATACATTCCTGGCTTTTTCTTTTTCTTTTCTGGCTTGGCCAGATCAGTAATTTTCAGCTAGTTTTCAATAACGAACTTCAACTTTAAGGTATCGTTTCTTAAGAGAGTAAGTCTAGCTCCATGACTGGCAATGATAAAAAAATATAAACTTATATAAATATTTTTGTCTAGGTTCCCTGGTTTTAAAGAAGTGCGCCTGGTTCCTGGTAGACATGACATTTCATTTGTGGAATTTGAAAACGAAGGACAGGCTGGAGCTGCTCGGGATGCCCTCCAAGGGTTTAAAATTACCCCATCACATGCAATGAAAATTACTTATGCCAAAAAGTGATGCCAGTGAACTCAGATTTTCAAAGAACTTGTTTACATGTTTTTTTTTTCATGTGCCATGGGGATTTTTTGGAGGGGGGGAATAAATTAAAGAATGATTCCTTTAAGGAATCCATATTGTATAAAGCTGTTGGGGTTTCATTTATTAGGTATGTTAGCATTTCTAAACATGTTCAGGGAATGCTAACATTTCTGCTGACCACTGTTAGATTTTGTTGATGTATATAGATTGGTTTAAGATGCTGTGATCTTGAGGTCCTTAGAAGTTGCTTAATCAGAAATAAAACTGTTTGTTTCTTAAGACTTCATCTTTGATTCCTGTTTTATGTGATCAAAATTGTTAAATTTAGCTAATTACCTTTCTAGAAATTGGCTGCCTATGAAAGTTCTAATCAGAATTAAATGAGAAGCTATTATTTACATTTCATAAATTACGATGAGTATCTCCAAAAGTCCAAGTTCTAAAATAGAAGTTTACAAGGGATGAGTCTGGCCCTAATAATAAAAAACTGTGCAAGTAATTATTTGCGGGGGGTGGGGGGCAAAAGCTTTCCTCTGGAAAGATTGCTTCTAAGAAAATGCAGCCTTCGATGAGAAAAAGTTTTCCACCCACCCCTGTCTCAATATTTTCATTAGGGGTTTAATAAGGCACAATGGGATTGTACTTGTTCTTCACGTTCTAGTATTTACAGATGGACATACTTTTGTGGAACTGAAAGAACCTGCCATGTATTCATCTAAAGTTGTTCTAAACGATTTTGCTTTAAAGACTATTGTAATTGATGAATAACTTAATACCAAATATGTAAATAAATATAACCAGTGATGCTACATCGTCTAATAGCATATTTGATAGTATCCCAAATCTGGTGGTGTAGTTAGGTAAATATAGTCATAAATGTAGAGACGGGGGTATGAAAAACACTTGCAGGTAATTTGCAAACTTCCAGTTTTCATCTGAAACATGCAATTTATTTATTTATTTTCGATCCTGCCTTTATTATTTTTATAAATAACTCAAGGCGGCGAACATACCTAATGCTCCTTCCTCCTCCTATTTTCCCCACAACAGCAACCCTGTGAGGTGGGTTGGGCTGAGATGGAGTGACTGGCCCAAGGTCACCCAACTGGCTTTCATGCCTAAGGCAGGACATGAACTCATGGTCTCCTGGTTTCTAGCCCATTGCCTGCCTGTATGGGGATCTCCATTTTATTTCTGAAACAGCAACCCTGTGAGGTATGTTATGCTGAGTGATTGGCCCTAAATCACCCAACCAGGGGGTCTGCAGTCCTGATTCAACACCTTTTGCACTACATCATGTTGCTCACTGCAATGTAATTTCTATCCAAATTCAGTACTACTGATGTTCTGATGTCTTTTGCTAACATTTTACTTCTATATGGTGGTGTGTTCAGTCTGACATCCAGCTTTTTAATTTAGAAGGAATGTGGGTGCACTTAGGCAACTGACTTTAAGCCCTGAAGATGATACCAATTGTGTTGGGAGGGTGTTGCTAGAGTTGCTATCCTGCCTTTCTGTCTTAGTAGATAGCCATGTCCTATGTCTAGAAATGGCTCCTAATATCCCTAGAATGATGCTTGAATCTGGTCAATCCCATACATTGCTGAGGCTGAGACGGGATAGCCATATCTCTATGAAATCATAGATGATACAGTACTTGTCTCTTTTAGTCCCAGCAATTCATGCTATAGATTAAAATCGAGCATCTTTTATGTCTGTAAGCAGTGATTGATAAGATACACTAAAAGTGGACAAACATAATCAAGAAATAATGGAAAACAACATATAGTTGAGACAGCAGAATAGTAGAATTAAACATTTAAAAGCCTATTTCATAAGTCATGCTTCCAGATTTTGTTGAAGTGAGTTTGAGAGGGACTTGGTGTAATTCTGACAAAAGGATGTTTCACAGGAAGTGTAGTATATTGCTGTATAGATGAATTTTGGAGATTATGCCTCTAATGGAGCCAAACTTGGCAAAACGAGAGAGAAAAGAGGGGAATAATGGATTTTCTAGTGGGCTGTGAAGTTCTGACATTGACTTACAGTCCACTCCTGTGTGATTCTTAAATGGATTAGTCCCCAGTGAGTATTTTCACAATATTCACCGTATAAGGTTTTAATAGAACACAAATATGAAACCAAGGAAACAACCTTGAAGCTTAACCAAAGATAACTTAGTGCAACTATCTCATTACAGGTAGCCCTCAGTTAACAACGGCCCTATTTAGTGACTGTTCAAACTTATGGCAGTGCTGAAAAAGTAACTATAACTGGTCCTTGAACTTAAGACTGTTGCAGTGTCCCAGCAGTCATGTGATTGCCATTTGGGTGCTTCGCAACTGGTGTGCATTTACAACAGTCGCAGCATCCTGTGGTCATGTGATTGCTATCTGTGAGTTTCGCAGCCAGCTTCTGACAAGCAAAGTCAATGGAGAAGCTGGCAGGAGGTTGCAAGTCGCGGTCATGTGATGTCACACTTAATGACTGCAGGTGATTCGCTTAACCGTTGTGGAACTGACATCATAAGTCCGGCGTGGTCACGTGATGTTTCACTTAACTGTGTTGCTTAGTGACAGAGTTGCCAGTCTCAGTTGTGGTTGTTAAGTGACGACTGCCTGTACTGTCCCTGATGGGAACCTTTATGTTTTGCTCAGAGCTGAGCCTGCTCTTTTTTCCCTTCAATAATGCCCTCTCCCAATGTTTGTCAGGTGTTTTCCCCCATAACTTTCTCCCTAGAAAAGAGAGAGGTTGTTAAACTTACAGGCAGTCAGCTACCACAGGTGAGTCAAGAGTTGCTTTTCTTGAATCAAAAAGCTATTCTCCCTACTATTGGAACTGGGCAACAATTTCCAAATGTTCCCCCTTTTCCATGCAGCCTCCTATGATCTATTCTGTATGATCTTCTAATCCAAGTCTGGACAGTCCTTTCAGACTAGTGGCCCTACTTACTTCTGAGAGCATATTAAATTTTCAGTCACAGAATGTTGATCATGGAAGAGCTGATGCATAAAACAGCAAAAGCTGCCATGCTGTTTAAATTTATCCTCTCCACTCTCCTTTTCATCCCACTTAGATTTGTTTGTGTGTGTGTATCTCTATGTATCTCTATCTATCTGTGCAGAATGGTCATACTTCCAGAGAAAGCACTGGGCTGTCTTCCCTGACCACCATATTTATTTTCTATTAAGAATTAAATCTTAATCAATTTCTATTTAAATTAAAGCATGTCAGATAATGATAATAATAATAGTGTGCAAATGGGCCAAGGAATCTACTAGGCACAAAGGAAGCATTTTCTAAAGAATGGAAGTGAGAATAGAGAGAATTAGTGAGGAACAATCTCACTCTGTCCATGAGACCTTTAGATCCAAGCCAATCAATAAGACCTCTTAAAATGTGCAAGTCTAACATTGTGCTAAATAGTTAATACAGCTGGGCATCCTTTGGCAATAAATCAGAAGAAGGGCTCCAAGCTAATGCAAGCATAGCACCTCTCTGCTTATTGTAAGGGAACCTGACTTTTTCAGGCTTCTGTATGGGCAGTGCCTTTTTTTTTTTAGGCTCACACAGAAGCTAGATTTAAAAAAAAATACAGGGCCAATTTTATGATTAGCACAGAGATGCTTCACTCACAGGAGCTCGGAAGCAATCCTTCCAAATGATTTATTTTTCTCTATAATTATAATTTCAATGCCTAAAGCTGACCACTCATCAATGACTCTGGGTGACTTGTAAAGGGTAAGCATGCACGTGCTGTCTGGTTAATCATAGTTATTAAGATGCTGTATAATATCAGCTGAGGTTGCTGAGTTTGAAGGTAAACAGTGGAAATACCATTTTGCTCAGGAGGAGGCTGAAAGGATGTGTGTCTAAATAATGTGAGGATTTGGACTGCTTTGCACCCTACTTGGATAAGCTCCTGCTCTGAGAAATTTCTTCCTGTACATGGAGGAACAGGTTGGCCCCGTGGCTGAAGGCTTTGCTTTAACTGGCACAGCTTTGTCATTATGTCATCCTTCCTTAGTCTAGATTCAGCGAAGGATTGATGATGTCTCTGCTGCTGGAACAGACCCACCGTGTGGATTGATTAATAATGTTTTCTCCTTGTACAGAATGTGCTTGATGGAATATTGGAAAGTTTGGTTAAGAGTCTTGTTTAGCAGAAAGGAATTTTTTCAAGGGTCCTTTTGGAACCACGCTGTTCTTCAAAGACAGCAAAATGTTGATTTCCAAACATATTGAATTTGCCTCTCCCTCCCTCCCCTGGCACACATACATTAATGTTTGGATAAAAAAGCAGCTCCACAACCTCCCACTTGTTTATGCAAGGGAGACTGGGCTGCTTGCAAAAGAAAGAAGAGAAAATGGCATGTGCTGTTTGCTTGCTGATCTTGCTGTTGTGCCTTGGATATGCTTTCCCAATTGTAAAGAACCATTTTTTATGGACAATCCTGCTAGCAAGGAGCTATGTGCCGACGAGGAGCATTAATACAAATGAGTGCAGTGCCTATGATCTCTAAATCTCTGTTCCATGCTTGCTGAAAATGGGGCAGCTGTTGAAAAATTGTTATGTTTGCAGATGTACTTTGATACTCTCACCATGCCCTCAATTTTTATTATCTATAAATCAGTCTTCTTTGCTTATGGTTTCCTATGCAGCGCTAATGCTGTTTTCCTTGGCAAGAGCAAAAAATCACCATAATGCACCAGATTACAGTTAATATTGAGCATATTTAAAAATTAAATGTTTACTTGAAATTGATGAAAGAAAGAGGAGCTGATGTATTCTAGACTGGAATCTCTATCTATCTATCTATCTATCTATCATCCATCCATCCATCCATCCATCCATGCATTCATTACAGTATACCGTTAAGCCATCTCTTCTTGTCTATTTTCTTTCAATGCATGCAGTAGAGGTACAGAAAGCCCTCAAGGCAAATCATAAAGGAAATACTCCATGTTCTGTCTCTCTGTGAGACTGAGTTATACTTGTGAGCACCAGTTTCCTTTCTTGAGCAGGACAGATGTGCATTGGTCCATGCACATTTTCACGAGAAGACATTTTTAGTCAATGGAGACTCTACTGTCCATCAGTAAATCCTATTAAGCTCTGTGCTTCAATATACATCTGTTAGTACCAGAAGGTCTCTTGAATCTCAGGAGCAGGGCTTATTTTTTTGGGGAGGGGGGGCTGTCATGAGATGGAGGAAGAGAAAAGTGAGAGGACTCTGTTGCTTTCCCTCTGCTGCATCTAAGCATTTCCCTTTGTGTTATTGAACAGACTGAGTTCAGGCCATTTCCAAGTTTCTGTGAGATGGCTGCAAAGCAGCACAGAAAACTCTAACTCTCTGCTGTCATTTAGGGGTCTTCAGAGTTCTTGCAGTTCAGATCTGGTAACCCTATTTATATTCTGTGCCATCTAGCCATGCCTTGCATTTATATTCTATAAGAAATGTTTTGCCATAAAATATTAAATTGCAATAAAAATATGAGAAATTCTATGTATCCCTTGGGGATCCCTTTAAAAAAAAAGTTTTAATCCACCCCATAGTGAATGAATTGAACCACCATTTTAATGGATGGATGCTACTGAAGTAGTAATTTCAGTGGCAGCTGGGATTGCTCAGTATACAGTGGATGCAGTGGCACCCACTAGCTCTCACTGTTTTCATAAAAGCAGTGTCACGGTGTTGCACCACAACAGCACAACAATTTTTTTCTAGAAGGTTGGGGGCATTTTTTTTTAAAGAAACCACAATATGCTTTTGTTTTGCTCCAACACTTTACATACATTCCTGTCTCATATTTGACATGTTCTCCATTTCTTGAAAATGTAAGCATGCTTTTATTACAGCCTACACACACACACACACACACACTGTGTGTGTGTGTGTTTTCTGCTTTCTGTGGGATGCTAAGTCACTCATTGTTTCTCTGTACAAGTATATAACTGGATGTTTCATTTCAGCCTTCTTGCATCTCCCAGGCTATGTTCATGAAGATATCTCTTTTCTATCCCTCTATCTTTAGAATCTTCTCTGAATCTGTATACCTTGGGCAGAAGGCTCTTCCTTTTGATCAGACCACAGGCCACACTGAGGTCTGTCTGAAGTACTGCATTTTCTTTAGATTTTTTAAAGCAGTTTATTTCTTACGAGATTGATTTACCTTCCCTGGGGAACAGAAGAGCTGAGTCCTCTGATCACAATTCCTCTAAAGTACATGGTATGGAGGTGGCATTACTGAAATTATTTCATGCCCTGTACTTTGACTTCATTGCCAGAAAGGCAGCACTAGGTGAGACAGCTCTGTCTCTCTCACATACCAGGATTAGGAGATGAATGACAGATAAGGCATCCCCTGGAAGAGAGGCAGTGGCAAAAATTATCATGCTACTAGGTGAAAGGAGGTGGCAGAATAAGGTCCAGAGGGCTTCTGCAAAAGATGGTTTGGAGCCTCCACCCTTTCACTCTGGGGGTCTCAGCCTCATTCCATATATATTTTAAAAATCCCCTCTATTCCAAAGGCCATTAATCAACAAAACAGACCCCCCCCCTTTTTTTTTAGCATTTTGTGGTGGCCAAATTATCTCAAATGATAATTTAAAAAACAGTGGCTGCTCTTGTTTCCAGCAATGAAGCAAGCTAATTTATTCTTGGAAATGGATTGTTCTTAATGCTGTTGGTATTTAATATAACTTCTGTTTTTTGTTTGGCATAATATTTGTTTACGGAGACTATTATGAGGATCAGATGAGCACAGTTGATTATTTCTCCACAAGATGTTCCAAAACAGCACGTCTATCAGGAAACAAACAAGACCATTTCCAAAAGGTAAGAAATGAACCAGCTATGTAAATATATCTGCTCGCATGAAAATATTGCTGGATTGCTAAATGAATTTGTGAATTGGGTAGTGCTGGTTTAGCATATAAACTTCATCATTTGTCATGATAAATATTGATGACTTCCCCGTTTAGGTGAATATTTCTACTAAGCTAATCAAGTGTGACAAGCTAGTTTCATTGAAATTATTGAATACATTTCTGCAGAATGTTTTATTGACTTGGCTCTGGTCCTGGGCATAAGATTTACACAAAGTGTATGGGCAAGATTGCTCCCTGTTGTTAGAAGCAGATATTTTCCTGACAGGTCTTCAGGCTATTCTACCAACTTCTCTCTAATTGGGTTGGTTTGTTTTTTTGCAGAAGGGAACCAAAGAAGTATTTTCCTCCTTATTCAACTTCTAAAAACATGATGGTTTCTTAAACATAATCCTAGTTGGTTCTTACAGAAATTGCATACAGATATTGACAGTTCTACATGCTTGTTCTCCCTGGGTGAGCACTCTTCCTCTCTGGCCATTCAGACTTAAAGCATCTTCAGTCTGAATCTCTCCTGACTGAATTTAGAAGGAAAAATACTCAGTAGGCATGTCTTCTCATATAGTAGATGCTTCCATTCAAGTGAAACAAAAACATCTCCCCCCCACATACACAAACCTTTTGAAATTTATGTGCTTCCTATTGAGTTGAATAGATGGTATCTTGTCAGAATTAGAGCAAGTTTGGGGAAAGATCAGACAGTGAAATATCTGCTGTTTCTTTCCACTGTCAGTACTTTTGACAACAAGAGATGTGTCTTTCTCCAGCAAGCCCATAGGGCTTGCAAGAGACATGAACCTTTTTTTTTTTTTCAAGGAAGTGAAGTCTGAATAAGAAAAGAAATAGTCATTTCTCCTGCTGGTTCCATCCTTTTTGTATCTCTACGCAAGTCAGGCTTAGATTCTAGCTTTCTTTCCAGCCCTTTAAGCTTGTCCAAGGTAGAGAAAAGCTTGTGAAGTTCATAAAACCTAGGCTGTACTATTTCAGGCTTCAGGCAGAGATTTGGGGCTGAAGACGGTATTATTTGAGAGTCCAGTGTCAGGTCAACCAGCATTTTATTTTTAACTTAAAATAGCCACAGGATTGAGGCATTGGCTAATGTGGAGCAAAGATTTTCTGTTTTATTTCTCCCCAGCCATGCTGCTAGTATATCTGTGAAAGAAGGAATACAGGTGCCATGACAGTATGCTTTTTTCTTCTTCATATCAAGATTTTTTGTTGTTGTTGCTAGCAGAGGGATTTTTAAAAAAATGGTTGAGTACATTCCGGTGGCTGGGGGAGGTCATCAGGTTGGCTGGAAAGGGGTGGCTTAACAAAAATGAGAAGGAACTTAGCTTCCCCTGCTGTAGGAAGTAAATAATAAATTTAATTAACAATTTAGTGTGTCATCCTCACCTTAAAATTGTGTTGAAGATTGATCCATCTTCCTTATAAAAACAAATCACCATCACAACCTGTGGTTTGAAATTGGGTAGTTTCCAGTAGAAACACACTGGTTTGGATTCATGCAGCATAACCAACTGTAGCTGATCTGAAGCAGAGATGCACAACATTTTTCAAGTTGAGAGTCACACCTGGCTTCTGAGTGCTATAGACAGGGGCACACTCCAAAGAGTGCATTTACAAATTAAATGCATTGTTAATTAAATTTAAATTTCCTGTGAGATGGGCAGCCATATAAATTTGATAAATAAATAAATAAGTTACAGAGATGAATATCAACACTCCCCATGTATGTAATAATTTCTGCTTCTGTCATCTTAATAATTATCATTTTTGGAGGAGTTACATGAGCTCCATCCAAAATTTGGATCCCATGGTCTGTGAACTCCTGATATAAATGGAAGTAAAATTTTCAGAGTTCCTCTCTCTTGTATGGAGGAAAAAGAAATAATCTCAAACTTAGATTGGCATACAGAGAAGTCTTGGCCTTTTTTCATAATGCTAAAGAAAGAGTTTAGCATTGCATTTGAACCAGCACATCGTCTTACTGAAGTAGCTAGAAAATAGGATTCTTAACAAATAACATTTCTGCTAGACATTGTAGGAGGAAAGGAATGTTAGTATATGGTAGGCAAAAATCAGGAGGAATCTGGTAGCACCTTTTCAGACTAACATTTTTTTTTTGGTACAGTTTTTTGTATAGTGGTTGTCTTGAGGTTGTGGATTATGTTATATGGTTCTTTTACATGGTTTCCTATGCTTTTTATATGTTTTAATATTGTATTTTGTATTTTATATTGCTTTTAATGGTTGTAAGCTGCCCAGAGTCATGTATTTGAGATAGGAGGCTATATAAATGGAATAATTAATTAATTTTATTAAAAGGAATAAGCTTTCATGCACTCCACTCCCTTATATCTGCATAACCACCCAGTGTTCCCACATCTCATCCCAATTTTAATCCTACATTAGTTTAACCACTCCATGCATCTGATGAAGGTGTTACCAGACTCCTTCTCACATTTCTTCTGTGAATAGTAGCCTGCCATCCAGGAATACTCAGCAAAGAGAGACATATTTGTCAGAGTGCTAGAAAGTGTTTGGCCCGAGAGATCAGAAAAATCACACATACCAGGCATTTCTATAAAAATAAATGTATTTACAGAAAGCACAAAAACATATTTTACAAGCTGTGCATTCACACATGCTCAGAGAGGACTGGGAGGAGGCTGTGTGTATAAAGGAAACAGAAACTAACAAGTCCAGGCAAGCTGCCCTCCAGGCAATTTCCTTATTTGTCATGCCTTTTCACATCCAGACTGAGGACAATTAAGTTTGACCTCTTCACCCTGCCGATACTTAAGGAAGTACTCAATTACCATGGTAACCTAGTGGCTTGGTCCGTGCAAAAAACAAAGAAATGCCAACAATATTATGCCTTTCCACTGCAGAGCCTTAGCAAATACAGACAAATTATCTTTCCTAAACCCTTTAGATAAGCAGTTTTACCTGCTTCTAGCACAACTGAGAAGTCATTAAAAATATGCTTATTTATATACGTACATACGTATTAGATAATGTATGTGTAAGTTTGTTAAGTATACATTTAATATTACTCTTTACAGTTAACGGATTCTTTAGCTGGAAGTGCATTAGTTGGAAAAAAAATCGGTCCTCATCACAGTCCTTTTTTCTGTCATCATGTCCTCCTCTCTTAGGGTTAATGGCCACCCTAGAAACCATGCAGTCCAATGAAGCCAAATCTATAGAAATCTATAGAAATAAACAAGAGTTTATTGGGAAAGAGTTATGTAAAGGGAAAGCAACTATTACACACGGAGAATTCTTAACAAAATCAATACAATCTATCTAGCTAAACTGCTTAGCTCATGAAATAAACTCTTCACTTTCAGTGCATATTCACCTCAGGGAGAATGGTTGAAAAGAGGTCACCTGGGATTTCTGCCCGGATATTCATAATAGGCCCTTCTTGTTTCTTCTTCTTTTTCTTCTCCTAGGTTCTTCTCCCAGGTTCTTCTCCCCAGTTTTATAGACTGCAAGGGATAATTGAAGTCCAGCTTTTTTGGAGAGATTGGTTCTTTTCTTGCCATCCATTATGCTCTAAATCTATTTTACAGATAGAAGATTATTTGAGAGCTAAATGTACCTGCTTATAACACTTTGAGGAATTAGAAAGACACACTTTATCTATTGCCATTTTTCCACTGTAGGAATGGAATTACATGGGGAGGATTTTTGGGGAAACAAAAGCTGAAGTCCATCTATTCAGGACTCTTAGCCTGGGCTCAGTTTATCAAGGGCTTTTGGTGGCACTATTGTGCCATAATAAAACAAAGAGTTTGTCACCTATCTCTCTCCCCTACCCCCAAATTTAGTTTTGGTGAGATTCATTTAATAGTACACCATTAATTAATCAATCAATCAATCAATCAATTAATTAATAGACACTTACTTATCTAATGCTCTAGACCAGCCTTTCTCAACTTTTTGACCCTGAAGGAACCCTTGAAATATTTTTCAGGCCTCGGGGAGCCCCTGCACATTCAGGCTCAAATGTAGGCCAGAAGTTACAAAATTATTATATTTATTTCCTGGGTAGGCCTGTATATATGCATTAACAGTGTTCTTAAGCTAAAAATAAAGGATGAAACATGCCTCTTTAATGAGAAGTTGCCCAAATTTGAAATAATTTTTTAAATAAATCATGATCTCCCAGGGAACCCCTAGTGACCTTTCATGGAACCCTAGGGTGCCACAGAACCCTGGTTGAGAAGCCCTGCTCTAAACAATGCATCATGTCAAAGGGGAAAAATAAAGACATCATTGCTTAAGAGTAATTCATCACAAAAGGAATGTGTAAGCAAGATACAAGAAGAAATCATACACTATGCCATAAGGTTTCCACCTTTGAGATTGTACAGATCAAAACTGTAATAAAAGAACATTACAAGTCCTTATGAAAAGGAAACATGCTGAAAATTGAAATAGCATTGCCACAATCCACTTGTTCAGGGTATTGCAGCAACTGGCTTCATTAAAAGTTGCAAACCCATCCTGGGTTTGGCAAGCTGGATGACCTGAAGTCAACCTTTGAATCAGACTTTTACGATTAAACCCGCTTATCGGTTTGAAAGTTGGTATAAAGTAGCATGAAAAATAACTACCTTCTGGTTATACTTTATGAATGAAAGTTGTTCTCACTCTTTTATCTAACATTGCTGCAGATCAAGGTTTCAGAGTAACATATAATAAAGTAGGGTTTGTGGATATCATGAAGAAATTGTGGAGAGTTTCCTTAGAGACCAGGAAAGAATAGGATCTATTGGAAATGTCTTTATTTTTCTTTCTGCTATTTTATATAGTGTCTGGGCAACAACAATAAAAAAATCTCTCAGGCAATATTGAAATAAATTGTAAGAGGATCCAGGTGTCTTTCTTCTTGCATTCCAGCAAGATGGAGTCAGATGAAGGTAACTTAGACTGAGATAGACTATCTCTAAAAACTTGGGTTTTTATCTCAGTTTTTGGTAATTGTGAATAGGTATGGGCATACTGAGGGTTCAGAATAAGTTTATTTAGAAAGGGTACAATGGGGAATCAGACTGGAAAAAATCAACTTATATCCCCATACCAAAAAAGGGAAACACTAAAGAATGTTCAAACTATCGAACAGTGGCACTCATTTCACATGCCAGTAAGGTAATGCTCAAGATCCTGCAAGGTAGACTTCAGCGATTCATGGAGCGAGAATTGCCAGATGTACAAGCTGGGTTTAGAAAAGGCAGAGGAACTAGAGACCAAATTGCCCATATCCGCTGGATAATGGAAAAAGCCAGGGAGTTTCAGAAAAACATCTATTTCTGTTTTCTTGACTATTCTAAAGCCTTTGACTGTGTGGACCATAACAAATTGTGGCAAGTTCTTAGTGGTATGGGGATACCAAGTCATCTTATCTGCCTCTTGAGGGATTTGTATAATGACCAAGTAGCAACGGTAAGAACAGACCACGGAACAACGGACTGGTTTAAGGTTGGGAAGGGAGTACGGCAGGGTTGTATACTCTCACCCTACCTATTCAGCTTGTATGCAGAACACATCATGCGACAAGCTGGCCTTGAGGAATCCAAGGCTGGAGTTAAAATCTCTGGAAGAAACATTAACAATCTCAGATATGCAGATGATACCACTTTGATGGCTGAAAGCGAAGAGGAACTGAGGAGCCTTATGATGAAGGTGAAAGAAGAAAGTGCAAAAGCTGGTTTGCAGCTAAACCTCAAAAAAACCAAGATTATGGCAACCAGCTTGATTGATAACTGGCAAATAGAGGGAGGAAATGTAGAAGCAGTGAAAGACTTTGTATTCCTAGGTGCAAAGATTACTGCAGATGCTGACTGCAGTCAGGAAATCAGAAGACGCTTAATCCTTGGGAGAAGAGCAATGACCAATCTCGATAAAATAGTTAAGAGCAGAGACATCACACTGACAACAAAGGCCCGCATAGTTAAAGCAATGGTGTTCCCTGTAGTAACATATGGCTGCGAGAGCTGGACCATAAGGAAGGCTGAGAGAAGGAAGATAGATGCTTTGGAACTGTGATGTTGGAGGAAAATTCTGAGAGTGCCTTGGACTGCAAGAAGATCCAACCAGTCCATCCTCCAGGAAATAAAGCCAGACTGCTCACTTGAGGGAATGATATTAAAGGCAAAACTGAAATACTTTGGCCACATAATGAGAAGACAGGACACCCTGGAGAAGATGCTGATGCTAGGGAGAGTGGAAGGCAAAAGGAAGAGGGGCCGACCAAGGGCAAGATGGATGGATGATATTCTAGAGGTGACGGACTCGTCCCTGGGGGAGCTGGGGGTGTTGACGACCGACAGAAAGCTCTGGCGTGGGCTGGTCCATGAAGTCACGAAGAGTCGGAAGCGACTAAACGAATAAACAACAACAACAATGGGGAAAGGAGGCATTTTCTTCCTGCATTTTCCGTTTATCTGTGCTGCTGGATTGTTATCCTCCCAGGCTGGATTGATCATTGGCTCCTCGGTGCTGGACATCTTCGAGCCTTCACCATGTGGCTTAAATGTCTGTAATGGCAAGAGGTCTACAAGTTGCATTCTGAGGAATCCCTGAATCTAAAATCTGGATTCTAATGAGGAACAAAAATCATGCATTGAGTCAGGTGATCCTTAACACTTTTGGAGCACTTTTCTGCCGATTCATTTCAATATTCAAGCCAAGCTTTCTCTGAAGTTGCCAGGAGTCAGTACTGTCTCAAAGGCGCACATATATATATATATATATATATATATATATATATATATATATATGATATATATCATATATATATGATATGATTAATACATGCACACACAGACACTTAGAGAGGAAAGGAAGAAGGAGAAAGAGTGAGATTAGTTAGTGCTTTTGAATGTATATATATCCTTTTGTTAAAATCATCCATAGTTCTAAGTTATTGGATCTATATAAATTAAAATTTAAGTTTCTGTATTCAGATTGGATCCACTGTCCTATCTTTTCCTTGTTTTAAGAAAACAACTATCTGCTTATAGATTTGGTACCTGAGACCTTACTCATTCTACAAGCGATCAATGCAGATACTAGCGACATCCTCTGTAGTGCCAGTAACAAGGTCATCTGTGCAACAAAACCATGAATACAAAGTATCATTCAAAGTTTACGGAAACTCCCGTGGCATTTACCTGTTGAAGTGAAAGATTCTCAAATGCTCAGATACTGTACTGTCTTGTTACATTTCCTTCTTTGTGTGGGCTCTTCATCAGCTTCTAAAATGAGTTCTTTATATTGAAAATTTTACTTCCATTTTTTGTCAGCGGCTGTTCCAGTTGACCAACTAGCTTTACGCTGCTGTTCTTGTTCTTGTTGTTGTTAGCCTCCACATACCATTGATGCATGTTTGATGGGACTGATTAGGAATTTATCTTTGTAGAACATAATGTACTTGTTTGGTAGGTTTGTACTGACCTCCAGTGGCTATACTGTACTTTAGTTTTTACAATTAAGGGAATATTATATAATGCACTGCAGTATTGTCAGTCTAACATCATTTTCTGAACCCTGTGCTGAAGATGAGGACAATCCATTCAGATGTTACCGGAAGCAATATACAGGGAAAGATATGGGTAAGTATGTATTTAAGTTCCAAAGTCAGCTTTGCTATAGCTCTTCACAGGATACTGTCAAGTAGTTCTCTTGGCATCTGGCATGCAAAGCGCTTTAGTAATAGCCAGGGGATCTGTTGTTCCTGTTGGATATTAGGTATATCCCAGGAAGTCCATTGTTTAAGGAAGAGCATGGTAAGCTAAAAGAAACTATGCATAGCTCTAGAGATTTAGTTTCGCTAGACAGCAAATCTGCATATATAATTTTTATTAAGAATTTTGATTATAATAGTAAAATTGAATATAAACTAAACTTAAAGAAAAGAGAATAGAAAGGAGTAAAAATGCAAGAAAAAAGAAAAAAAGAGAAAGAAAAGTAAGAATATAATAAAGAAAGAAAAAAGTAATATATCAAAAAGTGACTTCCAACCTTCATCACAATAAGTACAGTATAAACAAATTTAGTGACTCTTCACCCCCTCTAAGGTTACAAACATTTACCTCTTCATCCAATACCCCATCTTTTATCTATAAACAAATCTATAAAACATCTTTTCAGTCATGGTGTCAGCAGAAAGTCCCTCAGGGGTTGCCAGAAGTAACAACATATCGTGTTTTAATTTTGATCAAATAAACCAATTTTACGTTCCTCCCTTTTACTTCTAACAGTCTTAATCTTTAATTTATTCAAATATTGTCACAGGATTTGATTTCTCTTCATTTCTTTTTTGTCCCATCACACAGAGTTCTTCAAGGCTTTAGCAAGCCTTTTTTGTAAATTCAGTAGGAAAAAAAATTATCAAGGTCACTTTCTTGGTTTGTCATTCGTATTTCCCTTTTAAATTTTAAAACCTCAGCCAGTTCCTTTTGTAGATCCAGTGAAACATCCTTTTCTAAGCCATTCTCTTGGCCTGTCAGTTGTAAATCCACTTTCAATACCTTCTCTATTTTGTCAGATAAAATTTGTTCTACATCTGTCATTTCTTCAATAATGTATTTTGGACATAGTCCATCCATAGAAGCAATATTGTTACTGCCATTGTTGATATTGTGGCTACTATTTTCTGATTCCATTCTTCAAAAGTCTTCTTCAGTATTTTTATTGTTATAACATTTTTCAACATTTTACAGGCTTGTAAATCTTTCCTCTACCTGAAAACTTTAGTCCCTCTAGTGTCCAGTTTTTGAAATCATGAAATTGCTTACCTCTGTTATATCTTGTAAAAACCAAAACTATCTGTTTCCCACAAGAAGCTGTCTGTTCTTTTTAATTAATCCCAAAATATTATTGTAAAAGTTTAAATATTCTACCTTTTTCTGGATCCTTAGTTCATTTATAACTTTCTAAGATCAAAATCTTATTTAGCTTTTTGCTCTTTATTTCAGATTCTTTAAATTCTTAAGCTTATGAATAATTTTTTCTTTCAGGATTGAAGGCAGACTCACCTGGTATTTTCAAAATTGTCATTCTGAAGTTGTCTAATAGCTTAGAAGTAGTTAATGAGCAATTTCTGAAAGTGATTAGAAAGTGAGATTTGTGAACTTAGTGTATTCTAAAAGTCTCCACTGCGGTTGTGAGCAAGATGGCCAATCCTGTTGTCTCCCACCGCTCAATCCTGTGGAAAACTTGTCTAGAACACATGTGGTGATCTCCCATCCTTATCTGGAGATGTTCTAAGGGACTGGTCTATTCACTGGTTCCTTGGTCTTTTCTTTGGCCGTCAGCTTTGCTTTTGCAGAGCTGTCTTCAGTTTGCCATACCTTCTCTGGAAGTCCTAGAAAGCAAATCTACAGAACAAAAATTTCCCTATGAAGTCTTACATGGTATCTGATTATATATCCAACCACATACTTCCCCCACTTCTCTCCAAATACTAATTTCCTTTACTGCTCTGTTAAAATATATTTTGGATTTGCCACTGGCTGATATCACACATCATGCTAAGCCTTGTTTCAATCATGGCTTGTTGAAGCCATAGGAACTTGATTTATACACACTGCTAAATCACAAGAATGGTTATAAATCAATGGTTTGCATCTTGAACTAAGACAACATGTAATAAAACACATTATGGTCTGGGTAGGGACATGGGCAAGAATAAGAAACCTGAAATTGCTAAGTTGATACTTTAGTCTTTTAGTGGTCCACTGGCCAATCTAACATTTGCCTATTGTCTCAGTATACAATAATACGATTATGAGAGCCAGTAAAGCAAAGGTTATGGTAATACACCAAATTGATGAAAGTAATCAAGGGGTATAGTTAACAGGCATGGTGTTAATTTTGGAAAAGCAAAACATTTTAGGCTTAAATTAACAGTGTCTGTTTTTACCGCTAGATGTCCTCCTAAGTTCAGTAAAAGAACTATACAGTATGGCTAAATACAACAGGTGAAGGTTTATATGAATATCTAGACATCTTGATGCTTAATACCTTGCCAAGGTTGGAATTTTGTAATGTGATCAAAAAGCAACAATTCCCCTTCCCCAAAGTATGCAAGTGGTAGTAAATATATTTTACTTTAATTTGCACTCAGTGCAATCTTAGCTTCTGTATGCATTCAGACTTATAGCTTTGACAAGTGGTATAGGATTTTTTTTAGTTGTCTTGTTTGGTTGAACTAAAGCAACTTTCCTAAATTTCTGTCTAATCAAAAATCACACCAATCAGACTCATCCAGACCATTTAAAAATATGGCAAAGTTTTGGTTCCTAGCATGTGTTATTTACAGGCATCTCACTTCTGATCCTAGAGAGAGCTTGTGGCTACCATGACTAGAACCCATGGAGTTGTCTAATCCCTCATTTGAGCAGCTTTAGATCATAACCATCATCATATCTTACGGTGAAAGTCTTAAGAACAGCATACAGTTATTTCTTGTAAAAGGATATTGGCTTGAGTGCCTGACTAGAAAGGGCTGCATTGCATTTGACTTTCAGAGCCTGATAGAAGTTTCTTCTCTTCAAACTTCTTCACTCTCCAACCCTATGATCTCTATATAACACTTGTTTTGAAAAAAAAAATTACCATAGATACAGCCATATTTAAGTTAATAACCTCCATCTTCTAGAATGTTGTTTTAGCAACCTCCTTATCTATCTCTTCTAACAATAAGCTACAATTTTGAACCCATTATTATAAAGTACAGGATTGGAACTCATCAACATCACAGGTTTTTCAAAACTACCAAGCCTTCCTCTAAGATACACCCACAAATTATCAGCTCCTTTAGAGCATATCTAAATTTAGAGCACATCTAAGTGATCGTTGCTGTTGTTGTTAGTTGCCATCTGAGTCATTTACGACTCTATGTATCCCTAAAATCACTTTATACCTAGATGTTTTTCTCTCTGTTCCTGGTGTGTTCTTTATCATTAACCCAAAGGTTTCTGCTGACTCTGTGTCCTTTCATAAACCAAATAAGTAGGATGAGAACAGATAGACAAAGGTTCTCTGTAGCCTTTTCTCAGTTATTGATTTGCCTTCCAGAATTTTTCCTGTGTTCTCAACATTTATATTGCTGAATATATTGAGAATTGCATTAACATTTAATGTTAGGTTTAAGAAAACCATGTTTTTTTAAAAAAATTGTGTGGCATACACAACTACATTCCAGCATTTTGATTTGAGCGTATTTTAAGTAAGGTTTCTTATTTAGTTTGTTTGACCGGCAATCAAAAGATGATTTACAATTTATGGAAAAATTGTGAAATAAAGTTATTTATTTACTTGATACATGGACAAGGGTAAATGATAACTTTATTACAACAAACTAATAGTTTAAAAATTAATAAACCCGTGCAACATTCACATACATGCAAATAAGCGCTTGTTTAAGCAACAAACTCTAAAATGCTAAGGATTGGAATAAGTCTGTATTTGAGAATATCCTCTATTTCAAAGCCAGGAAATTAAACCTGGCCTGATGGCCATATCTTGTCCTCACTGCACCTGATGGGTCAGATTATTTTAGGGGCAGGGTTTTGCTGAGGGAAATGCAGCATCCAACATCATATGCATGCTAGAGGATGGAAAGTCCTGAGGGATACTGGGTTCACCAGTGCTCCAGGAGAAGGGCCTGCAGATGACAGGAGAGGCAGAAAGCTTAAGGGAGTGGAAGAACTTTCTAGAAGAGGAAGTGCATTCCTGAAGGCAGTGCAGGCCAGTTGGGCTGGATTAGGTCTATAGGCCAATGAGCCCATTGTCTATATCAAGATTAAAAATGCTGCTGCAACCTTGAAGTTGCTCATCAGGAGTTAGCAACTGAGCAGGAACATACTTCACCTGGTACAGCTTCTCTAATGCAATGAGATTTATTTAATTTATATTCATTATTTCTAAGTGTACCATTCCTATGTAAATCAACATATTGAAAGCTGTGTATGTTTTTATTCTATTTTGGCTGTGTTGTACAGTACATGACCAATCTGGATGTGAGAGGGACTTGAGGAACTCAGAGACAACTGAACACCTTCTCTGTCATTGACTCTTCTCCCCCTCATTAACCTCTATATGCACCTACAAACTCACTATTTCCCCATTCTTGCCACCTACTCATCCCAGACTGAATATGGGCCTCAATAATGGTGACCACACATACTTCAGAGAAAGGAGGTGGATTTCACACAAAGGAAACATGTAAATGGAAAATGTCAACAAAGGAGAAAGCAGCTATCATTGGGAAAACTGCAGTCAGTAGGAAAATAGCACTTAAAACTATGAATGTTGTTGAGGGAATAGCAATGAAAATATGGAAAACAGTCACAAAGAACTCAGTAGGGGAAGGAACAATCAGTGGGAAATGGCAATGAGGGAGAAAGTAGCAATCATTGGGGAAAGAGCATTCAGTAGGGAAATAGCATTTAAGCAATACTGAGAGAACTGCAGTGAACAATTCCTGGGGGTCACAATGTACCAGCAAGTACACTGAAGGTTTTATGGACAAGTCCAATATATGCTCTGTAGAAAGCCTCTTATTTGACTGAGAGAGAGAAAATGTTGGCTCAAGAGAGATTTGTCTCCAGGATAAACAAAGGCTCGCAAGGCGAAGGGAGAGCTCAGAGCTGGTGGCTCAGCTTCATAGTTCTCCTTGAGTGACTGCCCAGTTGATGGAGAGAGGAGCTTAAACTGAGGTTCTTCTCTTGCAGGCTGGCCTTTATACTGAACCTTTCCTTTGGGGGTTATTAAAAGGGACTCCTAAGTCTTCCAAAAATGCTTTCCAGCTCCATTTGTCTTAAAAATATGCTTTCTCTTTCCTCTTGCATTTAAGGTGATCACCACTGTTGAGATTTTTAATCCAATCCCACTTTTTACACAGGATACCTGTACATTTGCTCCATCTCCCCACAAGGGAAGTTTTGTCCCTGTAAGCAGCACAGGCATTACCTCTGAGCAAATGGTCACATCAGCCAGTGGGTGGGCGGGTGGGGGGAGTAAAGGAAGGAGGATTCCTCATAAACATTGCTCTATGGTAATCCAACAACTCTTCCAATATCAGCTACTGTATATTGAAGGTCCTCCTCCCTAACCCTAACATGGTGCAGCACTGGGGTTTCAGAGGTGAGAATCTCCAGGACAAGCTTAAGCAGAGAGGGCTTCTGATCAAATTGTGGACATCGTTGCATCTCCACATGCAGAGGATGGCAGTTTAGAGCAGAGGACTCATGTCTCTATGAAGACACCCTGCAATTTAAAATTATAATTTTGGTTTTTGGTTTTTTCACTGAATTTGGGTACAGGATGCTGTCTCGTTGCTAATGCTAAAGTAAGTGTTGAGCTAAGATTTGGGTGCCATTCCAACTTGTTTTTGTTCATGAAATGTGTGGGCAGAGCATTGACTATATGTTCAGCCTTACCTCCGAGTATATATAGAAGCAGAATGTATTATTTTGGATGCTAGCATAATGAAGTTGCCATGGCTGTGCTTGAGCATCACCAGCAGCTGAATGAGAGGCTGTGAACTGCTCAGCACTTGGGCTACCAAACTTGACCTGAAGCAGGAGACCCCAACAGCTACAATAACCTGCAAGACATGTGGAACGGAGGAGCCCGCTGGACTGTCTCCGTTTACACATCATGTTAAGTTATCATATGGTTTGCTTTGCTTTGACTTGTGGTGGTGGGGAGCCCACATTTGTAATACATAAATCACTGTTAAGCCAATAATTGCTTAAAGGTTTTAAGGTCCCTTTCTGTGTTAGTTCCTTGATTTTGTTTATACTTTACCATTGACATTATTATTATTATTATATTGTAATACATTACTACAATATATTGTGGATTTTTTTACAAGACTGCCATGAGTCCAACTGGAGTGGGCAGCATATAAATTTAATAAAGAATAAAGAATAATGTATTATGTGAACCTAGCCTTTGGTCATGGTTTAGTGCACTTGTGAATCTTATCACTACCTGCTTATAACACAGAGTTCCAAACAGAGCTACTTCATGGGTGCAAGATCCAAAAAGACAGTTGTACTTTAGGGCAAAATCAACAACCTGTCCTGCTTACAACTCATCTATTCTCCAAATTGTGCACTGCTTCCAGGAATCAGTTCCCCAACACCTAGCTAGTGCTGTCTGTGTCTTGCTCTGAGGGGGAAGCAAGAGAAGAGCTTCAGCCTTCCGCATTGTCAAGATTCATTAAACAAGATTCACAACTGATGTAGCTGACTTCTAGCTGAGCGTGGGCGAGTGGATGGTATTGATCTGTGCTGACAGACAGTGCATTGTTGCACAAATAAGCTTGGCAATTAAAATGCGCTTTGTTGATGTGGCAGGAGAGAAGGAAGCTGCTTTCCCTGGATGTCTTCATACAGTAAGAGGGTGAAGGAGAACCCTCAAGTAGTGATGTGTTCCTCTTCTCTATGGACCATTTGTTTCTGCATTGAAAATCAGACCAAAGCAGAAAAGCTGCAGGGTGGAGGGTGTCATGTGGGTGTCTGCTCAAAATCCCTCTCTCAAGTTCCTTTCGTTTTAGTGAATATTATGTGAATATTCTTACTGACCTAACATATGTCTTAATTGCCTTTTAAGCTTGCAACTTTCCTACCCAAAGCTTTACGTGTGTGTGCGTGAGTGTGTGTGTGTGTAGAAAAGGGACAGCAAGAGGGAGTATATTTTGTTTTCCTCAAGCTGTTTAGGAAGGATAGTTCTGAGTGGGGAAATGGCAGGAAGGGAAAGTTTAGGAACACTGTCTACTACTCACCACTGCTCTTCAGCCTTTGGTTGCAAATCTTTACTTGTTCGTTTGTTTTTAAGACTCAAGCTACTTAGAATGTGTACTTTTGTCCTGAAATAGTGTTTTTCCTAGGTAGGAAGCCTAATCTGGGTTGCAAAAGTCTGGACAGCCACTAGATGGCAGGCAGCACACAGTTCTCCTTTATCTATATGCTATCGTCTACTGGTTCTCCAGAGTTTCTGCAGTGCAGATGATAATCCAGTATGCCAACCAAAAGCCATTCTATTCTGCTCTCCGCAAATAGTATTTTGTGCTAAGGAACCATTCTGCATTTCACTTTTTGAAAAGATTATTTATTTGTTTATTTATCAAATTTAGCCACCGCCTATCTCCCCCAAAAGAGGGACTCTGAGCGGTTTACAATAAAATCAAGCACAAAATATAAACATTAAAATCTCATAAAAACAGTTATTAAAAATACAGTAAATAAATAGAATCCAAGAAAGATATAAAATCCAGGCTGGTGGGAGGGACTCTAGGGTGCGAGCCACCCCCAAGAATGGTTATTCACTTTCCTGCCCCAGGCGAGACAGCAGAACCAGGTCTTCAGGGCCTTCCTGAAGGTCAGGAGTGAGGGGGCCTGCCTCACCTCCGGGGGCAAGATATTCCAGAGGGCGGGGGCCACTACAGAGAAGGCCCACCTCCTGGACCCCGCCAGATGGAATTCTCTTATGGACGGGGTCCGCAGCATGCCCTCTCTGGATGATCGGGTGGGGTGGGCCGATGTAATGGGGATGAGACGGTCCCTCAGGTAACCTGGCCCCATGCCATGTAGGGCTTTAAAGGTAATAACCAACACCTTGAATTGGACCCGGAAGCAAACTGGCATCCAGTGCAGCTCGTGCAGCAATGGTGTTATATGTGCCAACGAAGGGGCACCAAAAATAGCCCACGTGGCTGCATTCTGGACCAGCTGAAGCTTCTGGATACTCTTCAAGGGTAGCCCCATGTAGAGTGCATTGCAGTAGTCTATATGGGAGATAACCAGGGCGTGAGTGGCTGTTCAGAGGGCTTCTTGATCCAGGAACGGGCGTAACTGGCACACAACCCAAAGTTGCGCAAAAGCCCTCCTGGCCACGACTGCCACCTGCTTCTTGGATATTTGATGCAGACTCAGGTAGCTTCCTTGACTAAGCAATGTGGTTGGTTTTCATGGTTCCAAGAGACAAGTGATCTTCCACTGGGTGGAGAATTGCACCTCCAACTGGGAATTGTATGTCCAAACTGAGTCATTTCATGCAGTTTTCCCTCAGTATACTCATGAGCCCTCTTTCCTAGTGGTGTGTTGAAATTATTATATTATTATAGTGCAATTACTATAACATATGAATTGAGTTGTGCTTTATTATTTATGTATTTATTTGAGTTTATTAGCTGCTCAACTCCATTGGACTCTTAGCTCTACCCACACTACCCACAGAGAGTCCAGGAGAAAAATAGGACAAGGACCTGTCAAAAGGTTTGCCATTAGGAAGATGAGGTATGGAGTTGTTTTCAGAAAGTCAAGATGTTTTTCCATCCATTCATCCATCCATCCATTTATAACCTGCCTTTTCTCCAGAAACTCAAAGCAACCTCCATGGGGATCTCCCTTCATTTAATACCCACAACTACCAGTGGGTAGGTTGGGCTGGATCGAATGACAGGCTCAGAGTGACCCAGTCAGTTTCTGTGGATGAGGGAGTACCTAAACCCAAATCCCCCAGTTTTGTAGTCCAGCTACTGAACCATCCTGGCTCTCTTCTACAGGCCTTGGGCCCAGATAACATTCTCTCTTTCCTTTAACTTTAAACCTGATTTGTTAGTATGTCTTGCTGGGTTCTGTTCCAGCACTGATATGATCACATCACTTCCTCGTACACTGTATGTATGTGGTTGGAGTTCACATTCTCTGCCCAAAAAGCAAAGGCTCTGCAATGTAGCCTTTTCCCACTGTTCCTAAGAAGAGTTCCAACAACTGCCCTTAATCTAATCATTTTCCCCAAGACCAACATCCACCCAGCCATTCCTGTGGTAGCCACCTATTCATCTACAGTGTGAAGAGAAGCTATGCTGTCACTGTGTAAATGGCACCAATGATGAATGTGGGTCAGTTGCGTTGTGCCAAGTTATTACATCATTTGTGTGATGATGCCATGATGTGTGTGATGTCACTTGCCTCTTCTTGCCTCCTCCTCTCTTGCAGACCCTCACCATGAAGAGGGTGCTAATGGCCATGATTCCAGTCTTCCACACAACTCTTGCCACAAGGGACAGCACTTTATGTGAATTCTCCCATGGCAAAACTTCTTTGGACTCTTAACTTGTGCTTTGCTTCCGGCATGGCACAAAGGGGTATTTGTCGGTGGCCGATTCCCTCTTGCATTTTGGCGTAGCCTTGGAATTGTTTATTAATCAGCTTAGACCATAACATTGCTGCTACTTTGGTTAAATAAATATCTGTGGGCCTATTAGAGTGCTCCCAGTTGTCGTGCTGGTATTTAGAAAACCGTTCTCACAGCTCATAGCCCCGCTCCTTAAAAAAAAAAAGAAAAGGCAAATTTGCTTGCCAAGCTGAATATTATGAGGCCCCAGAGTTCAGTTATATAACAGAACGGTTTTAAATTACAAGCCTGCCAAGCTCAGTACTAAGAAGATAGTAGCATCTGGAACACTGATGGAGTTTCTAGCTTTTATGTCGCCGCTGCTAGGATGAACCAGTTTCATATCCGATGGAGGGCTTTTCCTCACAGCCACGTTAAAATGCTTTCCTGGCCTGGTAATGAGGCCATGATATGACGCAGAACCATTTAAGGAAAGGGACTGGTAGACTCCCTTGGCTTGGCTTACCCTTCTGCAAAATGTCCCCATTTTGCATCCAACCCCATTTTGCATCCAACCCCATTTTGCATCCAACCCCATTTTGCATCCAACAGAGGAAAGCATCCAACCGTCATTCTCCTGAATAAGGACTGGGGATAAGGGGTGTTGACAGTTGGTGCCGGATTAGCTGTCTGTCAACCCTTGCCTTTGTTTTGCACAGACATATTCTGGGGGTGCATTCAAAGGGACCAACTATCAACTGATAGACTCCTTTTCAACATGGGTTTAGCGTTTTTCTGTAATCGAGCTGATCTGGAAGAGAGCTATTCTGGAACAGCACCAAACTTGGTTTACAAGAAACCGTCTCCCCCCCCCACACACACACATATCCGATGGAGATAGGGCATCTGATTCTCCCTCACGCTGGCTTAGAAGAAACAGCTTGGGCACTGGAGCAGGCACTGCTTTGGGCTCCATCTTTGGCTTACCCAGCATGCCATTGGTGGCTTGGGATTTTGAAGAGGAAGCAGCAGAAGCTGTGGGGTGGGGGGACGGCACAAGAGAAGCCACTGAATTGGGATTTGATCAATGGATCCAAGCCAGGGTCAACCCCAGCCAGCTTTTTCTTTTTTCTTTTTGGCAAAGTTGATCAATTTTATCAATGCCGATATCATGATAGACTCTTAATGGTGGGGGAGACAGAGCAGTTGGTGGGCTTCTTGTTTTTCTGTGCTCTCCCCCTACATATAATAATAAGGATAACAATATTGGGGATAGCTTTGATGGTGTGGTCACTGAGTTAGAGCCAGACATCCTGAAGAGTGAGGTTGAATGGGCCTTAAGAAGCATTGCTAATAACAAGGCAGCAGGAGACGACGGCATCCCAGCTGAACTGTTTAAAATCTTGCAAGATGATGCTGTCAAGGTGATGCATGCTATATGCCAGCAAATCTGGAAGACACAAGAATGGCCATCAGATTGGAAAAAAATCAAATTATATCCCCATACCAAAAAAGGGAAACACTAAAGAATGTTCAAACTATCGAACAGTGGCACTTATTTCACATGCCAGTAAGGTAATGCTCAAGATCCTGCAAGGGAGACTTCAGCAATTCATGGAGCGAGAATTGCCAGATGTACAAGCTGGGTGTAGAAAAGGCAGAGGAACTAGGGACCAAATTGCCAATATCCGCTGGATAATGGAAAAAGCCAGGGAGTTTCAGAAAAACATCTATTTCTGTTTCATTGACTACTCTAAAGCCTTTGACTGTGTGGACCATAACAAATTGTGGCAAGTTCTTAGCATTATGGGGATACCAAGTCATCTTGTCTGCCTCCTGAGGAATCTGTATAATGACAAAGTAGCAACGGTAAGAACAGACCACAGAACAATGGACTGGTTTAAGATTGGAAAAGGAGTATGGCAGGGTTGTATACTCTCACCCTATCTATTCAACTTGTATGCAGAAAACATCATGTGACATGCTGGGCTTGAAGAATCCAAGGCTGGGGTTAAAACTGCTGGAAGAAACATTAACAATCTCAGATATGCAGATGATACCACTTTGATGGCTGAAAGCAAGGAGGAACTGAGGAGCCTCATGATGAAGGTGGAAGAAGAAAGTGCAAAAGCTGGCTTGCAGCTAAACCTCAAAAAAACCAAGATTATGGCAACCAGCTTGATTGATAACTGGCAGATAGAGGGAAAAAACGTAGAGGCAGTGACAGACTTTGTATTTCTAGTCTGTATTACTGCAGACGCTGACTACAGCCAGGAAATCAGAAGACGTTTAATTCTTGGGAGGAGAGCACTGACAAAATAGTTAAGAGCAGAGATATCACACTGACAACAAAGGTCAGCATAGTTCAAACAATGGTATTCCCCATAGTAACACATGGCTGCAAGAGCTGGACCTTAAGGAAGGCTGAGAGAAGGAAGATTGATGCTTTTGAACTGTGGTGTTGGAGGAAAATTCTGAGAGTGCCTTGGACTGCAAGAAGATCAAACCAGTTCATCCTCCAGGAAATAAAGCCAGACTGCTCACTTGAGGGAATGATATTAAAGGCAAAACTGAAATACTTTGGCCACATAATGAGAAGACAGGACACCCTGGAGAAGATGCTGATGCTAGGGAGAGTGGAAGGCAAAAGGAAGAGGGGCCGACCAAGGGCAAGGTGGATGGATGATATTCTGGAGGTGACGGATTCAACCCTGGGGGAGCTGGGGGTGGTGACAACTGACAGGAAGCTCTGGTATGGGCTGGTCCATGAAGTCACGAAGAGTCGGAAGTGACTGAATGAATAAACAACAACCCCCTACATGGGCCCACACATCTAGTGAGGGCTCATCCTGCATTTTTTATGCATTGGAGACTGTGTAACACCCAACAAGCACTATGTCGCAAGTGCCTCTGCCAAAGCCAGATGTCCAGTCTCTGCTGCAGTCCGAGTCAAAATGACTAGAACTGGGCAGAACCCGGCTTTTGGCTACATCCTTCAACATCATCAGTATAGTATCATAAATCATTCCACACAGTAAGGTACGGTGGAAGAAAAGAGAAAACTCTACTTTTAAACTGGAACAGCTACATATGAATATCAATGGCCTCTGTGGTGGTCTGGGGATGAAACAAAGGCAGAGGACAGAGCTGTTAAAAGGATGTGAGGTTGAGTCCTGAGAATGCACTGCTGTGGGGGTCAGCCTGATGGATGAAATGCTTGGGAAAAAATATTATTTAAGTATGAACTTAAAGAAAAAAAATATTTCATATAAATTAAACATACCCAGTTTTCTCTTCAGATCTTATATACATTACACTGCAGGTGCTTGTTACTTATTGTATTATCTAGAACAGGGGTCCCCAACCCCTGGGCCACAGACCGGTACCGGTCCATGGCCTGCTAGGAACAGGGCCGCACAGCAGGAGTGAGTGGTGGGTGAATGAGCAAATTTACGGCCTGAGTATTTACAGCCGCTCCCCATCGCTTGCATTCCTGCCTGAGCTTTGCCTCCTGTCAGAGAAAGCAAGCCCATTGGCTGCTATCTCCAAGTGGCATGAAGAAAAAAGAATAAAAGGTCAGGAAAAAGTGCTTGAATCATCCCAAAACCATCCCCCTCCCCAGTCCGTGGAAAAATTGTCTTCCATGAAACTGGTCCCTGGTGCCAAAAAGATTGGGAACTGCTGATGTAGAATACAGCATCTATAGGTTTGGGGAAACCTCTGAGTAGTGAATGTAGTTCAAAGGGAATGCCATGAATTGAGAAATTCACTGTGGCGGAAAGGAGTAATGCTGGCCAACAGCAGAGCTCTATTTTAAAAACAAGGCAAATCAAAGCATCAAACATGTTAGATTTCTTTCCTCTTTTTGTAGTGCAGCTGCTTTCTGTTTGAAGCACAGGCTAATCTTCTGGCTATTTTATTAAGTATATTTATATAGCCAACTCATAGCACGGGTTCTTTGGTCGAGTCACCAAGCAAATAGAACCTTAAAATGCAATATAAAACACTGATCAATGAGCTAACGAAATTAAAATGAGCCAACAAAGTTAAAACTAGGGACAAGCAACTTGTGTTCTTTGGGATGAATTCCCATCAGCCCCAGACAGCATGGCCAATGATGAGGGATTAGCCATTATGAGCCAAAAAATAGAGTGGCGTGCCAAAGTTGTGCATCCTTGCTTTAGAATATTTAACCCTCCACATTAGTGTCAATAGGAAGTTTATGAGACTTGCTCCAATAAATTGAGCAATTTGATAACCTGTTATACTATATGAATGCATTTTGGTACCAAACTTTCATAATTATCAATATACCATCCAGCTGATTCTAGTTTTTCTGAATGCATATCTAATATAGTCTGTAATCTACATGCCAGAATCACTGTAACATTTTTGGCATCAACATTTAATAAGGCCATTGGCAATAGGAGCACAATCATAATTTTTACCAGCCTTCAAATCGTATTTTTATATACTTCATTAAAGGAAACAAGAACAATTTTATTCAGAAAAGCATTTTTATAAACTTCCAGTAATATAAGAGCAAGTGACTGAGAGAGAGAACAGGAGCCTTTTCTGTTTCCATAAATTGAACACTTGAAGACTTTAAAAATGCAGTTAGATAAACAGCTTGATCATGAAAAATATTTGGAAAAGCTATAATAATATTTGAAAAATTAGCAGCGATCTTAGAATTTCTTATCATTGTTCTTCAGACTTTTCATATTACTCTCAAAGTTACATTTTTTTTCAAAGTTCCAAACTTTTCTTCCTTTGCAAGAGAGGCTTCTGTTTTTGTACTTCATTCTCAGGGTGCTTGATAATTTTTTCAGTTTTCTCTTTGTGATTTGTATAAGCATACCTTATTGTTAGAGGTGGCAGGGAAAGGCCTAACTACTGATGCTGTTTTTCCTGTAATGCATCCTTCTATCGCCCTGAAGCCACCCTGTCTGCCCACATCTCTTAATCCTGAGAAGACCAAATGGAAGCACAGAACCCATGCAGCTTGCAGTCTGTTGGAAAAAGGCCTGGACAATGAAAGATAGGACATTCAGGCACCTGCCTCCTAACTAAATAAATGCAAGTGCAAACCTGAGAATTGCTCCACCATTCTCTTCTCTTTGAAAACAAAGAGAGAGAACCATTTTTCTTTCATGAAAATTGAATGAGAGCTGGGCCAGGTTGCAGCATTTTTCAGCCTGGCACAGATCAAAGTAACAAGCAGCCAGAATCCTATGTGCCCTTTTCTGGGTGTGCACCCTGAGTGTACTCAATGAAATTGAAAATCCAAATTAAGAAAAAGAGGCCAAGCAGCCAAATGTGCCATATGCCCGTAAACAGATCAATTTCATACTGAATGGCAATGTGAAAAAGGATAGGCGATCACTTGGGCAACTGACGTGTTAATTTCTGCTTTCCCTGGAATCTCACTGAATTATTTAGTTTATGGAAAGGTTTTCTCTGCTTCTGTTATGATGGAAGTGTTCAAAGCCTCATAACTTTCTCCTAACTACCCCAATAAGGTATTTTGGACATAACATTATTCAATTTCCATTAAATACCAAAGACTCCCTGCTGCATGCTATTTTCAAAGTAAATTGGGTCTCAGAGGAGGAAAACCGACTTTTCTTCCTATGTTGGACTTCACAGACAAGAAGGTCACATGAAACCCACTGTTCTGGTGAACCCGTGATTTATGGGAAGAGTTATTCTGCCTTTCACAAAGCCATTGGACAGGGGCTATTCATCCATTGGAGGCTGAGCCCCTCGCTGCAGGGTTCCTTTCATGGCTACAGGAAAGCTTATCAGCAGTTTGCTAACTCTTCTGGCCATGCAGCAAATTAAAACAATTAGCAAACAAAAGCCGGGAGAATTTCTGCTTAAGCCTTTACAGTACAAACAGACAGGGGCAAAGGTGAGGGTGCTTTTCTCTTACAAAAAGGCACTGATGAATAAAACCTGGAAGGGAGAAAGGAATCCAATAACAGCTCACTTGCCAGGTGATGGACGAAAAGCCATTAAGGAGAAAGTTTGATCCTCTTGTTCTTAGACACTCTGGGAAGCGAACGTTGATTCACCCAATAATGAGAAATACGCATCTTGCAAAGAGCAATGTACTGCAAACAGACTAAAAAGGCTGTAGTTCACTCATGGTAAAATTATCCTTGGTATTTTTATGCTGTGGTTGAGAACATTGAGACAAGTCATTGCAGAAGCAGGCAGAATATGTCCCAAGTCTATTTATTTTAGGAGGATCAGGTTGTCAGTGGATCCTAGTTAACATATCTGTATGTTATTAGAATGTATCTAGATAATAGTTGCTGGGGAACCTGAATGAGGGTGCTATTGTTTTTGTCGAAAATTTCATAATTACTTGGCTGATGTTCACACCAGGCCAGTTCACCCAACATACTAAATCACATGGGGTTCATTGCTTTATGGTTTAACCCAACCATTGTGGTTTGAAAACCTTTGGTTTATGGCTTCAGAGACTATGCAATGCAACCAATTGTGGTCTATTCCATAAATCACAGTTAAACAAACCCTGGCTTAATGCACTGTGTGAATCCTACTAATATCTAATCAAACTTGCTTGCCAATATATGCAATTTGGGAAATGGACAAGGTACATTACAGAGCTGGAAATCTATAAAAGGATAATAAATAAGCTGTTTAAAAGTTAGTGCTGTGGAATCTCATCTGATCGGCCTCTGGGAAACATGGAAGAACAGCCAATGTGATGCAGTCAGCTGCCTTAGTTTAATAGGAGGGTATTCTGTGCATGTGCAAAAGACATTCTTATTGGGTGAAGCAAAGTGAAGGTGCTGTCTTCACTTTGGAGGACATTCCTTAAAAGAGGTATATATACATACACACCATCTTGTCTTGTTTTATTTTGTGTTAGGAGCCTCCTTCAGTTAAGCCCTTTTAGATCACAGAGATCATCTTCATGCTGCTGTTTTGTCTGGTTGCCAAGCTGCATCCCCAGTTGTTTATTCTTAATGCTAGATGCAATGTTGAAGAGTATATGGTTTAAATAACCAAACATATACCTTTCAGATGACCTCTAACCTTTTGTACAATTAGATTGACCAAAAATACTATATTTGATACCAGGTTACTTTTGTAAATGATTAAACCTTCAGCCTTACCATGTATATCATTTCTGTTTTCTTCTGTTTTTTTGGGGGGGGAATCAGTCCATTAGTGGATCAAACACCTTGTAAAGAGATAAAAAATTAAAAACTTAAATCGTTTGTGTTATAGAATTTCTTTGTTCTGAATCATAGTTTTGGTGAGAACCTGTCAGCCTTGTGAGGTAGTCCAGACAAGAAGCACACCCAGAAGTACTGGCTCTATCTTTATTGTAAGGTTACATTAACAGAATCTTGCAAGTCTGAAAGTACATCTTTCCCCATTTGCCTTTATAGTCCAAGAAACTAGGGAGAGCCCCTTTTGAGATGTTTGCCCACCTACATTCCTTCTGTGGGCTAAGCTGCCTCTTATCTGACCATTGCCTACTCTGTGGCTCTTCCTCCTGTCTCCCAAGGTCATTCCCACATACCATTACAGAACCTGAGGAATATATGCAATAGAACTGAGGATAAAATGACTATATAGACTGTATATCTTTAATAAAATATATCTATATCACACATTAAAATAGGTTATGGAACTGTCAATGTATTCAGTTCCATAATTATTCACTGACTCTATTAATTAGTATATGTACTAGAACCCAGCTGAACCCCTGGGTGGAAAGCTGCAGACTTCAAACTTCTTCTCTCAGAGGCCCTCTGGGTTTTCACTCCCACCTCCTGCTTTGGTGTCTTGGTAGTTCTTACTGCCATCACCTATCTTCCAGGGTGTATTTCACTTGGTGTCTTCTCCTTAAAATCTCTCAGCTCTCATAAACTGTGCTATATTTCTGGTGATAAAAATGGTCAATGGTGAGATAATGTCTATAGCCATCTCCTGGCCATATAGTATTGAGGCATATGACTAGAGGAATTAGCTCTTCACCTTCTCTCCCCTTTTGGGAGGTAGAGCCATCTCAGAAGACTTATATAAAATCAAACTTTATTTTAAAAGAAAAGAGAAAAGAGAAGATATAAAACTCTTAATTTTAAGTATAAAAACACAAAACCTTTACTGGCAAAGGAGATTAAATACAGAGCTGTTTAAAAAAATTGCCTATTTGACCGAAAAGAACCTCCATTTGAAAAGTATATATAAAAATGTAAGGCTCTATGCATATCTCAAAATGGAATGGATCTGTTACAAATAGAGGAAAATTTGCAGAAAAAAAGATTCCAAATTAATTTACATTCCAAGTAGATCCAAAAGAACATTTTAGATGTTGAGGCACAACCTGAAGAATGAAGAAAAGGCTAAGATGAAAGCCAGTTTTCTAAACAATACAGAGAATAATAGACCAGACTTTCTGTTTCATCAAACTTAATGCAACTTTTGAAAGCTATCTGAAGCAAAATGATCCTCTGCTTTCCATCCTGCATTTCTCTTTTCTTTAGAAATGTCATGATATAATTCCTGAGGCTATCAGGAATGTTAGTAAAGGTAAAGGTTTCCCTTGATGTTAAGTCCAGTCGTGTCTGACTCTAGGGGGTGGTGCTCATCTCCGTTTCAAAGCCGAAGAGCCAGCGTTTGTCCGTAGACAGTTCCGTGGTCATGTGGCCGGCATGACTACACGGAACACCATTACCTGCCCGCCAAAGCGGTACCTATTAATCTACTCACATTTGCATGTTTTCGAACTGCTAGGTTGGCAGGAGCTGGGACTAGCAATGGGAGCTCACCCCGTCACACGGATTCGAACCGCCGACTTTCCGATCGGCAAGCTCAGCAGCTCAGAGGTTTAACCCGCAGCGTCACCGCGTTACATACAGCTTATTTCCAGCCTTGGTCCAGAAGCTTCTGCCCTTTTGTTTTGATGGGACTCTCAGTTTTCCTCTCTCCAGCAGAGAAGGAGGGCTGAGGTAACTCTCTGTGAGCAAAGCAGAGAAAGAATCTCTTTCTTGTGAATTCTATGTGTACTGAGCATTGAAACCTGTCTACTAGCAAGTATATACTGTAGGTAATAATTTTCTTCATTGCTGTTTCTTTTTTATTATTGAATCTTGATAATATTGATCAGTATCATTATCATCCCCTGATAGATTGCTGGCATTGGAAACACTGACAGCTCAACAAGCAAGATGACCCTTTTTTTCTTACCGGTGTACTGCTTCATTGCACACTGATTCTTGCCATAGGTGCACCAGATAACTTTCAGTAAATGTGCTGGAGCTAGCCACTGATATAATTTGGTAGGCATTTTTGTCCTTACCATCTTCCCCAGCCACAGTATAATGAATTCTAGTTTACAATCCATCCAGTGCTGAGTCTGATAACATATTCTGAATTCATGAAATGCACATGCGTCTAATGTTAGTGCCAGGATCTCTGGCTTGAGATGCACTGCAGGAATTGATACTTTCTTTGAGACGATGAATGATGTTGTGGTTCTCCACCTTACAGCATGGCCTTTTCTCCACAGCAATATCACTTTCAATATCTGGTGTCCTGAACAGTGATATTTTCACTATTTTCATTGCTATTAGAATATTAGAATATGCTATTTAAATACCATACCTTTCTGAACTAAAACCAGTCCTGCTATGAGGTTGAAACCAAGCAATACAAGAGAAAAAAAATGTGTTAGGATACATCTTCACTAATTTGTTTTCTGGCAGTTCTGGTATCATAGATGACTACATTGCTGGTGTTTCTTTTGTGCTCTAGGCAGAGGTGTACATCAAATGAATTTTTACTAATGTAAGAACCAGAAGATCTGCACTGTCTCCAATGGCAACAGTGGTCATAATGTTTGCTGAAACAACAGTCTGTTTAACAATTAATGAATCTGAGTTGGCCTTTGCCTAGTGAAAGCTTTCATACAAGAATTAACTGAGCAATAGTTGCTTACTCAGTTTTTTTTACAAGTCATTACTGGTGAACTTCTTTGTCCAGAACTTTGTTGTAGCTGGAATTTTACTGCTAGCCCCAGGCCACCTTCCTGTTGATATAACTAACTGTATATGAACCTTAGTGGACAGCTTGGTCTTATGGGCTTTGTACACAATGGTAGGTTAGCAACATTTCCCCTTCCATATTCTACATAGACAGAAAAGTTGTGTCTCAGTTCCAAAATATTTGGTGTCATTGAGATGTTGGAGAGTCTGCCTGTCCAAATGACTTGGGATTTAAACACAATGTTTTAGTCACTCTTTGCAACCTCTCTGAGGTAGATAACCACTTCAGTGTGTTCCTGAAGTAGTCATACTCTAAATGTGTTTTGCAAGTTGATATTTTGTTGCCTCCTTCACCATTCTTTCAGATCTTGATTATTACTTTGAGCACTAACTTTCTCTCCATGCTTGCTTCTACTGGTGGAAAAGTCTGAAAAGTGGAGATGGGGGTGGTGAGGAACTTTTTTTTAGAATCAAAGCTTGAAAAGAATTGGGGGTGGGGCAGAATGCTTATAAATTTACTCCTAGACTTCAGTTTCTGATTCTTAATGGCCTCCCTATTTCTAGATGCTGGGAATGGAAAAGTAGTGTTGTATATGGTATTATCTGTGTTGTAATCCTGGACAATGTACTGTAGTTAGATTATATGGTTTAGGAAACTTAAATGAAAAGCAGGAGCACAACATATCAATTCCTCCTCTTCCTCTTCCTTCAGATGTGTATGTTGCCTAACACCCAACAACTCTGGACAGTTATTTCTGCCACTCATATTATTTCTTCATAGCTAACACTGTCTTCAAACAACCAAAATGATGCCTGTTTACATAGACATCAGATGGAGTACATAGAAATTAAACTGATTATATTGTTGCTAAAAGGAGGTGGAAGAACTCAGTTATACCACCAAAGACATGGCAGGTGGTGACTGTGGAAGAGATCACAAACCACTCGTGTCCAAGTTCCAAGTTAAGCTAAAGAAGAAGAAAGCCAACCAGTTTTCACAATATGAACTTGAGCATATACCCACCATTTTCAAAGAGAATATCAGAAATTGCTTTGAAGTCCAGAACTTCATTGATAGAGAACCAGAGGAACTGTGGGATGAGCTTAAAGAAGTAATTAAGGATGAATGTGTAAAGAGATTGCCAAAGATCAAAAAACAGAAGAAACCAAACTAGATGTCAGAAGAAACTGTGGAAATTGCCAAAAAGAGAAGCCAAAACCAAGAAAGACAAAAATCTCAGGAAGGAACTTAACACAGAGTTTAGAGAGCTGTTAGAAAAGACAAAAGAGCCAGTTTGGTGTAGTGGTTAAGGCACTGGGCTAGAAACCAGGAGACCGTGAGTTCTAGTCCCACCTTAGGCACAAAGCCAGCTGGGTGACCTTGGGCCAGTCACTCTCTCTCAGCCCTAGGAAGGAGGCAAGGGCAAACCACTTTAAAAAAACCTTGCCAAGAAAACTACAGGGACTTGTCCAGGCAGTTTCTGAGAATCTGACAAGATTGAACGGATTAGAAAAGAAAAGAAAAGACAAAAAGTAGTATTACAACAATTTCTGTAAAGGCATGGATGATGGAATTGGACATGGAAAGACAGATAAAGTCTTCCAAAACATCTCTGATCTATAATCTAACTGCATGAACTCAGAAAGAGGTTCCAACCTCAAATTGGTATGCCAAAAGATGCCAATGGATGGATACTAAGGAAGATCAAAGAAGATCAAACCAAGATGGAAGGAGTATACTGAAATACTGTATAGTAGTGATGTCAACATCCAAGATATTAGAAGATATTCCATACTTGTAGGAACCTCTAGTACTAGAAGATGAAGTTAGATCAGTACTCTGGTTGTTACCAAGTCAGAGGGCTACAGGAATAGATGGATGGGTGGACTTCAACTCCCAGAATTCCACACCCATGAAATATGGCAAGCAAAAGAAGAATCAGTAAATGTTCTAACCAAGCTATGCCAGGAAATCTGGAGAATGACACAGTGGCCAACAGAGGGAAAAGGTAAATCTACATTCCAATACCAAATAAAGGAGACTTAACAGAGTATACGAACTCTCATACAATATTCTTAATTTCACATGCTAGCAAAATAAAGCTTAGGATCATCCAATGCAGATTAGAGACTTATATGGAAAAGGAGATGCCAGATGTTCAACCTGGCTTTAGAAAAAGCTGAGAAACATCAGACATTATTGCTGATGCATGCTGGGTAATTGAGAAAGCCAGACAATACCAAAAATAAATCATTGTGTGGTTCATTGATAGTAGAAAGGCCTTCAATCGTGTCAACCATGTCAAGCTGTGGAATGTGCTTAGAAAAATGGGAATCCCATGACATCTCATTGTCCTCTTATGAAACTTTTATACAGGTCAGGAAGCTACAGTACAGAGAGAATATGGCAAAACCGACTGACTCCACATTGGCCAATGAGTGAGACAATGCTGTATTTTCTCCCCTTAGTTATTCAACTTTTATTTTGAATATATATTATGGGTAACTGGATTGGAAGAACTAGCATGGTTTTAAAATTGGAGGAAGAAGTATCAATAAGCTGTACCATGCTGATGACACTACCCTGGTAGCCAAAAGTGCAAAGGATCTGAAAGCTCTAGTAATAAAAGTCAAGGAGCACAGTGAAAAAATGGGACTAAAATTAAATATAAAGAAGACCAAACTAACGACAACAGGTAGAACAACCAGCCTTAGAATTGACAATGAAGATATTGAATTGGTGGATAGCTCTGCCTTTTAGGCCCAACCATCAACAGTTAAGGAACAAGCGGGCAAGAAATACACCACAGACTGGAATTAAGTAGGGCGGCCATGAAAGCCTTGGAAAAGATTTTCAAATGCTGTGATGTCTCTATACCTACAAAGATCAGAATAGTGTAAGCCATGGTATTTCCTGTGACACCCTCTGGAAGCAAAAGTTGGAATTTATAGAAGCAGGATGGGAAGAATATTGATGGTGCTTTTGAACTTCGGCGTTGGAGAAGACTCCTGAAAATACCCTGGCAGCCAAGAAAACAAACAAATGGATCATCAAACAAATCAACCCAGAATTCTCACTAGTGACACAAATGACCAGGCTCAGATTACAGTATCTTATTTCAGACACATCATGCAAAGACCTAGCTCTCTGGAGAAGACTCTAACACTGGGAAAGGTGGAAGGAAAGAGAAGAGGATGATCAGAAGCAAGATAGATAGACTGTTACAGTGGTGATGGATGTACCACTGGAAGACTTGAAGGACCAGGTTAGGGACATATCATCACGGAGAAAATCTATTTATGTGGTCACTAAGAGTCAGCACTGACTTAATGGCACATAATCAATCAATCAATTAATCAATTGAATCCCTCCTTGTGGGGGGAGATGGGTGGTGATTAAAAAAAAAGATAAATAAATAAATAAAATTGATAAATAAATCCTAAACAAAGCTACCAAGGACTAGGTCTGTTCCAATTCTGTGGGATGTACTTATGAATAAACATATAGCAGTTTGGGACAGGCTCTACCTGATGTGTTAAAATATGTCTTCAAAGGGGCCCAAAGTACAAAGCTTATCATGCCCAAGTAATTCTGGAGATCATATTTATTCACTGGGATGCTAGCCTGGCACCTGAGAAGCCATTCCTTCTTAAATTCTAAATTTATCTGAAATCACAGTGCCCACCCACACCAATGAGGCAATTTACCATATCTCTCCAACCTTCTACCTTCTATTCTGTTATTTAGTTCTGGACTGAAGATAAGAGCAGCAATTTGAAGGCATTGAGAATTATAGCACCTTCCCAATCCTTCTAAATAACAGCAATTTCCTAGGGTTGTAATATGTGGGAGACTGGAAAGCTGTTCTAAGGATATATTTAGAAATGGCAAAAAACCCTTCAAATAATAGCTAAATTAAAGGGTTATATTCCAAGGAATCTATGAGGGTTAGCAGTTTTTTCCATAGAATCTCTGTTGGAGCTGATCTGTTTATTGAGAACTCAGAATATTGCTTGGTTTTAAGGAAGGGTTACACCCAGTGCTGTCCTTCCATTTGCAGAAGGTTTCCTCCTCTAGTGACAGGGCCACACAGGGTCCCAGAAGCCTTCCAGAACTGTATTTTTTTTAAAAAGAGACTTTTTTTTAATGTGACAGAAGGGGGAAATTATAAAATACATGGGGAGTGATTACATTATTTAACTTAAGTTTAACTTAAGTTTAAGTCCAAATGCAGCCTGCACCTCAACACAAAAAGGCAGTGTGCCTCTGCTCTACCTGTCCACACTTTCCCAGAAGAGGCATGTGAGAAAAGCATGCTCTGATCAAAAGTGGCAATTTCATTTGTGCAAAATGCAAGATGCTACACAACAACTTGTATAGCCTTCAGTTGAATCACCACTGTTTTTCTCTATTAACTGGCAAACTATCTGTCTTTATAGTTGCCTGGATCAAGTGGTTAAGAGTGGCTCTAATGGAGTTCATGTTTTTATCTGAGATAGCTAACTGAAGAGAAGCCAGTTTATTTATTTATTCTTTATTTATCTGTGCAGCCTAAGTGTGCTGGGTACATGTGTCGGAGAGTATTAAATGTCATAGGGAAATTTATTTATTTATTTATTTATTAAAGTCTATCACCGCCCATCTCCCCCCAAAGGAGGGACTCTGGGTGGTTTACAATAAAAGCAAAGTTAAAATTCAATACAATTATAAAACCAATAAATGTACAAATAAATAGACAGTAAAAATATAAAATGTGATAAAATCCAGATGGACCAAGAAAATCTGTAGGAATCCATGAGTCTAAAGGGCTGTTCTACGGGGCTAGCCATCCCCAGGAATAACTATTCCCCTCCCTGCTCCAGACATGCTGGCAGAACCAGGTTTTTAGTTTTTTTTGAAAGTCCAGGAGCGAGGGGGCTTGTCTCACCTCCAGGGGAAGAATGTTGCAGAGGACGGGGGCTACTGCAGAGAAGGCACTCTTCCTGGACCCCGCCAAGTGCAATTCTTTTACAGACGGGGTCTGTAACATGCCCCCTCTGCATGACCAGGTGAGACAGGTCAATGTGATGGGGATGAGACAGTCCTTCAGGTAACCTGGCCCCATGCCATGTAGGGCTTTAAAGGTCATAACCAACACTTTGAAATTGTTAAATTTATTAAATTATTTTTATAATTTATTACATTTATAAAATTCTTTTTGTTTTCAAAAATGATTAATCTGAATAAAGATCAGCTCCAGGCCCCCCTGGAGAAGGTGGCTGTCATGAGTAAGGATGGCGAGCAGGGGGCTCCCACCCAGATTGTCAAGCGCATGCGTAGCACTGAGGAACTGTTCAGCCATTCAAAGAGACACAGATCGGGACCGCCTTAACCTTTGGGGTTTATATGGCTGGGTTTTCCCACGCCTTCTCAGTTTGTTAGGATTCTTGTTAAGTACTACTAATAAATATTAGAGACCAAGTCCTCGTCTCAGTGTGTTTCCTGGTAATCAGGACAGTGGCAGCTAGGAGCCATTTTTTCCATCAATGGCTCAGCTGGCTATACTAGTGCTTCCAAAAATCAGAGCACCCAGCCTCAGACACCATTTTAATTTCTCAGACTGCCCTGAAGTGGTGTTATGAGAAGGACTGTGGAAATTTAAATGGCTCAGCAATGTTCTTGTGAAGATAAATTTCACATAGGGAATGGGATCAGCCTGTGGCCTGCCAGGGTGATGCTTTCTTCGGCTGCAGCCTAATAACAATACAAGTAGTCTTCACTTACTGTTGGTAATTGGTACTGGGAATTCTGTGGCTAAGTGACGCTGTCATAAAGCAAAATGTGACATGACCATGCCAACTTACAATGGCAGCTCCAGCAGTCCCAGTTGCCATCATTAGGTGAATCCTGCACAGTCTCAGTGTCCCATGGTCATATGGTTGCCATTTACGACCTCCTACTGGCTTCCCCATTGACTTTGCTTGTCGGAAGCCATCAGTGGAGGTCACAAATGGTGATCAAGTGACCACAGGACTCCAGAACGTTGTAACTGAGAGCCACTTGCCAAGTCCGGAATCACGATCACATGACCGTGGGAACGCTGTGATGGCTGCAACTACAAGGACCCATCGTAAGTCCCCCTCATTCAATGCCATTGTAACTTTGAACGGTCACTGAATAAGTGATCATTAAACAAGAATTAATTGGTAAAGACTAATGTAATTTCTGATTTGAGATCACAGTTTACTTTGCTTAATCTAAACCTCAGTTACTGTGGACCTCTGAGTTGAACCTGGCCCATCAATCAGGTTCTATTATAACCTGTCAAACAGCTGACATCCATTGTCATCAGCCTTTAACTCTATGCCAGGCAGGACTGTACAAGTTGTATGGTCTAGGATAGTTCTCCCACCCCCTCAAGAAAACCCCTTCAGTTTTAAATCACAGAATGTGTTATATGAACTAATGAGACAATCCAGGACTCTATTTTACCTAGTTATCAATATCAGACTTTTTAAAGGTATTATTGCTATGGAGATATTATTCTCTGAGGAAAGGAAAAGTGTTTTTTTTTTAAGGAAAAAATGTTGAATGAAGGGCAGTGGGCTTGTAACAGGTGTACTCATTAATATAGAGGAGTAGCATGGCTATTTACACTATTTAATTATAGTATAGTATCCATAATGATAGTATTTAAGATTAAACTTCTGAAAGCTGCAACTCCACAAATCTGTCTATAGAAAGACATGACAACCCAAATCTTGATTTAATCTGTTGATAGAGATAGTTTGCAGTATAAATAATTCAGTAGTTCTCCATGTTGCGGTGCAGTTCTTGACGATGTGACTGGACTTCTAATAATCTTTTTAAAATATTAAAGCCTTTGGTATGAATTCATTTTTTAACCCATTCTGTGGCAGAGTATCAGTAGGCAGGCACATTATGCAGATCTTATCTGTGCTGTGAACTTAAAGCATAGGAAAGGGTTACTACTGAAATCAGTCGAAATGTGCATTAATTTTTGTTTTAGCAAATCATTAGCTCCACTCTCATGCTGAGTACAACCCTTTCAATTGCTCTTTGAATATTAGGATCATACTCATTCTTAAGTGTCAATCTTTTGTTAGCTCAAATAGTATTATCCAGACACCAGGAGGATGAGTATTAGAACACTAGAGGGAATCCTGACATTTGCAGAAACATAAACATACCATGTGGGTGGAAATAAAGACAGGAATAGATAACAGGAATAGATAACGTGACCCTCAGCCTATTACCACTACTCGCCCCCCATTCTTCAACCTTAAATTTTACCTAGGCTGACTGTATTGATTTCATTTGGAATTCTGGGTATATGATGTACTGCTTTCCCTCCTTTTCACTATATCTCCCCATTCTCCATCTACATATTTAGTTTCATTGGCTGAATCAAGGAAGTCTGATGAAATCTTTTCCTGCATGCAAGGCTGATGTTATTCAACTATCTCTTGTCTTTCAGAATTGGCATTAATTTTGTTAAATTATAGCTTTTGGCTGATAGATCTAAAACACATTCCATTTTCTTTTTCCTAGGTCTGGGATGAATGGAGAAGTCCTCAGGAGAAAGATTAAGAACTCCCTAGTTGGATAGTATCAAGAGGTGCAGCTTGACTGTTGACAGCCTATCAATTATCCTTTACCAGGAAATCTTTGGGAACAGGGATTTGCCATTCAACTTTAAATTATCTCCCTCCCACTTTGCAACCATGAGTTACTAAGCAATGATTATTAATCCAGTAATGTGCTGTTCAAAACTAACAGAGTTTAGTTTCTTCCTTTTAAGATAATCTGAATACAGGCAAAAAAAGAGGCATAGAATGCATTGGATAAGTGTTGTTCTAATTTGGTGCTATCAGGATTGTTTGTCATTTGTTTGGTGAATATTAAATGTTGTTTGATTCCTGTTCAGAATTCCCTGAAACCAGCTGTGCCAGTCACTTTTTCCACCTTGCCCAGATGGCATGAAAAAGTTGAGATTTCCTGTTTTTTTGGCTAACCTCCCAACAACCCAAAAACAGGAAACCAGAGGAAAAACTAGGAAGGAGACAGGCTCACAGTGAGTTTTGTTTGGAGTGATTTGTGACTAGGGCTCAAAACAAGCCAAACCAAAGTTTTGATGAAAGCTGAAATTGTAAAAGAAGTATTCCTTCTCAAAGTATCCATACCTTTCTACTGTTTCTGGTCAATCAGGTTTAACAGAATTGTGATACACCATAGCAAAAGTAGGGTGAACAAACTGAATAGAATGAATTGAAGGCTTTAACTCTGAGAAAGCATTGTGTCTTTCTCCAGCCATGAGCCTGTGTATTTTATTCATCTTTTTGCTTCTTCAGTTTGGTCTTGCTGGAATTTTTTGTAGCTTATTTTCTCCAGATCTCTTGTTGGCTTCCAGTCTTTGCCTGATCTGCTTGATCAAGGACCTGATTGCCTTCTCACTGTTTATGCTGGGAAGGGTTGACTTTACACTTACAGAAGATGTATTTGGTAACATACCAAGTCCATACAATTAAGTCCAAGGCAAAATTGTGACTCAGGAAGGCAACCCTAGAACTGAGGTCCAAGGTGCATCTGACCACTTGCTTAGCCCATTTTTTTCTGTTAAAATCTATTCCCTGATTTGATTTCAACACCCTAGTTTGGGGCAAGGAAAATGCAAGGAAAATAATTTTTTTGTTGTCACTTTTATACATTCATTGGAAATGAGAATCACATGGCAAAGTTGACAAACATCCAGGAATCTCCTGATCTTGTTTGACCTGCCCCTGTCTTATATGCCTTCAGGTTTCTTGAGCTTTTTAAATTTGCATAAATGTACTTCAAAACCTTTTATCCAACTTGACTGCTTAATTCTTTTTGAGCTCTTAACAGGTGTTTAATGCTATTTAGTGACAGTGTTTTTCCATTTGTAAATGATGGCAAATTGATACAATACAACATACTTGTGATCATTTAATTTATTTAATGTTCTGGTCTTCTATTTTTTTTTAAAGAATTTTATTAAGTTTCAAGACAAAGATAAAAGCTTCACAAAAACAAAAAGACTACAAAAAAAAGAGAAAAGAACTGAAAAGATGTGAAAACACAAGAGAAATTTTTTTTCAACATTACAGAAAGATGTGGCTTCCAACTTTTTAACAGCAAGGATATACAAAATTTTTCCATAATCAATCTCTTACTCTATATTAAACCAAAACCACATTATTTCTATAAATCATTCCACTTTGGCACATTATAAAAATCACTAAGTACAGTTACTCCCTCCCCTTATATTAAAATAAAGAAAAAAAAAAGATTCATATAAATCTAAACAACTTCCCCCCAAAAGTTAACACTTATTTAATTATTCCCCTACTACTATTCTATACATTTCTGTCTACTATAATAAAAATCAAGCTAAAAAGCAGATAAATTGTTTGCCATTATGCTAAATAAATAATGCAACAGTTTTAATAATCTTAATAAACCCCAAAAAAGAAAAACAATTCAAAATAGTGACCTTAAATGAAATCCTTAAAACCGTCCAAATAAACATTTTTATACCCTAATGATCTTAATCCAAATCCTTAAAAATAAGTAACCTCAGTCAAACCCTAAAAGCAATCCAGATAAACATTATTTAAACCTTATCACACTTCAAAATAAACCAAAGCATACATATCCCCACAATGTGCACAGAGCTTTTATCTTGAAAAAATCAAACAGCCCAACTGGCCCCCTCAAAAATTCCAACATCTCTTCAGAAAACCTCCCATACATAATGACCCCTTCTTTTTCATGGCATTCCACCAGAAAGTCAGTTTCACTTGTTGCTTGCAGATCTTTCTCTCCCTTAAATTTCTCCAATCTTCATCCAGCATCTCAACAGAAATCCCAGTCTCACTCTTAGAAGAAACATTTCTATCACTGTTGAATTCCCCAATTTCATTCACTACATCCCCAACCAGATGACACATTTTAGACCTCATATTTTCTATGATGTCCTGAATGTCTTGTATAAAAGCTTGATGGGAGTTAGAAAAGATCTGTTTAAAATCTTGATGGAAGTAAAAAAAAAAAAATCTGTTTAAAATCCTCCATGTCTCATACAGTAAATTATGGTGCCCCTTAGGAGCTTAACCAGCAAAAGTCAAAGATATGGAAAAGTTCCAAAGTATGTTTACAAAAGTAAAAGTGAGATAAGCAGACAGTTCCCAAGGGAAAGCAGAAACAAAAAGCTGAGGGTTTAAATCAGCCAATTCAATCTGTAGGAAAATGCTAATATCTTCAAAATTAGTACCAAAATAATAACAGGAAGGCAATTGTTTACTCTTAACCCTCCTTTATATTTGGAAGGAAAATGAATTCCAAAATTTAAAAAAGAATTTTTTTAAAAAAAATAATCTCAAAAATAATGAAAAGCACGAAGAGAGCCAGCTTCTTCTCACTGTAGAAAGCCTCTCTTATGGTACACATACATACATACATACATACATACATACATACATACAAATTTGGTGATTTAGAAATGGGGTGGCTGGCCTTAGTGTCCCTTTAAGGCTACAGCGCAGCTTGGAAAGTGATGAAGTCCCTGCCTCTCAGCTAGCTCTTACCAGTTGAACACAAAATGCTATTTGCAATCTTCTGGCTACAAGCAGCCATCTGGAGGACAGATGGAGTGATTCTAGGTGTTTTCCTTTATTCAGAGAACACTCCTGGGCTTCAGGAAAACCTACCTGAGCCCGAAAAAAATTGCTGCATTGTCAGTGCTGCCTAAGTCCGCGGGCACAGCTGCTCAGTCCGCCATGTCCACACTGGAAGCCTAATGTGCTGGTCTTCTAGATAAGTGTCATACATTTCACAATATGCAATTTCAAATAAATATTTCCTGATAACCATATTAGATTTCTCTGTTATATTAAAATGTAAAGCTTTATTAAGGGCATTTTGATCCAACTTGCATCTTATTAAATCTCCCAGCAATGTGTGATACATTAAAAAAAACTAAACAGTCAGACTGAGCTTCTTCTAGTTGGAGATATCACATTAGTCAAAAGAGCAGTCTGCCTTTTAAATACATTTCACAATTTTTAGAGAATAAAATAATTTTCTCAAGAACTTGCCAGATCTCCAAAAGGGCAGCAAGTATACAACTTCAGCCAAATGAAATTAATGCATTGTCTCAAGGAAAAAAGGCTGATTAATACTGTATTCTTGAGTAATGCATAGAAGGTAATTTGCATACGTTTAATTCAAAGAATGAAAAGCTTGTACTTACATGAATTAAAGTTTCATTAAAAATAAAATAGGGATTAAGAGTCAATAAATTAAAATAAATATTAATTAAAAGTAAAATAAAACATTAAAATATAAGTTGACATTGACAAAATCAGCTTGGAAAAGGAATTTAGGGCCATTGGATTGCCTGCTGCAAAGGACTAGTAAATTTGGTAAACCTTTGCCATTCCCGGAAATAGGTTCTACCCATTTAATGTCCTATACCTGAAGCTAAATAAGATGGAAGTGGGCAGGATTTGCCTGTTGAAACCTGTTGGGAAGTTTCATAAGTTCCATGCTATATATGACCAAATTTTCATATAAAAATGACTTAATTTATCACTATGCCCCCTGTTTGATTCATTAGTCTACCTCAGGAGAGTTCAGATACCTGTTCAAAGTATTTCTTTGTACATAAAAAAGTCACCACCTTTTTTTCTTCTTTCATTTAAGTATAATTGCATTCAGCCCTATTATGACACAGAATTAGGCACCTCCTAATTCTGACACACAGGCACCAAACATGTATGTCCTGTAACCAGTCCTGAGTGCAAAATCTGTAGATTATCTTTGTCTCTAAAAGGCCTGCTTTGTGGTTCTCCACAGTTGTCACAATTCTCTCACTCCTGATCAAAGAGGTGGGTGATTTCTGACCCCAGGGCCACGTGATGCCCTAAGTCTCTTTTTGATACCCCCACAGCTCCCTCTAAATGTGACTGCTGAAAAATAGCAGGCAGGAAACACTGTAGCATAAGTCTTTCTTTTCTTTTTTTCAAACACCCCTCCCCTAAACCCATGAAAAATAAACAAAAATCCTGTCCCTGCCGTTTGCATTATTTTCCCATCCGCTGTGGCCCTCAGGCTTTGTCAGGACTTCTGTTCTTCCAGTCACCTAAAGGCCTTTAGAATGATACAGCTACTCTGGCCACTGTCTATGGGACAACATTAAACTCTGTCAAAGCAGTTTCCAGAGTAATTGGTTAAAAAAGGTCACCTTAGTCTTGTGAGCATTAGCTATCTCTGTCACTGCTTATGAGTGATTGAGTTTTCTCAGGGTGACTTGCAAAGCAACTGCAATCACATCTCAGGCCTAAACAGCTGCTAGCATCCAAATTTACTCACAACATCAGCAGCATGGATGTCTGTAGCAAAGCAGGACAAGGTGTTCCAAGCCCCGCCTCTCACTGATGTTACTATACAAGACCCTCCTTTGCACTTCTGCTTTATGAAGCCACTGCAGGGCAAGACTTGTGAAGGGATGGCATTGTTCATGCTCAGTTGCTGTGAAAGCATATCTTGTTCCTTGCTTGCTGGCAAAAAACAGGCCAGCTAGCCAATTCAGCCTGTTTTCTGCTGGTAACTGGTAATTACTGATCAAGAGCTGACCAACTGCATCCTGCAGCTGGACTGTTTTTTTGTCAGCAAGGAATAAAAGCACCATAGCTGATTTTGCTGCTCTCTGCTTGGATTTTTTTTTCTGAGAATCAAGTTATATCAGTTGGCTTCACTGGCATGCCTGCTCCACAGCAACAAAGAGGGTAACTGGGGTGAGGGAGAGAAGGCGGGAAGGGAAGATGACAGTTTTTCAGACTGCTACAGTTCTGATTGGGGGAAGGAGTTAAAGATGTGTTTGTTGTTTATTCATTCAGTCGCTTCTGACTCTTCATGACTTCATGGACCGGCCCACGCCAGAGCTTCCTGTCGGTTGTCAACACCCCCAGCTCCCCCAGGGACGGGTCCGTCACCTCTAGAATATCATCCATCCACCTTGCCCATGGTCGGCTCCTCTTCCTTTTGCCTTCCACTCTCCCTAGCATCAACGTCTTCTCCAGGGTGTCCTGTCTTCTCATTATGTGGCCAAAGTATTTCAGTGTTGCCTTTAATATCATTCCCTCAAGTGAGCAGTCTGGCTTTATTTCCTAGAGTATGGACTGGTTTGATCTTCTAAAGATGAGTACTTCATACAATTGTTTGTGGCATAGAAAGGGTGCTTGTATGGTACATATGTGTTGAGTACAATGTGCACAGATTTGTGTGCCTGGGTGTGAGTGTGGGTAGGTCCATCTCAGCCAAACTAATTTGCTGCTTTAACTTGCATAAAGGACTCTATCCTTGTGCTAATATGGGAGTGAAATTCAATTACCAATCCAACCAATTTGTCTTTGGGAAATGCAGGATGCCCCTTTTGACTGAGATAACAAAATGTAATGGTATGTCGGAATGACCTTGGGAGACAGGAGGAAGAGCCCCAGACTAGACAATGGTCAGATAAGAGGCAGCTGAGTCCACAGAAGGAATGGGGCTGTGGCAAATGGCTCAGAAGGGACCCTCCCTAGTTTCTTGGACTGTAGAGGTGAGGGGGGAGAGATGAACTTTGAGATTTGAAAGATTGTTGTCAGCCTTGTGAGGTAGTCCAGACAAGAAGCACACCTAGAAGTACTAGCTCTATCTTTATTGTAAGGTTACATTAACAGAATCTTGCAGGTCTGAAAGTTCATCTCTCCCCCCTCACCTTTACAGTGTAAGAAACTAGGGAGGGTCCCTTCTGAGACGTTTGCCACAGCCCCATTCCTTCTGCAGACTCAGCTGCCTCTTATCTGACCATTGCCTAGTCTGCGGCTCTTCCTCCTGTCTCCCAAGGTCATTCCCACATGCCATTACACAAAGTGACTGGGGATGGCCAGAGCATTTTGCTCCATCCTGAAAGATAAACATGTCATGCATGTTTCTACTGCTAAACCAGGACACTCCAGACCACCTGTGCATGTAAGACTTGGTAGGAGGAAAGCCTTGTTAATATATGATAGCTAAAAATCAGAAGTCTGTTAGCTTCCATGCATAAGCATTCATGAGTCTTTTAAAAACATTTGTCTGAAAAGGTGTTTCCAGAATCCTTCTGATTTCTGTGCATATAATTAATAATTTTAATAATATATCTGTAAAACCTGATGCCTCTTCAAAGATGCATAAAACTGTTAACATGCTTTGACTTTCCTTAGAAGTGAGATAAATATTTATTTAGAACTGTACCCCCAAAATTGGAGTAAAGAATGATGAGAGCAGGATGAGTTATTTCATAGTTTATAACCAGCATCATGGAAAACTTAAATTCATAGCAAATCTATGAATCTATTAGCTAATTGCTTGGCTAGAAAAGTTTTGCAAGTATGCAGGAAGCATACCAGCCATTCCCTTAAATGTTACAAGCCTGTATCTTAGATTAAGTTGTACTTAATTTGGAGGGACCCTTCTTAGCAAACTTGTACAAGGCTGTTCTTTAAACTGTCGGGCTCTTTCTTAGAACAACTAAAGGTTGGAATAAATGAGTAGTCTTAGAATATTCCCATCTATAACCAAGCAGAGGCCATATTAGTGGAATTTTTTTGTTCATTAAATCTAGCAGCATCCAGGCATTCCTTGAATCTGGTCATTTGTTCAGATGTATTTCCTTCCAGCTGAAATGAATATTTCACTGAATTAGGTTGACGTCATGAACCTTTTTTTGGTAGTGATTTTTTTCATGACCACTCATTATGCTGCATAGTTGAACCAAGATGAATAGAACTGTCCCCAGGCATTTTGAGTTTTCAGCTATGCCAGCAATCAATCATTTCTATTTAAAGACACACTTATATGTCCCTCCTGTTGGTGAGTATGTGCCAGGATTCTATCATGACAACTGAGGACTTACCTAGTTTGAAAGAAATATTGAAGTAGCATGGAATACAATATTAAGAAATTAAACATTATATTTGGGGGAGAGAGAGGATGTAAACATGCTATGTTACAGTGTTTTATTACAAAGGCTGACATAAATCTTACTGCTCCCAGGGGAAACAATTAGTAATTCTGTACAGATTCACTCAGATATAAAGCTCAGTAACTTATTCCCAAATAAAAACCAATAGGTTTACAGCAATTGCTGCAATTATTTGGTGTAAGCCCCATTTAACTCAGCTGAAACTTCCTTCTGGGAATATTGATAGGACTATACTGTCTGTCAGTCTGGATAAAGGTAGATTGGCTCATTTGTGCTTATATAAATTTGGCTCAAATGGCATGCATTTTTAGGAATGCCAAGATCATTGTTGTAGCCCCATCCTTCAGGTCTCATTTCATCAAGGAAGATTGTTAGGCAAAATGTAGATGGCACTTTTAAAGGTGGCACTTCTAAATGTAGGTGGCACTTCAGGCCTCTGATGGGTCTGAAATGGTTGAAGGGCAAAGAGGGGTGAATGAAATGACCCTGGTCATGGGGATAGTTTAAGTGAACCTTGCTATGCATTTTAATATTGCTAATTTTAGCCTTAGGGCCTTGTGCTTCAATCAGCATTTAAGAAGCTAAGCAAAACCAAAATAGCTCAGATATTACCCAGTTAGAGAAAAGAGGAAGCAAGAAGTAAGAAACTAGAAATCTGTAAGCAAGAAGACAAATAAGCTGCCAGAGCAGGGTTTCTCAACCAGGGTTTTGTGGAGTCCTAGGGTTCTGCAAGAGGTCATTGGGGGTTCCCTGGGAGATCACAATTTATTTAAAAAAATATTTCAAATTTGGGCAACTTCACTTTAAAGAGGTAAGTTTCATTCTTTATTTTTAGTTTAAGAACACTGATAATGCATATACACAGGCCTACCCATGAAACAAATACAATAATTTTGTAACTTCTGGCCTAAATTTGAGCCTGAATGTGCAGGGGTTCCCTGAGGCCAGTAAAATATTTCAAGGGTTCCTCCAGGGTTAAAAGGTTGAGAAAGGCTGTGCTAGATTGTGCATTTCTATAATGATTCTAGTGTTAGAAGAAAATATGTTTTTTCTGTTTTCCATCCATCCATCCATCCATCCATCCATCCATCCATCCATCCATCCATCCATCCATCCTGCTGCACCTAAAATAACAGGAAACCTTACTAGAACACGTAAAGCATAAAATTTTGCTTTCTCCTTATCTGGACTCTTCTCTAAGGGCTGTTGAGCTGAACAGCTGTTATCTAATAATCCTTTTTCTTCACTCTCCTTAAGTGTTGGTTTGGTGCCTCCTTTCCCAACAACTTCTTAAAATTTGTTCATGTCCAAGGATGTGCAGTCTTTATGATTTTCTATAGAAGTAATTTTGGTACCCAAAGAGATGCACCAAGAGAGGGAAGGGAATAGGAGGTGTAAAGCACATAAAAGTGGCATCAGCATTCCTTCACGAGACTTCTTATTACAAAGGAAATGCACTTCAATAAAAATCAAGATAATATGGATATTTCTCTCTCTCTCTTTTTACCATTTCAGCAGTTACTATAACACAGAGGGACATACTGTTAAGTGCAAATGAAACAGAAATGGGAGGAGGAGGAGGAGGCAGCTTAAAGTTATGTTCCTTGATAGAAAAATGACCCTTAAAAGGATAATAAAATCTGTCGTATCTTGCATTTAGTCTGGTGTGATCTTAATATTCACCAGAACTTATCCTTGAAGATCTGCTTAGGGACAAATTTGCTCTTCTTTCATTCTGTGCACTCATCACTGACACTGAAGATAGATTCCTGCATTAAGTCTAGGTGAAGCAAGGCACAGATTAAACTGTTCATCTTCCTTGTCATTTCTGGCCTCTTGGCAACAGGTCTTAATGACTTAGTTTAAGGATACCTTCTTGTGAGACTTGTGTGTGGTTTCATTTTAAATACTGTAAATGGAAAAAACAACTCTCATACACATGGGTGCATGCTCAGAAATCATGCAGGGTTCTTGGGCTGTGATTTTGCTCATGAACTTCTCTTTTACAAGACTCTGTATCTCTATGTCGAGTTAATGTAATGCAAAGACTTTGCACTGTTACAGGCATAGCATGACGATAGCTAAGTTCTGGCTGTACATGACAGCCAATATAAATTCCTGTATAGTGGTTAGCTACTGGGACCCTTAATGATGAAAATTCACTAGTGACGTGAGCAATCATTCTCTCTCAGCTGATGTCACCCACACAGGGTGGTTGTTATGGGAAAAAAATGGAGGAGGAACTACGTTTACACGATCTTGAGCTTTTAGTGGAAGATGGATTATAAATTTAAAACCATCTCATTTTAACAATATTATATTTTTCACTATATCTGATCACTGGATTAGAGAACAGTGGCTTGCTTTGCTCAGATAATTTTCAGATGTAAAAATAGCTGGTTGCCCCCATCATCTGTGTGGCACTAGAAAATGAAGTAAAATGCATTATGCTTTCAGGGCAAGGATGGGAATTATATAACTATCTTTCTATCCTTAGCCTTTCCTCAGATACAGAGCAGACTAGGCGAGAAGAAGTGCCCACTCAGTGAAGTAAAGGCAGGGCCGCAACTAGGGGGAGGCAAGCGGGGCATGTGCCCTGGGCGCTGCACTGGGGAGGGGCGCTAAAATGAGTGCTGGGGGGGGTGCCAAAATGGGCGTGGAATTCATGTTTGCCCCGGGTGACACAGACCCTAGCTGTGGGCCTGAGTAAAGCTGTATGCTGCTGGCTTTTATTGAGAGAAAATGGCATCAAACTGGAAATGGAAAAAGAAACACACTGGAAATGTACGAGCATCCATATTAACAACCAGTACCTTATAACAAATAGAACTCTGAAAACAGGATTAAAGATCCTTCCTAGCTTAGCAAGTATTTCAATGTAATGCCAAGTGAACCTGTTTACTTTCTTCTCACTCTGCAGTTTGGGACTCTTTCTAAGGCCTTGTGTAGCCTATTAATGTATTACCTGAAGCAAATACACATTCAACAAATTTGCAGAATAATGTATGATGTTAATAAATTAAGCATTAAGTCTAAAGTTGAATGGATTGTGTTCCAGTGATGATGGCTTGGTTATAGAGACTATAACAGATTGTTTAGGCTTCATTGTAAATAGGAATGGAATCAGTCTGATTTCTTGTCCATATCCATTTTGTTTGCTTTCATGTATAACCTGTCCCAGTTCTTATTAATCTGGGATTAAGAGAGGTGCCATGTGCCATTTTCATCTGTTCTGCATCTACTGACATTGGGCAGGGCAGTGGGAACTGTTCCTGCTTCCATTCATAACATTCTGGGAAGTATAAAATGTGAAATTTAATCACTATCCATATATCAGCATGGGATACAAACAGGGAACCTGGTGCTTTCCAGTATTTTGGGCCAGAACTCCCTTAAGTTCCAGTCAATATGATCAGTGATCAGACATTATGGGAAATATAGCTCAAAATATTTGGTTCCCTAGTCATGATAAGGAAAGCAAGAATCATGTCAGTTTGTTTTCAAGTGCAGGCTAATGAATATGTTGGGCATCTTTAATTGTAATATGAGATAGACATAGGACATTAATTAGGCTCACCAGTACAAAGCATTTGTCACTCTAAAAAAATGTTGAAAAAGTCAGTGCTTTGAAGGGCATCAATCGCCAGTCAATGGATTATATACTTCTATAAGACATAGCTGACATAGGGAGTAAGTTCACAAAGTATGAGTTTTAAATGGAAACAGTGATCGCACATCTTATCTATAGTGCAAATTCTACAGAAATATATATTGACTACCAATATGGGAAAATTGTTGCTGTTCCTTTTTGTATATTTCACACTGTGTACATGAAGCCATTAATGGCCTGCTAGAACCACCTAATGGAGTAGAGCTTAACACAGCTGAGAAACTGCACAGAAGAAGAATATTATCTTAAATAGCTTCAATGAGCATGTCAGAGAAATACAGGTTATTGATCTTACACACTTAGCCCTCCCAAGCATAAAGAATCACACACTTAGACAGAGTAGGTTTTAAAAGGAAAAAGAATCTTACTGACTTTTTATTCTTGGTTCAGTTACATCCATCTTCGGTGGAAAGATGAAGTTCTTTTGTTCTTTACCTATACTTGGTGATCTCTTAGCCCCATAGCTGCCAAGAGCTGTGTGGAAGAAAGTAGGAATTCCAGGCCTACTGCACGGCACCCAGAGATATGGAGCAGCACACAGCTGTGTACTTCGCTCCTGGTGGAAGAAGGAGGAAAAGAGGAGAGAAGAAGTGGGAGTGGCAACAAACAGCTTCCTCAATATCACAGAGAGTCTGCATCCTAGAGCAACCATCCATATGCTAATGAGGCATGCTGGATTTGCCAGGACTTCCAACAGTATGAAAGTACAGAAGATTTTTGTGTATGTATGCCTATTTTACAACAATCACTAAAGAATGAAATCTGAAACATCCTTACCACAACAAGCATGTGTTTCTTCTTACTATTACTACATAAAGTGAGAGCTCTAGATAGTATTCCAAGCATATTATGTTTGGTTCTAGATGTCTGATGGGACCATCCCCACTGTGGTACAATTTTACCTTATGATGGTAAAGTCCTCCTATAGACTGGAAATCCAAGGATCATGTTATCAAAATTGTTCGTAATACTGAATGCAGATATAGTTTTCCTACATAGCTGCTGCAGAACAGAAAATCATGACAGCAAGTCTGATGAGACTACAAAATTACTTAACTTTATAACTGCACAGTATCTTTGCACTGACAATTTTTAAAAAGCAAAATAGCAGGCTGGAAAATCCAAATCATGTAATTACAACTAAAGATTGTGCATCCGCTGTTCTGATTGTGATGATTTGCCTTTTATTTAGGACTGCGGCATAAACTAAAGGATATGAGGGGTGTGAACATTGAATGAGTATTGCCTTTCATGGGTAGGTACTGGAGATTAAATAGGGTATTATAATTATAATAATATTTAATTAAAATCTCAGAGCAGCTAGATATTAAAAGCTTGATTGAATATAATGGTTGTCAGGGGGAGAGAGTGAAAAAGACAGAGCTAAGTTTCAACAGGAAGGGCACTGTAACGTCACCGTGAAAAGGCTGAAAGAATAATGAAATACCCCCAGTAGAAGATTAGATTATAAAATTGACAGAGCTTGCAGAAACAGCAAAGCTGACCAATTTGGTCAGGGAAAAAATGATAAAGACTTTTTTTTTAAGTCTGGAAGCCTTACCTGGAGTTTTTGTTGAAAGAAGAAAAGACTGAATGGATGATTGATGGATTTGGGGATTAGAAAGGGTTAAAGAAGGAGGGGAAAGAGTAAGATGGCAATTACTCGATAGAAAGAAGGGCAGAAGTCATAATTCTATGTTTTCTTTTTTTCACTTTTCTTTTTTACTTCTTTTTTCTTTTAATTTTGTAAACTTTAATTGTATTGAAAAATTCTAATAAAAATATTTTTTAAAAAATCACTGTGAAAAGGCTTATGTCTTGGATCTACTGCTATATCACTCCTAACCATGGTGCAGAAAGTTGAGTCTCCAGGAAATTTTGAAAGTGGGCTGGTTGATATGGAAGCAGACCATCCTTGAGATACTGGGGTTTCAAATTATGAGGAACTTGACTTCCGGGGGAGGTATAGCAAACTGAAGACATCTCTGCGAAAGCAGAGCTGACAACCACAGTAAAGACCGAGGAACCGATGAGTGGACCAGTACCTTGGGACCTCTCCGGATAAGGAGAGGACAGGAGATCACCCACATGTGCTTTGGATGGCTGCTTCTAACATGAGAAGACTGCAGGACAGCAGTTTTCTACAGATTTGAGTGCCAGGAGATGACAGGATCATCCATCTTGCTCGCAACCATGGCAGAGCCTTTTGAAGGACACTAAGTTCTCAAGCCCCACTTTCTAATTATTTTTGGAAATCGCCTATTAACCATTTAAAAGACCTTTGGAATGACAAGTTTGAAAACTCTTCATCGGGTGAGTTTATCTACAACTCTGAACAAAAGAAAAATTAATTATAATCTTAAGAACTTAAAGAATTTGAAATAAACAGCAAAAAGCTAAATAAGATTTTGATCTAGGAAAGTTATAAACAGATTAAGGGTCCAGATAAATTTGGAATATTGACTTTTACTATAAGATTTTGGAACTAATTAAAAAAATAGCTTCTCATGGGAAACAGTTATTTGGGCTATCCTGGCTATTGTGGGTCATAACAAAGATAAGCAACTATGATTTTAGAAACTAGACACTAGAGGGGACTAAAGATTCTAAGCAGGAGAAAAAAAATACAAGCCTGTTCTTGATATCACTTAATACTGGGACTTATAAAATGACACAAAAAGTTATAACATCAGAAATATTAAAGGTGGTCTTTGAAGAATGGAGCCAGAAATTATTAACTACAATATCAACACTGTCAGTAATGATGTCTGCTTCTATGGATAGACTATGTTCAAAAGATGTTAATGAAGGAATGACAGATGTGGAACAAATTTTAGCTGACAAGACAGAGAAAACACTGAAAGTGGAAAAACAAATGACAGGCCATGAGAATGATTTGGAAAAGGATGCATTGCTGGATATACAAAAGAAACTGGCTGAAGTTTTAAAAATTAAAAGGGAAATACAAATGATAAGCCAAGAGAATCACCTGAAAAATGTTTTCTTATTGGATTTACAGAAGAGGCTTGTTAGAGCCTTGAAAAATTTGTGCAATGGGATAAAGAAGAATTGAAGAGAAATCAAATCCTATGACAATATTTGATTGAATTAAAAATTAAGACTGTTAGAAATAAAAGGAAGGAATATAAAGTTGGTTTATCTGATCAAGGTTAAAATAAGACTTTTTTTTTTTTCAAAGTTCTGGCAACACTTTATGGACTTTCTGCTGACACCAGGACTGAAAAGTTGATGTTTTGTGGATTTGCTTCTAGATAAGGGATGGGATATGGGATGAAGAGATATTTGTTTGTAACCTTATAGAGGGTGAATAATTATTAAATTTGTTTATACTTGCTGTGATGAAGGTGGGAAGTTACTTCTTTATGTTTTATTTTCTTTCTCTTTCTTTCTTTCTTTCTTTCTTTCTTTCTTTCTTTCTTTCTTTCTTTCTTTCTTTCTCTTTCTTCTTTCTTTTTCTTTTTTCCTGCATCTTTTATTCTTTTTTAAATTCTCTTCTTTTTCTCTAGGTTTAGTTTGTATTAGTTTTTACTATTGTAATTAGAATTCTTAATAAAAATTATATTCAGAGTCAAACCATGATAACCTTTAGAGGCTATTATGAAGCAATGAAGCCAAAGCAAAAAAAAAAAAGTACCGTCACCTAAGCTGTTGGAAAGCCACTTAATTTTTTTCCATTTCAGTTCTACTTTCTGAAATTGTAATCCAATTATAATGGCAATGTGTTGCTATGACAGTTTTTCTTTGAGCTAAAGATTCCTGGAATATAGAACAGAGCTTCACCTAAACTGATGGTACATTTTAAAGATAGTAGAGGAGTTGATGAAGAGTGACTACCTTTTCACTTGCATCCTTCACATATAACTACATTGGCTTCTTGAAAAATGCAGTTCTTTTCATGGTAATTCCTCAAGTTTGGAAATAGAGAATGAAGATTCTTAGTTCCAGTAAACTTGGTACTTTCTGAAAAGCCTATTAAAAAGGAGGGAGCTATAGGGAAAGGCTTTGCTAGTATTGTAGAGACAAGACAAACACCGCCAGGTAATATTCAGTCTGAGACTTCCTTCCTGCTCTGTTTGGCCACATCTTTTCTAGCACACCAGTAGTCAGGCATGGAAACTTTTTACAGAATTGATTAAAGTGTGGCCCAATATTATTCTACCCATTTACGAAAGTTTTCCTATTAGCCGTATCTAACAGAATACGTGAAGTTTTCCTATTAGCCGTATCTAACATATTAGCCGTATCTAACAGAAAAGTGTGAGAGGGGGCAGGGGCCAGAATAACCGTGGAGAAGTTAGCTTTGGGCAATAGCATTCCTGATTCCCTTGTCCATTTTTGGTCATTTTAAAAGAATGTTGACAGCAGGCTGTTCAAAGGACAGTGTAGAGCAGTGTTCTTCAAATTTGGCAACTTTAAGATGCATGGACTTCAACGGCCAGAATTCAGGCTGGCTGGGAAATTCTGGGAGTTGAAGTCCATACATCTTAAAGTTGCCAGGTTTGAAAAACACTGGTGTAGAGGCCAAAGCAGGCTGTTTCCAAACTGGGGCCCTCCTGATATGGGAACTAGCATTGATATAAGGACCATGGTAGCTGATAATGAATGCTGTGGAACCATGTTCTCCTTCTCTCTCCCTTTCTTTCCAGTAAACTAGTGCTTACTATTTTTAAATAAGTGTTTTCAGCGTCTGAATAGTAGAAGCAAATTCCAATTTATTTTTATATTCCTACTGGTGTCATTGCCAAGTGAATTTAGAATAATTCTCACAATAGTCACAGTTGGCAAAGTTGTATTTTGCTTTAACAGTATAAAAGCTGCTGCACTCAGAATGGAATGGTGAGGTAGCTGGGAGGTAGGAAGAGAAGGTTAATTGTCTGCTTCACCAAATACATCATAGTCATACAAGAAGGGGAAAGTTTTGTTTTTATATGGGCATGAGGGCAACTGAGTTGTGCTCAGAAAATTAGAAGATAGGGTTTTTAAAAAGAAAATCAAAGAAAAAGAAGAACAAAGAAAAAATACACCTGACTACTTTAATAGCACCTGCTGGCATCAAAACTGAAAAAGAAATTTAATTTTAAAATTGGCCTTGGAAAATTATTTTGTAATTAGAACGACTCCCTCCAGAATTGAACAAATTGCTCAAAAACTCTCTTCCCTGCCTTTGTCAAAGAACTAATTCAAATGCTAAGCAATAACATATTAGGAAACAAGTATAGTATGTATATACGTATGTGTGTATATACTGTATACACACACACACACACACACACACACCACATTATTATATGGTAATGATTTTGGCCATTCCCTGAGTTCAGAAATTGTTAATGTCTTTATAGATTCCAAATACTAGGGATATACATTTTTCAATCTTTGACACTTGAGTGGTCTAAAGTCATGATAACCTTCCTGTAGTTTTTACTTCCAAAGATGGCAATTATATGACAAGCCCCAGAAATGAGGATTATTATTCTAATTTCTCAAATGCATTTCCACCAAGACAGTTTCAGTCACCTCTTATTAAAAATTCTAAGAGGTTCAATATGCACAAAACAAAATTGTCTACTGTATGAATATCATTTTCGGTTCAAAGGAGATTAATATATTTAAAGAGCCTTCACTGACTTATAAAAATAAAATATTCAAGCTCTTTATTCCAAAGGTTGCATAAATCATTACTATCAATTGCATCTAATTTCTTTGACTCCTTATGAAAATGTATTATGGGCTTTGGAACCTCAACTGATTCCTCCAAAACATCTAACAGATGTGAACTTCTGAAGCAGCAAATGCATTCAAACCAACTTTTCCAAATAACAACAGCTTAACTTGAAAACTACAAGAACTTTGAAGAAGAAAAAAATCATTTTAAATTCTATTTTTTTTTTCAGAAATGACTTGGTCCAAATCAATAATATTAGGAAATATTCACTTTTGTGCAAAAGATTTGCCATTTTTATGCTTGAGTTATCCCACAATGTGAGCTTATATCTAAGATTCAACATTGATTTAAATAGAGGGAAATGAGTGCTCCCAAGGAGTCCAGAGAAGAGTTAAATTCTGAAATTCTAACTGAAGTTAAATAAGCCTGAAAATATGAAAATTAAATCCATATTTCCCAACAGAATTGTAATTTATGCAGTAAAAATCTCAAAGGATGAGAGAAAGTTATTTCATACTGTATACATTAATTTGAAATAATGTGAAGGAATGTGAATAGGAAGCTTTCTTAAAATATAAATCAGTCTTGCAATAAAATTCATTTAATAACTATTTAATCTCATATTCTGAAAATGAAAAATAGTCTCCCTATATCTCCTTTCATTTGTGTTAAATACTGCATACATTCAGATTTGGTAGTTTAATATGTTTCCTAGGAATCATTACATCAAGATAAACAAAATAATCAGGACACAGCTTAAAAGTCAGATCCCTAGATGTGTCAAAATTATTATTGAAAGCTAGCGAACCTAGTTTGATTTACTTTGATTATAGACTAAACAGAGAGAGCCAGTCTGATGCAGTGGTTAAGGCATCAGGCTAGAAGCCAGGAGACTGTGAGTTTTAGTCCCGCCTGAGGCATGAGGCCAGCTGGGTGACCATGGGCCAATCCCTCTCTCTCAGCCCTAGGAGGAAACCACTTCTGAAAATGCTGCCAAGAGAACTGCAGGGACTTGTCCAGGCAGTTGTCAGGAGTCAACAATGATTTGAAGGACAAAAAAAAAAAAGAATAAACAGACAGATGTCAATGTCATATATTAGCAGAATGATATTAAGAATGGAAGTCTCTGGCTTATCTCTGAAAGCATAACATTTATTTATTTAATTTTATTTAGGTGCTGCCCAACTCCAGATCAACTCTGGATGGCTCATAATGTAAACTAGATAAAATAAAAATAAAATATAAAATTGGGTGCGGGGGGAGTAGAGAACATAATGGTGAATCCTGCCAACAACCCAAAATACATGCAAACATAACTAATAACCACCCTAGCTGAGGGTCTGGGAGAACAGCTAGGAGCATATTATTCATATACAGAATAGGTTTATATTCCAAAATCCCTTTATATTTTCAGAATTTCTGGGGACACAGGCAAGAAGTTCTAGAGTCAAGTTAAAAAGGAAGGGAAGGTATCCTTGCTGTGTTTCATGATATAAAGGAGAAAATACATCATAAATCTATCTGGAAATAAGCCTATAACTGGACACACAGAAGGATTCCTGTCAAGTTTAGAAAGTACTGTAATCTTAGCCTCATTCAGACTAGGGGTCAGGAGTCTATTTGCAAAGACTTATCTCCATTTTATTGAAGGCAAAGAATATGCCTTCAATAAAATGGAGATAAAAATCCAATATTCTTCTTGTAGCAGTCCTCTGTAAAACCATCAGACCCAGGAGCCTTCCTGACCTTTTAAAATTTAATTCTAGTAACAATTTCTTGAAGACAAAAAATACTTCGTTACCTTGTCCTGTGATACTTTAGATCAGTGCTTCCCAAACCTGGGTAAATTACCCAAAATTGGGTAAAAGTGGTTTTTCTTTGGGTAACAACACATGAACCCATTAAACTGACTTAAAAGTATTTTACCTACATTGGGTAAAAAACACTTTCCGATAAACAGTTTTGGGTAAAAGTTTGGGAAGCACTGCTTTAGTTAGTCTCACATGTCATTAAAAAAGAAACTCTCCCCCCTCTTCCGGGGGAAGATGGGCAGTGGCAAAGTTTGAAAAATAAATAAAATAATAAATAAATAAATAACTATCTTACAGGTAGTCCTTGACGTATGACCACAACTGGGACTGGAATTTCTATCATAAGTCACTGTGGTTGTAAGTCGAGTTACCACGTGACTGAACCTGATTTTACAACTGTTTTCATGGTGGTCATTAAGTGAATCACAGGTCATTAAGCAAATCACTGTGGTTATTAAGCAAATCCAGCTTCCCCAATGGATATTTTTTGCTGTAAAATGGCAAAAACATTGCAAAATGTGATCACGTGACTGTAGGACACTGCAACTGGTTGTAAATGCGAGCTGGTTGCCAAGTGCCCGAAATGCAATCATGTGTCTTGGGGGGGGGGGCTGTGTAACATTTTGCAATGCTCAGAAGTGCTTTACACTTCTGAGCATCGCAAAAGATGGCACCCTCCCTCCCGCTGTAAAGCACTCATTCAGAACTTTGGCCTTACAATGAACAGTTGTAAGTTGAGGACTGCATGTATTTGTTTATGAAAAATTGGAACTGTAGAATTTCTTGCACCACCCCCTCTTAAGTACAACCCCCTCAATCAAGGTTGCATCTCCGCCTGTCACATCCTAACTGTTTTTACCAGCCAGGCAGAATGGGGATCTAATCCACAGATTGGAAGGGCTAATAATACAGGGGAACCTGTCACCTTCCTCAGGATTCATAGACACCAGCAAATCTCAGATAAATCCACAAGATGAACCCTCTGTAATCTCAGGTGGATTTGTCCAGCCAGCCCCCAATTCTGAAAGAACATGAGTGATTTTGTCTTTCAGATGCTCAGCAAATTCATTGCAATGGCCCAGAGATATTTTTTTGGCTCCATTTTCCCTAATAGGGATTGAGTCACTTTAAACATTGTGACTGGGTAGCTATCCATGGATGTAATTAGAGCAGAGAAATAAGTTTGCTCGCTGCTCTTATTACTCTGGTGTAGGCTTGAACTTGAGTTCTTATCCTTGTTCAGCTACTGTCAGTCCTCCAAGGTAGACCAAGCTTGGAAACCAAAGACACACAAGGTAATACTACTTTTATTATAAGATTATAGTAAAAGAATCTTGCAAGTCTGAATGCGCTTTTCTCCCCGCTCCCTTTTAGTTCATGAAAACTAAGGAGGGTCATATTGGAGACGCTTTCTTAAATTACATTTCTACCTCGGGCTCAGATTTCCTTTATGTGTCTGTTGTCTTGGTTGCAGCTCTTCTTCCTGTTCCTCAAGGTTATCTGCCTATTACATCTACATTTGTTCTCCATTCTTCATTTATTCTCCATTCTTTACTAGTGTCTCTCTAGATGTTTCTTTCATTGCTTTGTCTCCCAGAGCTCCCCAGTAAACCAAAGAGGTCCCATGGATCAGTGACTAGAGAAAGGCCATTAAGAAGTAATCCTATCAAGTGCTATGGTTGACCTCTTATTCCAGAGGTTGACTAGGCACTCAACAGAACTGCCTGCCATGTGCATTGCCTGGACATAGGAAGATAACTTAGTTATGAAGGCCAGAATCACCCGGCAAGGCAGAAGAAATGAAAGGGAGGGGAGCAAGGCTGAAGAGTAATGTAACATGCTAATATGGCAGTTGCATCTGCAGGCAGTGTGTGGTCATAATTTGGCTGACTCTGGGCAACTGCAGAGGAGACAGGTGCTACACAAGCTGAGGGCATTCTCAGAGTAGGAGACTCAGGGTTGAGCAACTGGCAGAAGAATAAAACACATAATAGGCAACTAGGCACACTACCAGCAAGATAAACGGATGAACAAATGTGGTTTGGCCTCAGTTTTTCTCTTTTATCAGGATCTGGCTAAGTAATAACCCAGTACAAGCAGCCGACTCATACAATGTTAGCCTGCTGAAGTCCCCCACAAAAGCACTAATCGTGAAATGCTGACAAAACAAAGCCCTCAAAAAAGGGAAGTGTGTCTGGGCATGTGTGTGCCTAAATATTCCATCCCTCTCATATTGTGAGATGAAAAAAACATGCCTGTAAAGCGAAGGAAACAGATTAAGTAGATTATATTTGAATAAGGAAAAATCGAGGATTTTATATTATCACTGTCTCAGAAGCTGAAACTCTCATGCATTTCTTTTTAGGATTTAAAAAAATCTTCCCATCTGAAATAATCTTTTTCTCTCCCCACTGCATCTTTGAGTGGCACTGAAAAATCCTCTCACCAGTCTCACTGAAATGTCCTTGCATGATAATGAGGGATAAACACAGGTGTATCAGACAAGTGAAGCTAAGTGCCAGTCAGTGGCTCTGCAATCAGATGTGTTTTTTTAATAATAATAATAATAATAATAATAATAATAATAATTATTATTATTATTATTATTATTCCAGGTACCTTAACAAAGCATGGTAAGGAATTACAAATGGGCCTCTCTTTGCATTTGTCCTTACTTAACGATGGCTATTTGCTGAAGTCCAGTGACAAGGCCTGAATTAATATTCCACTGGGGCAGCTTATAACAAATGGAATGCGCTCCTGTCCATTCTTCTTCCTGTGTGCTCATTCCATTTCCCCCTCCCTGGTGATGTCCCGATTCTAGCAGCATCTCTCCCAATTGTCAGGAAGCATTCTTTGGCTGCAGAGCAAGTCAGACCCAGTCCTGGATTAACCATTAAGCAAAATACTCATGTGGCTTATGGCATCAAGAGAAGAGGAGCACCACAGAGTTAGTTCCCTTAGCTATCATGCCCTTAACACTTTCACTGCCACACTTGATTTTAGTCATGTTTTTTTGCCATTGTCCTTCTCTGTCATGTTTAACTTTAATCTGCATTGTTAAAAACATGTTTTCTTTGGCATAGTGTGTGGATGAGCCCTTAGTTCACCATGTGAAGTATTTGCATTCCGAACAGTAGATTATGCATATCATTGAGGAAAGGGAGTGACAGGTGTAGATTTTGGCCAGTGCTGAGATATCAAGGATTCCATTTTGAATGTTAATGTAAAAATGTATTATCTTGCTAAAACAAATGGTGAAATATGTTTAATTTGGTCACTTATCATGTTTGGCTGCTAAGCAATGGAACTCATGACGTTCATCAGCAATGTTTAAGTTGTACCTGCTTGCTTTTGTGATGGAAACAATGTCAAGGGTAAGTAGCTGGGTGTTTGATTCAGTGTTTTCTGAACCTAGGAAAAATGCTTTTAAGAAAAGTGCTGATATCATGTGTGTTTAACTATAATTATAAATAGTAACAGTAAGCAGAAATGAAAATAGCCATGTTTACCCGATAGATATGGGTTGGTCCATAATACTTTCTGTCCTCTGTTATTTACTGTGAACAAAAGTCTTCATGGAAATGTAATACAAAATTCTCAGGCAACTATTTATTTATCTTGGTATCCAAAATTAACCTATGTAGAGTTTCAATTTCTTTACAACTAAAACCAGAACTTGTATTGACTGATGAACATGGTAAATTTGTTGGGGTGGAAGTTAATTTGCATGGGACTAAGACTTTGATACTGGGAATTTATGTCCCAGATGAGGACAAAATATTGTTTTATAAATTCCTTATGGAAAGATTAATAGTTTTTTCTTATGCAATTGGTATTTGATGGGGGATTGGAATGGAATTATTTCCCTGCAACTGGACAGAACCTTTGAGAAAAATATTAAAATCACTCAAGGCAAATTACCAAAGGTTTTATTTGATTTGATGGACAATTTAGGGCTGGTTGATATATGGAGACATAAAAATGGCAATTCAAGAGAGTATACCTACTTTTCTGAAAGACATAAAGATCCTTTTTAAGAATAGATATGATTTGGATTTCAAAGAACTTGGCTGCTAAGCTTTCTAAAGTAGAGATATTACCAAAGACTTTTTTTGGATCATAATCCTGTGAGTTTGGTTTATAAACTAAAATCTAATTCTTTTAGATGGAGACTAAATGAAATGTTGCTACAGAAAGAAGCAGTAGTGGAGGATTGTAAAAAGAAATTAAAATATTTTTTTGAAAATAGTTTAGGTAAAGGCACTGATTTAATAATGGCTTGGGATACGAATAAAGCTTTTATAAGAGGTTATTTTATACAACATAATAATGAACTTAAAAAGAAGCGTCAAGAGAAAACACAAGCTATTTTGGATGAAATAAAGAAAAAAAGAAGATTTAAAGAAATTTCTAGAGAAGATAAGTATTTCTCAACAAATTAAGCTTTTGCAATGACAGTTATCTATGTCAGCAATAAGAGAAATAGAAATAAAAATGAATTATGTAAAGCAAAAAATGTCTGAGTTTGCAAATAAACCAGGGAAGCGGCTAGCATATAAATTAAGAAAAGAAGAAAAGAAAAGAAAATGATATTGAAATTACAAGAGGGAGATACTTTATTAATGGATCATGTGGCCATACAAAAAGCATTTCATCAATATTATTCCAATTTGTATAAAGGAAATGACATCTTTTTAGAGAAAATAGATGACTATCTAAAGAAACAAAATTTCCCTAGGAACAGCGGAACAGAGACAGATTATGAACAGACCTATAGCAGTAAGGGAAGTTTCTGAAGCTATAGAAAAGATTAAACTAGGAAAGGTGCCTGGACCAGATGGATTATCAGGTTCTTATTATAAATGTTTTGAGGATGAACTTTTACAACCTTTACGAAGGGAAAGACAAAAAGGACGCTGGTGAGAATCTCAAAATGAAGGCTGCAGAGGGATCTGCCTTTGACATCTACTGTATATCATGGCCTTATGCTATGGCCTAAAGGCCCCTGGGAAAGTACCAGGCTCAGCCAGGATTCAAGGTAGATTCAATAAAGATTAAGGGAGAATCCAGTTACAGTCAGCTCTTAATTCAAGCAGTGTCCACCAGTCACAGGCACCATATGGAAAACCATGATGTCCCTTTACTCTTTGGAAAATATCAGTAAAAACCACATTCTCCAGAACGTAGATTCCATTAAAAAATAAAACAAAATATCTGCCACTCTTGTTGGGTTCTGAAACAGGATGCCATTTTAAAACTGAATAAATGGAACCATTTCTGAAAATAGCTTGAAATTCCCTCATGAAAGAAAATCTCAGAAGGCATGAGGGGGTAGATATCATCAGCAACAGTACAGCTTAATTCAGACCGTTTTGCACCATAAAATGGAGTCCTTGCCCTGGTTCATATAGTATGCTAAACCAGAATGTGATTTGATTGCTTTTGGCTTAGTGTGATGTGTGAATCCAGCCAGTGTCACTAAAAATTGTTTCCAGGACAATTTCTAGGACAATTTGAACAATGCTGCTAGCATGGTAGGACTGAAAGAGGAAAGGGTGTGTCCTGAACGCTTTCCACTAGAGCTTCAGAGGTCAAGACACAGCCTCCATTTTCATCACAAAGGATAATACTTTATTTCTTAGCTAATATAAGTGGACTGAAGCTTCTGATTCTGTAGTAATAGACTTAGATTCCACATTACACAAACAACAGGGCTCAAGAAAGATCTTTGTGAAATTCTTCTGATGCTATCAACTATGGTATGCTATTGTTTAATTCTCAATTAATAAAATTAATCTAGACCTCTTATCATATTTAACATTCTGCCGTCTCCCTTCCACAGCTTTTCTAATGGCTCGTCATTTATACAAACTTAAAAAAAAGACCCAATCCCATTTTAAAAATATTTGGAATTGCCCATTTAGTTTTGTTTCAAAGGCTTTCTTTCTCATTAGCCTCTATCCTTACCTATAAAACTGACAAGTTATCATAACATTGCATGCATTACCTCCTGTTTTTTCTAGCTGATGTTGTTGTTGTTGTTTATTCGTTTAGTCGCTTCCGACTCTTTGTGACTTCATGGACCAGCCCACGCCAGAGCTTCCTGTCGGTCGTCAACACCCCCAGCTCCCCCAGGGACGAGTCCGTCACCTCTAGAATATCATCCATCCACCTTGCCCTTGGTCGGCCCCTCTTCCTTTTGCCCTCCACTCTCCCTAGCATCATCTTCTTCTCCAGGGTGTCCTGTCTTCTCATTATGTGGCCAAAGTATTTCAGTTTTGCCTTGAATGTCATTCCCTCAAGTGAGCAGTCTGGCTTTATTTCCTGGAGGATGGACTGGTTGGATCTTCTTGCAGTCCAAGGCCCTCTCAGAATTTTCCTCCAACACCACAGTTCAAAAGCATCGATCTTCCTTCGCTCAGCCTTCCTTATGGTCCAGCTCTTGCAGCCATATGTTACTACAGGGAACACCATTGCTTTAACTATGCGGGCCTTTGTTGTCAGTGTGATGACTCTGCTCTTAACTATTTTATCGAGATTTGTCATTGCTCTTCTCCCAAGGATTAAGTGTCTTCTGATTTCCTGACTGCAGTCAGCATCTGCAGTAATCTTTGCACCTAGGAATACAAAGTCTTTCACTGCTTCTACATTTTCTCCCTCTATTTGCCAGTTATCAATCAAGCTGATTGCCATAATCTTGGTTTTTTTGAGGTTTAGCTGCAAACCAGCTTTTGCACTTTCTTCTTTCACCTTCATCATAAGGCTCCTCAGTTCCTCTTCGCTTTCAGCCATCAAAGTGGTATCATCTGCATCTCTGAGATTGTTAATGTTTCTTCCAGAGATTTTAACTCCAGCCTTGGATTCCTCAAGGCCAGCGTGTCGCATGATGTGTTCTGCATACAAGTTGAATAGGTAGGGTGAGAGTATACAGCCCTGCCGTACTCCTTTCCCAATCTTAAACCAGTCCGTTGTTCCGTGGTCTGTTCTTACTGTTGCTACTTGGTCGTTATACAGATTCTTCAGGAGGCGTACAAGATGACTTGGTATCCCCATACCACTAAGAACTTGCCACAATTTGTTATGGTCCACACAGTCAAAGGCTTTAGAATAGTCAATAAAACAGAAATAGATGTTTTTCTGAAACTCCCTGGCTTTTTCCATTATCCAGCGGATATTGGCAATTTGGTCTCTAGTTCCTCTGCCTTTTCTAAACCCAGCTTGTACATCTGGCAATTCTCGCTCCATGAACTGCTGAAGTCTCCCTTGCAGGATCTTGAGCATTACCTTACTGGCATGTGAAATGAGTGCCACTGTTCGATAGTTTGAACATTCTTTTGTGTTCCCCTGTTTTGGTATGGGATATAAGTTGATTTTTTCCAATCTGATGGCCATTCTTGCGTTTTCCAAATTTGCTGGCATATAGCATGCATTACCTTGACAGCATCGTCTTGCAAGAATTCTAGCTGATAACTACAATATATACTTTCTTGCAGTTTTTTTTTAATTTATCCAGCCATTATTCACAGAAGTGAAGGAACCAACATTCCTTTTGATAGGTATGTAAAGGAGTAGTTATATTAAGTAGTTATATTAAGCATCATGTTAAATTATATGTGGGGTTTTAAATCTAAATATTGTGATTATCAGACAGTTGCCAATTAGCTTTTATCACCCCTATGACCTTTTTTGGAAACTAATTGCCCTGTGAAGAATTACCAGAGGTCTTCTGCATCATATGGATAGTGATGGTGGATAACTCCTGCATAGTGTAAGCACTGTGCTGTCTATCCATGAGGCCAATGTCCTGCATATCTTAAAGATCTGCCAATCAGTGTAGATAACATTGAGCTAAACACAACACAATTCTGTAAAAGAAATAATTGAAGTTAATAATATATGATATGTGAGAGGTATTCTTATGTGTCACTGTAGTGATTGCCTATCCTGGTATACTCAGACTCACAAGCAGGTACTTAACGATATCTGATTTATTGACAGAATAGTATGCAAATACAGAGAAAGCTGAGAATGACTAAAAGCGCGCCAAATACAAACTAAAAACCCTCGGCTCCAAACGTAATCCCTCCCCTCGCCCGGCCGTAGCAACCACCCCCCTCCCAGGTGCTGGCAACCGTTCTCCACACATCCTGGGAAAGTAACCTTGAACACATGAGATAACCCAAACACATTCCAACCCAGCAGCCAACAGATAACGACTCCCCAAAGAGGAATCCTCCTCCCTCCCGAGATCAAACACGTATCAGGCAAATGACATGTGAAACGTTACGATGTACCAGGAACATTGGAACAGTGAACATGACAGTCACATTTAATTTTTTTTTCTTTATCTGTCACACATAGAGGAGGGAATTCAAGGGAATTTAGCTTTTCTTAGCACAAGTTGCTGATTCCAAATATTACTCCTCAGTGTATCCTTTATTTATTTAGTTAGTCCCCCCCCCTTCCTTCTTGCAGGTAATGGGAATGTTGAAATATATATGTAGGATCTTTTCTTAATGTGAACATCTTCATGAAGTTTGTTGTCATGGTAACCACTCCTTTTCCTTGTGAATTCAGAATATTAGAGTTCATATTCTGTAGTAGAGCTTGTGTCAAACATTTGAGTTCAACCTGGTAACAAAGTGTAACCTGGAAGAATTCAGAACTTGATATAAATTGCATTCGAGTAAGACTAATCCATAGCATGCTTTTGGATTTGTAGATTATGCCTTCAGAATTTCCTTCATATTATTTTTCTTATTGCTGTAGTGCAGGCCAGTAATTAATCATTCATTATCTGAGCCATTTGAGGCAGTGTGAGGCATGTTTTTTTAATTGATTGACTACTTCATACTTATTTTCGCTCCAAATCTGTCTCTAGCATGAGTCTCCACCTCTTTCCTTTTTTGCTATTCATTTCTGTTCTCCTGGGTGCAATTAATGTGCATAGAAATATGTGGCATTTTGACTCCCAGTAGCATGCAGAATGAAGTATAACACGTCCTGCAATCAGTTCTGCAGATTTCATTATATAACAAATGTTCTAATGACAAGCCAAGTTTGTGGGCAAGAAGGAGGTACAGACAGCTCTGAATTAACCATTATGCAAAATAAGCACGTGCTTAGGCACCAAGGGAAAGGGGGGCACCTCAGAGTTCTTTCCCCTAGGTATCATGTCCTTAACTCGTTCGCTGCAACTCTTGACCTTTTTTTTGTCATTGTCCTTATCTACTGTGTTCAACTTAAATCTGTATTGTTAAGAACATGTTTTATTTGGCATGGTGAATGACAAAAGTTTAAAAGTTTGGTTTGAAGGTGTCAGATATATTTGTTTCCATCTCATGGTGTGAGAGTTTCACTTCCGTCAAGAGTCAACATGGTTGGGCTGTGCTTAGGGTATCAGTTGACCTTAATATTGTCCTGGATACAGAGATGGCCAAAGCCAGTTGGTTCTCTAATCCTGCCCTTTATCCATAAGAATTTGCCTTAAATTGACTCATGTCATCCATCCATACGGTTGACAGTGTCCAAGAGCTGTTCCTCCATTGCATCCTAGAAGAGGCTGAGGACTGAACTTGTGATCCTCTGTGTACAAAATATGTGCAACCTTCCCTTCCCCCACCATTTTTAATGCTAAGAAAGCCACTTTTACACCATCTCTGTCTCAGAAGCAAATACATGAAGGTTAGGAGGAAAAGAGTGAGGGAGATTAATTTTACTTCCAATGGGACGTAAAATGTAGTTGCTCTATGAATTATGTATGGAAAAACTGTGCAATGCAGTAGTGGGAAATGAGCAGTCTAATTGTATATGGGATTGTAGCCTATGTAATTAATTTTCCTATAAGTAGCATTTCCACTTGAAAGCTGGCTATATGAGTCATGTGGAAACCTTATTTTTGATAAAATCAGACATAGTTTTGAATTTTGTTCAAATTACTTGGAAATATCTTCTAAGGAACCTGTCCTTACCTTACAATGGAGTTATGTATGTTGTCTTGTAGGGTTTTTTTGTAGTTAAAGTTTTTTTTTGGTGGTGTTTTGTAGTCAAAAGAAAAGACCGCACACCTTTTACAACATTATTGTCCTAAGAAAAAAAGATAACTAATCAATACATCATGTTGTCTCATAGATATTCTAAAGCATAGTTACTATTTGGTCATAAATAATAGACTGTCTGAATGCTACCATAATTTCTAGACTGGCCTTTTGTAGTGGATGGAAAAATTCCATTCCAAGACATTCAGATACAAAAAAGTTATAAGAAAGTTTCAACGTGATCTATACAAGGGGGCAAATGACAAAAAATACATTGTGATGTCACAGTGCAAACCATATGACTTACATACTTACATCAGACATTGGGATACAAGTATGAAAGTATGATACATATTGCAATGCACATTTCATCATTTTTTGTCATTCACATTTGTACTGGATGTCCAAGATTTGATCTATCAGTCACATCTAACCTCTAGTCATGATGTTAGGCAGAGGCCATCAAAGTCCAGCAAACCTAAATTCTGAACAGGAGTGGGAAGTTTTCCCTCTTTCTCAGGTGAACTTTTAAAAACAGCAGGAGTATCAGCAATTCCTTCTAACCTAGCATAAAACCAATTAAGTAACCTCCAATTTTCAAGAATCTGGAATTGGAGAACCAAGAAAAATACAGCAATGTAGCAAGTAGAGCCAGATGTGGATTAGGATTTTGGATTTATTCTATGGAATGATCAGAGTTGCTATAGATACAGTGTGGAGAGAAGGGATGATCTTAACATTCTTACTTATTGTGCCCTGTAAGAAAACAGCTACCCTACTTAACAACATGCTCTCAAATAGATACATCAAAGTACATTTAGATGGTCAAACCAGCCGAAGTATAGGTTAAATGATGGCTTGCCACAAGTTCTGTGCTGGCCCCACTGCTCTTTAATGTTTATACATCACATTTACCAGGCACTGTTGCAAAAAAGTTTATATATGCTGATGATATTGCACTGATTAAATGATCTGAAGACTTCAATGCCTCTGAAAAAGCCCTCGGAAATGACTTAAAGGAATTGGGTAAGTTTTTTGAAATTTGGAGGCTAAAACCCAACATCAATAAAACCGAGGTCGCTTGTTTTCATTTGAACAATAGACAAGCCAACTATATACCAAAAGTGGAATTTAGGAATCAGCTGCTGAAGTTCAATTGTAACCCAAAGTATTTAGGAGTGACCCTCAATCCGTCTTTAACTTATAGGGAACACCTAAGGAAAACCATGGATAAAATAAAAACCAGGAACAATATTCTACACAAACTTTCTGGCACCAGCTGGAGAGCAAGTGCCACAGTTCTTAGGACATCAGCTCTCGATCTGGTATATTCAGCTGCTGAGTACTGTAGTCCTGTATGGTTAAACAGTGCTCATATAAAAGCAGTGGACACCCAGCTTAACCACACTATGAGGCTAATATCAGGAACCATTAAATCGATGCCTTCCGAACGGCTACTGGTACTATCCAACATACCACCCTCACATCTTAGAAGACAACCTGCCTTAAAAAGGGAGTGGCAGAAATGCAAGGCAAATCGATTATTACCTATACACGAGGATTGCCACGATCAAATATTTAGACTTAAATCTCGGAAACTACCATGGAAACTCAGACAGCAGTTAGTCAGAAAAGACTTTGACATTGTCACAGCTTGGCACCAGGAGTGGGCAACTTCTAACTCAGACCTGTTCAATTTAGTGTCTGATCCAGCACAATGGCCTTATGGCTTTGATCGCCCAAGGAAAAACTGGACTGTGCTTAATTGGATTTGAATTAATCATGGCAGGTGCTGATATTGGAAACATAAATGGGGGCTGCTTGATAATCCTAACTGTGACTGTGGAAATATCCCACAAACTTTACATCACGTCACGATGGAATGTCCCCTCAGAAGGTTTCCTGGCTCCCCGCAAGAATTACATCACCTCGAGGGTACTGCTATCCAATGGCTAAACTATCTAGATATCCGGCCATAGGCTTAGATGCTTTAGTAACTGCTCATACATAACTTAATTTATTCATAATTTTATTCATCATTTGTACTGCGTGTTTTTAAAATAATTTGTTTTCCCAATGTCCTATATTTTATACACTTTTATATATTGTCTCTGTGATTTTTATGCAACAATGCTGCATTCTGCTGTACCATACAAAATAAATAAATAAACAAATCAAAGTTGCTAGGAATTTGTTGGCCTCGTTCTGTGTTTGTATTTCTAGCTAGAAAAGGAGCCACTGAGATAAAAACTTGCAGATGACATTTTATTTCCTTTCTCCCATTAGCTTTAAAATCTTGCATTCTATAGTGATGAAAGAGCTGTGTGTAGAAACTTGATGTCTTGTAAGGATGGGAAACAGTATTTGCATGAAATCCTCTGTGATGCACTGTATCAGGACATTCTGCAGTTATGTATTATGTGTTTCTGTATATTTCTCTATTTAGTATATCCATTACTTGCTTTTTCTTGAAAAATTCATGTTAGGTTAAGCTGCTATTTTTCCTCCAATTCTATCCTCACAACCATCTTGTGATGTAAATTGGATTGAGAAATAGTGTCTTGCTCAAATCATGCATTCTGTGAGATGCATGGCTGAGATTTGTTCCCCCCATCCCAGCCCTACTGGACCTTAGGATAGCTGCCTGAACTGAAAGTGATTTATTCCCCAGTCAAGAATCCCATAGTGTCCTCTTTAACAGGAGACGAAGAGAAGCATTGATGCAAGAATTCCAGCAAGTCAACTATATTCAGTTTAGAACCATTATACCTAATGTGCATTTCTGAGCCTTTTTCTCACAGCCTCATAATGTACCAAGAGAAGGCAGTTCTGTTCATTGAGAGTGGGGAGATTTTCAGCTGGTTGTTAGTGTAACAGTAGCTTGAATCTTTCTCGGTCTGAAATCCTTTATACAAACCATCTTCTCCCTTCTCTTTCACTTGGTCTACTGCTACTGCTTTAGCACCTTTTTTAGGAAAAAAAAACCTTGAAAAAGCATCATTATAGCATGACCTCAGCGAAGGCATATAATGACTGTAATATTACCATAGTATTATGTAACCAATCAGAATTGGCTATGTTGTGGTATCAGTGAGAACAAATTACATTTTTCAACTGCCCATCTTTTTCTTTGTGAATTAAAGTATTTTAGAAGGTAAGGCAGGGACAGGGTTCATTTCAGTAGCTATGTGGAAGCTGCTCTGCAAACTGTTGCGGTTGAAGCTTAGGATAAAAGAACATCAAATATATAAATAAGTATTTCCCTAGAAGAGAGTCCTATTGAATCTAATACAGTTAGGGTGAAAACATATATTTAACTTGTATCACTTGCTAAGACGTAAAGTTCCTTCTTCACTCTTATTATGTAAGATGAGTTATTTTTATCTGGCTTCTTTTGAATTACATGGATCTAGGTGGTTTGTTGTAATTATCTTTTTATCATGATAAAACTAATTGGTGAGTTTAACATGCTACCTGAATGCATTCAAAAATTAAAGTGTGTTCATGGTTTTATAGAGAAGTTATAACTGATTGTATAACTTTGGAAATGTTGGGGTGTGGGTATCAAATAATGAGTGAATCATAAACAATTATTATTGGCTTCCCCTGGTGTATTAGTCAACTTCTGTCCAAAGTTGGTCTTCTCTCTGAATAGAATTTATTTTCATTCTGTTGCAGTGACAATTGCCATCCTGGATGGGAATAATAATGCCACACATCTGGAGGACACTATATTGAAGAGCTTGCCATAAATCAAAATATGTAATAGCAACAGGGAAATATTGTTTGAGATGGTGGGTAGGAAGTTTGGATAATTCTTCCATTTTTGTTTGCATAATTTATTATAGGTTTTTAATTCAGATACTAATTTAAATAATCTGGTAATTGAGCTAGCTTAGTATTAAGTGTTGTTCCCAAACAGGTCACAGCACAAGTTCACTGTCTACACTACAATGTACATTTCAATTAATTTCTTGCTTTATCTTCAAGGAAAATCTCTCAGCAGCTTTTAAATACTGATGTTTCAGCAGAAATCTAATTCTACCATTGAAGCCTCTGCATGTTTACTGAGACCTTCCCCACATTGCTTAAGGTGGTTTACCCTTCAGGAACACAGCATCCTAGCAATGGAGTTAAAATTTGGTGCCATTTCAAAAGCTTTGGTCCTCATGTTGGCTGACATGGGTGGGGGATAAGCTTTGATCTCCAAGTTCTCTCTTCAATAGTTAAATACAAGATTTGTCTCCCCTATTTCCATGATTTTTCATCATGAAAAACTTCAGTCATTTTGATATTTGTTCATATAAATTGCTTTAGTTAGTTATTCCATTTGTAACAAGTACATTAGCTTTCCTTACATTCATTTCCATTGGCCTTTTCTCAGTCCCCTGTGAGAGTGTGCACATCTGGGCATCTGTTGCTCTTTTATTGTGGCAATAGAAATTATTTCACAAGCTGATCTATTCTATGGGTATTCTGGTTTCTGGTTTAACAAGCTGCTCCCATTGGTGACTACATTTTCCTGGAATGTCTGGGTATGGTGGCTACCAGGAAGTAGCCAAATCAGATGCTGCCAATGGGATTCACTGAATAAATAAATGGAATGATGAAAATTAAACAATCCAGTTTAATGTTTAATTCACAATAATAGTTTTTGAGAGACCAGAATGGATTTGCTTTTCCTGTCTCCTTATTCTGTGGCCTTTGAGGACTCAAAAATGCCCTTTGCTTCAGCAAGATAATTTAAATAGACACTGGTGTTTTTGAACACCAATTCTTGTTAATGCAGCCTTCACTGGCTCTCATTATACTTCATCTTCATGACAAAATTTAGTAAACATGTTCCCCAAGAATTTCTTAAGAAAAATGAACAGAAATGTGATCACATGGTTAAGGTGTACATCTCTCTCCATCTCCGTCTCATCTCCATCTCCATCACATCTCTGTCTCCGTCTCCATCTCATCTCCATCTCCATCTCCATCTCATCTCCATCTCCATCTCCATCTCCATCTCCATCTCCATCTCCATCTCCATCTCCGTCTCCGTCTCCATCTCCATCTCATTTCCATCTCCGTCTCCGTCTCCGTCTCCATCTCCGTCTCCATCTCCATCTCATTTCTGTCTCCATCTCTGTCTCATCTCCATCTCCATCTCCATCTCATTTCCATCTCCGTCTCTGTCTCCGTCTCCATCTCCATCTCATTTCCGTCTCCATCTCCGTCTTGTCTCCATCTCCATCTCCATCTCCATCTCGTCTCTGTCTCCGTCTCCGTCTCCGTCTCCGTCTCATCTCCATCTCCATCTCATCTCCGTCTCCATCTCCATCTCCGTCTCCGTCTCCGTCTCCGTCTCCATCTCCATCTCATTTCCATCTCCGTCTCCGTCTCCGTCTCCGTCTCCGTCTCCGTCTCTGTCTCATCTCCATCTCCATCTCCATCTCCATCTCCATCTCGTCTCTGTCTCCGTCTCCGTCTCCGTCTCATCTCCATCTCCATCTCCATCTCCATCTCCATCTCCATCTCCATCTCCATCTCCATCTCGTCTCCGTCTCCGTCTCCGTCTCCATCTCCATCTCATTTCTGTCTCCGTCTCCGTCTCCGTCTCCGTCTCCGTCTCCCTCATCTCTATCTCCATCTCCATCTCCATCTCCATCTCCATCTCCATCTCCATCTCCATCTCCATCTCCATTTCCATCTCCATCTCCGTCTCATCTCCATCTCCATCTCCGTCTCCGTCTCCGTCTCCGTCTCCGTCTCCGTCTCCGTCTCCGTCTCCATCTCATCTCCATCTCCATCTCCATCTCCGTCTCATCTCCATCTCCATCTCCATCTCCATCTCCGTCTCATCTCCATCTCCATCTCCATCTCCATCTCCATCTCCATCTCATCTCCGTCTTCGTCTCCATCTCCATCTCATTTCCATTTCCATTTCCATTTCTCTCCATCTCCATCTCTGTCTCCGTCTCCATCTCCATGTCTCCATCTCCATCTCCGTCTCTGTCTCCATCTCTATCTCATTTCTGTCTCCATCTCCGTGTAATGATTGCCTGAACCCAAATAAAATGCTCAGACTCAAAATCAAAGTTTACGTTCTGATTTTATTTAGAATAGAGTGCAAACAGAAAGAAAGCTTAGAATGAGAAAAGTGTGCCTAAAGTCAAACTAAATAGCCCCACTACAAACAGCGTCCCACCCACCCCCTTCATTCATTACCATCCCACATTCCCAGGTGCTCCTAATGAGCTCTGCTGATCAACGGGCAAAAAGACCTTGACATTAAAGAGATAACCCAAACACATTCCTCCATGGCACAGGCAGACAAAACTCCCTGTACAAGGTTTATCAGCAGCACCCTCCCAGCCAGGAACGCGCGTCAACACTCTGGCATGCGAACCGTTAAGATGTACAGCAACATTGAAACGGTGAACCTGACATATCGCCCCCCCCCAAAAAAAAAAATCAAACAGCCGGCTTGGAAGGGTATGCACTATGAAAACTGCAAACTAAATCAGGAGCTACCATGTCACGAGCAGCAACCCACTCAGGATGAGGAAAATGCTTCCAGCGAACTAAGTATTGCAGAGTGCCTCGAAGCTTGCGAGAGTCGAGCACCTCCTTAACCTCAAAGCGCTGCTGTCCATCAATCATGACAGGTGCGGGGGGGGGGGAGGTCGTGGATGCCAACGAGAGGAGTCATGGGCAGGCTTAAGCAAACTTGTCATGAGTGAGGATGGCGAGCAGGGGGCTCCCATCCAGGCTGTAAAGTGCATGAGTAGTATTGAGGAATTAGGTGGCCATTCAAAGAGACACAGATCGGGCCCGCCTTAGTCTTTGGGGTTTATATGTCTGGGTTTTCCCACACTTCTTCAGTTTGTTAGGATTCTCTGTTATGTAGCAGTAATAAAACACTAGAGACCTATTCCTTGTCTCAGCATGGTTCCTGGCTGTTAGGACAAAACTGCAATGAAAAACAGGGTGCAAACGCTTCAAATTATGAGGTAGATCCAAACATACAGTGACAGGATTTATAACCTCAGTAACAGGAAAGGAGCACCGCCCCCTAGAGTCGGACACGACTGGACTTTACGTCAAGGGAAACCTTTACCTTTACCTAACAGGAAAGGGGCCAATGAACTTAGGAGCAAGCTTCTTGGATGGCTGAGGAGACTTGATAAATTTGGTAGAGAGATAGACCAGGTCTCCGATCTGAAAAACAGGCTGCTTCCTGCGATGCCTGTCAGTGTGAAGCTTATAGGAAGCTTGTGCCTCAGTGAGAGCATTCTTAATGACTGGCCAGGAATCAGCGAGTCAAGATCCCCAATCACAGGCAGCCACAGCAGGGGTAGGAGGCTGGGGAAACTTGGGAATGGGCACAAAGTCCTGGCCCGAAATGACCCAAAAGGGGGTCTGACCACAGATGCACAGCATTGTTATAAGCGACCTCAGCGAAAGGGAGCAAATCAACCCAGTCATCTTGGTGGTAGTTAACATAAGACCGGAGAAACTGTTCCAGTGTGGAATTAAGGACCTCAGTAGATCCGTCAGTCTGGGGATGCGAAGAGGATGACAATGCCTGTTCAGTGCCAATCAGTTTCAAAAAAGCCCGCCAAAACCGTGAGGCAAATTGTGTGCCCCTATCGGTCACCAAACAAGAGGGGCATCCGTGTGGGCGGTAGACGTGTACCAAAAAGAGCCTGTCCAGCTGCTGCGCTGAAGGAATAGAGGCACAGGGAACAAAGTGAGCCTGCTTAGAAAAATAATCCTTCACTACCCAAATGACAGTTTTCTTTTGACTGTGGGGTAAGTCCACAATAAAATCCATAGAAATCTCATCCCAAGGGTGAGAAGGGTCAGCCACCAGCTGCAGAAGCCTCTGGGGCTTACCTGACAGCCATTTGGACATAGCGCAGACAGGGCATGAAGCGACATAATCCTTCACGTCCCTCCGTAAGGAGGGCCACCAAAACTGCCGCCGGATTAAATGGAGGGACTTGAGAAAACCAAAATACCCAGCTTGCTTACTGTCATGGGAATGGGCTAATATTGCAGACCATTGAGATTCAGGGATGTACAAATGCCCCCCCCCCCCCAAGCCAGGTCGTGCTCAAGGGAAACCTTGTCAGGTTTAGCGAGGAGCCAGGGATCAGATTTTAAAGCGGAGACAAAATCAGCACGCAACCGACCAGGCATTTGAGGTTGCTTACGGCTCCGAGAGTGCTGTGCTGGAACCGCTTGTGAGGGGGAAGGCGGCTGCCCCTGAGCATGGCTCTGGGTAACTGCGACCAATCCCAATTGAGGCTCTGTGAGCACAGTCCCAATGACATCGGAGACCGGCTCTGCGTTTTGGGGCAAACGGGAGAGGGCATCAGCCAAAAAATTCTTCTTCCCTGGGATAAATTTAAGTTGGAAATTAAAACGGCTAAAACATTGAGCCCAGCGGGTCTGCTTAGGGCTGAGATGCCTGGGCATTCGGAGTGTCTCGAGGTTGCAGTGATCCGTCCAAACCTCAAAAGGACAAGTCGCCCCCTCCAAAAGGTGATGCCAAGCCTCCAATGCAGCCTTAACTGCAAAAGCCTCCTTCTCCCAAACATGCCAGCGCCGCTCTGTTTCTGAAAACTTATGGGAGAGATAGGCGCAAGGCTTTAAGAGCCCGGCAGAATCCTTTTGCAACAAAATAGCTCCAATAGAAAAATCAGAGGCATTGTCATGAGTAAGGATGGCGAGCAGGGGGTCCCATCCAGACTGTTAAGCGCATGCGTAGCACTGAGGAATTGGGCAGCCAGTCAAAGAGACACAGATCGGGACCGCCTTAACCTTTGGGGTTTATATGTCTGGGTTTTTCCCACGCTTCTTCAGTTTGTTAGGATTCCTGTTATGTACAAGCAATAAAACATTAGAGACCAGTTCCTTGTCTCAGTGTGGTTCCTGGCTGTTAGGACATCAATCCTAACAAACTCCTACTCCCATCGAAAGAAGGAGGAACAAGAAATTAAGGAGAGACATTTGGAAATGTCTTCAGAAAACCAAGAAATGCGGCTCGCCATCCAACAATTGGCAGCCGCCCTGCAACAACACCAACAACAAGTAGATCTCCAGATCAACACATTACAAGCTGCCATGCTACAGCAGTTACAACAACCAGTTCCGATTAACCCACAACCAGCGCCAGCAGCAGCAGCAGCACCTCGGCCAGTAGTCTTGAGATCCCGGGGCAGTCTACCAGAGAAGTTTGGAGGAGAAGCAGGACAGTTGAGAACCTTTCTCACACAGTGCACTATGTTTTTCGACAGCAGACCGGCAGAGTTCCCCACAGACAGAACCAGAGTCACCTTCATCCTAGGCCTGCTAAAGGGACCAGCAGCCAAATGGGCTATTCCCATGGTGGAGAACAATGACCCGATTCTCAACGACTACCAGAACTTTTTGGCAGGGTTCCGAGCACACTTTGATGACCCGATCAGAGAGGTCACTACCAGCCAGGAAATTTGGAAGCTCAAGCAAGGTAACAAGAGGGTGGGAATCTACATTGCTGATTTCAAGTTGTTAGCAGGAGATATAGACTGGAATGAGAGTGCATTAAAAGACCAATTCAAACAGGGGCTGGATGAGGAAATTAAGAATGAATTAGTGCGCCAGGGAACACCAGCTACCCTAGAAGCCTTATATCAGTTGTCGGTGGTCATAGATGCCAGGCTAGAAGAGCTCAGACAGATGCAGCCAGGGAGAAACAGGACCCTCAGAGCGTTTCCAGGATTTCCAGCTCTCTCCGTAGCATCCACTCACTCAGCACCAGAGGAGCCGATGCAGATTGGGGCGAGCAGGAGGCTGAATTCTGAGGCTGAGAGGCAGAGAAGGAGAGAGAGAGCCCTTTGTTTCTACTGCGGAGCCCAGGGGCACATGGTGAGAGCTTGCCCAGAGAGAGGCCAAGCAACTTCAGTAAGACCCCCAGGGCAAGCAGCTGAAACAAGAGCCATCTCCGCCTCTGCTTCCAACCAGGGAAACTCCATCGGTCTCCCTCCACAGAGCTCAGCAGGGAGACCATCAATCAATTAAGGAGGGCTCATTCTGAGGATTCCAGGCAAGGCTTTTACTACTTACCCATAATAATGCACATCAGCCCAGAGCACCAGATCAAGCTAGAGGCCATTGTGGATTCCAGAGCTTCAATCAATTTTATTGATGTGCAGACCATACAAGACTTCAACATCCTCACCAGAGAATTGCCATGTCCCATAGAAGTGGAGACCATTGACGGCCAGCCCCTCAAGGCAGGGCCGATTAGAAGGCTCACAGAACCGGTGCAACTGACAACGGGAGACCACACTGAGTGGATCCAGCTTTATGTCACTGCATCGCTTAATGTGCCTGTAATCCTAGGCACACCTTGGCTGAGGATCTACAACCTGTTGCTGAACTGGACTACAGGAGCAATCTCCTTCCCAGCTAAGGAATGCCAGCACCACAAGATTCAAGCCGCTCTCCGCTCTCCAGCAACCAATGCAGTCACGGAAGCAGGGGGGGTCCAGTTGCCAGCCAAGTATGCAGATTTTGCAGATGTTTTCAGTGAACAAGAGGCCACGGCACTACCCCCCCATAGGGACTGTGATTGCACCATTGAGTTGATACCAAGAGCCAGGGTTCCAGCAAGGAAACAATATCCCATGTCTCCCAAGGAACTAGCCACCTTAAAGGATTACTTGGACACTAATCTCCAAAAGGGGTTCATCCAACCATCTACGTCCCCAGCCTCTGCTCCTACCTTCTTCGTACCAAAGAAGCCTGACCCGTTGGCACCTGCAACCCAGGAGACACCCATGAGAGTGGTCCATGATTTCAGTTCCCTCAATAAAATAACAAAAAAAGAATCCTATCCTCTGCCTTTAATCTCGGATCTGCTAGACCGCTTACAGAAGGCACACATTTTTACCAGGTTGGATCTCAGGAGTGCGTACAATCTGATCCAGATGAAAGAGGGGCACGAATATCTGACTGCCTTCGACACCAGGTTTGGTAAATTTGAGTACCTTGTTTTGCCCTTTGGCTTGTCTAATGCAGGAGCCATATTTTCCAGATTTATGAATCAAGTTTTCTCTGATTTACTAGATAAGTATCTGGTCATTTATCTAGATGACATATTAATTTTCTCTGAGGATGCTACAACTCATGTAACCCATGTACGTAATGTCTTACAAAGACTGAGAGAGAACAGGCTGTTCGCCAAGCTAGAGAAGTGTGCCTTTGATTTAACTGAATTACATTTCCTGGGCTATAAAGTCTCAACAGAAGGCATATCCATGGATCCTTCTAAGGTCCAGGCAATTCTCTCTTGGCCACCTCCCCGAAATGTTAAAGAGATACAAAGATATCTAGGATTTTGCAATTTCTATAGGCGGTTTACAAAAAATTACAGTGGTAAGGCTAGACCCCTCACAGAGCTTTTGAAGAAAGGATCAACATTCATTTGGGGGGAGAGACAGCAAGCAGCCTTCCAAGAATTTAAGCAACTCTTTGCATCCCAGCCGCTGTTAAGACACCCTGATCCCACAAAGCAATTTATAATGCATTCAGATGCTTCAGATATTGCCATTGGGGCAGTGTTATTGCAATATACAAACAAAACCGAGAGTACATTGCTTCCTTGTGCCTTTTTTTCACGCCTGCTCTCACCAGCAGAGAGAAACTATGATGTTTTTAATAAGGAGTTGCTGGCAATTAAAGCAGCATTCCAAGAGTGGAGGCACTGGCTGGAAGGTGCAGCCCTTCCTGTGAAAGTTTGTACCGATCACAAGAATTTACAGCTTCTACAAAACACCAGATCCCTCACCCCACGCCAAATCAGATGGAGCCAGTTTTTCTCCCATTTCAATTTTGTTATTTCTTATGTGCCCGGGGCACAAAACTGCTTGGCAGATGCCCTGTCTTTATCCTTTCAGGCAACCCCTGCCACTCACCAGGAGGTACAGGCTACTATATTACAACCTCACAACTTTGATCAGTCTATGAGGGGGAGCCAAACAGAGATTTTAGCAGCAGGCAGACAAGCAGAGGACCTATTTACAAGAGTCAGAGCTCAGCAGCAACAGGATCCGTATGCCAGGGCCAGGATGGATGACCTCCAGAGGGCCCCGCAAGACACCGCCTCACCATTCAATGTGGAGGCAGAAATCCTCTGGCATAGTGGGCGATTATATATTCCCCCTTCATTGAGGGAAGAAGTACTGAGACTTTGCCATGACCACCAAACGGCAGGCCACGGAGGTGTTTTCAAAACTCTCCATAGAGCTCTGAGAGACTACTGGTGGCCTAAGATGGCTGCAGACATAAAGGGTTACGTTGCTTCTTGTCACACCTGCAGACGAGCCAAGCCTCTCCCAGGGAAGCCCACAGGACTCTTGCAACCCCTACCCACCCCCAGTAGGCCTTGGGATACAATCTCCATGGATTTCATCACTGATTTACCCCTGGTCCAGGGGCTGACTTCCATACTAGTGGTGGCGGACCTTTTCACAAAGATGGCGCATTTTATTCCTTGCAAGGGCCTCCCATCTGCACCAGCCACAGCACAGTTCTTCATAGACCACATTTTTAGGTATAGAGGCATGGTGAATCACTTGGTGAGTGACAGAGGCCCACAGTTCACTTCCAGGTTCTGGAGGGCCCTTTTCCAGTCATTAGGGGTCCAGATCCACCTGTCATCAGCGCATCATCCTGCCAGTAATGGGCAGGCTGAGAAAATTAACCAATGGTTACAGCAGTATCTCAGGTGTTACACCACTTATCAGCAAGACAATTGGCCAGCCCTGCTACCCATGACAGAATTTACGTATAATAATTCTGTACAGTCCTCTACCAAGATGTCCCCTTTCCAGGCACTCTATGGGGTTAACCCTCGGGTGTTGCCCACCTCCTCCCAGCAGGGAACTGTCCCAGCCGTGGCTGATTTTCTTAAAGAGCAACAAGCCGCACAGGAGTTGTTAAAGGAGCAGCTGAACAGGGCAAAGAGTGCTTACAAGAGGGCTGCAGATGCTCATAGACAAGAGGGGCCAGCGATTGCGGTAGGAGACAAAGTGTGGCTCTCTACCAAGTTTTTGAACTCTACCAGACCCTCCAAGAAATTGGACTCTAAGTTTGTGGGCCCTTTCACTATGGCGCAGCAGATAAATCCAGTGGCTTATCGTTTACAGCTCCCAGCATCCATGAAAGTCCACCCAGTGTTTCACAGAGCCTTGCTAGCCAAAGACCCTCCCCCAAGTAACTTGCGATCGCACCTACCCCCACCACCTCCAGTAATTGTGGAGGGGGAGGAGGAATACGAAGTTGAGGACATTCTGGACTCTAGGAGGAGGGGAAGGGGCATCCAATATTTCATACACTGGAAAGGGTACCCTGAGGAAGAGTGCATGTGGGAGAATGCCAGTGATGTACATCCTCCAGCATTGGTTCATCGTTTCCATCAGCTTTTTCCTCACAAACCCAAGCCTCGCACTCTACCCGAGATTCCTCTTTTGGCTGAGCAGGCCAAAGAATCCCAAGCAGAAGAGTTCATGAGTGTGCACCTCCCCCCCCCCCACCTGAAGCCTTGACTCCAGTTACCGAGGAGGTTGGGGAACCACAGCCCTCCACCTCGGGCTTACATTTCCCAGGGGGGAGGGGGGATGACTTTTCTAATTATCTAGCTATTTTCCAGCAGCAGCCACCTGGGCCAGAAGCGTTATCAGACCTGGAGAGGAACACTGATTCGTCCTTGGAGGAGTTTTCCTTTGAAGACTTTCCATCGTTGCCCAGTTCCCATGGGACCTTAGAAGCAGACGGCGAATCTTATCAAGACTCTGGAGGGGAGGGGGCTGAAATGGAATGTGAATCTGGAGGGGAGGGTGATGTCATGAGTAAGGATGGCCAGCAGGGGGCTCCCATCCAGACTGTTAAGCACATGCGTAGCACTGAGGAATTGGGCAGCCAGTCAAAGAGACACAGATCGGGACCGCCTTAATACTTCGGGGCTTATATGTCTGGTTTTTTCCCATGCTTCTTCAGTTTGTTAGGATTCCTGTTATGTACAAGCAATAAAACATTAGAGACCAGTTCCTTGTCTCAGCGTGGTTCATGGCTGTTAGGACAGGCCGTTCAGGGTCAGGGTGGGATAAAATAGGTTCAGCTGTGAAAAGAGCCTTCAACCGATCAAAGGCAGCCTGACAGGCAGGAGTCCAATTGAGCACGGCCCCCGGGTTCTTCACCTTGCGTGTTTCCCCGACCCCCTTGGTGTGCAACAAATCAGTCAGGGGCAGAGCAATCTCCGCAACCCCCTGGACAAAGGATATGTAAAAATTGGCGAACCCCAGAAAACTTTGAAGCTGACACCGGGTTTGTGGGTGCTCCCAGTTGAGAACTGCCTGAATCTTTTCAGGATCCATTTCAATACCCTGATCAGAAATTCTGTAGCTCAAGTAATCCAAGCGAGACTTATGGGATTCACACTTAGAAAGCTTAGCATAAAGCTTAGCTTTTCTGAGTTTGGTGAGAACTTGTTTGACAAGCTTCTCATGTTCCTTTTCAGTCTTACTGTAGATGAGAACATCATCCAAATAAACCAACCCCCCCTTAAACAAATGGTCATGTAACACCTCATTGATCAGTTGCATGAAAACACCTGGGGCCCCTGCTAGACCAAAAGGAAGGACCTTATACTGAAAGGAACACAAGGGGCAGTTAAAAGCTGTTTTCCACTCATCCCCCTCCCAAATGCAAATGTGATAGTATGCTTTGCGGAGGTCAAGCTTGGAAAAGACTTTACCAGTACATAAATGTGCTAACATATCTTTTACAACAGGCAGAGGGTATTTGTTCAAAAGTGAGGCTGAATTTAACCCATGATAGTCCGTACATAGTCTAAGGGTACCATCCTTCTTTTCGCGGAATAACACGGGAGCCCCAACTGGCGAGTTTGCTGGTTCAATGAAACCTCTAGCCAGGTTTTTGTCAATGAACTCCCGCAATGCCCCCAGTTCCTTCTTAGTCATAGCATAGATCTTTGGCTTGGGTAAGGGGACATCTGGAAGAAGCTCAATGGCACAGTCAGTTTTGCGATGGGGGGGTAATTGGTCTGCCTCCTCCTCCCCAAAAACGTCAGCAAAGTCACAGTACTTGGCAGGCAGCCCTTCCATGGGCAGAGCAGGAGACTGAGGGTCGACAATTTCAGCCCTCCCCGCCCCCACAGTGATGGACTTCCCCACAATAGGAGCCTGGTAGAATCCATCATCAAACGTAATAGTACGGGACTTCCAATTGATGTATGGATTAGGGGTAGTTAGCCAGGGAATCCCCAAGACCACCAGAGGGTTTCCCACTGGAGTAACAATGAATTTGACCAGCTCCACATGTGTTCCCATCTGTAACGTAACATCCCAGTAAACTGGGTGGCCGGTCCCCCCCCCCCCCACCGTGGAACCATCCAATTGCTGAAAAATTAGTGGTTTTGGAAGGGGGAAGCAAGGCAGCTCCAACGCAGCGACTAAGTCAGAGTGGATCAAACATCTGGAACACCCCGAGTCGACCAAAGCCCAGACTTCGATGGTCTTGGAGCAGGAGCCCAACTCGATCTTTACAGCTAGGATGGGGCAGTCAGCACTCACCATGTTGGTATCGCGCCCATTCTCCACCACCTGTCCAACGGCGCTGTCTAAGACAGGTGGAAGTCATTTCCCACCGGCTGTTCATGGGTGGTAAAAGTGTCTCCTGCGAGGTAGACATCGTCCCCCTCCTCCACGGATGCTTTTGCCCCCGCCAGCTGACAGGGAGGGTTAGGTGTCTTCTGCGGAGGTTTAGACGGGCGATCCGCAGTCTTAGTTTTGTGACATTCTGCAGCACGGTGGCCTGCCTTGCCACATTTGATGCATTGCCCTCGGGCAAAATGTCTGTTTCTCGTCATCCCACCCTGTGGCAGACGGCTGTCTCAGGCCCTTTCCACTGGAGGGAGGCTTGTCCCTCTTAGTGGCTTGCATATAGGTACGCTGGGCATATTCAGCTTTTCCAGCGAGACAGATCCAATCATGAAGTGAGTCCGGATCATCCCTGCACAGTGCCCATCTCAATACTTCTCGATTGAGCCCGTCTTTAAACTTGTCTATCAGGGTAGCTTCAGACCACTCAGAAACTTTACCTGCCAATACCTTGAATTGCAGGGCATAATCAGCAACTAACTTCTGCCCCTGAACAAGTTCCTTTAGAGCTTCTTTAGCCCTTGCCTTAGCCAGGGGATCCTCGAAGTACTGTCTCAAGGTGGCCAAAAAAGCATCGAAGGCACCAAGCACTGGGGCTTTCACCTCAGATAACTGTACATACCAGTCAGCAGCTCTGCCTTTCAGCTTTGTGGCAACAGCTGAGATTTTTGCCCCTTCCGAGGTGAAGCAATGTCCATATTGCTGCATATAGTTTGCAGCGTTGGTAAGGAAAAATGACAAATTTGTGGGGTCCCCATCAAACTTTATGGGAAAGTCCTTAGCGACCCCGCCAACTGGCACAGCTGCAATCGGTGGCTGAGCCAGGGTCCCTGCTGACACCGGAGTGGGACCCTGAAGACTCGGGGAAGAATCCCATGGCCGCCCCCACCCTCTTGTTGCTGGTGACGGAGGAGGGGGGACGGTGGGTCCCATTTGAGTACCTGGACTACCAACAACCTTCACCAGGTCCCCCACCACAGCCGAAATGGATCATAGCATATGCTCCATAGACTCGATCTTTGCTTCGAAGACTCTGATCCTGTGAGGTGTGACCGAGTCCTTCAGCCCTGGTGCCTCAGGCTGCCGGCTTGCCGACACCGCGGTGGATTCCCTCTTGGGAGTCAGGGGGTAACGTAGCCTCCATGAGGTGTGAGACGTCCCCGGCCAGGGGTCTCCCATGGTACCCCACATCATCTCTGGGGGAGGGGTACCAGTTGTTACAGGCTGTTCTGGCTCCCCCCTTTCCATCAGATCCCCCAACTCCAGGCTGCAGCTGGACTCTCTGGAATAGGGTGCGAGGTGGGATGGGAGGGGGCTCAGGTCCCTGCTTGGAAATGCTGACTCCAGGAACTGTCTGGTCGCATCGCCAAAGCCCGTGGACTCTTTCCTCGATTCTGCCATCGCTAACTTCTTCTTTTGCAAGAAAAATTTCTTGGTAGAGACTAGAGAGGTTTTTTCATTAAATGATTCTCAGCTTTATGTAATGATTGCCTGAACCCAAATAAAATGCTCAGACTCAAAATCAAAGTTTAAGTTCTGATTTTATTTAGAATAGAGTGCGAACAGAAAGAAAGCTGAGAATGAGAAAAGCGTGCCTAAAGTCAAACTAAAAAGCCCCACTACAAACAGCGTCCCACCCACCCCCTTCATTCATTACCATCCCACATTCCCAGGTGCTCCTAATGAGCTCTGCTGATCAACGGGCAAAAAGACCTTGACATTAAAGAGATAACCAAAACACATTCCTCCATGGCACAGGCAGACACAACTCCCTGTACAAGGTTTATCAGCAGCACCCTCCCAGCCAGGAACGCGCGTCAACATCTGGCATGTGAACAGCTACGATGTACAACAACATTGAAAAGGTGAACCTGACACTCCATCTCATGTCCGTCTCATCTCCATCTCCATCTCATCTCCATCTCTGCCTCCATTTCCATCTCTGTCTCATCTCCATCTCATCTCCGTCTCATCTCCATCTCCATCGCATCTCCATCTCTATGATTTTTTTTTCTATGACCATAATGATCTATACGAAACGCTCTGTTTTCAGCTCTCTTGTATGCTTATCTGATACTTGAGTTCTCCCTCTCAACTACCTCCTGTCACAATGAAATCTAACAATTGTTTTTGTACATTTTATTGCATTCGGTTTGGTAAGTGAATTCCATAGCAGTTCGAAAACATGCCAATGTGAGTAGATCAATAGGTACCGCTTCGGCGGGAAGGTAACGGCGTTCCGAGTCGTCATGCTGGCCACATGACCCGGAAGTGTCTATGACAACGCCGGCTCCAAGGCTTAGAAACGGAGATGAGCACCGCCCCCTAGAGTCGGATTCGACTGGACTTTACGTCAAGGGAAACCTTTACCTTTACTAATGTGACATCAATAACCTTCCTCTGTCTTTCAGCTTTAAGATGGCCCCACGTAACACCTGTAAAAAGTGAAATGAAATTATCTTTCAGTGCAAGTAAGACAATATAACCCCCCTCCCTCCAATGTTTGACACTGATAACTTTCACATGTTCTAGGTAGCTGCTTTGGTTTCCCAAATGCACTGTGATTCACTGAAGAGAAATAGAAATACTTAAATATATTAAGTAATTGTTCATATCATAGAATCAACTCTTCCTAAAACAAGATTTTCATAACCTCCTCTTCTCACCAGCAATAATTTTATTTGAAGGCGCTTACACTCAAATTAAGGAGATATAGTAATTGCATTCTGTAATGAATGATTTACAACATAAGAAGAATGCAGGACCATAAGTGTGCCTCTGATAGATCAGGCCAAGGCCCATCCTAGTCAAGCACTTTGTTTCTCATGGTGGCCAACTAGAAGCCTGTGAGGTCGTGTACCTTTCTTTCATCGTTGTTCTCTTGAAACTGGGATTGGGAGGCAAGCTGTTTCCAACTCAGAGATAACATCAAAACTCCTCCATGTATTGATCCAGCCTTCTTTTAAAGCTATCCAAGTTAGCAGCCATCATCATGTCATGTGGCAATCCCACAGTTTAATTTTGTCCTCTGTGAAGTACTGTTCTCTTTTATATGTGTTAGATTGCCTTCCAATCAGCCTCACTGGATCACCCTGATCCTGGTATTTTGATTGACAGAAAACATTCTCTCTGTCCACTTTCTTCAGTCCATGCATGATTTTATACATCTTAGTCATGTTCTCCTTAATCCCTGTTTTTTTTCCCAATTCTAGCCTTTTCTTCTAGTCATTTGTAGTAGAGGGCAACCAAAACCTAATCATTTTGATTGCCCTCCTCTATATCTTTTCCAGTTCTAGTAAACTCTTTTTCAGGCATGGCAACCCAAACTAGATACCGTACTTTGGAAGAGAACACACCATAGTCTTCTGTAAGGGCACTGCAGTGTTAGCATTTTTGTTTTCATTCCCCAGAATCGAATGTGTCTTTTTCATTACTGCTGCAGACTGAGTTAACATCTTCACTGAGCTGTATACTTTGATCCAAATAATTTTTTCCTGGTTAGTTAGAGACAGTTGAGATCTAATCCCTATGTGTAGGATTTTTTGGCCAGTATACATTACTTCACTCTTAAATAAAATTACATTTAACATTCCATTTGGTTGACCATTCATCCAGTTTAAAGAGATCCTTCTGGAGTCCTTTACAATCACTTTTGGTTTTTGCCACCCTGAATAGTATCGTATAATCTGCAAACTTTGCCAGTTCACTGCTTGATTCTAAATGAGAACCATTTATAGTATAAACAAGTTCAAAAGCACTGGTCCTAATATATATCCTTGAGGGAATCCACTTCTTACCCCCTCCATTGAGAAAATTGTCCGTTTATTCCTATGCTTCACTTTTTTAATAATAATTTTATTAAGTTTAGAACAAAGATAAAAACTACAAAAAAGCAAAAAACTACAAAAAGAAAAAGAAAACTAAACAAGTGAGAAAACACAAGATGAAAAAAGATTTTTTAAAGATGTTACATAAAGAAATGACTTCCGACTTTTAACTGCAAGAATATACAATTCTCCATAATCAATCCTTTACTCTATGTTAAACCAAAATCACATTATTTCTATAAATCATTCCATTAGCAAATTATAAAGATCATGAAATACAATTGTTCCCCCCACTTATATTAAAAGAAAAGAAAATATATAAACCACCTAAACAACCTCCCCCTGAAAAAGAACACTTATTTAATTACTTCCTTCCTACCACTATTCTATACATTCCTGTCTAGTATAATAAAGATCAAACTAAAAAAAGCAAATAAATTTTCTTCTCTTAATGTTACAGTTATTACAGTCTTAATCATATTAAACCTAAACATTTATTATTTACCTTATTAATCTCAATCCACATCCTTAGAGGAATAACATCAAAGAATAACATCAAACAAGCCTTAAAAATAATCCAAATGAACATTCTCAAACCCTTACCCCACTTCGAAATAAACCAAATCATTCACATATTTCCAAAATACACACAGGGCATTTTTCACAAAAAGATCAGACAGCCCAACTGCCCCCCTTAAATACTCCAACGTCTCAGCAAAAAGCCTCCCACAGATAACAAACCCCTCCTTTCCACAACATTCCATCAGAGCAGCAACACTTATAGTTTGCAATTTGATCTGTCCCTTTAATTTCTTCCAAACATCTTCCGACATTTTGATGAAAACCTTGATCTTGCTGTCAATAGAAACCTTTGTATCATTGTTAAGATCATCAATTCCTTCCATGACATCCCCAGCCAGATGCCACATTTCAAAGCTAATATTTTCAACAATGTTCCAAATATCTTGCATAATAACTTGGCAAGTCAGGGAGAATTTGTTTCAGGTCTTGATGGAACTCTGAGCAGGTCTGCTTGAAATCTTCCATGTTTCACTCAGTAAATTATGGCGCCCCCTTAAGCACTTAACTGGAGAAAGTAGAATGGAATGGAAAGTTTCCAAAACTGTTTACATAAGTACTGTAAAAGGCTGGTAAGACACAGTTCCCCAGGGAAAAATAGCAGCAGAAAACTGAAGATTCAAAACAGGAGATTCAACATATAGGGAAATTTTAAAATCTTCAAATTCAGTAAAGAAATAATAACAGGGAGACAAACATTTACTTTCAATCCTCCTCAATATGTGGATGGAAACAAGCCAAAACTTAAAAAGATTCTTTTTAAAAGTTAATCCCAAAAATAATGATAAGCACCAGAGAGATTGCTTCTCCTTACTGTAAAAAGCCTCTCTTAGGGTACATAAACTTAAAAGAAAATATAAATTGGGTGATTTAGAAATGGGGTGGCTGGTCTTAGTGTCCCTTTAAGGCTACAGCGCGGCTTGGAAATGGTGATGTCCCAACCTTCCGTCGTCTCTTACCAGATTAGAGCTAATGCTGTTTGCAATCTTCTGGCTGCAAGATAACGTTCAGGAGTACAGATGGGATGATTCTGAGCAATTTCTATCCATGAAAATGCTCCAGGGCTTCAGGAAAAGCCTGCCTGAGCCCCCCCAAAAAGCCACGTTGTCAGATCTACCTGTGGAGCCTATGAGCACAGCTGTTTAGACCACCATATTCCCACCGGAAGTCCTATGCTTCACTTTTCTTTTTCTTTCAACCAATTACCAATCCATCAATGGGCATGTCCTCTTATCCTGTCACCATGGAGTTTACTTAAGAGTCTTTGATGAACAGTTTTGTCAAAACTTTTTGAAAATCTAAGTATGTTGTGTTAACAAGGACATTTCTATACCTATTTGCATGCCTGTTGATCCTTGCAAAAAGTTGTTCAGGCAGGATTTAGCTTTGATTTTCCTTCAACAATGCCCAGTTACTTTACCTTGGATTATCATTTTTACCAATTTGCCAATACAGGTAGTCCTCACTGAATGACCACTCGTTCATCAACCATTCGAAGGTACGACAGTGCTGAATGAGGGGGACTTCCGACAAGTCCTCATAGTTGTGGTCATTGCAGCATCCCCATGGTCACATGATTGCGATTTGGATGCTTGGCAACCAGCTTGCAATTATGATGTTGCAGGATTCCACAGTCATGTGATCACCATTTGCAACTGACAAGCAAAGTCAATGGGGAAGCCAGCAGGAGGTCGCACAGGATTTGCCTAATGACAGCAACTGGGACTGCTGCAACTGCTGTTGTAAGTTGACACAGTCATGTAATGTCGCACTTTATGACTGCATTGCTTAGTGACAGAGTTGCCAGTCCCAATTATCATTATTAAATGAAGACTACCTGTAATTTCATGGATCTTCTCTGAGTCCCTTTTTAGATATTGGTGTCATATTGGCTACCTTTCAGTCCTCTGACCCTGAAACTGACTTGAATGACAAGCTATATTTTTGCTAGAAGTTCAGCGTTTCACATTTGAGTTCTTTAAGAATACTCAGACAGATATCACCAGAGTGTGGTGATTTGTTATAATATAATATCTTAAGAGGCTCTACAATGTCTTCTCTTGTTACATCAAATTGTTTTAATTGTTCTGATTTCCTCCCTGAGAAAATCAGTACAAAAGCAGTCATTGGTCTTCTACCTTTGTCAGTAAAGACAAATGCAGAGCATCCAATCAATTGTCTGCAATCTCTATATCATCCTTGAGGATCCCTTTCCCTGCTTTGTCATCTAATGGCTGAACTGCTTCGTCAGCTGTTCCTTTGCTTCAAATGTGTTTTAAAATTACTTATTGTCCTCCAAGATTTTTTCCCCAAGGGTTCCTCAAATGCTTTCTTGATTTTCACAGCTTCTTGGACATGATTGGAAAGCCATGTTGACTTCTTTCTGGGTTTGCTTTAACTCTTTTTTACATTGTGGATTATGTTCTAGTTGAGTGCCAATTGTTGTGGTTTCAAATAACTTCCAGGTGCTATGAAAAGATACAGCCCTTTTTATTATTCCTCTTATTCTCTGTTACAACAGTCCCTTCATTCTGAGAAGTTTCTCCTTTTGTTGTGAAATGTGATTGTGTTGGATCCTGCCAACAGTTTTCCATTTGCATATATGCTAATTATAATATCATTATGGTGACCGTGTCCTATGAGCTCTACCAGAGCTACAACCTGCACTATATTATACTCACCATTTAGGATTACATTTAGGGTTTCCTTGCCTTAGTTGGTTCCAAGACCAATAATTTTTGATGTCTAGAAATTGGATTTTTTAAATAAATTAACCCAATCTATGTGAGGCTAATTGAACTCCCCCATTCTTACAATAACTTCTCCACTGCATGCCTCAATATTTTCATCAGGTGGACAAAAGCATGTCCTTAGATCTAATTTATGTGTATGGCTAGATATCACCAACTATAGAGATTACGTGGAGGAATCTGGTCTTCCAATGTTTTCTAGTCTATTACAATTTATACCTTCCTTGATACAAAAAGCAACAACTGCTACAGTGCCCTTTCCCGGTCCTTTCCATAAAGTTTGTCTTCATGAATGACTGTATCCTCACTGGTTCTTTCCATGCCATCAAGTTTCTATTATACCCATTATATCTATGTTCTCGTTTATAACCAAGTACTCTAATTGCCACATCCTGGCTCAGAGACTTCTAGCATTGGTATAGAAACACCTATCTACCATTTCCATTTTCAAATGTTGTTGGCATGAATCTTTTCCCCAACCCTGTGGTCTCCATTTCATCTCCTGATTGACATGACTACCATTAATACATATTCAGCATTGATCCTATCCTTTTTACTGTAGTAATTCCTGAAATATCTGGCAATCTTAACTAGTTGCTGCCCTGGATCTATCAGCTTCCTTCCAGGTGTCAGTTTAAAAACTGTCTGCCACTTTGTGCAAGTTATATGGCAGCCTGATTCCATATCAGTTCAAGTGGAGCCCTATTCAAGTTTTGAGATTAACTCAAAACGTTCCCCAGTGTCTAAAATATCTAGGCCCCTCCACCTCCAAAGTAGACCACAGTAGACTGCATTCTCCCCAATCTGCATTCTCTACAACCTATCAGTTTATCTAGATGATATGTGATGTTCCCAATCTCCATATGAGGGGCATGGGGTGGGCAAGTCACCATGTGATCTACATGCCTGCCACATACCCAACTGCCTGTTTTTTTAATGATCAAATCATCCATAACCATACGCCCTCTATTCCCCAGAAGAATAACCTGTAAGTCCATGATTTGATTCCCCCTATAGGAACATGATCCTCAGATTGAAGTCCTCTCTCCCCAACACCCTAAGCAAATGGTCATCCTGGAACTGGGGTAAAACAATCAATTCCTGGAAGATCTCATCTGTATATCCCTCCAGCTGTCTCAGCATCTCCAGATCAGTCATTTCAGTTTCAAGGGAATGGATTTCCTAAGAGTTAGGAACTTCATGCACAAAATACTAATCTATGACTTATGTCCAAAGGGGAGATAGTCATGTTTGACCTTCTGTGCGGTAAATTGGAAAGCATCTCCTCCCTTGCTGGTCTTCTATCTTCATAGAGGTTATTGTGTATTTTTCTTTTTTAGAAAAATACCACCATTGTATAATACAGTAGCTGCAGAGTCCACTGTGTATACTTGAAGAATAAATACAATTTGTCCAACATCTACTCTAGTCTGTCACCAGTAAATCCAAAGCTTCGTAAGTCCTTTTCTAGACATTTGCACCCAAGACAGCATTCGTGACTTGACATTTTTTATGAAAACAGAATACAGATGGATACTAAAAGAAGAGGCTTCAATTGACCAGTAGTGATATGAAGCTGAAGCTTGGGAGTTAGAGTTATACTACAGTAACTGGAGTGCCTGAAGCAACTGTTTATATTCTTATCTATGAGAATTTTTCTTAAGAAGTAAAAGCACAAGATTTCAGAGGGACACTACACTAAACTGGATCTAACAGAGTTTTGAAAATGGCATTTATTAGGATTCTTTGCTAACTGTCCCAACATCTTTACTGTACCATGCAGATGACAAGGAGCAAGGCACCTAGCAACCAGCTTGCAAGCTATTTTTGACATGTGCTGTATATAGGATTTTCTAAAACATTTCCTTCTTTAGGGCTTGGAGTTTGAGAGGCATTTCCTCTAACCTTCAGTTAATTGGCACATTAAGAACAGTTGTCAAATATCAATGGAACAGCCCATTGACTGAATCTGTCCATTAATAAGTTTAGTTCTCTCTCTCTCTTTTAAATAATTTTATTTATTACAATTATACAGATAAAAACTAATACAAACTGGAAAAAAAAATAAAAAAGAAAGAAAAGATAGAAAATGCAGAAAAGTATAATATAAAAGGAAGAATAGGAAAGAGGGAAAAAATAATATAACGAAGAAAGGAAAGAAAATATAAAGAAGTAACTTTCCCCTTCATCACAACAAGTATAAACAATTTGAACAACTTGTCACTTTCTCTTAAAATACAACAAACAATCTCTTCTTCCCATATCCCATCTTTATCTACAGACCAGGGTTTCTTAACCAGGGTTCCTTGGAGCCCTAGGGTTCCGCAAGAGGTCATTGGGGGTTCCTTGGGAGATCATGATTTATTTTTAAAAATATTTCAAATTTGGGCAACTTCACATTAAAGAGGTAAGTTTCAGTCTTTATGTTTAGTTTATGAACACTGTCAGTGCATACATACAGGCCTACACATGAAATGAATATAATTCTGTAATTTGTGTTCTATATTTGAGCCTGAATGTGCAGGGGTTCCCCAAGACCTGAAAAATATTTCAAGGGTTCCTCCAGGGTCAAAAGGCTGAGAAAGGCTGCTATAGACAAATCCTTAAAACCTCGTCATTCAATCCTGGTCAGCAAAAGTCCATTAAGGGTTACCAGAAATAACATCTTGTTGGAAGGATTCAAGCACCCCCCCCCCACACTTCTCTTTTGAATTGCCATTTTCGAACCATGTCTTAACCCGATAGGTGCTTCCCCCAAAAAACACTTCCCCAAAATCGCATAAGAAGCTGGAAACTCCAGGGCAAAAGACTAAGATAGGAGGGAAATGACTTAAACATAAAGAATCGCAATAGAATAATAGAATGAGCCATAAAAGGACCTCCTGATAACCTAATCAAATTCCCCACAAGCCAATCAAGACAGGAAACTGAGAGGACAAAGGCGGAGAGGCAACACCTTAGCATAAGAAAAGGAAAAGGGGCTTCCCTTCACAATAACAATAGTCTAAACCCAGTGGGAAAAAGCCACAGCCCTGCAGAGAGCTTAATTGACTAAAGAACAAGAAACCACAGAACAATAGGGGGTACAACCACAGGAATGCCTCTGATATTTGATCAATTTCACTGTCTTAGAGAGTGCCCCCTTCCAGGAAACTAAGTGTGCTCCGGCTAAGACAAAACATCATCTTTCATGCTCTTTTCACTAACAAAAGACCTGCATCCCTATATAAGGAGCTGGTGGGGGAATTCAAGTGTGTCCACTTCCCACAGCTGACTTCTCTGTATTTCACGCTCTGGGACAATAAAGCAATCACCTCTGTTCAAGCAACTGCCTGCATATCTTCATTCCTGTCTCAGAACGGACCCTAGTAAAGTTTCCTTCCAACAATCTATTTTAACCTTGATCAAATAAACCAACTTTATATTCCTTCCCTTTACTTTTAACAATCTTGGTCTTTAATCCCTTCAAATAATGTCCTAGAACTTGATTTCTTTTCTTTTTTCTTTGTCCATTCTCACCAAGTGGGCAAAGTTCTCAAAACTTTGACAGATCTTCTTTGCAAATCCAGTTTAGGAAAATTATCCAAGTCATTCCCCTGATTTATTTGTATGTCCCTTTTAAATATTAAAACTTCAGCTGGTTTCATTTGTCTATCCAGTATTTCATTTTTTTTTCCAGATTGTTCTTGTAGCCAGTCATTTTTAATTCCATGTTCAAATCTATTTCCATCTTATCTGGTAGAACTTGTTCCTTGTTTCCTTATGGAAAACATCGTTCACACACAGTTTATCTATGATGGCAGACATGCTTAAAATTAAATTCTGAGTCTATTGTTCACAAATATCCATCAGTACATCCAATGTTAAGGTGTTTTGCTCCATTCTGTATCAACAGGTTGAATAGGTGTTCTTCTCCTTTAATTATACTCTTTACTTCCTTCTGGCTCCTTCTAGTGTCCAACCTTCAAAATCCCATCCTATCATATTGTTTTTTTTCCAGAATTCAAAATACCAGCCATTTCCCACAGGAAGGATTCTTTCAATTAATTTCAAAATCCCATTTCAAGTCCATCTAGACCCTTGTCCATTTATAACTTTCCAAACCAACACTCTACTCATCCTTTTGCCATTTATTCCCCCAAATTGCTAAATCCTTAAGCTCATACTTAAAAACTTCTTTCATTCAGGACTGAAGGAAACTCCACCCAGTGAATGCCATCAAACTTGCCCTTCTGAAGGTTCTTAATATTTGAAAAGTAGTAAATAGGTAATTCTAAAAGTGATTAAGAAATGAAGCTAGACAGAGCTTTATATCCATATAGGCTACATTACGACAGTGGGCATAATTGGAATTCCTTGATTCCCAGCTGCTCCACTCACCAGCCGACCACAAAAACTCTGGTTCCTGCAGTCTACTCACAAGGAGCAGCTGTCAGAGTACATGTGGGTGATCCCACTATCTTGCCTTTCTCCAGAAAGTTTTTGCCAGCCAGGATCTGTCCTCTGGCCACTGATTTTGGCCGTAATGCCATCCCTGCTCCTTCAGGGACATCTAGTTTACCATGTCCTCACCGGATGTCTGGCTCTTATTCTCTCAAAATGTTGCTTTGAAGAACTGGAGCTCCATTTCCACACTTTAATAATTAAATTGCACATTGCTTTGTCCTACATAGTTCACATTTTCCACAAAGCAAGTCTAGTTGGAAAAATCCATTTGCTGAAAATGTGGCAATCAAGTCCATATGATGCCAAGTAGGTGCCTATTTCAGTTAATGAGTATTAGTTCCATTCTGTGTTCCCATTTAGGCAAAATCTTGCAAGTTACCATTTAACCTGAAATGACTAATAGTAACGACAAAAGCAGCTGATATTAATATTTTAATATCAACAATGGGTGTTATAATGGATTTTATTTTCCTATAAATTCTTGGGCCATTTAAATCTATTTATGATTATGATTTGAAAAATTAAGATTATTTAAATAAAAGTATTTTTCACAGTGAAGAATTTAAATTGATGATTATATGTGTGCAAAGTAGACTTGCAATACTACTTACTGTAAATCAGTAAATGTTATAGTATTGCATACTTCCCAATAACACAACTGAATTTCACCTATGAATTAGAATAACTTGTTTGGTCTAGAGCTGTATTAATCATTATACTGAATGAGGTACAGAGCACATAACCCAAGTAAATCTGGGACAATTGCCATAACAAAGGTTAGCAAATTTCACATCAGTAGAGACCCATAATGTCCCCTCAAATTTGCAGTTGTGTTCTTTAAAATCTCCTGCAGTTCAGATGACTTTGATGGCTTTTTATCATAAAATGGCATTCTGATAGCCTCTATAGATCCCTTCCTGTAAACTATTAAGTACCAGTACCTGAATAGCTTGTAAAGCTTATGCACTATATACAGCCATCCAAGTCCAAAGATCTATGAGTTCAATTCCCAGTAGAGAATTTCAACCCCAGAGAACAACATTTGACTACCCACATCTGAGATTCCCAATAAGCATGAAACAGGTAATGTGGTGCCTCCTGAAGCTCATTTTACCCCAAAATACCACACAAGATATACACTATGTAAAAACAGAGAAATCTGCCCTCCCTGCAAAGGAGATGATGGTGGAAGTCATATAAAATCCCATATATGGAGGCAAAACCTAATATAACCTCTGTAACTCTCTTAAGGGTCAGTGGGCTCTATCTACCATTCTGATAGCCTCCAGGAGTAGTGTAAGTTGTCATATTTTGTACTGCTTTTCCTATCCTGGGTGTCCTTCAGATGGTGTTGGACATTAACCTGGAGAGTTGCTGCTAGCCAGTAAATGGTACTGGATTACATTTGACAAACTGTCTAAAGTCATATAAGGGGATTATTTACACTTATTATTGTATCTTATGATACAAGACACTCCCATAAAAGTCATATCTGAGTAGTGGAGGATATTCTGGAACATTGGAGCATTATATGGAATATCTAGCTGGGTACTGAGATGTGGATTACTCTAACCCTGAAGGTTCCACTTGGATCACACATCTTGAATGGTAACATATGATAGACATCCCTTCTTTTCAATTTCTCTTTCTCTTTATTAGCCTTCTAAACCCATTGGCAATTATGCTACCTTAAGGCTATGCGTTGGGTCAAATAAACCCAGATATTTTTTCGTTTTATTAGCTTTATATCCCACATTTTCATTTAGGAGTTAAAGGCAAATACAGAATGCTCCCTCTTCCTCTTTTTACCCCCAACAACGCCATGAGGCAGGTTGAGCTGTGAGGGAATTACCATCACGTAGCAAGCTTCTGTGGCTGAAGGTGCATTAGAGCCCTAATATTTTTATCTGATGACCTCCTATTTTCCATGCAGGGAACCATCACAGCAGGACTATGAGGCAAATATTTGACACGACTGGACTTAATGTCAAGGGAAACCTTTACCTTATGCCAGGATAACAATTCTTCCAAAGAAGCTTGCCAGCTACTATGAAATAAGTAAAATAAACAACCGAATAAATATTGTTTTTTAAAAAATAACACAACTTATATGATCCTTCCCCTAAGGCAATTATTGATAATGGTCCAGATGTCAATGTGGAGGATGCTAGAGGATGATTCAAGGATAATCTTTGTTAGCCCCTCTCTTTTTCTTAACTGAGTTTCTTCCCTTGATGATATTGGCCTGTGGTAGGGCTCCTAAGTATATCAGAACTGACTTATCACATTTCCAAAATCAGAGAAAACTAAAAAAGTTGGCATCTGCAGTTCAAAGTCTGTGTGTGACCATGTTCTCTGCCTTTGATCACAGCAGTCTGTTTTGTTATCTGTTTTCCTCCTAATCTAAAAACCTGTTAATATGTTTTCTACTACAGATTAAGGTTACTATGGTAATTAATCATTTTGGCCGGGTGAAGAGGTTGAATTGTCCCTTTTTCAGATGTTAATTTTTGCACCTGGGGAGAAGAACTTGCCTGGACTTGTTTTAGTTTCAGTTTCCCTTCTGTGTAGGCTTGCAGAGAATATGCAGCTGAGAGAAATCTCTCCTCTCAGCAAAATTTAAATATGTTTGCTTTCTGTAAATAAAATTATTTTTATAGAAATGCCTGGTGTGTGACTTTTCTGATCTCTCCTGGGCCAATGCTTTCCTAGCACTCTGCAAACAAAACCTCTGATCCTTATTTTTTTTAAAAAAGTCCATCAGTTGAAGATCAGACTACCCCCCCCCCCGCCCCATGCTTCATATCAGCCAAACAGAATAGGAAGATCTTTAATTTCCTTTTAGCATCAAGCTACTGAGGGCGAGTCATGAGCAATTTCCTTTACCATAACACTACTGGAGAGCCAGCTCATTCTGAGCGGAATTTGAGCTGGAGGTGGATGATAATGACACAATCCTTGCTTTTGCTACTTTCAGAAAAAAGTCCAAGTATTTAGTTGTTTATCTGCCAGGCGTTTATGATCTTCTCCTACTTAATATATTGACATCATCCTGAAGTTTTAGAGAGGCCTGTTTCATTCTTTATTTATAAATTAATCTTACATTTCATAAATAAAAGTGTCTTATTTATTTTTAATTAGAGGCTATAACAAGCTTCTCAGTTTACTGAAATAGCACATTCTAATGTTCTTTGTCCCCACTCGATGGATTCAAAAATAATTCACTAGGAAGTCTTGGCAGATATTACAAACATGGGTGGCACTTGATTTCTTCTGCTATTTTTATACTGTCCACTGGATGCATCAACTAAATATGCTATAGAACTTTGTTGTTTATTTGTCCAGTCACTTCCAACTCTTTGTGACTTCATGGACCAGCCCACACCAGAGCTTTCTGTTGGTTGTCGCCAACCCCAGCTCCTCCAAGGTCAAGTCCATCACCTCTAGATATCATCCATCCATCTTGCCCTTGGTTGGCCCCTCTTCCTTTTGCCTTCCACTTTCCCCAGCATCAGCATGTAAATCCTGATGGATGCTGTCTATTTTATTTTAAATTTATCATAACTTTAGCAGATCTGAGCTGCAAAGATCTGCACAACCATAATATGGCAGTAAACAAATGGTCTAACCCTAGTGGCCATCTGGATTTTTGCCATCCAGATCTGAAGCTCTTTAGTTGCCAGTGTTTGCTCTCCAACTGCATTACACAAATGGATTTGGGGCAAATGTCTTCATGCTGCTGTATAATTCTCATTTGAGTAGGATTATAGGCTTGCTTTCATTGGAGTATTTTAAACACTGGAACTGGACCTTAGAAAAATGTTAGAAATAATACCTGTAGTATTTGTGTTTTCATATTAATGATGCTTGTGAGACAACAAAATTGAAGGGTAAGTGAATGGTGCTCATATTGATTTTGCCCCAAGAGCACTTCTTAAAGTTTTCTAATGACCAAAGCAGGCTTATTCTGAAGGCAGTCCAGTTTAACAGTATATCAGCAAAATGAATAGTGGGGATTGACCTGACACAAGCCGTTCTTCCTTGTGTCCTCCAAACATGCTGTAGTCTTGTAAGACCTCTTGTAAAACAGGTTTGGAAGGTTTTTCAGAAGTATGATTGGTGGAGAGGATAAGAAGGACCTCTTGTGGGGAGATCTGAGTGATAATGGATCTAATCAATAGTATTAACAAGGAGGAACTACAGAAAGAGCTAGACCGTCTTTAAAAACATTTTGAAGAGTAAGTATATTAAACTCCTCTCTCCTATGTGAGCTATTTGTTATTCTCATACCAAAAAGGAAAAAAAATGGAAATGATGGCCTTTTTCTTTAAAAAATGTAGTGATTTTTTAGTGGTAGTGGTATATTAACACGCTTTTAGTTAAACATTGCCGTAATGTTGAAATAACAGAATATGGAATGTTTTTTAAAGTTGTGTTATTAATTCATTTACTTGGCTGCTTTTGCAGGGGAATGTTTTCAAGGTTCTTGTAATATTGGTTATTTATTTGGCTTTTATAAGAAAACAATGGCCTTTTGGTGCAGTTTGTGCACTTAAGAACAGAAAAAGAAGAAAAAAGTATGTATCAAAATTATTGAGGTTATGAAAGTCAGTTTGATTTTTCCCCATCTCTTATCTGACTAAACATGCCTTTGAACATTTTTTTCAGGCTGACACCATTTAGGAGTAAACACCTGTGTCAGAAAGTATGTGCCATGCTGGTGGCACCACAATTATATGTTATTAATTTGTTCTAAGTCATGACAGAAAGCAGCAGTTTCCCGCTAACAGGTGGAATTTGTCATATTTCTCAGCTTTATTGGATAACAAAAAAGACTGAATTGGCTTTGCATCTCACTCTTTTGAACTGTTTGTGTTTACTCTGGTGGCAGGTGCTGACCCTGCTGAAATGTTTGTTTAATTTTCAGGTATAGCCTTTGGGAAGTATTGCTGTTTTGACTATTTGCAATACAGGAATCATATAGTGGCATATGTTAGACAGTATTTCAAAATCACATACAAATAGTTCCCAAAATGTAGGACATTTCCTTGAAGTGCACCAAGTATTAGCTACTTTGATTCCCTTTGGCAGAGGATTTTAGTGATCCAAATTGGAGGGCAAAAGTTATGTCATCACTTCATCAGTGCTCTAATCAGTTGACCTATGAACTAGATTATTGGTGGTGTCATTTTAGGTCAGGGCACAAGGTAACAAATTTAGAAGCAGACAAATTATAAAAAGAATTGAGAAGAGAGCCAGTATAAACATAGAAAACAAAAGAATACCAAAACAGAAGACTAGATGAAGTACATTTGGACAAATATCATCTTCAATTTCTCAGAAAATAAATAGATAGCATTTATCTCTCTGAAGAGATAAAAGTCTAGGAGATGGAGGGGTGTTGCAATATCATTTGATTTGGGGTTAGAAGTACAAAATTTCTACAGAAATCCCACATTATGAATAAAATAGTGAAATATGAAAGTGATTTTTCTTTTTAAAGTTTTAATACAATTTGGCTTTATGTGTTCGGATGGAAAATTGGGCGTCACACTTCTGGGGGAAGCATGGTGAACTGAAGATGTCTCTATGAAAGCATAGCCAACTACTGTGGCAAAGTCTAAAGAATTGGTGAGTAGACCGGTTCTTCGGAACCTCTCCATATAAGAAGAGGACAGGAGATCATCCACATGTGCTCTGGATGGCTGCTCCTTACAAGGAGACCACAGGATAGCAATCTTCCATGGGTTTGAGCACTGGGAGATGAAGGGAGTAGCCAACTTGCTCGCAACCGCTGTGGAGCCTTTTAAAGGACACCACGTTCACAAGCCTCACTTTCTAATAACTTTGGAAATTGCCTATTAACCATCTTAAAGCTATTAGAGACTTAATGCTGGGAAAGATGGAAGAAAAAAGAAGAGGATGACCAGCAGGAAGATGGATGGACTCAGTTACAGTGGTGATGGGTGCATTGTTGGAAGACCTGAAAGACCAGGTTAGGGACAATTCGTCATGGAGAACATTTATCTTTGTGGTCACTAAGTGTCAACACTGACTTGATGGCATATAACCCATTATCATTAAATGTTTCTTGGAAAAATGGAGGATTCTACTATTAAAACCTAAGTCGAGGCTTTTAAACTTGAACTGCAGTCTTAACATTAAATGTGACTCTCCTTCCCTCAGCTTGCTTTCTTGCCACTTCCGTGCACATGTAGAGTTTTATATTTCAAACATCTTACTGACCATTTCCTAACTTTAAGATTCTAAAGAATTATTCAAATTTCCAACTGCATTGCTATGTGCATTTCCTAATATTTATATACCTTTTCCTGTAAAGACTGAAGCTAGGACAAACATTTGCTTCCTGTGTAATTACAACTCCTAGTTGCTCACCCTTTTGTTCTTAGTATTGTTCTTGCTCTTGCTCATGTTCATTTTCATAACCTTCCTTCCTTCCTTCCTTCCTTCCTTCCTTCCTTCCTTCCTTCCTTCCTTCCTTCCTTCCTTCCTGTGACAGTTGCCTTATCCTAAATAAAACTCTCAGACTCAAAATGTCAGTTCAGGTTCTGGATTTATTTAGAAAAGAATGCACACAGGTAAAAAGCTGAGAATGAGAAAAGCGCGCCTAAACTCAAACTAAATAGCGTCTTTGCAAACAGCAGCCCACCCCCTCCCTCACATACAGTTCACCCCACATTCCCAGGTGCTCCTAACGAGCTCTGCTGATCAATGGGCAGAAAGACCTTGACATTTCAGAGACAGCCGAAACACATTCCACCTGGCACAGATCAGCACATCTTCTGTACAAGGTTCCCAGCAGCACCCTCCCAGCCTGGACATGTATCAGCACCTTGGCAAGCGAACCTTTACGATGTAGAGAAACACCGGAATGGTGAACATGACACTTCCTTCCTTCCTTCCTTCCTTCCTTCCTTCCTTCCTTCCTTCCTTCCTTCCTTCCTTCCTTCCTCCTTCCTTCCTTCCTTCCTTCCTTCCTTCCTTCCTTCCTTCCTTCCTTCCTTCCTTCCTTCCTTCCTCCTTCCTTCCTTCCTTCCTTCCTTCCTTCCTTCCTTCCTTCCTTCCTTCCTTCCTTCCTTTGTGTAAAACATTCTTGTTTCAAACATCTCACCCTGTGGCTTTTGAAACTGTTGGTATACTGTGCCTTGCTTGAAAAACAAAACAGCATGAAATAAGCTGGTAGGTCCTTTCAGGTTATTGCAGAAAACTATTTATCTGAAATGCACCTCTTATAAAGTGATATCCCTCTTCCATAATAAGAGCTAGATATTCATGTGTGGCACAGCCCAACTTCTCGTGTTTGAGCAGGCAGTGCTGAGATCAGAATAGAAACAGGGATCTTACTTCTGTGGAATAAACATCCATACCACCTTTTATATATATATATGATCTATCCATTTGACATCCATGGCTTGATAGGAAACAGAGATGTCTTACTTTTGGCAAAATGGAGAGAGAGACAGAATGAGAAGGTGCAGGCGTTAAATGACTCCTGTGTCCTTCAACTCATCAACTCCTTCCTCATTCTTGCCAGTGGGGAATTTTCTCAGTTAAGGAGTTGCTTCCCAGCAAGTCATCAGGACCCAAGTTATTGTTACATCACATGGTTCAAGCTCTTTACTGAGTCTCTATATCCTTTGGATTCCCCAAGGCCTACTGAGAGGGAAAGAATATAAACAAGAGGGCATGAGAGACAATCTTCCCTTTCTTTCTACTATTCCTTTTCTCTTCTCAAAACCTTCACAGCTCTCTCCTGGTTATCCAGTAATTAGTCAGGAGAATGTTTTAGACAAGAATTAAAACTGTTTCCCACTTCCAAGCTACAGAATTAAAATTACCCAATTTGCAAAGCAGACCTTAAGCATGCGGTTCTGTTGGAATTATAAAAGATTTAGGGGATTTATAGTTTCATCACGTATAAATTCTGTTTCCAATAAATCCCACGGTGGGCAGAAAGGAAATAACTGTGTATTCTGCCTTGAGCTTTTTGTAGGAAATTCAGGATATAAAAATAATACATAGCTAATACATAGCTTGCTTGCTATAAAAACTGTTTACCAGCCTCATCTGAGAATGATGGTTGAACACCCAGCCCTGCCCAGTTAGAATGGATCCAAAAGTCGCTTAAACACAGCCCAGTCAACTTGCAGTTTCCTGGGCAGGACAGGCATTTGATGAAACATTTATTTCTGCATCTTTTTGCATATTTAGTACACATTAAGGAAACACATAGGCTTTGACTGGAAAGCAGCAGGAGCAGCAACAGCAACAACAAAAACATTTCAGCACAGTGATAGACTATTGAATGGTGCTTCAGAGGAAGTAATGCAGTTTTTCATTTCTGGGCATCCATCCCTGAGCACCCATCTTAAAGGGACAATCTCCAGTCCCAGTGATAGCATGGCTTTGGGGCATTGATAGAAGAGATGTCTCGGGAGAAGAGCTTCTCCCTTTCTTCAGTTGTAGCTTCTTCAGAGAGCCTCTCTTTGGCCCTGAGGGCCACAATTTCCTGAATAATATCCTCTATTTCTTTAGTTGTTAAGATCTCTTTGTCAGCCTGTAAATATGAGATCTTTGGAGATGGAAACTGCTCTAACAAAGGTTGCATAGTTGTTAGTGTTATACTGTGCAGATCACAAAATTGAGGCATCTGTTCTTCTTCAGTTTCTATTTCTTCCTTCCTGAAATTCTTATCTGGTTGGGATTGTTTTCCTTTTGTTTTCTTCTCCCTCTGTTTCTTTTTTATTTTGTCTTCTTCATCCAAGATTTTTTGAGCCACATCTAATATACTAATCCACTGGGGAGAGTAAGAAAACTTTCTCCATTTCTTTGAAGGCTCCTAAAAATCAAATATGAAGTGTTGGCTGGAAGTATTCGTAACTTTTGTTTCAATTTATACATACATACATACATACATACATACATACATACAATTTAGAGGCCTCCAATCTACAAAAGATTCTGGGTGGGTCATAACTTTAAAAAGAAGAAAATACTAATTATAAGAACATTAACAATTCATGTCTGAAAGAAAAGAATTCTACAAGGACTTGACACCCACCCTACCCCAAGTCCTGGGAAAATAGCCAGGTTTTTGGTGACCGTCTGAAGATCATCAAGGAGGGAGCAATCTGGATTTCTGGAAGGATGCTCTTCCAGAGGGCAAGCACCATGACAGAGGAAGGATATTATTATGTAGCTTTTCAAACATACGTTTTGTTCATCAGCAAGAATGATTTAAAGAAAATTTTGTGTATTATATTTTGCTTCTGAGCTTCCCATAACATCTGGTTGGCTATGGGATAATGTGGCAAAAGACTGGTAGGAAAAATGGTTATTGAGCCCACTAAATCAAGATTATTCTTATGTTTTTATGTTAATCAAAAGCTCAAGGAAAGAAAGGAGCTGGAGAATATTTCTATTATCTTAAACTGCCCTTCTTATCTTCAGTATTAACCCAACCCAGCTACCATTCTCCCTGGTTTCCTTAGGACTACTGGACAGTGCCATGACTGGATAGTGATTGCTGAAAAGTATACTGTATGACCTCCACTCATTCACTCTAACATAATAGGCAAATAGATTAAAATATATAATATGTTGTAGCTACTCAACTTAACTGCTACTGCTTGGAAGTGTTGGAATATTCTCAATTTAATCTTTGAATATATAGCAGCAGCACAGACTATGGTAACCTTTTTCCTATACTGTCATTTGGTGTTGGTGAGATTTGCATTGATTGATACTTTTTATGCTCTCTTGCCTAGCATTTTTATGATTTTGGATTGGTTATAAAAAGCTAATCTAAAAACTTTGAATGTCACTAGTAAACACTATTTTTTCTTAAAGTCCTTATTAATTAAATTTGGATCTTTATTAATACAAATATGGATTCTTTTTTTAATTGTGCAATTTTAATGTGTGGCAAAGGTTAGTATCTTGAATGGTTTCTCCATATTTCCCATATAATTGGACTGTTGTCTGAATTAGTGACCTGTGGCTGATATTGTTGATTGGGTATTATATTGTGTGTGGGGCTTCACAGGTAAAGTCATCTTGTAAGAAATGGGTTACGCCCCATATTTACTCCTTGGCTTTGAAATTTGAGATTGCTTATCTTGAAAAAAACATCTTTTTTTCATTTATACCAAATGTTCTCTTTTTAACCAAGAAACTGTACTATGATCTTTCAAAAATCATGTTCATTTATCACGATTTGATCATCTGAATGAAAACGTTCCAGCATTGGGAGGCTAAGAGTTCAAATAATCCCCTTTTCTCTGTTTGTAGACTTCTACAATTTGCTGGCTTTCAGCGTTATAATGAAAAATGGGAAATGACTTATCACCACACTGGCTACTAGAAACTGATCTGGAGGAGAAGGCCTGCCTTACTTTTAAAGCAGTCTAAAAGGATATCACTAATAAGATAGTTATAGAGAGCCTGTTTGGTGTAGTGGTTGAGGCACCAGGCTAGAAACCATGAGCCTCTGAGTTCTAGTCCCGCCTGAGGCTTGAAGCCAGCTGGGTAACCTTGGGCTCTCTCAGCCCTAGGAAGGAGGCAATGGCAAACCACTTCTGAAAAACTTTGCCAAGAAAACTGCAGGATCTTGTCCAGGTAGTCTCCAAGAATTGGACATGATTGAACGGATTAAAAAAAGTAGTTAGCCTCACCATTACAGGTATTACAACTCTTTGCACTAGTTTTTCTCTTTTGGCATTCTTGAGCTCCACAGCTGATTGAGATGCTTGGGATGAATCTGTGAAAGGAAGAATGATCAGTGTGTAGAATTAAGAAATGGTGACTTGATTGAATGCACATTTGCAGATGACTATACAATGGATTATAAAATGCAAAACAGCATGTAAAGCTTAGATATGCCTCACAGCCACATGTGGCTTCCAAAAGTTGTTACTATAATATATATATTTTAATGTGACCCAGAAGAAAATGTATAAAAATATGACCAGAGGAGAATCATTATTTAATAGGACCATGAAAAGCCTTTATAAGGATCACTTTGGCCTAAGTGAAGCAGTCTTCCTTGTAGTGTTAAAGCAACTGCATCCTCCAGAAAGCTGAGTGCATGCTTCAAAGGCTGTCCCCACCTGTCTGTTTTTGTATAAACAATGCTTTTGTTGGGGCTGTTGTAGAAGAAGCTCTGTATGAATATATGTGCAGGCATAGCCAGAGACTGGCTTTGAAGCAGCTGCTTTAATGTTTCAAGGAAGAATGCTTCACAAAGCCTTCTTTTCAAATGCTTTGCAGGGCTTTATTATTTAATCAAATGTACATATAAAAACATCAAATTAAATGTTGTCTTCTCACTGCTTGTTAGGGTGCAGCCCTGGTATGCTATCCAAAGGCAAAGTATAGTGTTTGACCTGAAATAAAAATTCTTGTCTTTGTCTGGTGCTGGAGTCCTTTATCAATCTCCTCACCACTGCTGCTACATAGGAGTCTTAAGGCAACACAGGATCCATTATGGTGACCATCATCTTTCATAAGTGCATCTAGTTGTATCAACCTATCAACCCTAATGGATCAGATGTTCTTTCCCTACTTATACCTCCCTGAGGCTCCTCAAATCTACTCTGGATGCCTGAGAGATCCTCCTAGGCAGATTTGGAGAGTTAGGGCTTCAAAAGCAGGATAGCTAGGGAAATTTTCAGTGGTGAAGTAAAAATGCCCACACCTCCAATGTAACCTCAGCGAGCAGCTTTTATGAGGACGCAGGCACAGTGCCCTGGCAATACAAGCTATATTCTTATGCCACAGCCATAATAAGCCAGCATCTGGCAACACATCTTTAAGTGATCCCCTTCTGTGCTCTTTTCACATAAATGACTCATGCCTCTAACCCACAAACAGTTTACATGGTGACAGCCCAGATTTTTTTACAAGTCAGGCCATGGGCACAATAGGGGTCCTAACACTCTGAGTCACTAAGGTTTTCAACTGAAAATTGTTTCAGGGCCTGCCAGAATGTGTTGGCTAAAGTTTTATACTGTATTTGTCAAACATCTGATTTTCAAGTTGTGTCCAGCTGTGATGACACATAGCAGTCTATAAGCATATGGTTCTTCCTTCTGGCAACAGAAGGAGCTGGTTCCAAGGGAGCTGATCTTTGCTTCCCATTCTGCTTCTCCACTCTGCTCATATTAGGACTTTTCTTCTCTGTCCCTGTACTACAGAGGAGAGCAAAGCAATCCATCTTTTTGCTAACAGATGGACTGAGGAAAATATCCAACAGACATAAAAAATGTATGTATTAGAGAAGACTGCATATGCATTGACTAATAACAGCAGAGAGCTTTTTGACCAGCAGAAATGGATTGTAGCTTAGCTCTGAAAAATAATTGAGAAAACTGACTTCAACCATTGGCTTCAAGCCTCTTCTGAAATCCAAACACAAACTCTGTTTAGCACAGAGATTTCTACACTATTAAGATACGTGCAGATTGATGGAGTTTTTAAAGGTTAATAAAAGAACTCCAAGCATCAAACAGCAATCTTTTAGAGTAGAAGCATGAACCAAAAAAGGAACTTGCACATTAAGCTTAATTACATTCAGAAATAAATTCAGTCTTCACACTGTAGTTAGATGAAGAAAATAGAGATAGTTTACTTTTATTCAGTTGATCTGTATACAGGTAGGTTCATAGTAGAAAGCACTTAATCATCACTGGTTCTTTCTAGACACTTTTTATATGGAATAGAAAGTCTGCATGCAAGCGAGATGGCAGGGGGAAGAGCTGCATGTAGCACCTCCTGCTTGCAGGTCTGCCAGAAGGGTAATGGAGATTGTTAATCCCCAAGCCCAAGAAGGAGGAGGAAGTGGAAATCAAGTGACCCATGTGACATCCCGCAAGCACAATAGATGTCCTAACAGCCAGGAAACACGCTGAGACAGGGAACTGGTCTCTAATGTTTATTGCTTGTACATAACAGGAATCCTAACAAACTGAAGAAGCGTGGGAAAAACCCAGACATATAAACCCCAAAGGTTAAGATGGTCCCGATCTGTGTCTCTTTGAATGGTTGACCAATTCCTCAGTGCTACGCATGTGCTTAACAGTCTGGATGGGAGACCCCTGCTCGCCATCCTTACTCATGACAATAGAGATGCGTTTGCTAGAGAGACCCCCTTATGCTTATGAGACAATGCTGAGTTGACCCCTGATAATTCCAACACAGATAAAGTTCATAAGCAAACTCTTACACAAGCTTTGTTCCCTTGCACATCAAAAGGTACGTTTGTGCTTATGTATGGCACAAGCTCTTCCACAACTCTTTTCAATTGCATATTAGGAGCACTGCCAGAATCCCTTCTGCTGAAATACCATTTAATTTTATCCTACATGTGTCACAGTGTTAAAGATCAGATTGAAATGGCTCTTCTATCTATGGAAAGGAAACAGTCATCTGCAGAAATGAATCTATCTGTACAGCTATTCTTCTAAAATCACTGATACCTACCTAATGGCAAAGGTTGCTTCCAAGTCCAAGGAATTTGTCTGTGATCCTTTTTCTTTCTCTTTAGTTTCCTTCAAGGGTATTCATCCACGAATGCGTATTGAAAAATATATAAGCTATGTCATTTATTACAGTATTTATATTCCTATTTTCAATAGTTATTACAAATTCATAATCCACTAGAGCAGCATGTTTCTAGTTCTGATTTCAAAGACCAAAAGGCATGGTAATTTTAATTCACCCTCTTTTCCATTTCCCTAGGCAATACAGAATCTTGTGGCATATTAAAGACTAACACATTTGTTACAGCAAAAGCTTTCACAGACTACAACCCTTGTTAAGAGATGCATAGTTTGCAGCAGGCTTACAAGGCTTTCCCTCTTGAAATATCTAGTTCCAAGTCTCTTCAGACTTCAAATAAAAGTAGTGCATATGTTACAAATTAGGGTTGACATTCAGAAGCCTTTCCACTAATGAATAATAATAATAATAATAATAATAAATGAATGGAAGCCCACCTTGCTCTGAAAGGAAGAAGAAGAAGAAACTCAACAGCATGGAAAGCTGCTGCCATCCTGCTGCAGTACCAGCTTTTTCCTCTCCAGCTAACATCAGAAGCAGTTCTGAGGGATCATTTTGCTGTGAGAGGAAGTGAGAAGAGGCAGATGAAACTTTGAGACAGAGAACATAAATAAAATAAAATAAAATAAAATAAAATAAAATAAAATAAAATAAAATAAAATAAAATAAAATAAAATAAAATAAAATAAAATAACAGCAGGTCAAGAAAAAGAACAGGCCAGCAAAAACAAAAATAAACAAAAAAACCATTCCAAGTGCAGATAGATAGATAGATAGATTGATTTCTCATTTCTGTTAGAGTATAAACTCGAGGGAAGGGCTGTCCCTTTTGTGAACTGTTCTGAGAGAGGTCTTTTTTGGGGTGTGTGTAATTGAATGAATAAATAATATTTCCCCCCTCAAAGTATACCATGGAACAAAAACTATAACTGGGGAAAAAAAAGACTAAATGGAATCTCAGTGAAATGACATATTGTTGGCTATACCAGGAACATGAAGTATGATCCAGACATCAGATGAATGTGGTTCTGCTCAGGGAATGCTCCACTGTTCCCATATGATCTGAGAGAGATGTGTTTTTGGTCCTCCAGAGCAGCTTTTTAAAGGATACGTGGGATTTTAGACCAAAAGGAGAATTGGTGAAGGACCACTGTTTGGAGTCTCTTCTGCAAATGGAACCTCTTCTTTTTCCAGATGGTATGCCTAGATCCAATCCATCATTAGCTTCAACATACAGGTAGCACATACAGTAGCTGTTGCAAAACGTGTGCATAGGTATTCAGTGTGCATAGGTATAACTTCAGTGAGAAGTTCATCAATGGAAACGAGGGGTTAAAAAAAAAAGAACTAAACATCTGAAAACCTTGATGTGTTTTAGTTAAGTGCAACATGCAGTTCTGGAAATTGATATTGTGCTTTATGTTCTATGTTTTGTACAGTACTAGGAGATTATTTTTATTGAGTGATTGATTGATTATATATATATACATACACATACATACACATACATACACACACATACACATACACACATACATACATACATTTTTATCCTGCCTTTATTATTTTTATGAATAACTCAAAGCGGCGAATGTACCTAACACTCCTTCCTCCTCCTCTTTTCCCCACAACAGCAGCCCTGCGAGGTGAGTTGGGCTGAGAGAGAGTGACTGGCCCAAGGTCACCCAGCTGGCTTTCATTATATTAATTATATTATATTAATTTATATTACCGCCCCTCTCCCCAATGGGGGACTCCGGGTGGTTTAGAATAAAAAAGATAATAAAAACATCTAAGCCATCTAAAAACATCTAATTATATACTATTAGTCAGTTGTTCAAGTTACAGTGTAGCATTAATTAATTCAGGGTAGGCAACCTGTAGCCCTAATTTTAAGAGTCTCCTCCAAGAAATTTAGAACATTGGTAAGAGCTGTTAGTCCCTTCCAAGTAGCCTCTTGCTTGAGGGAGAGGAAGATTTAAGAGAAAAAGCCTTGTGGAATCCTTGCTGCTCTCTGAGCCTTGTTGTTTTCTTGCAGCAGTTTCATTGCCAGACTAGGCAACATCTTCAGTGCAAAGAGGGAGTGGGCCTTGCTCTCAGTTTATATACTGTGGCTTGCCCTGCTTGTGTTGGTGGGGGTGTTGTTCTCTCCTTGGGAGTTCTTTGATTGGGCTGTTGTTTGCTGCTTGGTTGATTGCCTGAGTTAACAGTTCCTTGATTAGGGTATATTGTGCTGTTTGATGGTTCATCTGGTGTTGATCCTGGTGTTAATCTTCACATATCTGGGTGTTGATTGCTGGGGAGGAGGTGTTCTGGTCTTTTGGCTTTTCTGTTGTCTCTTTTGAATGGTATGTAAATGTTGTTTATCTCTATGTGCCTGTTGATGGCTGTTTTGTCTGAGTGCCAGGCTTCCAGGAATTCTCTAGCATTTTTGGATTTGGCTTGGTTTAGGATGCTCACAGCTTCCCAGTTGAAACTATGGTTGAGTCTGTCCATGTGTTGTGAGATTAAGGAGTTCTCATCATGTCTTCTGCCTGCTAGTTGGTGTTCGTGGATGCGCTCTGCTATTCTTCTGCCTGTCTGTCCTACACAGTGGCTGTTACAGTCCTTACACTGTATGCTGTAGATGACTCCTGTTTTTTCTTCTTGGGCTACTGGGTCTTTTGGCTTACTTAGGATGTTTTCTTCTTCCCTTGTGAATTTTATTCCATTGAAGATGTTGTTGATGGTCATGTGTTTCCTCCAGTTGTTCCTTTTTTATTATGACAAAGGTGTCATCCACTGTCCTGTTCAGACTATGAGGCGGCCAGACAGGGCTATTATCAAAAACCACTCTTTATTAATACAACTATTTATGATAATAAGTCCAAGTGATTAATGAGGTAGGCTGATTCCAATCAAGACCATCTGGAAAACAACAGGACAACCAGTAAGATTGCAGGAGAAGGCTTTGGCAGAACAGCTAGGCAGGATTCGCTGACTGGAGCTGTGGAACTAGATGAATCTAGGGCACGTGGCAAGACTGGAACTGGAGATGAGTGTCCGCAATCTGAAACACCGCCCGAACCCAGCTGACACGTGGAGGCTAGGTGAGACCGAACTGGAACCACTGGGCAAAGTTTGGCTCTGGAGGCAAGGCTGGACTGAACTGGATATTCCAGGCTACACTGGGTACTGGAAGCAAGAGTGCACTGGGCTGGAGACTCAAGGCAAGGCTGAGAACTTGAAACAAGACTGGACTGGAGATCCTGGGCTAGGCTGAGAGCTAGGAACAAGGCTGGGAACGGGGTTGGAATGCGCTGAATGGCAGCGGCGAGGTCCAGAACTGGACACAAGGCTGAGGTTGCTAGAATCGGCAAGGAGAAGATCCTCTGTGGCAGTGTGTGCAGGATACAGGTCCTCCACAATAGGAAATGCAGGCGCTGATTCCCCTCCAGCTACAGACGAGGTTTCCGACTCAGGTAAGGACTCTTCTGCTGGGTCTGCGAGCTTGAAGAATTGGTTGTCTCCAGCAGCTTGCTCTTCGTGTGACTGCCTTTTATGCCGATCCCTTGAGCACCTATTCCCCTCTGCAGCCAATCGGGCTACCTTCTCCTTCATGCACTTTTCTGCACACCTTTCCTGTGTGCTGATTGGAGGATTCAAATCCTCCTCAGAAGGCTGGCCAATCAGCGTCTATAACTTCTCCTGCACTGCTGAGTCATTTCTGGGTGTTGCTTTCCCAGTTTCTGCCTGGTAAGTTTCTGTTTCCCCTTCTGACTCAGAGTTTCTTTTTTTCTGAGTCAGAAGCCGGCTGAAACCTCACATCCACATACTGGATCCATACTTTGGATTGTATATGTGGGAGTGCTATCCTTTCCAGATGCTGCATTACAATCTCTGCTATGAGTCTTGAGATTGGTGATCCCATGGGTGTTCCTTTGATTTGTTGGTATATGTGTCCATCAAACTGAAAGTGGGTTGTGAGGCAGAGGTCCATGAGGTCCATGATTCTGGGTATTTCTACCTTAGTGTATTTGGCTAGGTCAGGTGTGTTGTGTAGTGCTGCTGCCATGGATTCTTTCACTCATTCTGGATCTATGGACGTAAAGAGGGCTGTGACATAGAATGAAACCATAATTTCATCTTCTTCTATTTTTAGGTCTTTGATTTTCCTGAGGCACTGTAGTTGGGAGTTGATAGAGTATTCACTCTCCTCTGTGAGATGCCCAAATTTCTTTGTGAGCTCTTTAGCTATGTTGTATATGGGAGTCCCAGGTAATGATACAATTGGCCAAAGCATTATGCCAGGCTTGTGTATTTTGGGACATCCGTAGAAGTGTGGGAGGATGGGTCCACTGCTCTTCATCCGCCTCTGTTCTTTTGTGATTTGACCCTTCTTGGTTTGGTTTTTAAGGTTCTTTTGACCTGGTTGTCCAGTTTCTGTATGGGACTGGTGTTTACTGGGGTGAAGGTTTCTTTCTCCTCAAGTAATTCTTTGGCTTTTTATATACATTGTGATCTGTCCATAATGATGGTGGTGTGGCCTTTGTCTGCTGGGAGGATGATGACAGTTTTGTCCATCTTTAGGTGTTTGAGGGCTGCTCTGTCCTCTGCTTTCAGTTGGTTCTGTTTCCAAGTCCTTCTGGTTTGTGGTATGATTATCTGTCTTACGTTCTCTTGGGTTTCTGTGGTAAGTCCTGTAGTTTTAAATGCTGCTTCTAAAGCTGCAAAGAATTCTAATTTATTCGCACCCTCTGTGTTGTAGTTGAGGATCTTGTGTTCTGCAGTGGATAGTGGGCAGCTAGACACGTTGACCACCCATTCCAGTTCCGGTGTCTCTTCTTTTCTGGGGTTTAACTTGAGTAGTTTGGTTTGGAGTTTAGTTTTCCATTTTTCAGCTTGTTTCAGTGATGTGGTCTTGATTGTAGTCGTCAGCATGTTAATGTGTTCAGGGGTCATAGTTTGTTCTAGTTGTACCTTGAGGTTGTCTATGGTGTGTTGATATTTGTTTAATCTGAGATGGGTGTCCATGATCATAAGCCATATCATTTTTTGCCCACTTTGTCAGAGAGGTAATGTATGTTCTTATTTATCTCTGGCCCCACTCATTGCTTATTCCAGCACACACCCTGATTGAATATGAGGCCTTTTTTTTTTGTTTTGGTAGGAGCATAATCCTTGGATATTATAAGTACTGACAAATGTTGAATGTAAAGGACTTTAGGGTTTGGGATGTAATATGGGTATAAGCTATAATTAGCTTACACCCATGTAATATGGGTGTAAGCTATAATCCACACTGCAGTAAGTGAAAGCTATAGTAAACAGCAAATCAGGAATGAGGAAGCTAAATGCTAGTAAGTATTATGGTCATAAGAGCTTTCCTACCTAATTCTGTCAATCTGGAAAGGACAACAATGATCAGGTCAGAAAGACACACAGCTCTAGAGCTGAGTACCCATTGGTTTTAGAAAGGACAGGATGTGGACATCACACTGAAACTGAAGGACAACAAACTGAAACTACATGTGGACATGATGGAGTTGTTACTGATACTGGGACTCATAAACAACATGAATCCTTGAGAAACGAGTCCTGGGATTTTTGAAGTGTTCTCTTTATAGAGCTACTTTTAAAGATAGTTTGGAAATTGCGAGTGGTCCAGAACAAGTGGTGTGTAGTGCCTATAAGAGGTCCCACATAATACTTATGTTGAACCAACTTCATTGGTTGATTGCCTTCCAAGCCTAGTTCAAAGCCCACACAAAGATATAAAAGGTTTACACAGCTTAGGCCCTACCTACTTACAGGACTGGGTACTAATGTATAATCCAGCTGATCTGTAAATTATCCATAGAGTACTTTTTTCAGGTCCCACTGCAGATGCATTTAACTTCCTCTGTAGTGGAGATCATGTAAATGGAACAGTGCTGAGTTGAATTGCCTCCTTATCACAATTAAGAAGGGGATTAAAATCATATTTGTTCACTCAGGACTTTTAAAATGGTACTGTTTTGTTATTTGCTTACTGTTTTAATTTTTGATGTTTGTTTTTGTTATTTTGATGACTTTGTGATACTTTTTAAATAAGTTTTATTGAAGAATTTTTTACAAATATAAAAAGACAAACATAAAACAATATAAAGAAAGAGTTAGAACAGATAAAAGATAAAAGATAAAGAAAAAAGTGTTAAAGCAATAAAGAGAGGAAAAATAGAAAAAGAAAATAGAAAGATAATTAAGGAAGCAGGCTCTGATCTTCTTCACAGCAGTTATAAACAAATTTAAAACCATTTCTCCCCTTCAAAATTATATAACATGGTTCCCTTCTCCCTATGTTCTGCCCTTATTAATCAGTAAATCCAGAAATCATCAGTACATTTTTATCAATTTTTAGCAAAAAGTCCATAATGACTTTATGATACTTTTGACTATATTTTATAAGAAATATAAAATATATTTCTTAAACAAAACAATTAAGAGAATGGGCAGCCTATGTATTCTATAAAAAATAAGGATGCCAATGGACTTATGATTCCCATAGGGCTGTGTCTTCCCAAGATTTACTAATGGAAAGAAAAAAAGAGGCCTTTTTCAAATCATTTTGTATGTTGGTCCTTTGGAGAGAAACAATCTTTATTCAATACTCATGCATCCCTTAGAAAAAATTAATTTGCTGTAAGTATCTGAGAGAGATCACAAGTTGAGACAGTAACCACACTCCTGAAAAAGACTAAGCATTTTCCCCAGTAGAATTAGAATGGAAATACTGCTATCGAATCTTAATAATACAGAAATTCTCACCCACCATTTTAGTTCATAAATGCTGGGCAGCTGAGTTGTGAAATCAGCATTGATATTTCTCAATTTTTGAAGGTAAATTTATGAAAAGTCCATTATTTAATTTTCATACATCAGCAGTATAGGCAAGGCAGAGAAATCAATGTTCATTTGACAATGGTTACAATAAGAATAGGAGTATAATATTAAAAAAGGAAGTTTTGTTATTAGAAGAAATAAGGGAAGCATATCATTGTTTTCTAAAGGAATTTAGCTTTTACATTACCAGTCTGCCTAGCTGGGAGTTGAACCTAGAGATTAATAATGCTCAGATTCAATGCTGCCTATGTGCTGGGTCTTCAGATTACCATTCATATCTCTGCATTGTGGGCAGAAATAATATTAAAAGCAATCAGTTCAGTCAGTTCCTGGAGTATGTTAGGATCATTTGTTGTATATCAGCTGGCATTTAACCAACCAGGATCTTCTGATATGGGGATGCTCTGTGATGTCACAATGGGGATTGCCAGGTATTGAGTAGGTCCTCCATGAGAGGCAAGTCTTATCCCACATACAGGTTCTCTACTGTTTGAAAAGATGCATCATTTCTATTTAGGGTAAATGTCAGAAAGCCCCTTAAAAAGAATAAAAGACCAACAAACCTTTAAAGGTTGCTGGTGATTAAGGCTCACTAATATGAACAACAGTTCCTCATATAGTTTAATTATTAAAGATGAAGAAAATAGTACAGAACTGTCCATAATAGAGTTTGCCACAAGACCGAACTTAATATGCCATGTAATCTGAAGTAGGGTGTTTCTGTATGAACTCTGGTTGCTCTTCTCCCAACCCGAGTGCCTGTCAGAGAGTCTGTAAGCTATAATATGCATTGCGGCAGAAATGAGGTGCTGCTGTATAACCTGTAGTCTTAGCAGCATATAGTAATTAGGACTGGTATTTTCAGCATCATTTTGAATTACAGTGTGATGCCTTCTTTGTGAAGCAAACGGACCTAGCAGGAATCCATTTGTGCCTTTTGGCACTTCCAATCTGTGTAGGGTCTCTGTGCTTTGTTTAGAACTATTCTGGTGCTAGGAATAAACACTGAGAGGAACAGAGCCTTTCAAGCCTAACATAAATTGCCTCAGAGCACATGCAGAGTGCCTTTCCTTTACTGATAGAATGCTTTCTTACCTGTTCACAGCTTATAAATCAAGGTGTCTTGCAGCTCATTCTCGGCCTGTTGTCCCCAGGACAGTGCAACCCTAGACACAACATTTCTTTAGAAGTAGCTGAGGATGACATGGCAAGTCATTATGCGAATATCAAGGAGCAGGGCCATTCAACAGAAAATAACTAATCTAGAGAAACAGGTTTGGCAACCTCCTTCAGGTTTGTTCATTTTTTGAATACTTCATTACTGCATTTCTTGTCTAGTCTGTTTTACAACCTGGGTGCATAATTGGCATACATGATTTATCCTTTCAGAGAAGATGATCAATTTGTATACATGGATCTGAATCACAACACCCATACTGTTTCTCATACTTTATAAAAAAGAAAGAAAGAAACAGCAATGCAATGCGCTAGCTGTGTAGATCAAGCAGTGCTAGTTTTAGAATGGAATTGGTGCTGGTTTTAGAATTCTATGCACCATTCATTTCAGCCAGCCAATTCACCTGTGGCAGGTGATTCCAGACCCTGGCAGTCACCAGAGGCCACCAATATGATCAGTGTTACCTGTGAGGATCTTGGGTTTTGATCTAAGCTGGATGGTCTGCATAATTTGTTCAGTGGGACTACCCAGTGGCAATGGTTCAAGGCATTGCCTAGTCCTTGTGAAGGAACAGAGCTACAGAGAACAACACAGTGCAGACATATGTTTGCATTCACAGCACACTCAGGTGCATTATTGCACTTCCAATATAGCCACCAGCATCTCACATAGAATTCTAAGAAGTTGCCAAATCATGTGTGGTCAAGTAATCAGCTTCTAAGACAAACAAGGCTATGAGGCATATTGGGAAGGAAAGAGGACAGGAACTTTTAGAAGGAGGTGTTGGGCAGAAGAAAAACTCTCGTTCCATTCCCAGGATTAAGAAAGGACCATTCCTACTGCAATGACTCCACAGTGGTTTTTAAAAAGTAGCCTGACCACTGACACAAAGATTTCCTATATAATATTTGACCAATCTACTGGTTGGTATTCCAACCTTAATGTGGATTGAGCCTCCCACACAATCTCTTCTACGTGAGAAGATTGTTGGGATTTGTTCATACAAATTGCTTCCTGTACTGAGTGTCTTATCACCTCAGATAGACTTTCCCATTACTGGGGGACTCTTTGGCCACATTCCCAGTCACCACACCTTTGGCATCCCCACACTTGATGTGACTATACAGGTTTCTTCCATGCAATGGGGAACTTTAGATTCTCCTGCATGGAAGAATTCTGCATCAATAAAGATTCTTATAAGTGAATCTTGTTCAGGAACAAGTAAGAATGCAGCAACTTCTATACACTGTAGTATCATAGTGGTTAAGGCACCAGGCTAGAAACCGGGAGACCGGGAGTTCTAGTCCCACCTTAGGCATGAAGCCAGCTGGGTGACCTTGGGCCAGTCACTCTCTCTCTGCCCTAGGAAGGAGGCAATGGCAAACCACTTCTGAAAAACCTTGCCAAGAAAACTGCAGGGACTTGTCCAGGCAGTCTCCGAGAATCAGAAATGATTGAACAGATTAAAAAAAATCGTGAACTTAACTCTCTCATTCCAGAGAGAGATGGTTGAGTTAAGATGGTGGGAGAAAATTCAGCTGGGCTAGAGGATTGGGTAGTCTATCCTCAGTAAGTCCCCAGAACTCCAGAGCCGACTACCATCTCAGCAATAGTGATGCAACTGTCAACTGAGTCTACATAGATGAAAGGATGGCTTTACCTCTTGATGGCTTTAAAATGGATTGGCAGCTGAAGGAGTTCTTGGTATCAGACCCCAGCTAGTACTGGGTGACTGTTTAACTCTTAGTTTACTAAGATGCTGCCAACTAAGTAGGATTGACAGAGGGAGGATAGCTGGCAGAAAGCTGCAGTGTTGCCAGAGCCAGCAATTCCAGCTCCTATGCCGAGGATTGTCTGAAGACGACCTAGTGAAGCTTCAGCCTGCTTGAGTCTCTGGGGCTTGACAGAAGGCTCAGCAAGACAGATACTGATATTGGATCTGAGTGAAGATTTGGGGTGTTTAACTGAGCTGCTAACTTCAAGGAAAGACTGCTGGCAAAAAAGATGGGAACAAAACCAAATGTAGATTATGCAAAATGTCCACTTTTGCTTTTGGGGAATTCAGGGCTGAAGGAGGTTGCCATCCACATAGAACGATCATGTAAAAATGAGGTTTTATGTCTTCATATTTTGTGCAAGGTATTAATTGAAAAATGTATTTTAAGGAAAGCATCACATAATTTCTGACTAAAGCCGATTTTTGGAAAACACTGCCTTCCTCATCTAGATATTCCTCCTGAGATAAAGCGGACCTTGCTATGTAATGTGATGAAAGGACTTGCTTCAAGTAACAGCATGATGGCAAAATAGATAAAGGCAGGAATCTGTGGCTTCTTAATTAACGTGTCAACACTTCTTAATGTGTTCATCCTGGGTAGAATTCGGATCCATCTTAAGGTAACAAAATGTCTTGGGCCATGCATCTCAGAAAAAAAAAAATCTTCCTACTTCTCCACTACCAGCCATCTTAAGATCACTTCTGTGTTCTTCCAGGAGTCTGTAAATACATCAGCCATGGTAGAGTTCAGCCTTCACCAGATAATTCTTACTGTGCCTTTAATTTGTTTCTAGAATTTGGATTCACCATATCCGCATACATAATTACTGTATAATTTTCTTGCAATAATTATCTCCAGCATATGAAGCATTTGAGGGTGAGGCTAAAGGCAAGATTGATGGGCTAATTATTGTTTCTGTGGAATTCCATGCTTTTATCAAACATTATAATATGTCCTTTTAAGTTTTTGTTTTCTTTTCTCTTACACCATAAATGTCTGTGGTCCATTAGCTCTGCTGACACCTTCTAATATTGACATTCTGCTATTTGAGGATTTTATCCATTCAATTATCCATGACAAAAGTTTGCACAGAAGGCTAAAAAGCCTTCTGTCATCCAAAGAATATGGGGAGTTGATTCCAAAACTCTGGGATGAGGTCCTGAAAAGCCCTCAACCTTGAATTTGCTGTCAGAATAGAGGCAACAGTCAAAAATGCCAAGGAGGCTAAGGAAGTAGATTTTTGTGGGGATGTACCTGCTTAACAAGGATGAAAACCAAGACAAAGCTATTTTTATTTATTTATCAAATTTTGCCGCCACCCATCTCCCCCAAAAGGAGGGACTCTAAAGCTATACCAATGACAACCAGAAGTGATAACCAGCATGGCTGAAAATAACAAATAAAGCCAATAAATGTAAGACCACCAGCATAGATGACAGATGTTATGTCTTAGCCACCAGAATGTCATTCAATGCATGAGACAGTGCTTTCTCTGTAAATTACCTGGTTTGCCCATGATAACTTTGCCACCCCGCACCAAGCTTCCCTTCCCTATGCCCAGTACAAAAAGTCAGGTCCAAGATATTACCTGCCATACATGTTGAACCAACAATGAAGTTCCTTATGGTTCTCATGGTGCCCATGAAGTCTCACACTGATCTTGGGTGGTATGTATGTGTTTGCTCAGCATGGACACAGAAGACTTTGCCTCTTTGACAAATCTCAGCTAGCTTTGTTAGGAAGATTGCAGGGAACTTGACAGACATTACATCAGCTATTGTCCTATTTCTCTGGTCCAACATGTGGTACATGCCCTCAGAATTAGTATTCCACAAAACCCGCCTAACAAGTCTAGGTAATATATGCCAGGTTGTCCCTTTCATCTGTAATCAGTCAGGAATGGTGACTGTCTTATTCTAGAGTGACCTTGCATTCAAAAGTGTCACAAAACCACAGCTGCATCACCTCTAGCAGCATCCTCCCAAACCCAAGTCATCAAGTCCTTTTACAGCTCTGCCCCCAGCCAACCCAACTGAAAAAGGGCAGATAGAAAATTACAAAATCACTGTCTTCAGGTTGTTTAGGAACAGCAGCAACATCTCTATTGTGCAGCTGTCTCCATGACAAGGTTCATCGTGTACAGGCATGAAAATCCAACCTAGCTGTCCAGGCAGGTTGATCCTGTTCCTTAAGAGAATCAATATGGTGGTAAAGCATAACTTTTGGCTATAAGTAAAACAAAACATAACTCTATACTTAAACTGAATGTGTAGGCACACACACACACACGCATGGACACACAGTGTAAAGGTAGTGAGCTTGAAGAAAAAGGTATGTAACCTTGTTATCAATAACTGAAGAAACTAAAACAAGGTAATACATGCCTATTCAATTCTACTCAGTTCATCTTTTTAAGGTAGTGGTTCTTAATTCAATATTTTTCATCTTAATTGAATTGTTCCAAACAATGAAATGTGATACAGATAAAAATACATAATGCAGTTACCTGATAGTAAGTCAAGATATTTTTTCCAGTGTTGCCAGAGAATTAGGAAGGGGGATGGGGTTGCTTTGATAAAAATAGAAGAAGCTGCTGAAAACAAAAGGAGCAGAAGGTGCAAATATTGAGTGCTGATAGCACGTGCATCTTTCTGAACATGCAGGTTAGCTGTATTCAGGACCATGCGTGGTCAATTTAACCCTTTCTGTAATGTCTAAACAGAACTTCTGTCTCTTTTGCTTTTCTTCCCTGCCTAGTTACTCCCCCCCCACCCGCCTTCACATTATCATTCAATTTCGTTTCTCCCTTTGCCTTGCCTTGCCTTGCCTTGCCTTGCCTTGCCTTGCCTTGCCTTGCCTTGCCTTGCCTTGCCTTGCCTTGCCTTGCCTTGCCTTGCCTTGCCTTGCCTTGCCTGTCCAATTATCCTTTCCTGTTACATCATCTGCATTCAGTTTGTTACCTGTTCTTTTGGGAATTTTCTGCCAAAGCCTATGAATGTGTCCATGTAGTGTGTTCTTCAGTCTGTGAAAGAATGATTGGTAATGCAAGTGGAAAGTCAAATTTGTGAATGGGTACCTTATTTTACAGGCAATTGTTTTCTATTATACTTATTAATTCAGTTAATTCTTTGGGGAGTATTCCTTTTGGCAGGTACATATACACACATTCTTACACACATGTATATGTACACACATATTCAAGCATGCTGCATGCAGCATTTATGCAGGGAAACTCCAAGATTCATTTCAGTTGGAATTGGCCATCCTAGACTGACGAAGTGGGGAAGCTGAGCATGGCACAGGACTTTCTCTATCTATCAATTTTTAAAAATCTATTCTTATTTTTCAGTGGCCATCTAAATACTGAGATTGATTTTTCCTCCCTTTGGAAAATTATGGCATTCAGAATAAGTAACTTTAAGATCTATTGGACTAGTGTCAGATAAGTAGGTATAGGATTATTATAGCCTTAGACACAATCTGATGCACTTTTAACTTGAGAGTAAGCCCCATTTAGCACAGTATGAACTATTTTCAAGGCAATATATGTGTAGGATTTCTCCTGAAGAAAAAGAAGAAAAATCTCTTTCGCTGTTAAATGGTGCATTTTTATAGCAATATTCTTTAAATCAACATGTTTTAAGCAGCTCAGTTAACTTCTGGAACAAACCTAACCCTTGGATGTTAATATTTGAAAGAAGCCAGGATTTGGGGAAGCATGCTTCTGCTACCTGGACAGAGGAATGGAATGTCCCTTAGTTCATTAGTGGTGTAAATGACTGCATGGAGATAATAAATCTAAAAAATAACTAAATAAAAGAGGGAGAGACTGAAGTATCACCATCCTTGCTTCTGACTTGCACATCCCTTAGGTTCATCCCCTGAATGCATCCAGGGTTGTGCAGGAGCCCTGTACTGAAGAAAAAAAAAAGAGCTCACAAATAAGCAGCTGTGCGCATTCCAGTGTGCATAAACAGACTCCTATGCAGATGAAATTTTGAGACTGGACCATCAAGTTTTGCTTCAGTCCCTCTCAGCATGTTTCTTTCTACAGATATCTCCACAAGATTGGATGAGTGCTGTTAAAAGAAATCCAAGGTTTTATTTACCATTTTTGTTTTATTTATTTATTTACCTTTTTGTCTACTACTCCAAGCAACATAGAGAAATAGCTAGCCGCGATAATACTAAGGGCTGAAAGCCATTGGAAGAAAATTATCTTCAGGGTATTCCAGAAGAAGAGTAGCACTGGGGCCAGAACATTCCAGAAGGTTGGATCTATTAATGAAAAAGCCTGATGCCTAGCCCATACTCTCTGCACTTCAGATGGAGAGGAGACTTTCAAAAGGCCTCCTCCACGTATTCAGACTGGACAGGAAGAATCTAAATGTTTGGACAGGTGGACTATTGTGAGAACTTCCAGGTCCAGGTAGCACTGTAAATGCTGCCTCAGCGGTAGCTGTGCAAAGGTCTAACTGGCCAAAGATTCCACCTGCTATTCCAGTAGGAGCTGTGAGTCCAGGAGGATCCTCATATCAAAGACCAGCTCCTTCAAGATGCCATCCCATCTTAAGCAACTACCATGGCTAATGTTCCTAGATGACCCAAATATTTATGCAGCTTGATTTGGTAGGATTTCTGTTTCTCCCCATATAGTTCTTGACAACCTCCAGACAGTGGTTCAAGATTTCCACATACAGCTATTTTCAAGAAAGCTACAAATATACAGACTCCCATAACTGGTTTTCAGATCCAAGAGTACAGCTAGGAATACTATTATAGCCCTTATCACAGGTGATGAGACAGTTCCATCATAGTTGTGTCAGAATGCAATATGCTTCCTTTCTAACACTGAAACATAAAACATCCATGACCTGTGTGGTGCAAATGATATACAATCTCTTTGGGAAGTTTTCTGGGCCAAAAGAAAGCTGGTACAGCATCCATGATAGGCACACATTTAGGCTACCAACATGTGTGACTACCAACATGTTCCCTGGCACTCACTCAGTTCTGTGTCCTACTATTTTTTTTAGTTTCTTTTCATTTTAGAATGAATGAATGAATGAATGAGAAATACTGCAAAGCAATACATCAGCCTCAAGTATAACTTATATTTCCAGAAATGCTGGTGGGCTTCAGATAAATCCCAGAATCATTGTTAAAAATAAAAGAGTGGAAGTCTGCACCCCAATGCTTTGTTTGCCTTCTGATCGATGGCTGTCTTGTGACTGGTTACTCCCCCCCCCCACCAACTTTTTTCTCGGCCCATCAAATGCTCTAAAAATCCCACACCTGCTGATTGGCCCCAATAGGCGAGAGCTCCTTACATTTGGGTATTCTGAACAAATGCAGGTGACAGCTAAGTTTAGGTGATTCTATAAATCTTCCATAAAAGAATGATCAGTACAAACCATTATTTCATTATTATGATGTACCTGTATTTATAAAGGCTTTTCAACCATATAATGCATTGGGCTGTTGCCTTGGTGATGGGACCCTAAAACATCTATTTAATTTCCAGGAGCAGAAGATAGTCATGGACTGAAAGAATGAAACTGCACCATATATGCAAATATAGCAGAAGCTTAGCTAGGTAATAGCTGTTAAAGAAACAACGTCAAGTAATACATATATTAGTATTCTGTGAGGAGTAAATTCAAGGATGCAGTCAAAAGAAACAGTCTAAGTATCAAAGGATTAAAACAGGTTTCTATGTGAGCCTCCTGAACCTCATTACCTTCTGATGCCTGGTTAATTACAAAATGCAAGCGTTTTCTCCCATATGGAACTGCCGGCTCTAAGTTGCTGGGACGTTCTACAGCTCTGTTTTTGTATCCCATCGGCAACCGATGACATTGGGCTCTGCTTTTTCATTTTATTTGTTGGTGTGTGAGAATCTCTCTGTTGCCATGTTGCTGTTTTTAGCAGGTTATTTTTTTTTAAAAAAATGTTTTTATGTTTTTTTTAAAGCCGTGTTGAGAAACTCTTAGTCTGGAAGGAAAAATGGGCTAGAAATTTAATAAATGAATGTTATTTTCAAATGCTCCATGGGCACCAAACAAGATAAAAACTTGGATCCAACTGCACTTCCCCATAAATGCAAACCCTTCTTCAAGATGAATCTCTATGCACTACTTAGGGCATGATGTTTAGTATTCTGAATGGTGTGCCACAAATTTAGAAGTAGCACTGTATTCAAAATGTCACAGGCATATTCCTGTAAAACAACAGTGCAAAAGACTAACACAGCAATATATATTGTTTTAGTTTATAGGTGGAATTTAACACAAAAATCCTATGTATATACTTGCCTGAATAATGTGAGCTGAAAAGGAGGATGTAATAAGATCACATTTAGCTGTACTTCATAACTTCCTCCTTTGCTGTAGATCAACAAAACATTAGGACTTGAATAGACTTCTACAAGATTGTGCCATGGGACTGTTATACCTTGAACTCATACTTATTTAAGTACAAGAAAATCTTTGTGGTTCTTCTGAAAATCAGAACAGGGAGAATTCTAAATATTTTCTTGTAGAATGAGTCCCAAAGTGGGCCATAAACTCCATTACATAAATTCCATAGAATTTGGAATAGCATTTAATTGATTCAGCAAAATAATTATCTAAATGTATACTGTAACTCGAATAATTCTATCTCAAAAGAAGGACACAAGAGTTGCTTAACTATGGTTCTATAAGAATTCTATTTTAGTAAAACAAATACCTTGATGTAAGCTCTTCTTTCATTTTTTTTCATTACATTATATACTCATTATATTTAATTCTGAAGAAAAGTCAAATAATTATAATGCTTGCAACATTAATGTCTGAAACTGGAATTAATATTGATAGAATATCCACTTTTTTTCTTCTCTCTTATCCACATTTAATACTCTAAAGCACCTACAGTAAATAATAGAATATTAAGAATCTTTTCTCTCTCATTCTCTCTCTCTCTCTTGACTCCTGGTGACTGCCTAGACAAGTCCCTGCAGTTTTCTTGACAAGATTTTGGAAGTGTTTTTTTCCATTGCCTCCCTCCTAGGGTTGAGAGAGAGCAACTGGCTCAAGGCCACCCAGGCTTTGTGTCTCAGGAAGGACTAGAAGTCATGATCTTCCAGTTTCTAGCCTGGTGCCTTAAGCATTACACCAAACTGGCTCCCATTAACAATCTAAGTATATTGTATAAATATAATTGTATCAAAATAACATATTGTACTAAAACTGAGAAAATGCAGCAATAGTTGGTCTATTTGGCTAGATTTCGTAATATGTTAAAGGACTGAGCTAGTTTTATATTGACATTTTATGGATATACTTTTAGTTTCTACATTTATTCATTATTCTATATTTGTTTTGATTTTTTTTATTAGGGCTACTATATTTTTGGCTGTACTTTATCATATCTTCTTGCTGTTATACTTACCAATAAATATGTATTAAGAAGAAAAAGAATTCCATTTTAGTTTAATACAATCTGGAGAGGCAGCAAATTGCAGGGACAATATGGATGAAATGACTTTGGGCCACCTGAACTCAAATGCTGATTCTTCTACTGAGTCACTGGATGTCAGTTTAAGGAGGGGGGTTGATTTTGAATAAATTGCATCTGAGAAATGCCACTATGTATGTTTCTTCTCCTGGGGGATGAATGGTGTACCCAAAAACTTCTTGATGTGTACTAGAAAGAAATTTGAAAAGGCATACTCTGGTTCCTCTCATATAAATCTTTCACCTTTGATATTTTATTCCCTTATGGTGTGATGAGAACTGTCTCTTCATGAGCAATTGTGCTCCACCACGCACCTGCACAATCCACCTCTCAATGGATTGGTGCACATTTATTCTGCAGAAAACAGCATTCAGTGCCTCGCTGCAATGACAACAACTTCAGAAAGAAAACACTGAAAAAGACAGTGTGTAAATTCTGCACAACTAAGTGGTTTTTAATTTGAAGTATATTATGGATATGGATCAAGTCAGGTAGGAAGATTGGTCAGGTTGTAGAAAAGTGGCAATTCATGACAATGTTTTTGGCCTTCCTCTTCTTTCTAGCCCTTAAAGAAACAGGGATGGGGGAATGAACCAGTTTGGGCTGTTTGATTATTCAATGTTAGGACATTGTTACATGTGTGTCGGGGTTACGTAATATGAACATATTGCTAATTGCAGTGTTAAGGCATAGCGCATACAAAGGACATTTTCAATGACCACTGACAGTAGAGCAAATTAAGGCTGCTATGGAAGCTTTGACTCCTTTTGAATGAATGATTGCAAAGAACAAATACCTTTAACTGAATTTTACAAGTTTGAACTGCGATATGGGCTGATGAAGAACACTAAGCACACAGTCTGCCATAGATGGATGTGCCAATTTTATCAGCAGTGGTATGGGGGAATCTTAGATCAGGTTGTCTTAACCCTGGAAAATATGAGTTGCATTCAGGGATTGTAATAGAGGCTATTAAATCTCATTTGCTAACTAATGTAATTTCTCAAATATCTATTGTATTCTATATACAACTGATTGTAAGATTTCCAACAGAACAGTTTTTAGGTACAAGGCAGTAATTAATTACATTTTTAATCTGCCCAATAATGGGCCTTTCTCTGCAGATCAGTTGCTCAAATGCCTGAAGACCAAAGGATGAATCAAGCTGTGAGATTTCAACTACTTGTCTTTGGTCTCTACATACACAGGGTGAATGGCTGCACAGAACTTTAAGTAATACAAATATTAGGCCGGGATCAGAGGAGAAAAAGAGCGCAATAAATCAGTTTCTCTAGACAGAGAACTAGACTTTCAGGATATATTGTCTGAACACCTATGATGAAAAGTTGTTCTTTAGGGGAAAAAAAAGACTAGTGGCCATGCTGGTGTCAGATATCTATTTCCAATATAGAATACTGAAGCTATTCATAGCTGATGGCAACAGTATTGGTTATATTATGGTTTATTTAATACAATGTTCCTTCTGACTGAAATAATGACTTCTAATTAGCTTATTTTTAAAAATTGGCCTGGAATGAAACGTTTCCTGGAGATGGATCTATTTTCCTTGAACATTGGTCATTCTTTTTAATGAGGTACTTTTATAGAACAGCAATTGTTAAGTACTTTTATTCCACACTCTATGAACTTCTGTGATAAAAATTACACTGGTGCTGCTTTTAATATGTTTGCCTGTTTTAAGCCACTGAAATTCCTAAAGCTGTTCTTTTCTTTTATTCTATGTATTTCAGCCAAGGGGAAAAAAAAGGATCTGCCAGTGTTTTGCCCAATAATCTTTGGTCAAACTTAATTCACTGTTTCCCGGGGAAGTAATGAGCCTTTTTGTGGAATCAAAGACCTGTGCAATTAACTGTTCTTTTAATTTCTCCAGCAGGAAGAAAATAAACATTTTATATTATGCCAATGTGGCTCTGAGGAAAAATACTGTGTCTGGCTCGAAGTCACAAGGGGTTGATTATCTTAACCAGGTGATATTGTCAGGTAGCAATTTTGTTGAAAACTGGGTCCCAAAGCTACTTAAGTATCTTAGTTGGGCTGTCTAAGAATGAGAAATCAGGTCTATCCATGCTGTATACTTGGTCTGAATAAGAATAAAAAGCAGACTGAAGTCCTGTTTCTAAAATTCATAGAATCTTACATTTCTGCAAGGTTTGGCTGTGTAAGTTATTATTTGAGGGAAACAGAAATGTTCCCTCAAGATGCATATTATCCATGACTGGTAGACATTGCTAATATCCTACTGCATGGATGATAATGATGATGGTGGTGATGATGATGATTTTGCTACAAGTGACTACTATGCTGTACAATTCTTAGCAAAAATCATACAGTAAACATTAAAATACCATAGCACCATTTAACCAATCAGAGCTGACTGCCAGGATGAAGATTTTTACCTTGCTACAATCGCCCTAACACTTCATTTGTCCTATAGTCCAATAGGGCAAGGGTAGTTTCAGTCGCATTGTAGCTGTAGTAGCACATAATTGATTGATTCATATGTCTTCAAGTCGGTGTTGACTCTTAATGAGAGCATAAGTAGATTTTTCCAGTAAGATATGTCTCCAGCTGGTACTTCAGGTCCTCCAGTAGTGTACCGATCAACACTGCATTTGAGTCCATCCACTTCGCCTCTGGTTGTTCTCTTCCTTTCTTTCCTTCCACCTTTCCTAGAAGGTCTTCACTTAATGTATCCAAAGTGGGGTAATTTGTGCCCTGACTGAGAACTCTTTTGTTTGATGATCCATTTGTTTGTTTTCTTGCCTAATGTAAGTCCTAAAGGGCTTATGTTAAATAATCTTTTAGCTGTACGTATGTGTAAAAGTACAGAGTGATTCTACACTGTATTAATGCTTCAGTGAATTTGTCTTATGTAAGTAAGTATTCTAGTCAAAAAGTATAGAATGAATTATCTGAGCTATCACCAGAATGTACTAGTCTACATCCAAACTTAAGAACAAAATGTTTTATAATCATCTAGCAACTGCCTAAAAAGCTTTTATACCAAAGTATGATTGAAGAATTATTAAATCCAATCTTTTAAGGCATTAGTTTCAGTTAACTAAATAAGGAAAATCTCTTAAGTAACTCAACTGCCCAATGCAAAGGCAATATATGATTAAAAGATCACATAAAGTAAGTCCTCTATCAAATGAGTGAATAGTGATAGAAGAGATCAGTTTCATATGACAAAACCAAGAAAGTCACTTTCAGTAAAGAAATACCCCCTCTGTCTTCATGTAACTGTAGAAACACTTTGTAGAAGATATGAAGTTCATCACAGTATACTGAAATATGTTGAAAAATAGTTTTTTTGTTGTTTATTCATTCAGTTGCTTCCAACTCTTCGTGACTTCATAGACCAGCCCACGCCAGAGCTTCCTGTCGGTCGTCAACACCCCCAGCTCCCCCAGGGACGAGTCTGTCACCTCTAGAATATCATCCATCCACCTTGCCCTTGGTCAGCCCCTCTTCCTTTTGCCCTCCACTCTCCCTAGCATCAGCACCTTCTCCAGGGTGTCCTGTCTTCTCATTATGTGGCCAAAGTATTTCAGTTTTGCCTTTAATATCATTCCCACAAATGAGCAGTCTGGCTTTATTTCCTGGAGGATGGACTGGTTTGATCTTCTTGCAGTCCAAGGCACTCTCAGAATTTTCCTCCAACACCACAGTTCAAAAGCATCTATCTTCCTTCTCTCAGCCTTCCTTATGGTCCAGCTCTTGCAGCCATATGTTACTACGGGGAACACCATTGCTTTAACTATGTGGGCCTTTGTTGTCAGTGTGATGTCTCTGCTCTTATCTATCTTATTGAGATTTGTCATTGCTCTTCTCCCAAGGATTAAGCGTCTTCTGATTTCCTGACTGCAGTCAGCATCTGCAGTACAAAGCACTATTCTAAATGAAAGGGAATGGCCTACATTGGGGACTGACTTGACTTGTAATCTTGATGCCTTTTAATCATGTTACCTTTGTCTATTTTTTCAGCTTTTTTTAAAAAAAATGTTTTTGTCACGCTGGCTGCATTTTAATTCTACTTAGAAGGATATCATTTGAAGTAAGCGCATTCATTAGGGAACATACGAGGGAGCCTTTGTTAAGACATGATTGCAATTCATTATTCAATCAATAGAGATAATATTCTTTAAACAATGCTCTCCCAACTTGCCTAATCACATGAAAAAAGTTTACTGTGTATATCCATCAGTGAAAAATTTGTTATAGAAGAAACTTACACCATATTCGTTTGAAGTTATAGAAAAGCTTACACCATATTTATCTGAAAAGAAGGCAATCCTAAGCTTAAGAAAAAAGGAACATTACAGAAAATAAAGATAGATAAAATTCCTGTGCAACGTCCAGCTTTCCCCACTTGTCAAGCTAAACTTGACAGTTCCAGTTGAGTTCAAGATACAGTAGTATATATAGCACTTCCTCCTATTTTTTCTTAACCACTGTGAAATGGGTGGGTCTGAGATATGGTAATTTGAGAGCGGACATGAACATGTGCCATTCCATTTCTAGTTTTGTGTTGTCTTGTTGTCAGGAGAATGTTATGAAAGTATCAAAATAATTCTACATAATGAAAGCAATTCTCTCTGACCAATTTGACATTATGCTAAAAAGTGGAGAAAGCTTTCTTCTACCTCCAAATGTTGAGTTGGGTTCAGAATTCCAATGAACTGAAGTTTACAAATGGAATACTTCTGCGGGGCCAAAGGGGAAAAATAAGGTTTTTGTGAAAATGTCCTTCCCACAGCCTGTACCACAGAAAAGTATCTTTAGATGCTTTGGATCTCTACTACAGTGGGAGAGGAGACATACAGTATGCAGTTGCATAGGAAATTGACAAAAATTGATGCATATACTGTAATTCAAAGGCTGCTGGTTATTTTATTTATTCATTGGTTTTAAATCTTGCTATTTTTCCAGGAGCTCACAGGATTCTTTCTCTCACTGTATGGAAGATAAAAACCTTACTGAGATGGGTAAGTCTGAGAAATTGTGACTTGCAAAAATCATATGATGAGTTTCATGGCTGAGTGTGAGTGGGAATTTGAACTTAGATCCCCCAATCTTACTTACATCCTCTAGCCATTATATTGGGATTTTGCATCAGTTCTTTACTGAGACTTTCTTGAGAAAATATAGTTGGTGGGACATAACTATCTCTCTTTTATGCTTTTCTTTTTAAAGCCTTTGGATGACATTGTGTATCTGATGTCTCACTGAAATAGTACATATTTGTATGTGTTTGAAAGAGACTCAGATTGACCATTACGATCTACTGTAAAACCATACTGCCTCACATGTAGGTGATCTTTTGAAAATCTCCCAGGCAAAATTGTAGATAAAATAAAAAGTGTAGGCAAAATAAAATTAATATTTTATTTGTAGCTCTTCTGTCATGGTGACTTATTGACTAAACACTGTTATGTGCACTTCAAGGGGAACAGCTGTGTTTTGAATGAACAGATGAAGCTTAACAGCCATTTTTGTCATCCCTAAACCAGCAATGTAAAGCCTGAGTTATATTTATTATTCATCTGAGAAATAAATGCACGTAAGTATAAATAAACTTAAAAGATGATGAGCTCACAGTCCTGAGAAAGGAATTGATGAGAACTCCATCCTGTTACATTTTGGGACAGTCCCAGTAGTCAAGAGCACCACTGATGAGCACATTGGCAGAAATTATAATATTTCCAGCATGATTTCTGGCTCTGTTTTTCAGAAGGCCAGAGATGTTGTACCCAGCGTAAAATGGGTATCTCCACTGCATATTCAAACATTGAAATGAAAGTTGTTTATATGCTCAGGAAAACAAGCTTCCAGGACTAGCTTTTTTATTATTAGATTGTTCTTGGTTATTTGATCTTTATTGCATATTTAACTTGATATTTTTATGCCATTTGGTTGTATAGGCACCTCACTATCGAGAGGGCAATACATATTTTAAATACATGAATAAAGCTAGAAGAGACACAGAATGAGTTGGTGGCCTCAGGTGACAAATGCTGGGCATTGCAGGAGGACCATCATAGCTCCTAAGCCCCTGAGCTTTCTCCTCTGTTGGAGAACAGAGTTGTGTTCTGTATGCAGATTGATCTTTACCCATAAATGAGTATAGAGCAAGGGAGAGTGCTTTTCTATCAGCAGGGTCAAAGTATAATTTCAGGCAGATTATGTATATGGAATAATCGTAGGGAAGGAGGTCACATCTGGTATTACACACTAGAGTAAGATTAGAGATTTCAAGGAACCAGCAGAATGCAGTAGAGAGCACTTGAAAATAATGATCAGGTTTTATGAACATATTGACTGGCCATCAAAGATCAAGATCACCTGTTAAGTTTTCATTTTTTCCTAAGCCATGCTGGAAAATTATATTCAAATGTTTAATAGACATTCTGTTGGGTTTTTCTTTTTCTTTGCTCTTTCCTTTCACATTTGTTAGATATGTTGATGCTGTTCACCATCTGGGTCATTAACTAATGCAAGAAATGTTTACGCTGAGTTGCTAAGGTGGTCTTTTGGAAGGCCATGAACCATATATACGCTGCTCCCACAGTGTCATTTTCTGCTTCAGCCTCAATTAGCTCTCACTCAATATTTGGATGCAATTTTGGTTTGGCCTTAGATGGTTGCTCCCACAGCAGCAAATGCTACTTCAGCCCCAGCTCTTAAAGTCTTATTCTGTTGGCTCAAGAACAGAATGTATTCCAAAAAGATAAACAAATTACTGTGTGTGGTATATGAAATAACCCCTTCTCTTTCTAGATTGTCAAATATATATAATCTCAAAGAGGAGACAGAACAAATAATAATAATAATAATGCTGGGTCTCTCCTGAAAATGTAAACAGTTCAGTAAAGTGTCTATTTACTTACTATTTAGGGTTCCAAGGCTGCCCAACTCAGCAATGACTCTGAATGGCTCAGATTACATTACATCAGAAAAAAAGATTAAAGATTATGATAACTAATCCACTAATTCAATCCAGGTGGGTGCACATTCCAATTTACCCCATGTCTTCAAAGCCCATTTAAATGATAGCAGGGTCAGAGCTGTTTGAACCTCTATTCCAGAGGGCAGATGCTGCAACAGAGAAGGCCCACTTCCCAGGCCCCATTAGATGTCATTACCTGAGAGATGGGATGCAGAGCAAGACCATGCTATCAGATCTTATGAGACAGACAGACAAGTTGGTTCCTCAGATAACCAGGCCCTACTGCCATGAAGGGTTTTATAGGATATAACCAGCATTTTGATTTGCACCTGCATTGCTAGGCAGTGCAGCTTATGTAGCAGAGTTATTACATGGGCGTACCAAGTTATGCCCATAACTGCTCATGCTGCTGTGTTCTGGACCAGCTGTGGCTTCCAAGTGATCTTCACGGGCAGCCCATGTAGAGTGTATCGTAATAGTTTACATGTAAGGTGACTAAGCTGTGAGTGACCATGAAAAGAGACTCCTGGTCCATGAAAGGATGCAATTGGCACAGCAGACAGGTCTTGAGAAGGCTTTCTTGACTATAGCTGCCACTTACTCTTCAATATCCCCAAACTGTGCATCAGTGTTCTCTGGGGAAATGCCATCCTGTTAGAAATACAGATAGAAAATCTCCTACACTGGAAGAACCATGCACCCGCAGCCATTCACTTTTGTCAGGTTTGATTTTAAACCTATTCCTCCCATTCCAGGTCCCTACAGTCTTGAGGCACTGGAACAAGATCTTGACAGCTGTCACTTGGTTGACCATGGCTAGAGAGTTTAGATTGCTAGTGACCGGATGAAGTAACTCAGAGTGAGCCCCAGTTTTGACTAAACAATGCTACACACGTTTGGGAGTCATGTGGACTAGAGGCATTAAAAGAAATAGGGGCAAAGATTCACTAGCAATAAAACAGACTGGCGATGCTTTGCATCTGGGTTGGAGTATGGTTGGCAAAACTTGTTGCCTGCCTTTTTCTCATCTGGGCTGCATATTAAAATTTGTAATCTTGTGGAGGTTTATTTCAAAATTAAGGAAAACTATTCCACTCCATTCAAAAGGTTTTGGGATTAATTTAGTATAATTTAAATCAAAGACAGGGAACTTGTGGCCCTTCAGATGTTGCTAAACTACAGTTCCCAACACCCCCACCAGTGCAATCAATAAAAGAAATGTTCAAAATTGTGTTAGCAACATCTGGAGGGCCACATGTTCCATGGCCCTGATTTACATGTTTTTTTCATGATCTTTCAATTATCCCTCATGTGCAAATGTGGAGATTAGCAGCAATATAAAATCTCAGTTGTGTGACACTGGTGGGCTTTTGACAAAGTGAAGCGGAAGCAGTGAGATGGATTCCAGTTTTGTGTATTCACTGAAATTAAAGGCATCGTTTTAAACTTGAATAATGTAGGACACCTAACGCACTATGGTACATCTATTCACAAAGTATATGGGTTTACTAATGCACTCATACCTATTTCCATTTTAGTAAGTACATTAATATCTATATTACCCAAATATGTATAAGAAACTGATACACAGATATATATATTTTGGGGCAAACAGGATGGTTATAAACAAACTTATCTTATAGGCAAACTTAGGAACATAGATAACTACCCAAGATGAGCCAGGAGCTGAACTAAACAGTCAAGGTCAAAGCTGAGAAAAAACAAACCAACCAGAAGTCAGTCTGGAGGGAGGCAAAGGACAAGACCAGGTAGAAGCTGAATTCTGTACTAGCATATTTAGAAGTAAGTCCTGTTGTGTTCACCTGAGGCTTGCCTGGTCCCCAGTGCATGTATATAGAATGGGAGAATGAATATGTTCTAAAATGAAAAAGGGTTCAGAAAGACAAAAAAAGAATCTTAGCTGTAAAGGAAGAAGACGCAAATCCAGCATTTAATCAGCATGACTGGCATTTTAAAAAAATGAACACAAGTAGAAATGATCAGAGAATGAAACAAGTTTATCAAGTCATAATTTAAGGACCAAAACCAAGGGGCGCTTACAGAAGACCTTCTGATGCTGAGCAAGGAATATGTACGGAAATACTATGGAGTCCCAGTGCCTTGAACTTTCTGCTTTTTGTGGCGTGTTTTCTGCACTTGTCCCCATTTTTGAAAATGTTCCTGTGGATTCCAAACATACAGTAGATGACACCAGATGTAAAAAAAACAAAGGATATGATTTGTATTTTTAAACTCAGAAGTCAATTTTAATATACTGTCTTCATTTAAACTGAGTTCTCTTTTTGAAAAATAAAAAGTAAAATCTGCTGTACTGTAATACTTTTTATTTTCATATACTTGCCTGTCTTGAGATGAATTGATTTATTTTTCTGCATGCACAAAAGGCAGGGACATTTTTTTTACCATCTTGAAAGAAAAATAAAGCCAGTATGTAATAGGTTAGCACAGAGAAAAATTGATGTCAACCTAAATTTTTCCCTCAGGTTTTATTTGCATCCCACTGATTCAAAATACATTGATTTTATTTATTATTAAACTTCTCTAAGCTAACAACTCTCAGTGGTCTACAGAGTATAAAATATAACAACAGTTAAAATATCCACGTTGCAATTAAAAAAAATGTGTCATCATAAAACCCCTAACAGAGACAGAAAAAACACCAACAAGAATAAATACATAAAATAAAATAAAGTAAAAGGTGGTGCAATGCGTAAATTAAGGGGGGCCATTCCAGAGCTTCAGCCCCACCACAGAAAAGTAATGCCTTCTAGCTTGGCTGCTCTTATGGGACTATAAGCAGCTCCTGCCTACAGGATCTAATGGTCTGACCCAGTTCTCATTGGAGCAGGCAATCCTGCAAGTACCCAGCTGCCCAGCTGTGAAAAGCTTTACAGATGAACACCAGCACCTGCAATTGTACTCAGAAACCAGCTGGCCACCAGTGCAAGGAAGGCAAAAATTCTGTCTATGTGCTCCCAATGCCAGGAGCCAGTGAATACACAGTCTGCTACCTTTGGAACCAGTTGCAGTTTCTGAGTATCTTTTATGGACAACCCCATGTAAAGTGCATTGCTGTAATCCAACCAGGGGAATGAGGGTGAGAGTTATGTAGCTAGATCTTCCTGCAGAATGCAAGTTTGCAGTTGGTCAGAGCTGGGTAAAGATTCCTCTAGCCATGGCCTCCCCTTGTTGTTCCAGAAGGAGCTGTGAGTCCGGAAGAACTCTCAAATTGCAAACCAGCTCCTTCACAGGTAGTGCCTATCTATCCAGAGAACCCTGTAGTACAAACAGTAATTCCATTTTACCTGGGTTTAGCTTCAGTGTGTTCTCTCCCATCTGGACCCTTACAGCTTCTAGTCACTATGGTAGGATTTCAACAGCAGCTCCCGTATGGCCTGGGGTGGCAATGTAAAGTTGGATATCATCAGCTTACTGATGATATCACACCATGGACCATTGGATGACCTTACCCAGTAGCTAAATATAGATGATAAAGAGCAAAGGAGAAAGGACCAACCCCTGCAGTACTGCCTGTACCAGAGGCCATTGGGTCAACTTCCCCTCTCCACTCCCCCACCATAACTGATGGAAACTATCACTGAGGAAGGAGTGCAACTACTGCAAAACAGTGCCTCAAATTCCCAATCTCTGTAGCCAGTTCCGCATGATACCATGATTGATGGTATCAAAAGCTATGGTGTAGAATCTTGAAAGTCTGACTGCTTCCCTCCCTCTTACATTCCAGTGAATTAAGGAGTTAGTCTGAGTCTCTTACTGAGGATTTCTCTATTTCCCAAGCTTAACCCACCTTTTTCCAACTGTTGTCTCTATCTAGCCTCTCTAAGCTCAACTCTGTGACTTTCTATGCCATGCTGACTCCTCCCCAAAAGGGAGTTGATCACTGTAGACAAGGCTACAGATCGGGAACAGACAATTTTTTTTCTGGCCTTCAATAAGCCAGTAGCTTCCTCCCCATTAAGCCAAGACTCAAGACTTAGAAAGAGGATCAAAGGCAACAAGGAGGCCCCGCCTTAACTTGCTAATTGATAAATGAGGACCGAGGTACTGCATATACCTTGGAATATATGTCTATTCCAAGATTCTGTAAATCTACCTATTCAGAGTTAGTGTGAGAATCTTGCTTTCTTGACTGTGAGCTGTGGTAAGAAGCCTGACATAGAGCTGGGAATCTCCAGCCAAGTATGAGCCTGCTCAGGAGATACTCACAGCTGCCTTACTGAGATATACTCAGTACTGATCGGCTGAGGAGAATGAACTGGATTAAAGAGGGAATAAGCCTTTCCTTGCTTTGGAAGTCATCACACATGCTGAATCTTAACAACAGCACATGAAATAGACTGTCACTGAGATTCTGGGGTAAGAAGGATTAAGATTCCCCCCCACATTGCTTAGCTGAATAGGTACTGGGCTACAGATAAATTAAACCTCCCCACAGCTTAGTGACTTCCTCATCCACTGTAAATTGCTTTATCATGTGTCACTGAATCCTTACAGATTAAGAAAAATCTGTCCTAAAAATTATTTATTTGTTTGTTTTCCACATTTCTTCACTGCCGCAATCCAGAGACTCTCAGATTGTAAAACATCCACAATATAACAGCTATAAAAACACCAGCCAAACAGAAACCTACAAACAATCCAAACAGACAATGAAGATGGCACAAAATCAGGCAAAGGCTCTCCAGAACAACTCCATCTTTAAAAGCTTCCAAAATGACAACAGGGAAGGGACTTGATCTCAAATGAAAGGCTGTTCCACGGCATTGGGGCTGCCATAGGAAAGCAGCGCTTCCTTGTTTCAGCGCTTTGGATCTCCCAAAAATGTGGGAACAGTAACCGTGTTTCTGTTTGATCTAATTGGCCAGGCTGGTACTGACTGGAATAGGCAGTTCTGCAGATAACTAGGCGCCAAGCCATGAAGAGGTTATAGGTTAAAACCAGCACCTTAAACTGTACCTGGAAACCAACTGGCAAACCAGAGAACTGGTGTTATTGCTCCTAATGACAGGAGCCAGAAAGTGTGTGGTCGTCTACATTTTTGACCAACTGTAGTTTCCAAGTAGATTTTAAGGGCAGCTCCAAGTAGAGCACATTACAGTAGTCTAGCAACTGGTGATAAGGGTATGAGTTACAGTAGCTAGCTCCCACTGTAACATCAGATAGGGTTGCAACTGCTGTTATGCTCTTTGGAGATGCATCTCAGAGAACTGATACTACCCATTTTTAGCATTTGGGGATTGTCAGCCCTACAGGCATTAAGACTTTAGAAAGCTGGGGGATGTAAGTAAAATTATATTTTGGTGCCAGAGTTTCAGAGCCAACACCCTTCTTCAGAAACAGTGCTACACCCAATGTACTGAGTGATAAAAGCTTTTTTGTTGGTAAATCACTTTGGAAAACCTGGGATAACTGCCAATCTAACCTTCTTAAGTGGCCCGCTAGGATGTCTTGTCATCCCCTTCTTCCAATTGACCATGTTCATTGGTCTCTGTTTCATTTGCTCCTACCTAGATTTATAAATCTCTTCCAAATTTGGTAAATGGGACTGTGAACAAATGAGCCACTTACTTTGTAGCAGTCTTTCCATTTAGTTTTACAGCTTTCAGACAGAGCAAAGGAATAAATTGACACCTTCAGCTTCCTCTTTTTCTCCTTCACATCCTAAGAAGAATTATTTAGACAGCAGGAAAGAAAGACTCTTTAGGGGCCTGAAGTGAAGAACTTCCTGCTCCAAGTCCTAATTAGAAATGAATTGCTATATAAAGAAAGAAGTTACATCTGTTGGACAGCACCAATATGGTGTGATGCATTGACTTTCTATTTAAATTACTTAAATTGCAGTCTTCATTTCTTAGTTTATTGTGTGTGTGTGAGAGAGGGAGAGGGAGAGGGAGAGGGAGAGAGGGAGGGAGGGAGGGAGGGAGAGACTGCAAACTGCAAATTTGGCCCCTCTTTTTTGTCATTTTCTCTGTTGTATCAGGGTGGTCAGGAACTCTGGGATACACAGAAGATGGACTGATTTGGTATAAAGCAGCTTTATATGTTGAATAATCAGCTATAAACAGTATGATTCCTTATAAATTTCAGGCAAATTTTCAAATAAAGACCACACAGGGTTCATTCTGCATTCTGAAATAACCACAATCAACACCTCCTTAGCTTTTTTCCATGAGTCCTTTTTACAGTAATCCCTGAAAAACACAGTTCCTGTTACCCGACCACAACATGATTTTAATAACTTCTGATGCCAAGCTTCACATTCAAAATGCGTGTAGATTACCACTGATTAAATATAAGGTGATAATCTCTTCTATTATACTTTCTCATAATAGTGCCAGTCACCGTTTAAGTCCTGTTTAAACTCAGTGCCTGCCGGTGCTGATCCCTAGAAATTAAAATGTCAGACACCTTCTGCCACAGGCAGTAACTGTAAACAGAAGCTCTTGTGATTTCTTTGTCTTATCTGCTTTCTTCATTTTTAATACTAGTCCTTTGGTTTTGGATCTTGGAAGGTGAATTTGGATCCCAGGTGAACCAGAAATTCATTTATAATTTTTCAACAAATTGAATCTGAATCCAATTGGTAAAACAAAAATATAAATGGATTTGGTTCACTTGTGACAGAACTCATGATAGTTTTGTTGAAATGTTCACGCTTATACCATATGAGATATCACAACCACCCCAGTGTTGAAAAGAATTCTGTCATCTTGATCACATAAAGAAGTAAAATGATTCTTAGATTAAGCTTTCTCAGGCTCAACATTTCAGCCTCCCCTGCCCACGGCTTTATTTATTTATTAATTTTGATTAAGAACAACAACAAACTAGAATCAAGAACAAAACAGTAGGAAAAAGAAAATAGAAAATAGAAAAAATTGCACACCATATAAATTTCAATAAAAATGTCTAAGTAACTTAAATTAGTGCTGCATACTGAAGTATTTAAGATACAAGAAATATCTGGTATCAGTTTAAGACTTCAGAACAAAATCAAATTAATATTTAATAATTAAAAATAGTAGCCAGTATAAAATGAATCACAACTCAGAATAAAGAACTAACAAAGAGTTCTGTCTGATCTAAGAATTAGGGTTATTTAATGAACTTATATATTACAACCTCATGTTAAGAGAAACCCAAACTTTGGATGAGGTACAAGGCCATATGCTGTATAAAACTGTAAAGGATAATTGGCTTCCAAGATGAATTAAATTCTGTATCAGATTTATTCTTTAAATATGAGTTGTTGTTGTTGTTGTTGTTGTTATTATTATTATTGTTATTTAGGATTTGATTTAAAGGCTACCCAACAGTGGAGGACAGGAAGGCCTGGAGTGCTATGGTCCATGGGGCCACGAAGGATCGGACACGACTTAATGACTGAACAACAACAACAACTCCAGAATGACGCAGGATGGCTTACCCTAAAAAGAAGAAGAAGAAGATGAACCTATGTATCCAGATAAACCACACATCACACAGCTTAATTTGTCATTCTTCTGCAAAATGAATTAGACATGGTTACCAATAAAAAAGTATAAAATAACCTGGCAGTGTTACAAAGCCAACTCAGTATACTCTATGGGAATATAATGCTTGGCAATGTTGAACAGAAAAACTTACAGGAAAGAGAATTCAACCTTTAACATTTATTTTATCCTTATTTTTCTCATTCCTTTTTAACTGTACCACTTATTGGGAGATATTGAAACCAGTGAGGCAGTTCTGACCATTCCAAAGAAAGAAACTCAAAAAATTTCATCTTTGTTTTTTTTAAGAATGAGGTCTTGCAGTCTGAACAAATCATTCTATCCCCACTGATCAATTTGTTTGTACATTCGCCTTCCTGAAAATAAACATTTAATGTTGATGCAAGAGGCAATAAATCTGGACTAATTATTTTTCTGTGTTTATCCCATATATTTCATATGCTATTTATGATTTTTAAAAAATCTATGATAGGTGGTGCACTTTTGTTTTTATTGAGCCAAAGATATTTATGCAAACCATCTAGGTGTTCTGCTCCATCAGCAGAAGCAATCCAGTCATAAAGTGATATAATCCACTCAGTAAACTTTTCAAGTTTTTTCAAACATTGGAGAAAATGGAATGAACCCTGAAATTGACTTCCGAGACTTACCTTTCACTTTCATCTGGTTCTTAGCAAGATACATTCCTGAGTCTTTTCTCTTTCGACAGCGAATGCAAATAAGGCCTTTTTGATCCCTTCATCTCATTGCCTTTAAATTGGATTCCAGGGTTTGGAAGAAAAGGTGCAGAGGCCATAAACATAGAAAGTATAGAAAGAGCACCTTTCCGGTAATGATCATCACAGAAGTGCATTTGAAATAAAAGTCAGGTAAATGATGGCAACAGCACTGCTTGCTTGCTTGCTTGATTTATATAGCTGCCCAGCTCACTTTTACATGACCCTAGGTGGCTTGCAATAAAACAAATAAGACATAAAAGACACAATATAAAAATACCAAATAAAAATAAAATACACAGCAGCTGGGCATAAACTAACCATCATCCACACAACCAGAAGTTGAGCTCCATCTGACACCCAGGGGCCCAGGCTTAGGCACAAAACTTTTCAAGTCCTCATGAAAGGCCAACAGGGAAGGGGCCAATCTAATCTCAGGAGTGATGATGTTCCAAAGGGTGGGTGCCATGGCAGAAAAGGCTCTCGTTCTGGGCTTTGCCAGCCGACATTCCCTAGCTGATGGTCCAGAGCATGCCCTTCCTTCCAGATCAGTAGAAACAATTGGGGAGAGATGGTCCTGTAAGTAACCCAGTCCTAAGCCATGAAGGGCTTTAAAGATGACAACCAGCACCTTTAAAGTAACTGGCACCAGCAACTACCTGTGGTACCACATTCTGCACCAGTTGGAGCTTCCAAATACCCTTCAAGGGCAGCCCCAGTCACGGGGGCATGAGTGACCATGAGCAGAGCCCCCTGGTCCAGGAACGGGCACAACTGACACACAACCCTAAGCTGTGCAAAGACCCTCCTGGCCACGGCTGCCAGCTGCTTTTTGAGCAGGAGCCATGAGTCCAGAAGGACCCCCAGATTGTATACTGGGTCTGTCTGGGGCAGTGCCACCCCATACAAAACCAAGGATGGAAGGTCCCCAGAACCAGGAGGTCCAAAAACCGAGAGCCAGTCAGTCTTGCTTGGGTTGAGCGGAAACCAAGATGCACTAGTATACGTTGGTAGCATGATCAGAAATAAAGAGATGTTTAAATAGTGAAAAATGTGTCTTTGACATTTTGGTGAGATGGGATTTCACTGTCTTATGTAACTCATTTTTTCCTAGTTGAAGGAAAGCACCACAGTCTTCACTTACCATTTTTTCTTCATCTCATCCTCCCACTGCACTTCTAAATACTCCAGTCACAGCTATCATCTTTGTTCTCCCACAGCACTTTGCAGGCACAGATGGAAATTTCCTGCTTCTTGGTGTTTTAGGCCAAAACTCTGAAGAGCTAATGTAGATGTGACAATAATTGTGTGAATTTCTGTTATGTGAAAGAGATGAATGCCTGTCAGTGCAGCTCCAGAACAATAAGGTATATAGGGAGGTGAAGTTTAATTCTTTAACTCACTGCCACAATTGGGACAAGTACCTCCTATCTGGAGCTGCTGTTTTCATTTTATGCAAAGCCACTGTTGCCAAGGTGTATAACCCGCGACTGCAGAATTGCATGTGTTTCCTGCCAAAACATTTGAATGTAGTCCCCAGATTCTCTAACATTTCTGACAAATTCCATTACTTGAAATCCTTCTGTCTGTTTTGGGAAACATGGATGCATTGGCTTGTACTAATAATGTCCACTTTTCTACTAACATGTTGTAGAGATTTTTGTATTTTTTCTTACTCCAATAGCTGTTGTGAGAATAATCATGACTATATGTTGGTTCACTGCTTTTACCTCTGAGTTGGTGGGATGTGAGGAACAGTATGTTTGCTTGTAAGGTAGTTTGTAGATTAGAGATCCTGGCTTGCATAGAAGCTAGGTTCTCTCACCTAGAAACTGCCTTGCAAGTGTGAGTATGCATGGGGCCAAACTGGGCTTCAGTTGCACTTATGGCATGTTGGTTAATATATGTCCCAACTTTACCATTAGCAGGAAATGCTGCAAGTGGCAGAAGTATGATTAAGGCTGCTAATCTACTTTACACATTCTCTGTCTTGGTAGAAACTATTATGTGATAACTTCAATTGACCAAAGACATAAAGCAGTGGAAGTCAATACCTATGGGCCCATCTGATGATGACCGTGGCATATGGAAAATTGTGAGTTGGAATATGAGAAGAATAAAGAGCATGAATTGACAGATGAAGTGGGGAAAATGGTTTATTGTATGTCTGTGAAACTAAGAGAAAGGGGAAGGAAATAACAGAGCTGAATAAAGGTAGTCTGACTTTTTGGAGTGGAGTTGATGAACTTATGCAAAGAAGTGAAAGAGTAGATTTAATTATGAAATAAAGAACTACAGTGTACGTGAGAAAGAATGAAAAGATGTGCTCTAGAAAGTTGTGGATATGTATTAAAGTAGGAATCAATAAGTTGAAGACAGTTGTGCATTGTGCTCCTATGAACGATGATTTAGTTTTTAAAAAAAGATTGTTACAATAAACCAAAAATTGATAAAAAAAAACATTATATCCATACACACATCATACAAGGAAAATGAAGAAAAATTGGAGAAAAACCAGCAACAAACTACATTGATATATTATAAAAAGCTATTCCATTTTTAAACAATTAGGTAAATGTTATCCACAAGGAATTCTATTGATCACTTTCCCTTCTATTAATTTTTTTTTAAAGTGAGCACCTTTCTTTATGTGTTTTAGGATTTTAGGTTCAGAATGGTTGGGTTTTTTTTTTTCTAGAAATATAAATTTATCTTTTTAATTACACTCTGAACTTGGTAAATCCAAAGTTCTTTGTGAGTTGATCAATTCCCAGGTTTCAATATATAATTCAGTATCAAACAAACACCTTTACAACTTATTTCTTTTCCTAGGGTGAATATTCACCCAGATTGGGGTGGTCATAAGAGAAGTCAAATTCATATCTGTCAGAGCCCACTCCAATACATCAGATCTTCAGAATAAAAAAAGCTGACACTCATTCTGTCTTAAACAACCACTGAATTATCCAATAAACAAAAAAAACATATTATTGATGAGTTAGACTTGTTGTGTGTATGTATGCCTTTGAGTCAGTGAAGTGGTTTGCCCTTGCCTCCTTCCTAGGGCTGAGAGAGAGTGGTTGGCCTGAAATCACCCATCTGGCTTTGTGTCTAAGGTGGGACTAGAACTCACGGTCTCCTGGTTTCTAGCCCAATGCCTTAACCACGTACCACACCAGCTCAGTCTCAGTTTTAGGTTGTAAGAAATATATTTAATTTAAAACACAAGACCATTGTTTTGTTTAAATAGAATACTCCATGTGAGTGGTGTTAATGGAAGAACCAGGTAGCAGTTCTGGAGGAAACTATGCAATATTCCAAATCAATATGATCCACAGAAAAATGTTATTTTGCTAAGTAATAAGAATGTATCAGAAGGCACATGATGAGATAATGCATAAAAGCTACTGGACCTAAGAATAAAGAAAACCAGTAATTGTTTAGTGAGTTTCTGTTTAAAAAAAACAGTCTGCTTGTTTTGACAAAAATGGTTTAAGTGTGTCTATTAATGTGAACAAATAGCAAAGGAATGAATATAAATCTAAAAGCATGATTGATTTGACTATAATGAAAGATTGAGAGAATTATGAAGATACAAAAATGATGAGAAAGTAGAGAAATGAAAAAAATGGATGTGGTTGGCTTATGAAGTGACTGACTTGTTTCATAAATGTATGAAAAAGACATTTGTGTCGAACAATGTTTTTATTGTTCTACTGGTCAAAGGGAAGGTAGCACAGGTGAAGGCAAAAACTACAGAGGAGTTAATAGGTTACATATCCCTGGGAAGGTATTTAGCAGGACTCTGACTGAAGGGGTGCAAGCAATGAGAAGGAGCCAAAATACATGGCAGTTTTATGCAGGATAGGATGTGTAGAGACCAGATGTTTGCTATTCTACAGGCTGTTGAGAAATGTATGAATGTGAGACAGAAGGTTTATTGTGTATTTCTGGTTTTAGAGATAGTGTGTGATAAAGTGAATGGGATTAAATAAGGCATTGTTCTGCCTGAGTATGGCATTGAAGGTTGGTTGCCCAATGTGATGTCAGCAGTACATGAAGGAAGTAAAGCGTATGCAAAAATTATTGAAGAAGGAGTAAGACAAAGATGTGTGATGTCCCTTTGGTTATTTAATGGATTTATGGATAAATGTATACATAATGCTTTGTTGCCCTTTTGGTAGGCGGGGCAGTTTGTTTTCATCTGCCCATTGTTTATGCTACTGTATGCTCAGAATGGGTAACATGCTGTTTGTCACTGACTGTGTGAGATTCCTCTCTCACATCAGGGTAGGTAAGAGAGGTCAAAGAAGGAATGGCTGCCGAGTGAATATGGACTGAATACAAAGGTAAGTGAACGATAGCAAAGAAGTACTTTGAGAATGGTTTGGTTATATAGGAAGAATGAATGAGGATCAAACATCAAAAGAAATATAAAAAAGAAAAGTGGAAGTGTCAAGAGGAAGGGGGAGACTGAGAAAATTATGGTTGAAAGGATAAGATCCTCAGCAACAGAACAAAAAGCAGTGTATGAAGATATAGGACATAGCAGGAGCAAGGATGGCTTTCAAGAATAGAAAGACATGGAGAGGTATATGGGTGTTGGTGTAAATTAGGCTTTAGATCTATTTTTTTTTTCCTTTTCTTACTGCATGCCTTTAATTATTTTAGTTTACTACTACTTATTCCTGATCTGCGCTTTTCACAATGTTGCTTTGCATGAAAGGGAGCAGTATGATGGGTATGAATATATTTTTGTTTGTGCAATAGCGATACATGAGTATGTCTGATTTACAGACCCGAAGAACCATCTGCTTTGGTTTGTTGGCTTACTTGAGCGTTTAAAATAGTCAGCTGTTTATTCTCCAGTTCTCCCTCACCTTAATTTTATCACAGTGCACCCATAATTGCCGGTGGTCTGCTTCTAGGCAGCCACATACTATTGAAAACAGACAGTAGAGTGAAGGTTCATGGATGAGATCACTGTACAGACTTTTCCAATTCAAGGGATTGCTTCTTTTCAAATTAGCTGCCAAGCTGGGATTTACTCAGCCCAGATAACTTATTTATTTCCTGAGCCTCTGTAATTTATGCTTTCACCATTCTGTATTCTTCCTGTTAAGAAAAGCCATACTTTTATCTATTACTCAATTGCAGCTAAAATTTTAACAGCAGTAAAACAACACAAAAAAGTTAAACAAACTCTCAAAAGATTTATGAGGCAGAACTAGAGTACATGGAAATGTTCATGATTTGGTGAGAAAATTACTATGTCTAGATCTAGATCTGTAAGGGAACACTGCAGACTTTATCTGCCAAAGGAGGCCTATCCTCAGCAAACATAAAATGGGACATTGTTCATGAACTTGGTTTTCTGGATGGACAGCAATCTATAGTGAGCCAGGATACAGCTGGGCACAAGCAGCCATAGAATGAGCCAGGGGTAGGATGATGGTAAAAGTTCAGGACCAAAAGACATAGCCGGACTTGGATGGAAGAACAAATCCAGAATAAGAATCAAAGAAGAAGCAGAGCCAGAGGAATACCTGAGTGCTCAGGAGGACCTACAGCCAAACACAGCAGGAAAAGGTTGTCCTTTTCAATGCCTTCCACTTTGAGAGAATCCAATGGGTAGACTCAGTCTTGGACCTCACTGAACACATCTGTGAGAGGTAGAACAGTCTAGTGCAGGGCCACAACTGGCAGGGGGGCAAGTGGGGCATGTGCCCTGGGTGCCACGCTGGGGGGCACCAAAATGAGTGCTGGGGGGTGCCAAAATGGGCACGGAATCCATGTTTGCCCCGGGTGACACAGACCCTAGTTGTGGGCCTGGTCTAGTGACCCATCCTACAGGACTGCTGTGCAGAGAACGCAGATATGCTTGAGTATATAACAAAGCTGTTTTAAGTCTTAAAGTGTAAAAACCAGTAACAGTAGGCTTCAGTGCTGCTCAGGCTGCACTGAGTTCCATCCTAGTTTTCAAACATAAGATCTGAGAGCTGGCCTGAAAAGTGGAGTAACATACTGTATGCTGGGGAAATGTCCTTGCAAATGATTCTTCCTTCCCCTTGAGTCTTATACAGGGTGTATTCCATGTGGTAGGAGAGGCTGGTTACTATTTTTGAGATCAGTTCAGGATAATACAAATTGGAATGCACTTTCAGAAAAAAAGAGAGAAAGGCTCAGTTCAGATTCATTGCACAACCTGTGGCATGAGATGACATTTCTTTGCCTTGGCAGCTGTTGTTAGCATTCACTGAATACCTAGCTGTGATGTACACCATAGAAGGAAAAGAGAAGAGAGCCCATCCACTTAGAAATGGGAACAGTTAGGGCCCTTCTCTTCATATGGAAGCCTTGGCTGATACAACCAGTCTTCTCCCAGTGAGGCTGCACATCTAAATTGTCTGATATTGATAATGCCATTCCCAGCTCTTAAAGATTTCAGTCAGTGCTAAAGATAGCATGAGCAAACCAAGCACATGGAGATTCAGTTACAATCTGTGGAAAACAGATACAATACAGCTTTCTCACCAACGTGTAAGCATTGAAAAAGGATAGCAATATGATAGGAAGCTGTTGGGGCAGAGAGAGGCTCTGGGAAGAACAGCCAACCTTTTATAACATTTTTAGCTGCCAAGATAATCTGCCTTGTTATTTCCATGACCCTGCTCATGTATCAGAAATTAAATGTCAAGCTTCAGATAATGGAATGCCGCTCCCTTTTGTTGGTGGTGATCAGAACACTGATGTAAGAAAATAAATATAGCGCTTTCACTGTTACATTACTGAGCCTTCCATTTTGTTTGCCATTTCCCTATATTTCTTCCACAAATGGGCTGGCTATTACCAGAACTCTGAAGCTTGATGTGCAGTATCTAGCAGTTACATACGATATTTAAGTCAGCATTAAGTTTTAAACAATACTCTTTCATCAACATTGACAGCCATTTGCAGAAAGAAAGAAGAGAATTAGAGGAAAAAATTGCTTTGATGTGCTATATGGATATAGCCACGACTGAAGATAGTTAAAGAGACATGGACAGAGATAATGGTTCTCAGTATCGGCATAATCACATTCTTTGTTTTTATTAACATTACCTGGCTCATGGAAAATAGGAAGAAAAAAACTTGGTGGATAGCTTTTTTATACAATTTCATCACTAGATAGCACTGAACTTAATTGTACCTACAGCAAATAAAGTTCTCTTCCATTGTCAATTATAGCATTGCACTGAAGGAAGGGATATTCATCAGGATCACAGCTAAAGAAGGAAGAGTTAAATGTCCCCTGCATACATACATAAACGTTGGGTGGGGCCATCAACTTAACTTTTTTGTCCCCTACCTCTCCTCGCCCTGATCCCCTGCTTACAAACTTGCAGTCTCAATGAAAAAGGGGCTACCAAATCTACTAGTCTTTTTTTAGAACTTAAGTTCTAGTGTATTTCAAAATATCCACATAATTCATAGTATTAGCTCTTGGTTGTGCATACAGGGTATCACTCTGAGCCCGTGGGGAGGATCTTGGATGATAGAATGACCTTTTATCCTAACAAATAAATATTTTTGCATGTAGAAAATTGACACGTAAGAAAGCAAGCTAATTGAAACCATTTTTTTCCTTGAAATACTAGTTTTCTATGTGGGATTACTTTATGTTTTATATGCAGAAGAATTCAGTCATATTAGTTCTACACCTTGAGTATGAAGCAGTATAGACAGCATGATCAAGTGAGTGAAAATCAGTCCTTCATCAGAACTTGCCCTACTTGATTGGGATTGATTCCCCCCTGCCCCCCCGTTCTTGGGACTGGCTTTGAGATTTCAGGGACATACAGGAAGATCCATCAGAGGGCCTCCTTGAGTAGCAGGAAAATTGAGACACACACACATGCATACACACTTTAATTTTCTCTTTTCTCTTTCTGCCATTGTGTTTACCCAGTCTTCCTTTCTTTATAATAATTATTCAAGTTAAATCTTTGTGTGGACTTTATAGAAAGTTCAAAACCAGCACAAACCTTTCTCATCCTGTTTGAGATTCTCCAGGAGACCCTAAATCTCCATGATTCATATGTGAGTAGACTACTAATTCAGATCATGCATTTGGGAAGGTTGGAGAAGCAGGGTGGAAGCTTGAAATAACTTCAACCTCCTTAGATATGCTGTGTAAACTGAAAAGAAGAGTGCAGTTCACCCAGCTTCTTGAGGGCTTCAGGATCTGCCCTTTTTGAGATCAGTCCCAATCAACTGGGCCAAGTCCTGTCTCACTTGATCATGCAGATGCACATTATGATTATGCAGCTTCCTCCTGCAGAATGGCCACTTGTTATCTGATGCCTTTGATGGCTAGAGAGGATGAACTAGGTTGGGGACATGGTGGAGAGCATGGTCAGCTAATGATTTGGTTCAGTGAAAATAACAGCAATTAATAACTGGATCCAGAACTGGAATGATTCAGTAAAATCTAAAATATTGTGGCTTAGAAAAACCATAGTACTTTTAAGAGTGTTTTGTTGGTGTATCTATCCAGATGACAGCATAGCATAGCATAGCATAGCATAGCATAGCATAGCATAGCATAGCATAGCATAGCATAGCATAGATTCACATTTGATAATGAGCAGGACTGAGAGTTGAAATCTCTCCTTTCTGTGCTTCTCAGCTGCATCCTTATGAAACTGCTGTCTACTCCCTGGTGACTAGAGGCAGGTAAGAATGACAGACAAAATGTGCTCACAGTCAAACTATAGCAGTAGGTAGACTCAATAACAGAACAGGCAGTGCTATCAGAGAAAGTGCCATCACCCTTGCTTTATAGTATTGGGGAATTCATATATGAATGACTGCTTTAGAATCCTGGAGATGGATGGCAGATCTCCTGAAAGATGGTAACTGGGCTTCCATTATATTAAGGCAACTTTTCTTTCTTTCATAATGTTCCGTGGCCAATAAAATTAGTAGGCCATCACCTTATGCTACAGTTTAGTAAGAGGTCTTACCATCTGAAAAGAGGGGTAGGTGGGATGTTACACATGACTGCCTAAGAAAGCATAGGATGTTAGACTGGCGTGGGGGACCATTGCTTTGTGTTTGGGGAAGGGGTGAGGAATAATCTCAAGAAGTCAGACCTTCATGTCTTCACCCAAACCTATCACTTATTTGGGCTGAGTATTTGCCGGTTGACTTGTGTCTGATGCCCTTAGGAATATGCTTGGCCCATATCATAATGCATGCATACAAACAATCTAGTCCCTATTTAAGAAATGGCATATGTTAGTTGGGATATTTATCCAGTTTTCATTCTGTTTTATTTCAGAAAGAGTCTGTCAGGGCTGAAGAATCCTAAAGCACATACATTTTTGGGCCCTCCACACATTTCAGTAGATAGGTTGTATCCAGCACTCAGGTACAGATGACATTGAAGTTTGAAAGCTATACCTGAATAGATACATGTTCAGGGCTCCATACAAAGAGATTCCCTCTGCATAGAACATTAGGACATCATGGAGAAAGATTCCATGAAATATTCTTTTTCTATATTGTGCATTTTTAAAAAGAGTGGGAAGATTTAAGCATTTGAGAAACATACTGTTTGCAGTCAGTTTACCAGGTAGTCAAAGCCCACTTACTGGAACTCTTGCCTGGAGTTAAGCTTCATCTTGAGGTAGCCCCTTGTCATGAGTAAGGATGGCGAGCAGGGGGCTCCCATCCAGACTGTCAAGCGCATGCGTAGCACTGAGGAATTGTTCAGCCATTCAAAGAGACACAGATCGGGACCGCCTTAACCCTTGGGAGTTATATGTCTGGGTTTTTCCCACGCTTCTTCAGTTTGTTAGGATTCCTGTTAAGTACTAGCAATAAATATTAGAGACCAGTTCATTGTCTCAGTGTGTTTCCTGGTTGTTAGGACACCCCTAACTTTCAGGTTGACAGGACTCAACCCTTAGAACCACAGTAACTTTGAGCAGGCCCTCTTCCCTTATCTGAGCTTTATAAAGTTTTTGTAAGATTAAATAAATATAACTGAGTTCTTTGGGAAGGAATTGGATAAATACGCAGTTATAAATGAGTAAACATCCCAGTAGCACAGCTCCTACTGCAGCATGTAGATAATATGGCATAGCATTAGAAAACAAGCAAGCAAGCAAGCAAAAGGTTGTTGTACAGCTGTGAACATTTAATACGGTATATGAACAAGAGGACTTCCTTTCCTTTCCTTTCCTTTCCTTTCCTTTCCTTTCCTTTCCTTTCCTTTCCTTTCCTTTCCTTTCCTTTCCTTTCCTTTCCTTTCCTTTCCTTTCCTTTCCTTTCCTTTCCTTTCCTTTCCTTTCACAGTTCAGGATCTTTTCAGACTCTTGGAAAACATGCAGCTCTATTTTACTTGGGTTTTTTGTTTGTTTCTTTTGTTTCTTTTTACTGCCCTTGTACAAACTGAATTGCCACTATCTCACTTAACCTTGAAGGAAATATAACCAGTTCTGATAATGAGCCTTGTAATGACATAGTGCTGACAAATTATGGCAAAGCCGTGTGGCACTTTGTCCGGAAAGATGGCATCTGTCCTTTGAAGGTCCAAGGGCACTGATTTTTCGAGCAACTAATGATATAGCTTGCTCTAAAGGTTGGTGGCTTTGTTCGTTGTTGGAGTTTTTTGCAGACTTACATGGTTTTATTACATGCTCACACTAATTAAATTAAAAAAGGATTAGGTTGCTGAATATAGAATGTATTTTCTGCTTTAGAAAATCCATGTCTTGTTTTCCTGTGCAGGGTGGATAAATATTAACATTATTATTAATATTGATTGCATAATTGCAATCCTTTTTAGAGGGGTTGCATGATAATTTAATAATTAGTCACTATGCAAATAAGCAAATAAAGAGCCCAGACAGTCTCTGACTCAGCAAATGCCATGCACATTATTTTAGTGTACACTAAAACTGATGCTTTGCATAGAGAATTTGCAGCGTGAGTTTGTAACTTGAGTTTGCAAGTGTGTCTGGTACCACTAAAATGTGAGGAGCAGCAGATCATTTGCATGTCAAATAAACAGGTTGTGAAGGTAGAATTATCATCATTCTGTAACATAATCAAAATATACAATGTTTTAAAGATTACAAGAACATTTTTTAAAGGCAGATATCTCTGCTGAGAAGTCTGCAGTCTGAATTTTGCAAATGTACTAACATGGGGCTAAAATGTCCTGCAACTGAGGGAGAGCCTGGGATTGTGGAGAAGGTGTAAGGGGCAAAACTGATGCCCCTTAACCCCTCACAAATTCTCCAAACATGGAAGCTTGGTTCTTCCCACTTTGTAGCTGCTCTGGAAACTTCCAAAGTTTGGAAATTCTAAACTTCCAAAGGAAAGCATGTTACAGTCTGATTTATTGTTTCTAACCTGCCATTTGGGGGGGGGGGGTTGAGTTAACTAAGGCTCTTTGTGAAACAAACTTAGATTTGCACCAGAGATTTGAAAAAGTAAAGGGGTGTGATGTCCTGTAGAGTAGGGGTAGGGAATCTGTGGGTGCAAACTGTATGCATCGCTCAACTTACTTTAGTTCCTAGAAGTAATTTCCCTGAAATTTAGTGCTCTTGAAAAAGTTGCATATCTGAAACTTTCAAAGCGGGATTTCCTTTTAATGTTCTGCAAAAAGACAAAAACAAGAACAAACAGTGTTTGCCTGAGAGTAGTCTCTGTCCTTACAATGAAAATGAAAATTTGGTAACTTTCTACAAGATTTCATATATGATTTTGCTGATCTTGAGTGTGATTTGAGGAGACTTTGGCTTTGGAGCAACTCAGAAAAGGTTAACACCAATCAAGGCCAAAAAATGTTGCAGACACCTCTGGAATAGGGACAGCATGCCCTTAAGTTTTTTTTTCTTTTAAGAAAGAAACTACCTCCACAAATTTTGTTTTACCATATTGCATCACTCCTCCACCCACTGCATCCCTTGGCTGTCAAAATAAAATTGAAAACAAGTGCCCTCCCCAGGGGCTGGAAGATTGCTTGTCCTTGAAATAAGTGATCTGGGAGGAAACTCTGCAGACAAATAGAAACATGAAAGATGGTCCAAATTATCTGAAGGAGCAGGAAATGTGGGTCACTGGTAGATGTAGAAATTACAGTGATGAAAGGAACCTTGAAGGTCATCCAATCCATGGCTGTGTCCAGTGAAAGACTGGCAATATTTAATCATAGAACTTGAAGAGGTTGATGCATTATGAAGTGGTGGGGGTGTGTGAAGCTTTTCTCACATTGCCCACACAGCAGTAAACAGTGCTTGTATATTTCATCCCAGGCAGCTAAAACCTAAAGAGGAGGCTAATTAAAAGCCAGGAATCTGCTTTACAATCATGTTGCTGTGAATACTGTTTTCCTTTCCAGAAATATAGCTGCTTTTTCTGCTCACAAAATGAAGGTTAATTTCATTCCAGGTTCATCTAAGAATGTATAGAGAAGTCTTTTCCCTCCTCTGTCAACCCCTAAGGTTAGGAAGAGAAGAAGGGCATTCCTTGATCAAAGTGATCTTACAAATATGTGCTGAACCCCCACCCCAATGCCTGAATCTTAATAAGGGATTCTGGAAACTGTCTCATACAATTCAGCTCCTTGTCCTTTTACCCCAATATCGTCTTTTTCAGCAACCCTCTAGGAGTCTGGACCTCCTGCTGGCAATTCTTGGTTCAAAAGCATGGCTATTCTTAGCTCTTACTGTACGTACCTCTGTCCAATGCAAATGGGATTGCCATTTATTTATCATTGGTTCTGCTCCAATGGTAGCCTGAAACACTGAAATTTTGGAGGGGAAAGGATTCTTTTTTCCTGTCCCAGACGTATAGTGGGGGAGAAAAATGGAGCTTTTTGACTTCTGTATGCTAAAGGCTGCATGAAGGGGAAATAAGCAACCCTCTCTTGGGGGAGATGGGCAGTAATTAAATTTGAACAATAAATAAATAAATAAATATCTCACAGTCTCACCAATAAATGGGTAGGTACCAAAGCTTTGAGCCCAGTCATTGCTTCTAGGAGGATTCACATGCCTCATACATTTTTTTAAAAATCTTACTACTCATTCTCTAACTTATTGGTAAAAAGCTGAAGCAAGAAGTAAAATTATTAATGAGGCAAAAGAACTCACTTTAATGAAAAAGGTTCTCTCATCAGTAAGCCATGGATATTTTTGTAGAAAGATATGACTAAGGCCTTGTGCCTGCCCCTGGGTAGATGTGATGCATCATACACAGTTTGATGTATGAAGATGAAAGCAAGAAGGTATGTGCTGTCCAGTCATATTTTCAAAGCTTTTCAGGTCACGAGCTATCTTTATTTTCAAGACATGCTGGAGAAAGGCAATTGTACACCCCCATAATCAATCTCTATGAGAGGAGATAAAAACACATGGAGACCTTGCCCTCTCAGGAACATGGAAACTTTCTTATACCATTAGTTCATCTACTATTTTATTATTTCCACCAACTGGGTTCACAAGCACTAAGCCATAGTTCGTTTAATTTAAGGAGATCCAGTTTGGTATAGTGTAAAGATGCTGGCCTAGAAACCAGGAGACTGAGAGTTCTAGTCCTCCCTTAGGCATGAAAGCTGGCTGGGTGACCTTGGGCCAGTCACTCTCTCTCAGCCTGACTCATCTCACAAGGTTGTTGTTGTAGGGAAAATAGGAGGCAGAAGTATTAGGTATGTTCACCACCTTGAGTTGACCAAATATTAAAAAAAGACAGGAAATAATAATAATAATCCCCTCCAAAGGAACAGTACCTCATTGTAGTGGAGGGGTCTGCTCTAGGAATGCTAAGGGCTATGCTGAACAGGTGTAACCATATCAGACAGGTCTTACCTGAAAAGTTGGACTAAATCTGTTCCAAAAATTCCATTCAATATGGTGAGAATATGCAATTCAAATTTCATGCTGGATCGACTGTCGCCTGGATTAACAAGAGTTGCATTGGATACTACAGCTCCTGGGCATTCATTGAAAAATGTGCTACAGGGCTCAGCTCCCTCTGCTAGGCAACCAGGGCATGGAGCTGACAGGCTCTTGGAAGGCAATTGAAAGTGAAGAATTTGGTCAAAAGAAAACTACTCATTTATGGAAAGTTGCCACCAATCAGAACCATCAAAACATGGATTTCAAAAGTGAATGTATCAGCTTTGGAAAGAAAGATATCCAGATTTAGAGGTTAATGAGCAGAGACTTATGGACCAAAGGCATGTAATTTTGAAACACAAGTTCTTTATCAATGCTGAATTGGAAGTGATTGAAAAACAAGCAACTCAAAATTCAGGTTTATTCAGAACTACTAATAATAATACCAATCTGCAGAGTGAGCATCAAACAGTAGAAAGTGAAGAGACTATTCATGTTAATGAAGAACAACAAGGAGAAGAAACTGAAGTGGCTAAAGAATTGCAAGCGTTATTGCATGACGCTAATGAAGAACTAGTTGGGAAAATTAAGGACTGAATGAAAGAAGCTGAAAGAATGCATTTGCCAAAACTGAATCAAATTAACAAAAAAACTTTAGCTCAAATAGTGAAAAATATTAATGAAGCTGTCAAAATTAGTCCAACTGAAACATTGACCCAAACAAACCAGCTGATGTAGCCTATGTAACTATTTTAAAAATTGGGACTTAAAATACAAAGGAATGAAACCATTAAGAAGGGAAAACCTAAAAGGAAAATTCACTTGGAATTGAAGATAAAGAAAATTTGCATGGATTTGAGTGATTTGAAGAATTTGAGGCAAGGAAATTTGAAGAATAAGACAATCAAAACTAGCCTATGTGTGAAGTACAACCTGGATAACAAAGAAATTGCAGAGATTGAATAACAGCTGAAACAAAACGTCATGGCTACTGCAGAGAAGATCAAACGAAATGACAATCGAATAATCCAAGTCCAGCAGAATTCAGTTTACAGCAAATCAGAATTAATTCTACAAAACCCTTGAAAATGGGAAAGAATCAATCACAAATAATGAAAAGCCTGACAAAGCCCTAAAACTTTGGACAAATTTGAGGGAAAACAACAGGAATCACAATAAGGATGTAACATGGATCAAGCAAGTTGAAACACAGTGAAAGTACCCAGAATGGAAGTCATTAGGATAACTGAGGAAATGGTAGGAATGCCATCAAAGAAGGTCAAAAACTGGGGTGCTCCTGCACCAGATGAACTTCATGGATTCTGGCTAAAATCACTGACAAGTCTACACTCAAGACTGGCAGACCGGATGAATAGAGTTTTGGAAGCACCGGAAAATGAAGAACAACTGGAAGGACATTCCTAATTCAGAAGGAGAAGGAGAAGGGAAATGAGCCTGGAAACTACAGACCCATAACCTGTTTGCCAAAAATGTACAAGCTACTTACAGGCAAATCAAATGTATAGCTGTCTGGAAAGGAATGATTTACTCCCTGTAGAAGAAAAGGGGTGCTGCAAAAATTTGAGGGGAATGAAGGAATTGATTGACAAGTTGGTTGAAGAAGAAGAAGAAGAAGAAGAAGAAGAAGAAGAAGAAGAAGAAGAAGAAGAAGAAGAAGAAGAAGAAGAAGAAGAAGAAGAAGAAGAAGAAGAAGAAATTTGTTTATGGCTTGGATAGACTATAAAAAGGCATTCAATTCTATTCCACATAGCTGGATTGAGAAATACCTCAAAATTTTTGGAAATTTCTGTGAAACATTCAGCAATTTATGAATACTTCAAAGAAGTTTTGGGGAATGAAGCTGATGGCTAATGGGGAAGAGTTAGGAGAAGTTGAAATTGAATGTGGAATTTTTCAAAACTCATTATCACATTTACGCTTTATACTATCAGTGGCCCCATTGACAACAATTTTGAACATGACAAAATGTGGATATGGATTAGCTAAAAAAGGAGTAAAAAATTCACATTTACTCTATATGGATGGCTTAAAACTATTTGGAAAAACAAAGGCTGAACTGGATTCCTTGCTAAAAAGCACAAAAGTATTCAGCAAAGATATTGGAATGCAATTTGGCATCAGCAAGTGTGCAACCATAGCATAAAGGCAGGCAAAATTGTTGAAGATGATGGAAGACAGCATGATAATAAAGGTTTGATAAAGGCAGTATCACCAGAAGAAGGCTACAAATATTTGGGAGTTTTGGAAGCTCCCAGTTTATTACAGAACCAAGTCAAGGAAAGTAATTCTGCCATATATATTAAACGAGTTCGAAAAAATTTGAAATTAAAGCTAAATGGTGGAAACATCATCAAAGCAATCCATACCTTGGCAGTCCCTGTTATATGATATACAGCAGGAATAATTGACTGGACCCAGATGGAACATGATAACTTGGACTGGAAAACAAGAAAACTGATGGCACTATACCACACTCTACACCAAAAAAGTAATATTGATTGGTTGTATTTGCCCAGAGGTGAAAGGGGCAGAGGACTCCTACAGGTGAAACAAACTGGAGGAAGAAAAACATGGCTTAAATGATTATATAAGAAAAGTAAAGAACCCTTATTGAAGGAAGTCAATCAAGGAAAGCTTTTGAAAACAACAAAGGTGAAGGCTGAGTATAGAAAGAAACAATCAAAAACCGATTTGTTAATTGGAAGAACAAGCCAATGCATGGTCAATGCTTGTAGAAGGAAAAGCTGATAAAAAAACCCACATGGAGCTGGTTAAGATCAGGAGTGTTAAAGAAAGAAACTGAAGGCTTTATTTTAGTGGCTCAAGAACAAGCTTTGCCGAAAGCAAAAATTCATAATCTAAGAAACAAGTAAATGTCGCCTTTGTAGTGTAAAGGATGAAACAATTTACCAGTGGCTGCAGCAAAATTTCACAAACTGACTATAAGCAGCATCATGACCCAATTGCCAAAATTATTCATTAGAAACTTTGCCAGAGGTTTGGATCTGAATGTAGCAAGAACTACTGGGACCATCAAGTTGAGAAGGTTTTGGAAAACAAGCAGGTTAAGAACTTACGGGACTTTAAAATCCAAACAGACAGGCACCTTGTTCATTTATTACATTCATTGAAAAGAAGAAAGTCTGGTTCACTGATGTTGCTATAGCGAGTAATGCTAGGATTGAGGAAACAAATTACAAAATACCGGGACTTGCAGATCGAAGTTGAACACTTATGGAAAAAGAAATCTGTTGTTATACGAATTGTGATTGGAGCCCTTGGAGCAATACCTAAAGGACTCCCTTGTTATTTGGAAATTATGAATTTATCAGACCTGAACACCCTGATTTTACCAAAAAAACCCCCCACTCTGGTTGGAACTGCCTACCTCCTCAGATGCTAACTTAATAATTCTTAGGTCCTTGGTCAGGACTTGAATTATTAAGTTTTCACCAGTCTTTGACTGTGAATCTAATTGTAGACTTTTTTTTTTTAATCCATTCAGTCATGTCTGATTCTTGGAGACTGACTAGACAAGTCCCGGCAGTTTTCATGGCAAGGTTTTTTGCCCTTGCCTGCTCCTAGGGCTGAGAGAGAGGGACTGGACCAAAGTCACCCAGCTGGCTTTGTGTCTTGGGGGGGCTAGAGCTCACAGTCTCCCAGTTTCTAGCCTGATGCCTTAACAACTACACCAAACTGGCTCTCAATTATAGATTACTTTGCAAATAACAATAACAATAACAATAATTTTCCACAACTGCCTGGGTTCTCATATGAAACTAAAACATAAACAATGGTTTACAATACATAATGGCTTCCTTCATGCTATGCCCCAAACGACATTTTAATTGGACATGCTATAATGAAGCCAGCTACTCCTGATGTGGCCTATCTGGTGACTCAACCTGGAACTCGCTGTACCTACTTGACAGCTGAGCCACTGAGTTATCTCAGAAGGTACTTCAGGAAAAAAAATGCATCTAAGGAAAAAATCCATGCTTATTTGAACACGTTGTGAAATTCATTTTTCATACCTGAAAACCAGATCATCTGAATGTTCCCATTTCCAGTGTTTTAAAAAGCACTTTCTCACTTGCTCATGAATAGTGCTTAGGCAGCTTAAGTTTCTGCCCTGGGGAGCTCAGAGGAAAAAAGAGCCCCAAATGCTTTTGATGACACTTTGGGCTTTCATTGCAATAGCGCTCATCCAGTTTTACTCTTACATGAGCCATGCAAAATTGATTCCAGTTTCAGCCTTGAATTTAATAATGCCATGTTTGTACTGTTCAGAAACAAAGATGCACAAGGCCTGCCTGTTGAGAAATCAAAAGTGAATTGGCAATAATAGGATTCTCTTTCTCTCCAAGTATTTGATTTTCACTCTGAATTTGAAATGCCAGGGCTGGCCCAAGATACTTGGATGTCTAAAGTATGATAACCAAGCCTATCCCTTCAAGTCAAGATGCATGCATGCATGCATGCATGCATGCATGTATGTGTGTATAATTAGCTCTGCTAGCTGTATTCCTGCACCTGCAAACTAGTGGAGTAGATTAGGCTGTGGGAGGGTGACCAACACAGGGTCACTCAAAGTCACTCAAAAAGTTCTGTGCTCAAATGGAAACTTCAACCTGGATTCATATCCACCTTCTTAACCAGTACACTACACTGGCTTCCCCTTAATAACCAAGGTTGATCAAGTTGTTTTGAATGTCATTCAAGAAATCCAACAAGCACTTCTCCCTGGAGGTGAAAAGACAACCCTAACAAACAAACAAACCCTAATTATTTCTTGCCCCAAGGCTCCCACAACTGGTATACTGGTAAGGCAAGCCCTCCTACATCACTTGGTGAGATTTCCTGGTACAATGTGATTACATAAACTCAGTAAAGATCTGATGGACTAGAGGCCACTACATCAAATACAGGAAGCACTCTCCTCACTGGGGAGATAATGTGAGCTGAACAGCTAATATTCCTAATTCATGGCCGGTACATACATCCACTTAAAGGAGGGTAGAGACTAAATCAAAGAGCAAAGAAAAGAAGAGGGATTGGAAAACCAGGGGTCAGTGAAGCAGGTGATTATAATCCAGTGCGATGTAGTAAGTCTCCACTGATTTTACAAAGTATCTAGTGATTTGCCATCTTTAACTCTGGCTGGGGAGGCCTCTGCACAAATATACTTTATGCACCAGTTACACCCCTTCTTAGATCAGGGGGTACTGCTCATGGTCACTCATGCCTTGGTCACCTCCTGATTGGACTATTGCAGTGCATTTAAGGGACTGCCACTGAAGAGCATTTGAAAGCTGCAGCTGGTCCAGAAGGTAGTAGCATGGGCAGAAATGGTTGCATGAGCTGCACAGTGGCATGAGCTGCACTGGCTCCCAGTGTGGTGCCAGGTGCGATTCAAGTTGCTTGTGATGTCGTATAAAGCCCTCCATGGCATAGGGCCGGGTGACCTGTGGGGCCGCCTATCCCTGATGGTTTCTGCCCATCCTACAGGATCTGGCAGGGTGAGCATGCTCTGGGTCCCCTCAGTGAAACAATGTCAGCTGGTGGGGACTTGGAAATGTGCCTTCTCTGTCATGGCACCCTCCTCATGAAACAGCCTTGCCCTGGAGATATTGATGGACCTGATTTTGTGAAAAGTATATTAGATGTATCCACTTTTGCTTTGTTCCTGCTAGACCTTGAGAATAATTTGTGCCTTCTTTTGATGACATGCTTTCCACAAGTTCTGGGATCTATTTAAAAAGTTATTTCACAGGAATGCATGTTCCTAATTCAAAGAGAGAAAGATGACATCCACCCTACAAAATGAAGAGTTCCTAAGCAAAATGAGGATGAAGGACACCTGACCTCCAGCAGAATTTTTAGAGAAAATTTAAAAAATGATTTAAAAATAGGGCTTTAACTATTTTTAGAGAAATGTAATTGCTTTTATTTTAAACCTCTCATTTCATCTTAAAGTACCTTTTCCATTTCTATTCATTTGTATTTTTCAAACTGGTTAAGGGTGGCTCTTTTTCATCATTGACCCAATCCCCATGAAAACCTGGATTGTGCCTGTGCCTTTCCTTTCTTGAAATTCTGAGAGCAGCACGGACTCCAAACATCATGCGTTGCTTCAAGCCATCCCGGCCTCTATCCACTACTTTTGACTGCCACAATATCTTTATCTTCCTTCTTCATTTTTTTAAAGTCCTTTCATTTGACCAGAGGAGAGAAGCAAAAGGAAAGTGGAACTGACAGACATTTTGGAGCAGAAAATAGTATTATATTTGCAAGACTGGAGATTTGCGCGTGGGGAAAACGTCAAGCATCACACTTCTGGTTTTTTGGAGAACCAGTGAGACTGTGATATTGGTGGATTAGAATGGTTCTCGAGTTCAGCTGACTTGCAATAGTCCTTCTGCCCATGTGAAACATCAGTAAGGAGGCCCAAACAACTGATAACACTTCTCTTCAGTGGAGTTTACATCTCTTTCCAGCTGGGTTCAAACTGAAAGAGATTGCCAAGTGAAATCTATTTCACAAATCCCACTGAGTCTAGTTGGAGATGTATAATATTTTAAGGACTGATGAGCTGTATAAGGAACAAGAATGCTAGCTTTCCTGTTTCACTTGTCCAATATCTTCTTGTTCAAGATAACGAAGTTTTAACTGCATTTAGCAATATCAGTAAAATCTCTTACAACCTGCATACTTGGCCGCTGTATGTGTCTACGTATGTATGCATTTATTTATTTATTTGCGCCTTTCCTCCAGGAGCAAAAGACAATGCTCACACATAATAATCCAGTGGATTCTCTGCACCCTTCTCAGTCAGGGGTTCAGGCCAGTTTATGGGACTGAGACAGCACCGATTGCATTCACGACCTCTGGTGGGAGCAGGATGGGGGCAGTGCGACCATCTTCACTCTTCTTGACCTCTCAGCGGCCTTCGATGCCATCGATCATGGTATCCTTCTGGACCAGCTTTGGGAGTTGGGGGTGGGCAGCACAGTGTTGTGCTGGTTCTCCTCCTTCCTTCGGGGTTGGTTCCAATCAGTGTTGATGGGGGAGGGGACCTTCCACCCATGTCCTCTACTTTGTGGGGTGTCTCAGGGCTCAGTTCTCTCCCCTCTCCTATTAAACATCTACAATATGCTGCTGGGGGAGGCGATCTGACCATTTGGGGTGAGATATCACTAATATGCTGATGATACACAGCTTTATATCTCCACCCCTGGCTGCCTGAGTGATGCTGTGGATGTCCTGACCCAGTGCCTGGAGGCTGAAGGGCCTGGATGGGGTGCAATGGGCTTCAACTCAACCCAAGCAAGACTGAGTGGCTTTGGGTTTGTGGGCCTCCCAATGACAAGGTTTTTCCATAATTGGTCCTTGATGGGGTGGCACTGCCCCAGATAGACCCAGTGTGCAATCTGGGGGTCCTCGTAGACTCACAGCTCCTGCTGAAAGAACAGGTGGCAGCCGTGGCTAGGAGGGCCTTTGCACACCTTTGGGTTGTGCGCCAGTTGCATCCATTCCTGGACCAAGAGGCTCTGCTCACAGTCACTCATGCCCTCGTGATCTCCCATCTGGATTACTGCAATGCACTCTACATGGGGCTGCCCTTGAAGAGCATTCAGAAGCTTTAGCTGGTGCAGAATGCGGCTGGACGGGTAGTAAATGGAGTCAGATATTCGACGCACGTAACACCACTGCTACGTGAGCTGCATTGGTTGCTGGTGTGCTTCCGGGTGCAATTCAAGGTGCTGGTTGTTACTTTTAAAGCCCTTCATGGCTTGGTACCAGGTCACCTAAGGGACCATCTTCTCCCAGTTGTTTCTGCCTGTCCAATTTGATCTAGTAGGTTGGGTATGCTGCGGGTCCCATCAGCCAAGGAATGTTGGTTGGCAGGAACTAGAAGGTGTGCCTTTTCAGCCATAGCAACTGCCCTCTGGAATATTATCCCTATAGAGATTAGGATGTCCCCAACCCTGTTGGTCTTTCATAAGGCTGTGAAGTCCTGATTATGTGCCTGGGTCTGGGGCCCTGAATGTGTGAATGGTCCTGTTTCTTGGTTATATTAACATCTATGCACTGCTTACTTGGTGGCCATGTATATTTATTTTGTAATTTAATTGTTTTTTTAATTGAAATTGTTTTAATTGTTTTATAGTTTTTATTGTTGTAAGCTGCGCTGAGTCACTTGCTGAGAAGGGCAGCTGTAGAAATCGAATGAATGAATGAATGAATGAATACACATACAGAAAGTGAGAGAGAGATTGTCCTGTCTTGATATGCTGAAGATTCTGACCCCAGATTCAAATTATTTTTCTAAATGCCCTTAAGGATTACCGTTTATTAAAAAGCTAAGGCTGTAGCTTGAAATAATACTCCCTTTTTTTCAATATCTGCATATACTTGAGAGAAGATGTTGGGTGGCTTGAACGCTGGGCATGTTTCCTTCCAAAACATCTCCACTTTGAACTGGTCTTGAATGCAGTCCTAGCTGATGCCATGATTATTTCCCACTGAAAAAACATGAGTTAAATATCCAGTTGTAAAATCAAACTAACCAGCCCTAACTTGCCAATTTTGGTTTTGTGTTCAATGTTGGGTCTATAACTCTTTACATCTCCCCATCCATGATGCTGATCCAGAGCTGGCTGTAGATATCTTAATAGCAATATATTACAGTTAAATCATATTGAAGAAACTGTAGAAAGATGTTCCTTTTTTATTTAACTGAGGACTAATCATTCAAGAATTTGTTCATGAACTAAGCTAGGAATTCCTGGTCGCATTTTTGTTTGGATTGTCCTCCATATTTGGTAAGTATCAGCACATGTCACAGGTGCTTGTATTTGGACTTTGAAATATTTTTAGGCTGAGTTTTTTCTGACAATCACATGCTTGCATCCATGAACTGGATGCATTTCTCTGCTACTCAGTTTCAAATGGCTGGCTAGCTAGGAAACCTGAGAGTAGAGATATGCTCCAGCCTTTCCCTCTGCCATCATCTCTTTGCAGCCGTTTCCTCAAGCTAGCTGAACCATTTACATCTCAGCCGAGCTGGTCACGACTTTTAGTTTATAAACCTGAGGACAGGACTATCTCTCTACTGGTCCTGATCTTTGTAAGCTGCCATGGGAGTTGTTTGGGCTAAACTGTAAGGGAAACAATAAATGCTTTGGATATATTTGAAATCTAAAGATGTGCACAACAGTGAAAATCAATTGGACCTGAACTCACTTCTCCACTTGGATGACATATTAAAATAATTCAGTGATCTTGGGAAATAATCTACTGAAATGCTTGCTGTGGAATAAGCGTTTTTAAATAGCTCTTTCAGTGTCTATGATAAGCTGCTTGGGAAAGCTCTAGTCACACGCTCCACCCCTCCAATTGTGCATATAGGGCATAATGAAAACATGGGAGTTGGATACTTCTGGGACAGTAGCAGTGGGACAATATTTGCCACAGCAGACTAGTTTAAGGAGTTTCTGTCGTGTTGTGAAGCACCCACAGCCTTGTCCTCCAATAGAAAAGAATGGCCGGGGTCTGAGAGAACTCTTGTTACTTCCCACAGCAATCTCCAGCAACCTCTGAGGTCCACCTAATGGTAGGACTGATCCAATGGCTGTTGAACCACCTCTTGGTCTCAGTTACAGGAGGAGGAGGAGGAGGAGGAGGAGGGGAGGGGGGAGCCTGGACAATTCTCCAGCTTCCAGCTCACCAATTTAATGGCCCAGAGTCCTAGACAGAGAGAGAAAGAGAGAAAGCCTTAGATAATAGATTCAACAGCGAATCTGTGAAAAGCCCAGACTAAGTTCCTACCAAAAAAAAGAAAAAGAAAAAGAAATCCAGAAGAATAAAAAAGTTAGCCAATTTCAGTTCCAAGGAATTCCTCTTCCACCCACTAGTCTGATCTCAGATACCTCCTTAAATTCTTTTTCTAGATTCTTAAATTCTAGTGAGTTAGAGGGAGAACCAAAGCCTCGAATGCTTTATACTTCAAAGAACCGCTGAGATGAGTAAAAAGTAAAATGCGCTGACTCCTTTTAACAGACCAATGAATAATTGTTTCCCTGTTTTTATTTACAAATGCATTTCCCTCAAGGCAGCTAACAGGGATTTCAAACGATAATCATGATGAATCCGTTATGCATTATTTCCATCTGTCATCCTGCAGCTGATGAACTGCGAGAGCAACCTACACTCCTGAAGGTAAGGAAGCTGCTAACAGAGCCGAATTCCAAATATATCTAAGCGGGGAGCCAAGCGAGCATGTGATTTCAGGAGGTAGTAGAAACCCTGGAGGAATGTGATACCGATCCTGGGGCCGACAGCGCTCCGGGGGTTGTGGACGGACCGGGCGTCTCGCCTTTCAGCCTTGCCTCTAGTTCCACAAAATCAAGAGAACTCGTCCGCGGATTGGAGGGGAGCTCCCCTCGCCGCCCGCCCGGGCTTGTTCTCCGCTTCGCTCCCGCTTTGAGGAATGGAGGAATTCTCCAGGGTGCTGAATCAGTTAAGCGCGGCCAGGCTTGCCTCTGCTCAGCGCACGCCTTTCTCCCTCTCTCTCTCTCCCTCCCCACCCACCCCCGCCCCAGCCCCAGCCCCAGCCAGCTGAAGAGGGCGTCCTGCTACGAGGCAGAAGGAGGACCGCGCTCTCTCTTGCCTCCAAGTGATTGGCAGCCCTGCGGCCTCACTTCGCTTTCTTTTCGCCGTCGTGCTGTATTATAGATGAGGAGGAGCTGAAAAATGCAGATCTGGCAGCACACGCACACACGCACACGCACCCCTCGGAATAATTCCGCGAGCTGCCAGCCCACCGGATTCCCCTCTTCTCGCGGCTGAGAGATACTAAAGCGGAGCACCGTTTAATTGGTTGCCTGCAGCTTGCCCGCTGACCGGTCCCCCGTCCAGCTCAGCCTACAGTATCCATATTATCCTTCGCTTATCTTTATTCCCGTTATTGAGCCCACGAACATTGCCTTGCACTCTCTGTCCGTAAAAGCCATGAAGACAGGCACTGTTCCTTGCTGCAAGATAGCTGGCCTCTTTTTACTGGGGTTCCTTCGTTTTGCCTCTGCATCTCAAAGGGCCATCTACACCAATCATTTTTTCGTTGAGTTTCACAAAGGGGGAGAAGCAGAAGCCCAGCAACTTGCTGCAGAATACGGCTTTAATGGGGTCAGGAAGGTAAGCTCCCCTTCTCCTCTCGTTTGTTCGTTCGTTCTTTCGTTCTTTCTTTCTTTCTTTCTTCCTTCCTTCCTTTCGTTCTTTCGTTCTTTCGTTCTTCCTTCCTTCCTTCCTTCCTTCCTTCCTTCCTTCCTTTCTTTCTTTCTTTCTTTCTTTCTTTCTTTCTTTCTTTCTTTCTTTCTTTCTTTCTTTTTCTCTCCCTCCCCAGACCATTTAGTTCTGCATGATGTTTATGGATTTGTTCTGCAAAGTTGGCATGATCTGTGTCTGCATTTTACTGCTCAGGAAAGATTAGAGAAGAGTTCTTTGAAACTCCTGTTTGAGGCTGATTGTCCCTAATCTAAATGGCTCCTCCTTTATATTTTTAGCACAGTTTTTTGGAGGGGAGTTGGATGTCTATGTCTATGCTTGGAGCTACAACAGTTTACACAATTCATTCCTTGAAGCTCACACTTTGACCATGTCCACTAAGTTAGCAGCAGTAAAGAGACCTTCACAGATGATTCCTTTGCTTCTTTGACTTCTAAGGTTTAGAAAGTCAGTGTGCAAAGACCCCACTGGAAGCATGGCACAATATTTTACTCAGCTGTTTTGTTTTTTAATCACACTAATTAGGATTAAAAGGTCTTTCCCTAACTGATTAGCTTGGTGCCAGTGGGCCCACAGATCTGTATTGGTAGAACCCATCCATTCACCATTCTTCTTCTCCAGCTGGTATAGTTGCAGCCAGAAGGGGTCGATTGCGGTAGTCATTGTTGATGGCCAGAATGGTCTCTTCATTCAAGGCCTTCTTCAGGCTTGTACCTGGGAATCTGACGTTGAATCTGCTTTTAGCCTTCCCTGTTGTTTCAAACAATGCCTGTTCTGTACTCTCTTGGAAACAGAGAACACGTGTCTGCAATAACTAATTAATGTCCCTTAACTGTGACCAAGTATCCATGCACACTAAAATATAGTGCAGGTAATATATTGTACCAAGTTTGTACACAGAGTTAAAAAAAAAAAATGATGTCTAAGAGCAGTGGGGGATTGGAAGACGATAAGCTGCTTATGGTATCATTGCACATTAGTCACAAATGACTCCAACATGCCTTTAAAACCTTTCCTTTCTGTATCGGAGAATGAAAACAAGCACTCTGTCCATGTCAAGAAAGAAATCTATCCCATTTAATTAAACAATGATAACTGGATGCTTGGTCTTATGTAATGCTCCTACAGGATTGGCGAAATCCTTATAAATATAACCCAGCAAAGATGCACCTACTATGAATCAATCTCACCATACCCTCTCCCCCACCCCCAGTGGTTATGCAAGAGGGACCTGATTTAACTTCCACTGCAGGCAATGGGTTTCTCCCTATTCACGTCAATGGGAATAAGCTCCCAAAAGCATGTCTGGAGAGTGGGAGATTGTAAAAAGAAAAGAGCATCCATAATGCCTGTCTAACCTAAGAGTATGTTAGCCAGTGTGGTCTCAGTCGGATGGAGGAGACATTAAAAAATGAAGGAAAAAACAACAATCTCTGGTTTAATTCCCTAGCTGTCTGACAGATCTGGCATTTCTGAAATTTCCTGTTTGACAAGGCAGTGCCATTGTGGCATTGCTAGAAATCTGGGGGAAGCGAACTCATAGGGAAGTATCTATTTGTAAAGCCCAAACTTCTTTGTAAAGAAGTTTAGTTCTTAATGTATCTTCTGATTTCTTTCCAGATTCCCTCCCTTCCACTCTTTTTTCCCCTTCTTGATTTTGAGGGATGGCTTTTTGCTGGGCCTACTTTTCTTCACTGTTGTTTTCTCCCTTCATGTGATCACTTCTTTTCTGCCCATCAAATGGATAGAAGTAGCAACAGGGCAGAAATGTTCATGACAGGGATACATAGGGACCAATGAACATTTGGGTGTTGGATGAGATCCAGAGTATGCCTGTGCACATATTAAAAGGGTGTGACCTCAAAAGAATGGTACTTTTTTTTCCATATGCCTTACTACAAGGATCTGGGTGTAAGTTCATTTCCTTCTATTGTCACTAGCAGGAGCTTATCTGAGCATCATTTCCTCTTTGTAGAGGGAATGAAACAAGATGGTTTATTTTTATATACAACTTAGGCTGCAAATTCCACACAGAAGAAGCTCTGCTACACTTAAGGAAAATGACTTTTGGGTAGATATATGCAAGTTGTGTATTAATCAACAAGGTTAAAAACAAACCAGGTGGCTAGCAAACCCGTATGGCTATTCTTAGCATTACTGTTGTTAGAACTACTGGAATGCAATGACAACCTTTTATAATTGCCTAAGTCTTACTGAGTTCAGTGACTCTTACCCTTAGCTGGTGAGTACAGAATCACAGGCCTACTTTCCTACTGTTCCCACATATGAGCAACAGGGAATCTAAAGCAATCCTATGGAAACTGTATTAGTGGGGTGTGTGTGTGTGTGTGTTGCCTTCCTTTCTCTTCCTTGCATATCATATTTCAGTGAAGCAAAAAGCAACCTCTCCATTATTTATAAGACATACCCTTCCTTTTCCATTGACTCCAGCTCTGCGCACGACGAAACTCAGCAGCAAGTCCTTGGTCTCTCCTTTCCATAAGCAGCAACTCGGATGCTTTCCCAGAGCTGCTTTGCTCACAGTGAATATTTCTACTAAGTTCTGACAGCGAGGGACTTCCAGCGGTCAAGGTTACTGGGATCACTGTTAGGGAAAACTCCCCTGGCAGGCTGATTTCCCGCACGAGTATGAATTTAACTGAATTATTTTGCTCTCTCCATAGCCATTATCATGATGGGGAGCTTGTGGTGGACAGACAGGGAAAGGAATACAGACCACTTCCAAAACTGCCTGTAATTTCCTGATTCTGTTTCTCTCATGGTACATTATATTGATTTTAATGGGAATGAGATGTAAGAGATACTTCAAAAATAAAAATAAGAAGTTCCTAGGAAAAAGGAGGATATGGGTTAAATTTCAGTTAATAACTCCTTCCAGAAAAAGTTCTGCTAGCTCACTAATTTGCAACTTTGATCTCAGTTTTTTTTTTTTTCCAAATTCATGTTTGTTTGGAATTTTTTAAATGGCCTCATATAGGAGCAGTATTTGGCTGCTTCTAGCATAGTGTTTTCTCTCAGTGAAAGGATAACGTGTGCCTGCTTTTCTTTCTGGTATGCTGAAGTCTACAGGAAGCTAGTTTAATTTTTCCCCCCCTGAAACTGCCCATCCTCTCCCATCCCCCTACCCTGGTACTATCCATAGTTAACCCGGGAGAGAAATTGTTTCCGCTGGTATCTACTCCCATGTGGTTATTTGGGGAATTTCTCATTGTTGCAGAATAATTCTCCCCCATGCAAATATAGGATGCTAGCATGTGCAGACTTCACATCTCAGAATCTGTAGCCCCACAGGAAAATGGTTACCTAATTAATGCTGCTTTTTTGTGTATGCATTATCTGTATGGATTTGAGCTCAAATCAAGGACTGAAGGGGGATGATGGATATTATTTATTATAAAGGGGATAGAATCATCACCGTTAAAACAACACTAAGAAACCCTGACCTTGTGCTGAAATCGGGGAACTATATAGTGCAAGGAGAAAATGAAGAACATGCAATAAAAACCAACAACCAGAACTTGGGCGAAACATGAAATAATTGTGCCACAAACCCATTCAGCTCCTCTAGTCCATCACCAGGTTAATATGCCTTTTCATCTCCAAAGAGATGCCTCTTTCTTATAGTGAGCTGTTCTGTAGCTGCCTGTTGGAATAAATACCAGGGTGTTAACCAATTCACAGGATGGCAAATACTGTATAGTTTACAGAGAGTCGGGAGCTGGACTACAGTAGGTCTTTCTGTGGCATGCCATGGGCTGTTCTTGAAAACCTGGAAGGAGGTGGGCAGGGCCAAGATAAAAACCATGTTTGCTTGAATTTAATTGATTAATTAAATTAAAGTAATATATACTTAACCATAATACAAGCAAAAGACAGTTAAGTAACTGGGATTAATGCAATTGCTTCCCATATATATAATCATTTCCCCCATCCGTCACATTCAAAATCACAATCCCAGGCAACTTTGGGTAGGAATCTGAGGAAGGTGTGAGGAGCCTACCATAGACCTGTGGCCACAAGTTATGCAAACCCCTCTCCTTAAATACATGTGTATGAAAGAGCACCAGATGCCCTCAAACACATCCCCAGGACAGGATATGCAACCTTAGGTGGCCCCAGGGATCACAGGGCTGTGCCCTAAAAGACAAGACTGTACACTCCCCAATCTTGTACATGAACAACAGTTTCAACAGCATGAGCCCAGTGTTTGCTGGAATATGTGGAAGTCACAAAGGAAAAGCAGACAGCCATATGTCATCCAGTACATTTCTCTGACTTCTTCATCTGGAGCACATTAGTGAGGCTTCACCCAGCTTCTCTTCCAGATCTTGCCCCTGTGCAACTGGGACCTAGAAAATCAGGCATTGAAATTGCTACTGGAGCCAATATATTGGGCTTGCAAGCATCAGAACAAACACATTGCTCCTTTGGACATTTTGTCTGTTGGTGTACAGAAAAAAAAATGCTGCTTTTTTTCCACAATAAAACCCCAAAACTGTGGTTCCCAGAATACATTTGTGTGAGTAAATGCTAGTTCATTGATAATGGTCTGTTTCTGGATGAATAACTGTATAGTCAACTAGGCTGCTTTCACACATCCACTCTTTTCATGTCCTAAACTTTCCCAGGGCAATTTGCAAGGCTCTATAGTTATTCTCATGGAAACTATCCTCACAATGTGAGAACTTCTCATGTGCTGACCAGCATGCTTTCTGGTTGATCAGTATGGAAGGGCAAAAATCACAAGCCAGACATCCCCCCTGCCCCTCCATTTGCACAGCATTTGTCTCTTTAAATAGCCAGACCCACTTACTCACTTTAAAAAACTGGTGAAAAGATGCTGTGGTGCCTTCAGCTCAGTGAGGAGGAGGACTTGCTAAGGCCCCAGGAGATAGGGTGAGGCATGAGTTCCCATCGGTGGGAAACCATCTGCCTCCAAGATCCAGATCTTTAGCAACAGAGGGCATTCACAATGATTCCTCCTGAACCACGGCTGTGTTGAACACTAATAGACCCCACTGTTCAATAGTGATGATGCATGCAATCATATTAACACAGAGCCCATCACAAATAGTGCAGATGTGAAGGGACTTTAGCTGGTCAAGGAATTCCAACGTAAATCAAAGCTTTTGTGAAATTCTCCACTTTTACTAGGATGAAAAAAAAAATGAGATGACTACTAGATGTCAGCAAAGAATCTGTGTTTCCTGTATCATTCTGCTGCCATTTAGTGGTCATCTGGATTTTTTGCAGCCCCAATTTTACAGTTTATGCATGGACAGTTCAAGACAGGTTATGCCAGAGATTCTCAAATTCTTCAATATGGCAAGAATTTGAGAACTGTAAATGAATGTGCCCTGCCCTTTTGATGAATAAAATTAAGGATGTCCTTGATGTTAGGGTTGGGCAATAACTAGATACACCACATTTCATAATTACATTTTAATCTATACAACACAGGTTCTCAGTCTTTGTGATACAGCCAACGTCCCCTGCCAGCTTGTGCAGGCGTAATGAGAATCAAAACGCAGAGCAAGTCTGGACAATACTTAAAATATTCCAAATGAGCCTACCAACTGCCAAAAGTTGGGAAGCCATTCTACTAAATTTACTTTTCGTACACCTGAGAATTCATCTCATGGTGGCTAAGACTCATTATTTCCTCCCTCCCTCCCTTGCCCCCTCCCTTCCATTTTGTACTCTTGCAGGTTAAGTCTGCTGCTGGGAAAATGTTTTGGCTCCTTAATGTCAAAAAGGATGAAATATAACACATCTGAGAGAAATGAATCTTATTCACAAAAACACACAAAGGCAATATGATAAGAAGTAATTATTTAGCATGATTCACTCTGTTCTAATTAAAAAAAAGTGGAGAGGGAACACTTGTGAACATTTTAGCTACAAAATAATTTTTTGCTAATTGCTAAAAGAATCTCAGTTGTTAAAACAGATTGCTATGTGTTAATATGCTTGCGCTTGCCTCCTTCCAACATATAGCTGCCAATGTTGCATGTCTGAATATGTATTTTTAGCTATGGTAAATCACCCAAAAGACTTTTTAGTATTAGGAGTGCTATCAGGGTAGGACCAAGACAGAGACCCTGCTCAGAAGAATGAGCAAGAAGGTCCCCAAACATAAACCTTACCTCATTTTCAGGTTGGCAAAATATTACACTGCACATTCTTGCTAAAACTAATCCCCTCTCCTCATTGCCTAATTGCATTATCATTTGGTATTCTGCTTTTTGAACATGAATCAAGCATCTTTGGGGATAGGTAACACAGCCTGCTACTGGAAAGATTTAAGACTCTGCTTATTTGGCATCAAGCTTTCAGGCTGCACTCCCAGGAATAAAAATGAGAACACTTGAAAAACAAGGTACATCTTGTCTGGGATCCCTACAGGCCAGTCAGATGCTTTTGAGAACATACAAACAAGGGAGGAAAGTGAGAGTCTTGCTCTTATATGTATTCCCACACATCTATTGTTTGCTCCTCAGCAACTGATAGTCAGATGTACATTGTCCTAGAACACAGAGGACCCGTTTAGCCATTATGGCTAATAACCACTGATAGCTCACTCTCTTCTCTGGATTGATCTCCTCTCCTCCTGCACTACAAACTCATGTAAGCTCATTGAACATCACAGCATTTCGTGGCAGGGAATTCCATAAATCAATGTAACCTGCATGAAGAAGAGCTTCTTTTTTGTCCATCCTGAAACTCTTCTCATTTTAGGAACAGTGCTTGATAGGGGTTGTTCCAAACTAAACCTATGCTTGGATGGAATTATAAATTATGACTTGGCACTGCCTTCCTCAGTCTGGTGTCCTCTCGTTCATAAGCAGGAGGCAGCTATTGTCCATCTGTCCTGCTTGCAAGTTTCTCATCGGTATCTGGTTAGCCACTGTTGGAGCCAAGAGCTCAAAGAGATGAGCTTTTGGAATGCTTGGCCAACATTCCTCTTATGGATACATCTAAGAGTAGGACTGCAAGTCTGTAGAAAACCTGCCCACTGGGATGCTTCTACTTAGTTTTGGTCATTTCTTCACAGAATAGCAATGCAGAAGGAAATGCAGTTATTTAGCATGTATCCCATTTTTATGAATTACATCCACATGTAGGTAATTCAATTATTGAAATATTTATGATGCTCAGCAGATGAAATGCCTGGGACTTTGCCCTTAAGAAATGAGTCGAGGGTCTTTCTTCTCACTTTCTTCCTCCTCCTCTCTTCTTTAGCTCTATCACTCTAAAATAATAATTAAAAACAAATAAAAACAAAAGTAATAATAACAGATTTGGATGGATGGATATATACAGAAAAAGCACTATTTAAAGGTCAGTGGTTCCTGCAGGAAAATTAATTAAAAGGATCTGTTTATTTTACTCAATTGATGTAATAAAGGAATTGTAGTTTATCAGCATGTACAAGATTAACCTCAATTTACATGAACAATAAATAGCTGTCATTTATTAATTAGTATTAACTACCAGTCAGTGTCTTTGTTTAATAGAGGCATGGGTGGGCAATGCTTTGTTACTAAACTTTGCCCTTACTCTGAGCTGGGAGTCCTTAGATATTTATGTCAGGTGGAGGACACCCTTGGTCTTTCTTCTTTTTACCCATGACTTCTACTTAATCTCTGTAAATTAAGAACAACTCTAAATTACAGGTTTAGACATACCTTGCTTTATGTTATAGATGTTAATTCCACTGTCTTTTTTATTTTATGCTAGTTGAAGATCAACATTGAATAAAAATTGTCTCCTTACTCTTACATGCCCATTACTGGAAGGACAAATTGGATGGGGGGGGGGGTAATGAAGACCCAGCACTAGCACTAACTTTTCCTTTTTTTAATTCCAACAAAAATCTTTCATAAATGTAGTTTCAGCAAAAAGCAGTAGATCAGCAACAACTGGTAACCAACAGTGCTAGCCAATGCCACCTGGCCCTACCTTAACAGTGCTGTTGGAATGATTCTCTTGCATGGACATAAGCAAGGAAATGTCCACATACCACAAATCCATCACTGTAAATGGATTTTTAGTGAATTGTGAAAATGGAGCTAGTACACTCAGAAGCAACTGTAAACCAACTACTTCCACTTCCACAGTTCCAGAAAGACTAGGAAGAAAAAGAAGGACTGTTTTCCAGCTCAAGGACTGTGATGAATATAGGCCTTGGGTGGGTTAAAGATTTGCCATCAATATTTATGTAAAAGCTTTATTCATCCAACAATGGAAAAGTGGTACATGTATGGACAATGTATCTCTTGTCTTTGAGAATTATTTACAGCAAGAGGAGCTGACTATAGCTACCTATTTCACTTGTCCTCCTCCAAGCCTGGAAAGGGAGCTCCAAAATCATAAGGAAAATCTGGTGCCAGAAACTCTCTCCTTTCCCCTTACCAGCCTCTAAAGCCAGCTTTTTCTAACACTGCCCAAAGGGGAAGGAACTGTAGGGTTCCAAGATCCATTCCTCCCTAGCTTTTCAGCATGCTTCCTAATCAGGCATTATCTACACCAGCCTTGGAACTGATCTAGATTTATTTTCCTCTCCTACTGAAACTCCCAGGTCCATTAAAAGGGATTTTGGTTGAGAAATGAATAAGGTAAATGGAACAGGAATGATCTTCCTCCCTTACTTTTCTCTGCCAGAAGGAACCCTACTGAGCATTGGATGTTACAAAACCACCAATATCTCACTAGACAATGCATGCCACAAAAGGCACAGAGAACACATAGGAAGCCAGAGGAGAACTTTGCAGTCTCTTTCTATTAAAAACAGAAAAGAAGAGATGGTGTTCTGGTAGAACTTTTAGCTACTGATTAAACCAGATAATGTGCTTATCGAAATGTATGTTTTAGAAGCTACACTGGACAAGTGACTGTTTTATAACTTCACTGAAGCAGAATTACAGACATCAGACTATGTTACTACAGCCCTTTCTAAATAAATAAGAAATACCCTATGCCTTTTCATTGTACCATTCCCAAGAACTCTATCCAGGGCCATTTAACCCTGGCAGCTCTACAGAATCTCTCCAATTGCATGTCTTTGATTGTATCTTGATCTGCAAGGGCTCAGAAATGGATTACGTTTGTTGCCATGATATGAAAAGTATCATATATGATGTTTGCTCCTCCAGCTGCTTGTTATAGGTGCATGAACAGAGCAGGTTGTACATTGTCTCTGAAAGTGTCTGTGCAAATCTGTTGGTGGAGTCCTACTTCAATGTTGGGAGGAGGGAGGAGATAGAATTGTCGATATTAGCCTGATATTTCCTAGTTAATCTTATTCACTGGAACCCATCCCAACCCAACAATATCCAGCTACCAAAGGGGAGCCTTAGGGAATCTACCTCCTCATGTACTCAACTCCATGAACTATCCTTTTGTTTATGTTTGCCTGATTCTGATCCATGCTTTACATATGACTCATCCGGTAAAGAGAATTGGTTTCTCAGCACCGCAGCACTTTCTGTCCCAGCCTTGGTACCACCATCATATTCTCAATGGTACTGGTAGTCCAAGTTCTAAGGAATTCTAAATGTTTTAGAATTGCAGTTGAAACAGATATCCAGTTATTGCATCACTGACAAAGGGCTTGGCAGCATCTTAGACACTAATGGGTTGATAATGGCACAAGTGATTGTAGACCAACCTGACTCCTTCTTCAGAAGAGGACTGATCCACCGCAGGTTATATCATAACTAGTTTTAGTTGTCTGAAGTGCAAGAAGAGTTGTGGTTATTTTCACTGAGATTTATTACACTGAAACAAAGGGAAAGGGGAACTGGCTGTGTATTATTTAATACGCTTTGAATTATTTACTGTATGCTTACTGGCAGGAAGGCTGCCTGAGCAATATTGTAAAGGCCCTGTAGTGGTTCGTGCTTAGCACTTTTCTCTAATTTCAGGATGTATGTTTTTAGTGAAGAATATATGTTAATGGCTTAGTGCACGTACGTCAATAGGAAATAGAGATATTTACTGCACTTTCTCCATTCAGGTTCCTCGCTAGATTTGAAAGCTCTAATTCACCTACTTTTATGGTTTAGTTTAATGCTATCCTGAAGCTTTTAGTTTTTTTGTGATCAGAGTATCTGAGTATTTATTTTGATTTTTTCTTGGTGGTGTTTCTGATTACATTGCATTGTTAAAGGTGCTGGAAGATGTGGGTGCTAGATACTATTTCATTTTATTTCATTCCACATCTTTCCATCACTCTGAAGCACCCCTGGCTGCCCACATTTATCAGTTTGAAAGAACTCCATGGGAAAAGGTTCCTCTTGACATCTTCAGTGATTTATGTAATGTGACCAACAGGAAATGGCTTGCCTCAATTTTGCTTGTTCCCCTTTCAGAAAGATTTTGATCCCTAGAAAGAAAATCCAGATGGAGACAGGAACCTTTTTCCTGCCCTGTTGAAGAGTCTGAAGATTAACAACCTGAAAGGGTAAATAAGTCAAATAAAGCTGTCAGCCTTCCCCTAGAATGTGAGCTTATTCTTCTGGTCCTGAATGGTTAGGAGGCAACCAGAATAGCAGTCTGATCACAAAGGACTCATCCCTTGAACAGGCATCTAGTCCTGATCACATTCTAGATACTAGAACTTTGTTTTTCCATGAATGTGTGAAAGCCAACAGTTTGCAATTGGGTGATAAATATCCCAAGTGAAGCCATCCATAACCTTACTGGTCTCAGTGCTGGGTGCCTTTGAAGCTTACTGGGAAAATGCATCAAGGGAAAAAAAGAAAAGAAAAGAAAAACTATCCATTTTTGTGAGAAGAGTGAGCACGGCACCTGTTTCTGGAATCATATTTACTTTCTTGAGCTAAATAATTAACCATGTTCTGTGTACAGTACAGCTGGTGTTGAGCCATGTGGTGGGAGAATGTCATGGGTGGCATTTTTTTGTTTTTGGGAACCATATGCTGCTCTTGCTAAAAATGGCTTCTTTGTTCGAGTCCTCTTTTGTATCAGCATGAGTGTGTTTGTTGCTTTCTTCTCTTTCTCAGGCAGAGTTCACTCATTCTCCTAGAATGGAGTAAATAATTTTTCATGCATGCCCCACCCCCTCCAATTATTTTTGGCTTTCAAGCAGAACTAAAATCTTTGGGTCTTCAAAACAGGGGTCAGGGGATATGGAAATTGCAAATTATAGTCCTCTCAGAAACTGAATCCATCTATCTTACACCTCAGAAATAGGGAAAAAAGAGAAAAACATGTGGAAAACTGCCATTCGTAATCAATGTTTGTCGCTGAATTCTGGAGTCATGATTCAGATGGGTTCTGGAGAGTATACAAAAACATCACTGGAGATCTGTGTATACTTCATGGGCCACAGATTATCCTCTTCTGGAAGTAGGATGTTAATGACCCTAAGAAGAGGGAACATGGATTGGCTCATGTACTGTAGCTTCCAATTTTCAATGGTAGTGCTGAAAACTGTAAGGTGCCCTATTTTACAGAGGATGATATTTGAAGATGTTCTCTGTTTGAAGGACAGTCCACTCAGCCTTAGTTTAAAGACAAAGGACCATTTGAGCAGGATCAGGGAACTGCAAGTTGCCTGTCAACACTTAGCATCTGACAACAGCCTGAGCAAGGACACAAGCCATAGTATTCCTTATTCTGGCAAAATGTCTTGCATTGAAATGTAAAGTATGCTCATCATTTCTAAATCTGCAGCTATACATGCAAGTGACTATGCATATCTGATGCATGTCTGTGCCCCCTTTTGTCCTGATCTGGGAAATACATTTCCTCTGGTTTTGGTGTTGTGTAGGTGGCCCTTTGACCATTCCAAAGGGATAACCACAGAAGTACGTGCAGAGATGGTGTTAATCTCATTTTATGTCACTCCTTCTCTCCCTTAAATGTTACTGGTAGCATTGAATGGAAAGTAATAATTGGCACTAGCTGGTAGTTTAATCAACACTCTGGACTCCATTAATTAGATTGCATTCTGGTTTTTGGCTGTACCAGCAACACTACTGTCACTTTTTTTCTCACTGTGAGAAGGAGAAAGAGAGAAGAAGAGGAGGAGGAGGAGGAGGAGGAGGAGGAGGAGGAGAACTGCCCACTTTGATTAGTTATTTATGTTCTTCACTCTAAATTTTTCATATTGGTTTTCAGTAAATTTCATATCAACCCAGCCATCTATCTGTCACACTTCTCCTTTGCCTTCTCCCTTTTCTATACTTCTTCAAAAGCTATGGATTAAATTCCCTTTGTTCTCAGTTACCATGGAATAGCTGCTGCTAGTTTATCCAATAAGACATCAACTGGTGGATACTGTGCCCTTATCTGTTGGTTTATTGCATGGCCATCAACACTTTTATCCAAAGATCCCAGGATGAAATGCAAGGTTCCATTCTCCTGTCCTTTTACCTTGTAACAACCCTGTGAGGTGGATTAGGCCAAAAGGTAGTGATTGATCTAAGTCCATCCTGTGAGCTTCATGGCCAAGAGGGGTTTTAAAAAAACAGGGGTTTACAGTACTTGTTGAACGATCTACTAAAGAACGATTGGCCTTAATAATATTGAGAAACACAACATACCTAATTGCTTCTAAATTAATTATTATTGATCCACCATTTCTGATTTTTCTTTGTGGTTGGTTAGTATAAGGTGTGATGGTGAAATACTATAATACCTGATGTTTTCCAGGCCCCAACCATTGTCTGCTCTTGCTGTCACAGATGTCTCATCTTTCAGAAATGCCAACGCTCTTACTACTGCTGAGCAACTTATTTATGAAAACCGTCAGTGATATAAAAAAGATGGTTATATATATAAAGCCTAAGTGTCTTCACTTCTAAATAAACCTCCATGTGTTTTGGATCCCAGTGGCTTTTTATGGGTAATTAAAATGTATCATAAAGCTTCATTCACTTCAAATTGCCTTCCAGTATTTTGGTGCAAATCATAGGACTATCAGCCCTGAAAATCTGAAACTTGAAACAAACAGTTCCTATTTGATTGACATAACTAATTGAGCCAATAACCACCAATTTCTAAAGTGCACATTTTAATTAGATTTTAATGGCTGCCTTCCTTAAGAAAGAGTAATCAATGCCACTGAAACTGAAACAATTTAGACTTTTAGATCATTCTTCATGAATCCTCAGGTTGACGTTCAAGAACATTTCTCAAGCTGTAAACAGGATTAGACAATTCAATAATTTGCTTGCCAAGGACTCTGCTAGATCATTCACAGACCAAGTGGGAGGAAGATTGGCCAGATAACAAAACCTGTGCCCTCCCTTTGTCTGTGAAAAATCTTCAAAGAGGGAACCAATTTTAAAAGAATGCAAAGCCTTCATTTCCCAGCTTTCTCTGTACAAACCACTGATCCTGACTTTTTTCCTGGTTTAATTGCTTGAACATATGGTCAGCCTAGCTCTTTTGGAATGGAGGAAGGATATTGGACTCAGGAGTGTCTGCCTGGAAAGGGTATCAAAAAATCAAGACAGTGGCTGCAACTGTGTGATTGAAGCCCTTCCCATTTTTTATGTGTGGCACACACTCAGCTCACGTAGAAAAGGGATTGTGGCTTCAATTGCACTTTTCTGACTACCACCTTGAATTTTTTGACCCTCCCTCATGAATGTTCCTGATTGGATTTCATTCTATTTTTCTTTCTTCTTCATTAGTTGATTGGTGCAATCATCACTGATCATCTGCCATGGACTATTTCCTAGCAGCTACAATCTAACTGGGTGTAGGTTTCAATTTAATATAATTAAAAAGTTGGGATATTACACTATTGCCAGGGCAATAATTTTTTTTAACATGACTCCATGATATTTATCCCTGTATTCATTTGTCCTATATACCTGTGAGCTAGCTAGCTAGCTAGCTAGCTAGCTAGCTAGCTAGCTAGCTAGCTATTTATTTATATATATATATTTGTATGCTGCCCAACTCCCAGAGACTCTGGGCAATTCACAACATACAAACTCAGAAAAAATAATAATGAAACAAAATTAAAATAAAGACATTAAGCTACACATTATGTGCCCCCCCCTTTTCCTCCTAGGCTTTGTATTCATAGAGGTAGAATGTTGCAGTATAATAACACTTAAAATACAATAAAACTGAATTAAAATAAAACACCAAACACACATGCACATACACCCCAGATTTTAACCAGCTAGGCAGAGATCAATATTAAGAGCTAACTGGCTGATAAGCAGTGCAGCATGTTGACTGGCCTTAAAGCTGTTTTTTTTTTCAATATGCCTATTCAAATTATTAAATTAAGCCTGATCTTTGGATTTAATACATATTGCTAAAGACAGTTAGACACCTGTGCTTTTTTAGAAAGTACTTCTAGTTTAAATCACAAGATATTTAACAGTTTCCAAAGCAGTAGCATCATATTAGTTTGTGGAAGGAAATAACAGAGTCTTCTGGCATCTTGAAGGGCACCAACTGTATTACAGGTACTGCATAAGCTTTCCTGGATCAGAGTCACTACAACGGAGGCATGAAGTGTCATCTTGTCCGAGGTATATAGATACACTCCTGGTATAATGTATAGTATAGAAGCATGGATCACATGAAATAAGGTATGGACAGTGATAATTATATAAAGAAAGCAACCACTTAAAAACAATGGCTGAGAATGTCAAAGGCAGTCTTGCATTGGTGGCGTGGAAACTGGAGGGTCTTGTTCAAAGACTGGGGGATAGAAAGATGAGAAAGACTTCTGTGGCTTTTCAGAGATACCAAAAAAGATATGCAAATGCATTATTTAAAAGCAATCATTTCATACAGTACTGTACAGCCACATTAATCCTTGCCTTCCACATTTCTCATTGTGCAAAAAGGATCAGGAGTATTTCATTAGCAGGTAGTCAAGTAGGTCACCATTCTTTTTACTGCCATAATTTGAAAGAAGATGGCAGAAGAACACTTACGAAAGTGGAGAGAAGCAGCTAAGCAGGCAGATGTGAATTATTCTGAGTAAGAAAGTGGATGGAGATGTTCAGCACCGATGAAACTGTTCTGCCAGAGCAGCCTCATGGAAGAACGCACATGCCTTCTATCTCAACCTTAGCAGCTATTTAAAAGACGTGCGTCAGCAGTGCGGTTCCCACAAACCATCTTTTTACTCTTCGAAATTTCAAGGCAGACTAGCCTTAGAAAAGACTTGTGCACCCACCCAGTTTTGCCTAGCACAAGAAAGGCAAAACTTGCCACAATTTTGTCTTTATTCTGTTTTTAATTGTTCACTGCCCAGAGTCATGAACCTGAGATGGGCAGCCATCTAAATCAAAGAAATAAATACATGTAAAATAAATATAAGCTAAGCCAAAGTAACCTCTCTGCCTGTGGACAGTTAGCTTTTCAGGAGAAAATCTTCTAGGAACACATTTCCTTGACTTTGACCTGAACAAAAGCCAAGTGAAAAAGTCTGGTAAGATCCAAAGGCAATAAAACTTTCCAGTTAGCACAGACAGAATAAATGATTAATACTCTTGTGATTAAGGGAAGTATGAAGAATAACACTTCACTTCCCCCCAAAGTGTAGTAATTCCAGAAATGCTGTACCTGGGTTTGGTGCTTTTAGAAGGAGATAATTTGGGGCTGGCGACACTACTAGTATATGTATATTTACACCCAAATATGGGTTTTTGAGTAGAAGCAGTTCTACAGAGAGAGTCCCTTATTCTCAGCTACTTTCTGGGAAATGGTACTTAAAAAAAAAATCAACCTCACTCTCTTTCCTTTTGTCCCTTCTCATCTCAAAGTGTTTCCCTCCCCTACTTTCCAAAAATAGGAGTTAGATGACATCATCCCTAGTTTGGTGGGGAGAGAAAAGTATGCCAGCTATTCACCTGAGCTCTTCCTCAACATTTATTTGTTACGTTCTTCTCAATAAATGTAGTTAGCATGAGGTAATTTTTTACTATTAAGGAGTTTAAAGCTTCCTTTCTGGATTCCATACTTACCCCTATCAAGTCAGGAAACAGAACCCATGAATCTAGCCTGAAGCCAGAAGCTTGATCTCATCAATTCTGATATGTGGCATGTCTGTAAACACTCAATGTCATCTTTTTGAGGAGCAAGGATAGCCACTGTTAATCTGGGTTGTGTTCCACAAACTTGAATGCTACAACATGCAGACCTGCCCAGCAATTCTGTAGAGCAGGGTTTCTCAATCTTGGCAACTTTAAGATGTGTCGACTTCAACTCCCAGAATTCCCCAGCCAGCCATGCTGAAGTCCACACATCTTAAAGTTGCCAAGGTTGAGAAAAGCTGCCGTAGAGTATCTGGGTGGTATGAGCCATTTCATCACTGTAGGTCACGTCACAATTTCTGCAGATATAGCTCTGTAAATAAAACTCAGGAACAAAAAATAATAAAAGTATAACCAAACAAAAACAGCTGAGAGCTTTCTGCAGCCTAAAAACTACCCCCTGCCCCTTGTTTTTTTTTTCCTCTAAGGCATAAATCTGCTTTCTCCAACATATGGCCAACTCACTATGTTAAAGTTAGTCCATGAATTCTTACTTGCTTGTTCAAAAGTCATGCTGCTTGGCATTCTGGGAATAGAAGTTTGAAGAGGGTGGGGTGGGGGGCAAGAGGAGGCAGCTGGTACAAAACTTTATGGACTAAAGTCCCCTAGATGGAATTCATCCTGAGAGAGAATATACATATCTTGTGCTTCCCAGTTAGTTATCAGGAGATTTTTTCAGGGTACCAGCAATGCAGAGAATGTGATGTGTTATTTTTCTAGCCTCTTGTTATGTAATGTCCCTGCTTCTGCTTGTCAGGAAGGAAGGAACTGTAAGAAATAATTTGAGGGTCCAGTTTTCAAAGGCATCTTGCTAGGTGTGATAAGTGGAATGAAAAAACAAAATTTCAGATGGATGCCAAGCAGACCTTGCTCTGCCAGAGCTGTAAAACACGAGATGCTTCCCAGGATCCACATATTAATCCTTTCTAACAAATACTGTAGAGGAATATGTAAACCACCAACAGCACAGGAAGATTTATATGCAACACATCTATAGCCTATATAGAGGCTGTGGGATTGATAAAATGGGGTTCATTCAAACCTGGCCTTCAAAATGATTTAGGCACCTAAGAGAGGAAATCTAAAGCTGGTTGTTCAAATGAAAGTGAGAATATGGATACCTTTCAGTTGCCCTGAGTCTCACTGAGCTAGGAAACTTGGCACAGCTTAGACTGAGGGCTGCTCCCCGCCCCATGGATTTCTCCTCTTTGTTCAGTATCTCATGCCTCATGTCGTCCCAGTCCATTTAAACCATGGGTACCTGTGGCAGTTGTTTCAAATGTTCTGTTCTTTTAGGAAGCCACTGCTTTTTAATACCTGTATTTCATTGGTTAGCAATACAAAGACATAATCTATCTATTTTTCTATTCCCACATCCTTGTACAATCTACCCACCTCCATTCTTATTCCATTATTTTGTGCTGATTTTCTCTGCTGCCGTTTCTCAAGGCAAATTCATTGATTTATTTTTCTAGCATAGTGACTTTGCACGTTTAGCAGCCTAGATCCTCTCCTCTCTGCCTCCCTGTACAAAGTTACTTTTTAAGAAGACACTGGGTGGGAGAAATAGAAGTGATACAGATTTACTTCATCCCTCCCTTGTGCCCCCTTCCAATGCAACCAGTAAAGAAGCATCCATCTACACTGGCAGCCGATTGCTGAAATGATTGTCCAAGGGTTCCACTTAGTGGCGGCAATTTCAGGTTCAATTATAGAAAGTAGCAGGAGTTGATAAGTAATGGGCTGATCTTACAAGCACCATAAGGAGAAGCTTTGCTATCCATGGATAATGACTTAACATGTGGCATCCCTGAATAAGCCCAGATGTTCAACTGGTAAAGTGGTTCATGGCACTGCTTGCATGGCAGGAATGCACACCAGCCCTGCCATATGGCATTCTAGAAGCACAACTACTAGGTGGACAGAAATTGATAGAAAAGGGCAGGGCTAGAAAAGCATCACCTGACTACCATCAGTGTCCTCACAGTAGATGAAGGAAGCCAAGTGGCATCACATGCATCATGACATTGTCATGCAGATGATACAAATGATGCCATCTGGGGGATAATTCATTTTTTTAAAATATAGACTTTATCATCTTCAAAAAATAAAATAAAAAGACAAAAACCAAAAAAAGAGAAAAAAAAGAATTTTAAATACAATTCAATCAGCACAATAGAAAGCATCATCAATACCAAATATAACAATCTAAAGAAAATCCTTTAAAAAAACCATTATCAAAAAGACAGACAGACAGACAGACATATAGATACAGCTTATCGATTTATACATATAAAAGAAGAAGAATGACTTCTGCCTAACCAAGTTATAGAAATATCTAGATTTATAATACCTTACTCTCTTGCTACTAAATCTATATATAAATCTCCATTATTTCTATTCAATATGGTTCTTATTGTGAAAAACCCATAGTTATTACTTCATCTTTTTCAGTCTCTAGCAAATAGTCCAGAAATAGTTGCCATGATTCCTTAAAGCTAACAGTATTTTTGTCTCTTATCAAATCCATTAATTTAGCCATTTGGGCTAAGTCCAGTAGTTTAATTGTCCAATCCTCTATTGATGGGATTCATGGATCTTTCCAACATTGAGCATACAACATTCTGGCAGCCGTGATCATGTAGAAAAGCAAATTTCTATGATTTTTCTCCAGTTCGTCATCCATGATACCTAATAGGAACAGTTCTGAGTTTTTTATTATCCTAATTTTTAATATTTTCTGAATTCCTGTATGAATCTGATTCCAATTTTTTTTCACTTTTCTACAAGTCCACCAAAGATGGTAAAATGTTCCCACTCCCCCATCTGGGGGATAATTCATGACGGTATGATGACATGGTAGGTGTGACCTCATTGTGGCTTGTACAAAAACCTATGCTCTTGACTAAGGTTTTTTTTGGTCACCAGAGGGTCATTTCTACCAGCATAACTATATAGAAGCTTTCCCCAAACTAGTGCCCTCTAGTTTTGCTGAGGAATGCTGCCATATAAGTCCTGCTATAGCATTGTAATTACAACTGTTGTCTGACACGTCTTTACTATGACTCTGAAATATGTGCAACTTTATTGACCACGTATTATTCCTTGCTTACTTTTATCTTCCTCTTCTGCTTTTAGATCATAAGCAAACATATGCAATTATGAAAACAAAATTTATTTACTATGGAGAAGGAGATGGCAATACCAAGCCAACCTTATGTCATCCTTAAAAGAGCTAAATAGGATTGGACCTGGTTAGATACTGGATAGAAAAATTCCAGAAATCCCAAAGTTATAGGGTAACCTGGAAAGCTTTAAAAAATTCTGGAAGGAGGCAATGACAAACTAGTTCTCTGTCATTGCTAAGAAACTATATGGACATGTCCATGAAGTCACCAGGAAATGAGCTTAACCTGAGCAGGTGATTATCTCTCTTGTGTAGGTGCAAACTACTTTGTTGCCCTAGCTATGCATATCTATAGAGTGATAGCTGTTTTTTTTGTAAGCTGTAAATTTTTGTAAATTTACAAAATTCACTTTTTTCTGTAAATTTTCATTTTTTGTAAATGTAAGCTTACCAACATTTGTTTTATTTTTCTCTCCTTATATCTTAGGTAATATGAGATGCTTTTAACAACTGCACGTTTAATTACCATGAACAGAAAATATACTGTAATTTATTACAATGTGGCTAGTCCAAACATTAAGTCTAATGATTTCAATGTCAATTTTTTATTCAGCTTCCCTTTACAGAGGATGGGTACCACTTTTTCCATAACGGTTTGGCCAAAAGTCGAAGGCGGAGGAGTCTTCTGCACCGACTTCACTTACAGAAAGATCCCAGGGTAAGTGAGCCTTTAATGTCATCCATTCTTACTATCATCTTGTAGAAGTTATGCTACCAATCTGGATGACTTTAAAAGTAGAAAAGTAAATGATGACTAATCATGATGACTGCATATTGCCTCCAAGTCTGGAGTAGGAAACCACTCAGTTTTAATTGCTGGGAGAGAAAACTGGAAAAGGTATTGCCCTTGTGGCCTACTTTGAGGTTTCTAAAAAGGCATTTGATTGAATGCTGTGGAAATAGGATCTTGGACTAAAGAGGCTTTTGATCAAATCCAGAGCTTGTGTTGTCCTCCACAGCAATGGTTCCTCCCATTTGGTTTCCAAATGGTGAGTGCAACTGAGCAATCAAAACCTTGGCCCTTTTAAATGCCAATTGCACACATTGCATGCATATAAAAAGGGGCAGGATATTTTGAAACCAATAAACGCTGCCAAGGATGCTCCTGTGTTCTTACATGTTATATGTAACATCAGAAGTAAGAAATACCCATTTCTACCTGCAATTTCTTATTCCTCTCTGTTGTTGTTTTTTTTGTACTAATACAGCTATGCAAAGGTTCAGACTCAGTTCCAAAAGTTGCTTCAGTTATTACAAGCATGCAAGCATAGCACTTGTCTGCAATTATTTAAAGCAACCTCTTATTTCATCAGGATTTCTAGAAGGCATGGCTGCTTTAAGGGGTTGCAGACAAGTGCTACCATTGTGTCCCTGTGTGCTCTAAAGCAATTTTTGGGAATTGAATCCAAAACACTGCACAGCCCTAAAACAAAACACTGCACAGCCCTAAAAATAAATCTTTCATTGTGATTTCATATGAAGACTTGTTTGAGGCATTCTGTTATATTAACCCACTAACAACAGAATATGCTGGATGATATTAAATTATGGTAGCCAAAAGGTGCCTCTCTAACATTGCAATTCCATTCTCTGGCTGGGTTATAGTTTTGACTGTTTATAGTGGGTTGCAGACATTCAGATGTTCTCCTCTTGGGGAGAGGGGAGTTGCACTTTCAGACAGGAACAGACATTTTTTCTTCTTTTAATGCCCTCCCCCCAGGTCATCATTGTTGATGCCATTTTCCTGTAATGGTAGTAATCCATCTCCATTTTGTAAGACTCTTAAGCCAGAGACATACTTTTTTAGCTATCAGAGATGATTTCACACAGAGAAAATATGGTTTGTTTCAGCTTCTCCTTGAACTGTTTTGTTACAGAACTCCCTTGATGAAACCTATCTTCCTTTATCCTGATATATCACATCCATGTTTGTCTAAAACAAATTTGTTATATAAGACAGAACAGTGAATGGCACTACTACACAATAACCAAGGATGATAACGTTATTTTTACTCTTGAGGTAGAAAATCCCATGAGTGGCCTTCCATGAGAGTTAAAATGCAACAGTGATAGTATTTATGATTTATTAATCATTCCCTGTCTTGTGACCTCCCCCACCAATCATCTATCCAAAACAGCTTCTAATGGTAGACTAGACTTGCAAGATTTATGTCAGCCCTATAAGGCTGACCAGACTAAGAGAAAGACATTGTGTAGGCCTAAAGCTACTTTTATTAGAACAGCTAAAGTAACAGAATCTTGCAAGTCTGAATTTGCTTCCCTTCCTCTCTCTTTTATCTACATGTGAATTGGAGAGGGGGTGCTGCTGTCTGAGGCATTTTTATAAGCCACTTTCTTGGTCTGGGCTCAAGCCTCATTGATTTGATTGTTGCCTTGGCAGTGGACCCTCTGTCCTTCAAAGCCATTCTCTATGCTTCCTACAGTGTCTTCTCAATCTTAGCTTATAACTTCCCTGTTGATATCAGCAAGCTTTTCACCTCTCATTATCCCTTATTTCTTAGATAAAATGTTACAACATATTTTATGATACTGACAGTAACATTTCTATTGTTTTCAACACTTTATCTTCCTTCCTTCCTTCCTTCCTTTTTTTCTATATTGTTCATGCTTATCTTTTAACTTTGTAAAAAACTTCTTTAATAAAAATTATATTAAAAAATTCTAACGATACATGTTTCTTTTTCGCTAAACAGCCATATAATAATGACTCAGTCCTAAGCACAACAAAACCCTGTATCTTGCTTCTTCCTGCAATGTAGTTACATTTCAGTATTCAGTAGAAACAAGACCATATTACCTACAGAAACAAGACCATTCCGGGACCAGGCAAAGACTACACAAAGATGTAGAAGATAGTTCAGGCATAAGCAGTGGTGTAGGCCCAATACAGAACTCACTGCAAAGAACTCAGAAATACAGCCTGGCCTTACAAAACCCAGGGTGGGGCTTATAATCTGACTGTGCTGTGACTGATTAAAAGATAGACAGAGAGAGAGAGAGAGAGAGAGAGATGATAGACAGATACCTCCCTGCCACTGGAAATACACCCAAAAATCATCTAAAGTTCAATGTATTGAAAATGTTAAGCTGGCTTTTAGCATAGCTCTAGTTTGCATTCGCTTTTATTCTTTCCTCATCCCTAATGAGAACGTATAGTTGCAAGCCAGATGGAGATACTGTAGTGACCTTCAAAATCAACTTCAGATGATTCCACTTCACTTTTTGTAATGGATTTTCAAAGGCAGACTGAGCAGACTGAGGCTGAGAAAATGTAGCCATAGCTATACTGGATCACCAGGTACTGAGTGGTGAACTTTTTTGTCTTTTTCTTTCTATTATGTACAACTGAGGAAGACAAAAGCATAAAATAAATAATAAGTAACTGCCTAGAGTCCATTTAGATTGAGGGATGGATAAATCTCATGAATATATACATGCATACAAAAGGTTCATACAACCATTCTATTCCTAACCTGCATACAATATGTTCTTAAGGAAAATAAAACAAAGCTGAAGCTGAGATTGAAGACAAATGAGAGTGGAAAATGCATACTCTCACATTTCTGTAGCAAGTGAGACACAATGGGACTACAGCCTGTGTAATACTGAGTAATACAACTTTAATATTGGAAAAGACAGGAGGAGATGATTCTAACCCTTTTATTGTAAATGAAAACCATTACTGGAAGTAAAGAGCTAAATATCAGCTTGTGTTTCTGTCCCAGCAAGGAGGTAGAGAAAATGAAAACAAAATACCCCGAGGATCACAGGTGGCCAAAGAGGTTTCTTAACAAGAATGCAATTTTATGTTTCTCCAAGCCATGTGCTGCCATGCACTTCCAGAACAACTGTGTTCTGCAATGTCTTGGTTTTCCATATTCATCTCTTCCTCTTCTTTTCTAGGAAAGCCACAGAGTCAGATTAGAAGGTTTCTAAACACTGAAATATAATATCCAAGGGCCCTGAGGAACCCATCTCAGGGACCATAGGATCTTGAAGTTCCTTCTCAACATGAATGGAGTGGGAGTTCTGCCCTTGGAAGGCTCTTCACAGTGATAGTCGAAAGGTCTGCCAGTGTCAGAGAAGGCAAAACAAGAGCATTTGAAGGATATATCAGGCATGAGCATCTGCAGAGGACAAGGGGGAGCAGTGATATTGCTAGCATCATGAGATTGTTGTACAAATGATCAAATATTGTAAATTATGAAATGGAAGAAAGGGATATATCAGCCTTAGAGCTTGTGAATTAATTCATTTTTTAAAAAAAAACACAAACAAAATTCAAATTTGAAAAAAGGAAAAGAGAAAGGGAGAGGAATGGGAATGCCACATCTCTTTTGTCTTGCAATAATGCAGTGAAAGTTTGAATTTGATCATTTGTCTGATGTAGATTTTTCTCTCCATCCCTTGTTGACCATGGATCCCCTGTGGCCACACATTTCCTCCGATTTTTCATTAGCTGCTCTCACAAAGCTCTAAATCTGTCTTTTACGCAATAGTTCAGAGCAGGCTGGGTCTTTAAATCTCTCTGTGTTCCAAAATTAGTCACAGCTAAAAGCCAGCAGATTATAATATACTGAATGATAGGTTAAGTGCCACATACACAGTACATTTCATTTGATTCTGCCTATTTGGGCCAGAACTGCTCTGTAAGTCAGCCACCTTGAAATTTGTGCCTTCCAGATGTGTTAGACTGCAACCTCCCAAATTCCCAGCCAGCATTATTGCTGGAATTACTGACTGAGAATTCTGAGTATTGCAGTAATCCTAATATCTTCAGAAGGGACCAGGTTGGGGAAAGGTTTATAAAATACTTCTCTTGAGGCAGATACTTATAAATGAAATTATGCTTAGATAAATATTGTTCTCATGCAAAACTTTCCAAGAATGACTGCATATTCTGAAGGCACTCATTTTGTACCATTCCAGATTTTAACCAAGTATAAAATGCAGATGTTTACGGCATCACTTATATATGGTTTCACAGTTTGGTCCTCTCCTCCAAACAACGCCTAGGGAGCATATTATGTTAGTAACAATGAGCTCCTCAGAGGTTGTTTGAAGAAGATGACCACTGTTAAAGAAGTAAAGGATTTTTCTTCTAGATAGTTTAGTAAAATCAAACTGAAGTCTTGACTTCCCACAAATTACCATCCAATTCCTCCTGAAACAACGGGAAGTTCAAATAATAGTAAAAATGATAACATAATAGACGGGTGCTCTGACTCTCTCTGTATGTATGTGAGCGAGAGTAAAATAAAAGGAGAGATGAAACTATCCATAAGAGAATAATTAGAATAAACCAAGTGCTGAGCAATCTATGAGCATTAAGGTATTGTGTAGAATCCCAGTAACCCAGTTCTTCTTGCCTTTCTTTTCATTTTGTCAGTGTTCTGAAATATCGAAGTTTGGGCTATCAGATCTAGGCCGCAAAACTGCAGGTGATCACTAGTTATCAGTAAAGAGCAGCTTCTCTGCATCCTGTTGCTGCCACCTGATGGCCATCTGGATTTCTACAGCCTGGACTGGTAGTTCTAATTTAAGTGCTAACATGTTCATTTCTTCAATCAACACAAAAGTTAGAAACTGATTTCATGAAAGAAAGGCAATATTTTCCTCCAAACAGCCCTCACCTTCTAAGGAAATAGACTATATAGAAAACACAGAGAGACATGGTTTCATCACATACTTTTCAAGTTAAGATGGCTCTGATACAGGCTCCCACGGAGAAGTCTTCTGTTCTGCATTATTAAATAACTGCAAGCACACAAGTGTTAACTATACTAAATACGTTTCAAGGATTTTTACAATGTTGTCATGGAAAACAAAATCTGTCAGGCAGTCACCAAGGAATAAGACACAATAAGGAATCTTTTTGCATTCAGGATCCAGATTATCTGGAAGAAACCCATTTACTTAAAAAAAAATCCCACATAGGCAGAGGTAAGAGTCTTACGCTGATAGGCAGAACAAATGCAGATAAATGTGTGAGTGTGTTGGGACTGTGCCTGTTATTCCTGCCCAACTTTTACATATTGGGGCTCAGCATATTCGTCCTCATAGTTGTAGATAGACTAAACCTTTTATGCTATCTGTATCTTTTTTTCTTTTCAGGCATACTGTACTTTACATGATCACCTTCTATGTGCATCCAGGCATCTGCACAGGCAGGAACTCAGGTAGACAGAAATCAGATGGGACTGTGTAAGATGTGATTCTCGTTCAGATTTCCTCTTCCATGTATTGATCTATGAGCATAATTGTGCCTGAAAATCAGAAGTTAGATTCAGCCAAGAATAGAATTGTATTTCAAATAAGAAAATACATCCCCCCCTTCAATACAATATACTTTCCTTGCCATTAAATGATTGGCTGGCACACTTATTTTCATTAAACAGAAAAGACTTCTAATTCAGAAATTATAATTCAAAAATCTTAAAGCAGGAAGCACCAGGCCAAGAAGTAAACTAAGCAAACATATGACACGGATCTGGGGCTCTGTTGAGCCAAGTGCAGCCTATTTTATTTCCACGTAGAGATAGATCTGTCTCTATCTATTAAAATAAAATGAAGAGTTAACTGAAATTAAAACTTCTAAAAAAGTCAATACTGAATTTGGTTCAGTTAACATGGTGAAAGGTCCCGAGTGCAAGCACCGAGTCATCTCTGACCCTTTGGGGGGATGCTGCTTTCGCGACATTTTCTTGTCAGACTATAGAGCGGGGTGGTTTGCTATTGCCTTCCCCAGTCATAAGAAGATCAAATATAGAGAAGCCAGATAGTAATAATTATGCAGTCTAGTGCTATCCTATAAATTAACTGTGATTAATCTTAGCTGTAAATAATGGAAACAAACCAGCTTCAAACCACAATTTATGTGCAAGGCTAGTTTTCATTAGCCATATATGATAGATCATAGTTTTGGCTTCAGCTGACTTTCTAAAGTGCAATTAATTTAGACAGGAGTGAAAGCTTCCAGCCTATGGGCAGTCTCAGAGAGGAACAGAGAATTGGACCTGTGAGTGATCAATTGTCAATTAGGAAGTTAAACTCAGAATGCTGAACAATGATTTAGTTTCTTTCCTAATGCATTCAAGGCTGCTATCAGAGCTGGAACACTGGGCACACACCCAGGAGCCTCTAGACTAGCAGGCTTGCAATTTTAGTTTTAAATGCTAGTAAAGTGACAGATCCAACGAGGATAGCCAATTCGCAGTGATGAGTTGGAAATCTTATACTTACCCAGCACTATATAGTATTCAAATTGTGCACTGGGGCAGTCACATAAAAAGAGAATTAAACAGCAAAGTAATTGAAATGAATAATAAATAAGAAATGGGGAAGCAGATTTAGAAGCAGAAAAGCCTAATTGGCCTGTATAGCAAAAAGTCTTGCTTAATACCATGGAATAACATTTACAGTTAGCATTCTTATCAAATTAAATGTGTTACATAGTATCAATAATTATGCTGAGATAGCACAATGCTTTCCTATGGAAACGAAGAGAATTTTGTCACTGGTAGAGCGCTGCTGATTCAGTGTTGCTCTTCCCCTCCATCCCCAACACTCACATAGTAGATTCTCTTAAGTTAATTCTAGTGGCTCTTAGTGACATGTTCCATCTGTAGTCCTTAAAATGGATTCAAGCTTAGTGGGACAAATTTCTTCCTAAAAGACATTTATTTTTCCACAGAGCCTGATGTGAGGTACAGGGATTCTCAGGAGATTCATTGTAGGTTAAGCTTGGTAAAGTTCAGAGGAGTTTTTTCCAGCAAGTTGAAGGAAATTTTAGTTCTTTTGTAGAAATATCTATCTATTCTGTCTGTCGTCTACCTATCATGTTTATATAGCTGGGTTTCACATAAAAGTGACTCTGAAATATTCAAAAATTTGGGATTCCAGCTCTCCAAATTCCCAGTCTATAATCACGCTAGGTAGGAATTCTGAAAACTGTGGGCTAACACATCTACAATATCCCTTCAGAAAGGCTGGTCTAGTTCTTCTGATAGTGCATTGGTAGAGATTAAGGAAAGTAGAGTTGGAATGTGTCATAAAATGACGGAGTCCAATCTCCAGTTTAGTGAAGAATCCAGGTTAAAGCATCCCTGATAGAAGGTTGTCTAGCCTTCTCTTGAACATATCCAGTGAAAGGGAGCTCCTCACATCCCTGGGTAATTAACTCCACTGTCAAACTGCTGTCATTGATAGGAGGTGTTTTAAAAGTTCATTCAGAATCTGCCTTCCTATAACTTAAACACATAATTTTGTTTCTTGCACTCTGGAATGAGAGGCAACAAGTCTTGACCTTCTTCTGTGTAACTTCCTTTCAGGCATTTGAAGAGTGTTGTTACATCTTCTTAAGCCTTTCTTAAAGCTAAACATACCCGGCTCCTTCAATATCCAGGTCCTTCAATCTTCCTTCATAGCCCCTCTAATTTTATGAGAGCTCAGATATCACTCCTAGTCAATTGACAGGAAGGTCTCTTCTGTGGCTCTGATGCAAGGGTTAAAGATCTCCTGCATGTGTCAGGACTCCTTCTGGTAGACACCTCTTCTGTCACTCCTTGAGGAGCAATTTGCTTCTAGGAACACTAGGAACTATCCTTGGCTTACCTCTTTGGGATGTGCACAGTCCTCCCTTGGTTTCTAAAAAAGAAGCTGAGCACCTGCCCCAATATAGGAAATGTTGTCATCAAAGGTAGCTAGCCTAGCAAGCCAATGGGCAAAATTCCCATGTAAGGAATAAAAACTAGGACTACTTATATTTCTGCAGCCAGTGGAGAGGGACTGCTGCTGTTCTCCCAAAGCACCATATATTTTCTGGACAGCAAAGACTGCTTTTGGTTACTTATTTTTCCCAACTATTTACATCCTAAAATAGCTCCCCAAGGATAGAAAAAAATTTAAGGGGCTATATATATTCAATATGTATTTTACAATTTCTCCAGAATATGTTTTTTTTAGCCCAGGTCCTAAAATAGTCAAAAAAACCAAACTAATTTGCACTAAGGTGAATAACTGTTGTTAAGAAAAGGACAGGTGTATGAACTTAACTCCTCAGAATACTTCCAAAACTGTTTTTGCTTGCACTAATATGAAGTGCAATATTGACTATGATCTCTCCTTTGGCACTGGAAGCAGTGAGAGACCGGCTTTCTGTTCAGCGCTACCACTAAGCTGATGAATGAAGCAAGAGAGAAATGAACTGCAAGACTTGTGTACCTAAGTTGAATTTACCGTTTTGTTGTCCTGACCTAAATGTATTGGCCAAATTGTTTATTTTATTTATCTATATTTTATTTTCTATCCCACCTTTATCATTTTTATAAATAACCCAAGGTGGTGAACTAGCTAATACTCCTTCCTCCTCCTGTTTTCCCCACAACAACAACCCTGTGAGGTGAGCTGGGCTGAGAGAGAGGGATGTACAGTATCTGATTCCCAGTTTTTTCTCTTCTTCATGAAGTTAAACCCAGCAGGTTGTATTTATAAGTAATTTAAACCTGAAATCTTTAGAGAACAGTGTATTGCCCAATACATCATACCCGTTGGATGCTTTCAGTCTCAAAGCAGTCCAAGTAACTGATGACTAGTTCGTGGGTGTGTTGTGTAATGCATGGAAGAATGACTGGATTTCTCCCTCTTCTGCTAAAGGCTTAGGACATATTTTCTCCCTCCTTCTACCACAGTCAGTGTTAATGCTCTGGTCAATTTCACTGTACCTGAACTTAATGTTTTGTGACAGATGAACCTCTCCAATATTCTCAATATTTAAAATATCATCCTATCAATACCCACAGTCATCTTTTGCACACTATTTCTGCTGCAAGAATTCAGTTTGTTGTTGCTGCTGCTGTATATTTTGTCTTCAGGTTTGCTTGCATCAAACTCTCCAGTGTGCTGTGGTTAAAGTGTTTGCTGGGATGGGGTGCGGGGGTGGGACCTGGGTTCATCTCCACCATCAGTGACCAAAACTCACTGTGTGGCTTTGTGTCAATCTCTCTCAGCCCAATCCATCTCACAGGGTTGTGGTCATAGGAATAACATGAAGAGAGGTCCCCATGTAAGTCTTTCTGAACATCTGGAGGAAAGGTGAGATATAAATCTGAGAAACAAATGAACAGCTGAGATGGCTATCCAAATCTATGCGACAACTTCCATTATCACAATTAGCACATTTAGACCAGATGAAATTTTGGAGGGCTATCTTATTTTTGCTAGGGCACAATCTATTTCCTAGTGGTGGCACTGGGTCAGTGAAGACATTCATTCCAGGTACAGAGCAATCCCTGTTTGGCCATCTGGTTGGGTGACTTATCCTCAAAGTGCTAAAACAGGCTAGGGAAGAAGCCATCATGCTCAATTCTTGGCTACAGTAAGTATCTGAAAACAATTAACTTTAGAGTGATTTAATTATCTTGGATACCTTTCACGCAGGGCTTTCTTTGGCACAAATGAAACCTGGTAGCGACACAAAGCTTTAGGTCCATCTGAAAATGAATACCAAGGGTTACCAGTTAAAACATTAATGAGGGATGAATTTGCTGCTGTTTTTTTTCCTTGCAGTTTCAGAAGTAAATGTTGCTTTAGCTAGGCTGTTACTCAGACTAGCTGAGGGTAATCTGGGGACTAAAAGCAGTGAACAAGTAGAGAAATTGTTACCTCTAAGCTAGCGTTTCTTTAGTATTTTCTTCCACATCTCTCCTCCCAGAGCTAAGTTGTATAACACAAGAAAGCTTCTTGTTTTTCATTTACATTTATATTGCACAATGGGAAATGCAAATATCTTGTCAGTTTAAGACTGAGGATCTTTCAAGAGGCACAAGGAAAACCCACTAATTTTGCACAGAACTGTATTGTTGTCTCCCCTCAATTACATTTTCACAAACTTTTTGTTTAATGTATTAAACCTAACACTGCAGGCAACAAAGAATTGTTTTTTTCTCAAGTTTGAGGAAATTGATGCAGCTTTGAATCTGTAAGCAACAACATTATTGAACAAATCTTTTTAATCTCGGGCCAGGAATTTACTGCTAGGAATATACCTTCTGGGGTCACTCTTTCCCAACTATTTGAACTTGATTTTTTTTTTTTATTAGATGAATTCTCCATTGTTTCTGTGACATGAAAGCACTGAACTGAAACAAAAAGGAAGAGAGGAAACATTTCTCTGCATTTTGAGAACATTCTTCATATTTTCTGTGTGCACGATCAGAGTATTTGGCTGTAAGCAATAAAGAAATTGGAGAAGGATCAATTGAAAACTACTGCAAAAAAATACATTTAAAAATGAAAAAAAAAGAACTGGTGAATTTCAAGAAAATATTATTACAAGCTATCTTCCCTCAAATACTATTATTTGAATATTAATTAATGGGTTAAGTACCATACTAAAATCAATTTCTAATCCTGGAAAAAGTTGGAAGAACAAATAAGCTCCAAGTTTATCCCCACATTTTGTTAGGAAATGACAGGATGTATAGAAATCCAAAGGCCAAGAAAGAGGAGACCTCTGAAGTCAAGATATTTGTGTTTGGCAGGTAAAACTGACAAACGTAAATGAAATAAGTAAGTAAGTAGTTGTATCAGTGTACCTTTGGTAAAATGTTTGCTAAAGATGGAAAAATGAATTGAGAAATTTTAAGAAATGCAATTACTGGTAAAATCTAGTGGTCAGTATGTGGTCTGTTCTGAGAAATTAAAGTGTGCTGAAAGATGTGAAAATGGCTGTGTATCAGACTGTGTTTCTACCCATGTTGATATAGGGAAGTGAGAGCTTTGTGTATCAGGAGAAGAAGTCAACTGAATGCGGTGGGAATGGGTGAAACAAGAAGAGTCGGCTTAAGAATGAATGGGTGCTGAATGAATGGGAACTGAAGTGAGTGACAAGCAAGAAAGAAGTATGTTGTGGTTGTTGGGTCCTATAAAGAGAAAGAAGGCAGATTGAATTGCAAACTAAATAGATGAAGAATGAATGGGTTGGAATTAAGAGAAAGACCAAGAAGGCAGTGACTGAAAAAGAGCTGAAAAGGTCCTCAAGAAGTAAGAGGTGATAAATTTAAAGAACAGAAAACAGTGGATGAATCTGTATATAAATGTGGTAGATAAGTGACAATGTTTTGCAAGGATAGAAAGGTATGGAGAGATACTAAATGGTATTGATGTAAACTAATTTTAGTTATGTTACCTTTTTCTTTCTCTTATCTCATATTTTAAATTTCTTTGCCTTACAGTTTCTTACTTCTTTTCATGCATATAATGAGTGGATTCTTTGCAGTAGCATAGCCACCATCTCATAGTAGGTATTTTCTGCTAAGCAGCAAGAACAGGCTTTTTAAACTAGCCTGGATGAATTGGAAATGAATTTCACTGCAACAATATGTTTCACATGTTTTCTGCTTGTTACATATAAGTCATTGTTGACTTTGATGATAAACATTTCAGAAAAGTATGCACACTGAAACACACCCATTATGTGGGAGTTAATTATAGCAGACCCAGGAAAAATCTCAGAAAAGGTTTTGGTTGATTTTCAATGAGGGATGTAATGCTGCAACATCTATAGATATTTCAGACTGATGCTTAGAGGACAACATGTTATTATCCAGAGTATATTTCAAGAGGACATATGGGCTATTAGAGGACAGTGAAGTGGAAGGAATTATGTACAGATGAAATAGGAAATGATGAGAGTAGCATGAGAAATTGGAAATCATGGCTATGATAAAAGGAATACATTCAAGATTTTTTTTAAAAAAGCATTGCTGCATTCTCCATTTTAAGATTGAGGTGCCTCAGTTCCCCTTAGCATGACCAAGAAAGAGGAGATACATCCCTCAAAAACAAGATACAAAATGGCATCGAACTTTGGAATGCTAATTTATATATGAGCAAGTTTAAAATGATGAGTATAATTTCAGTTCAGATAAAATGCATCTTCCCAAGCATTATCTTTAGTGCTTGCATTGCCAGCCCATCAAAAGGAAGATGGTCATTTGTGAAGTAGAGCACACCACCAGCCTAGTTCCCCTAGAGACAGGCAACAATGTCTATTTTAGTTTTGCTCATTTTATGGACTATGTTCATTTCAGTCCATTTCTGCATAAATTTTCAAATTTGGCAAAAATGCACAACCCCAAGTAATTAAATACATACTGGGGGAGGGGGGGAGCCTGGAACTAGCCTGTTTTCACTGAATAGTCAGTACACAAGGAGTTATGATAACCTTCAATGATTATATTTTATTATGAGAGGAAGAGCATGTCATCATCATCGTCACCATCATCACCATCACCATCAAATATTAATTTGAAATGAATTTCAGACAATAATAGTGAACATTTAATAGGGCAAAATACAAAAGTAGCCATGAAACTTGACAATATTACTGTTGTGCTGAGCTTCTTCTACTCTCATTCCCAATAACCTCTCCAGAAATTCTGCTGTGGAGCAGATTTGAGAGATATATGAGGAAAGCAGCCTTGGGTAGAGCAAAGGCCAGTTGGTTGTATGAGTAAAAATCTGCACGTACAACGTAAACAATATTAAAGAACTAATGAATGCAAATGCTAGTGGTGGGGAGAATAGAAGGTAAGTCAAAGAGGGTAAGGAGATAAAGACTATGCTTACATATTTTCAATTCACATTAGGTCATATACAACATTTCTTTACATTCAGATTAGCATAAATTTCAGCATAATAGTGTGAGTGTGTGCTTCAAGCATAGAAATGCAAGCTCTCCAGGGTGCAAGCGGGCCATCTCTCGTTGTCTCCTTTTTCTGCAGCTTCGCTGGCCAGAAATCATTCCTGGCTGGTGTTCACTTCGCTGCACCATCTCTGCTACTTTGGAGATGTCTATTACGCTGTAGATCCTCACTCGGAAGCCAAGATTTCTAATTTCTTAATAATATCAAAGAGGAAGCTCTGAGAGTGCATTGGGAAAACAAAGGGCTGAGCCACACTTCTTCCTTGCCCCATCTAGGAAGAAGGGCCACTTACTGTTTCAGGAGGGTAGGAATAGATGTCACTGTGGTTAGCCTGCCAGGAAGATGACCTCTGCCCAGATTTTGTGGCTCCACATCAAAAGTAGCATTTTTCCCCCTCTGCAGGCACAACACAAGGAAGACCATGTGGTGCACTTCATTCCTTTTTCCACAAATACCTTTGTTCAAGTAACCATTTCATTCTGGGGGCTGCTAGGCTGCTTGCTATGTGTCAGCTTTTTGATGTAGGCCATATCAGGAAACAGGAAACCACAAAAAGTACTAGACCTCTAATATAGGCTATAACAACAGATCCTTGAAGCTTTCCTGGCATTGGTGAGAGGGAAAAGAAACAGGACAATCCACCCATTGAGGGCCACATTAAGTGCCGTCTAAGACAGAAGACCTGGCCATCACTGTGGTCAAGAAGAGGCAGGGGATGAACTTGTTGGCAGAGTGCTAGAAAGCATTTGGCCCAGGAGAGATCAGAAAAGCCACACACCAGGCATTTCTATACAAATAATTTTATTTACAGAAAACAAACATATTTAAAGGCTGTTTGCTGAGAGGAGAGATTTCTCTCAGCTGCATACTCTCTGCAAGCCTACACAGAAGGGAAACTGAAACTAAAACAAGTCCAGGCAAGTTCTTCTCCCCCCGCCCCCCAGTGCAACAATTAACAACTGAAAAGGGGACAATTCAATTCAACCTCTTCACCCAGCCAAAATGATTAGTTACCATAGTAACCTTAATCTGTAGTAGAAAACATATTAACACTCCCCTTTTTATACTACAGAATAAGATGCAAACCAATTTTCTTTGACAACTCTGTATGTCTTTCCATTCACAATATTTTAACATTATCTCCCCTTTGGTTGAACAGAAAGCTACCATCCTTCTCCCTGTGTATTTCCAAACCTAGGTTATTTGTTACAGTTCCAAGCCTTTTTAATGTGAAATGGCTTTTCATGCAGGCTTCAAAATCAAGCCTTTGTTTTTCTGTTGGTGTGAACAGCAGCAAATCATCAGCATAAATGCACAGATACATACAGCCTTGTTTGTCTTTCTTCATATATACACATGGATCTGCTTTTCCTTTTTCAAAACCAAAATTCTGCAGTTTTTCATCTAATTTTTTTAGATGATTCTTAAACTGTCTTCATTTCCATTTGGTTTACACATAAGAGACAAGCAACAAAAAGCTGCAGTGCCAAAAAAACCCAACAACCCTTAGTCTTTTCAATCACCCAGAAGTCGCCTGCATAACCACTTCTTCTGACTTTTAAAAGAGTGATTAAATGCACACTATCAATCACTTCAGTTGAATGGCCTGAAAACTCCTCTCAAAATCATTGCTCATATTGACTTGACGTATCTGTACTCAACACAGTGAAAGTGTCATGTTCACTGTTTCAATGTGCACTGTACTTCGTAACGTTTCACATGCCATGGTGCTGATGCGTGTTTCTGTTGGGAGGGAGCTGCTGGGAGACCTTGTGCCAAGCTCTGTATCTAGGTTCATTTCAATGGAATGTGTTTGGGTTATGTGCTCTGTTCAAGGACTTTTCCCACGGACCATCAGAAGCCGTTAGGAGCACCTGGGATTGTGAGCCTGGGAAGATTCTACGGGGGGAGGGATCTCGTTTGTACCAAGGGTTTTTTAGTTTGCATTTGGCGCACTTTTTCCATTCTCAGCTTTCTTTGTGATCCTGCACACTATTCTTTAATAAATCAGATATCTTTGCATTCCTGCTCATGAGTCTGATGGTGTTTTAGAATAGGCAACCATTACAGCGAGAGGCTTGTGGAATGGAGACAAACATTGATTATTTGCCAGATTATTGTTTTCTTTCTTTCTGAAAAGGTTTCTTTGATTTACCAAGTGACTATAAATATTTAGATCAGGCACAAAGAGAACTGTAGCTGAGTCCACGTGTGACACTTTGTTTAAGCATGAACTGGTAATATGTTCAGCTCTCTAAATCTACCTAATTAACATGACTGATAGAGGCAGGCTAAAAAATCCATTGAGAGCACTGAAGATGCATTTGTTTGCAAAGAGCAATCACCCGACTGCTGCTCATTTTGAAAACTCATGCTATAAGGAAAAAAGGACTAAGGTCCATGTGCAATTGTGAAATTTCGACCTTTCCTGGCACTCTGTGCTTCGGGTATGGGGGAAGAAATCTCAGTTTGAAGATCAGGTTGGATGATTAGACAAATAATGTGTTTGATTTGTAACATTTCAAGAGAAGTTTGTCTTTGGTGATAGATCTGAGCTCTCAATTTTTCCTCTGTTGTTTTAACCACCCTTCTTGAACCTGTCCCTTTTCAGGTGCTTTGGAACTGCAGTACCCAGAAGTCCAAGGCAGATGTATAATAGATTGGGAAAGGCTGTTTCCAGATGCTAAGTAATGTCCACATATGGTAAAAATGTGTGGAGCCAGGATCTTGATACAGGAGGAACCATATGCAGAATCAACTTGGGTTCCAATCGCCACAGCCCAAACCAGATATTTTTTATTGAACGTCTCATTACTGTTATTTAAGTCAGAATTAATATTTCAATTATATTTTTCTCATTATAGTTTCATATTGGGCAGTCACTCTCTCTCAGCCCAACCCACCTCACAGGGTGGTTGTTGTGGGGAAAATAGGAGGAGGAAGGAGTATCAGGTATCTTCAGGCAGAACTGGCAAAGATTTCTGCCTCAAACCTTGGCCAACTGATGCTATTTAATATAGATGAAATTAAGCTGGATGGACCAATAGTCCACAAACTGTAAGGCAACTACTTAGACTCTATGTATTTTAGGATACCTCAGGGGCTAGTGCTTCCATTCAGGCCTCGCTGCTGCATTCTTCTTTCTATGATGCGCTACCAGTTAGTCCCACCTTGCATGTTAAAAAAAGATATCCACAAAATGAAAAAACTGTCATAAAAGAAAAAGGGTGGCTATGCAAATCGGAACATAACTGCATGAACAAATCTCTTAAGGAACTCTTAAGGATCTATTTGTGGAAAGGTCCATGAGCTCAACTCCCAACAGAGGGTCTGAATTCCATAGACATGCTACTTGCATCTGATGAGTCCCAAATAGGATGAAACTGGTTGCATAGCACCTACCTCCTGGTGGTCAATGCAACTGAAACACTGCACAGGATATATATGCTGTATAAAAACAGAGGAATTTCCTCTTCTCTAAGAGGTGGGGTGGAAGTCATGTAAAACCTTGTACAAAGGGGCATGACATACTCTGACCCCCTGATCTCTCTGGTCTGAGAGCTTAGGGGAAGACAGACTGTATATACCATTCTGATAGACAACTGGTGATATAAATCTGAATTTTGAATGAGGTATCTAGGTAAAGGAGCCCAGTTTTGTAATCCTTGAAAAATTCATCCTTGGTTAAGTGAATATAGTCAACCTCACCCTGGTGCAGTGCATTGAAATTTCCATTTACCATAACAGCTCATGAATTCTGTTAACTGGGTTCTATTAAAATACAGAAATGATTTTCTTAGCTTTCCATTGGAATGCACAGCATGATTTCCATTTACAATATTATGACCCTTTTCCCTTCTTCCTTTGGGAACAGTCATGTGCTCAACTGATGCATTTGTTAATTTGTTCTGCCCAGCTGTCTTGCTGGTTTATTAGCATCCTGTTATTTTATGCACTATGTTTAAGTGGAAGTATATTAAAACTCAATACCCAAGGGTCATTTTTCTTGATGATGTTTTCCAATCACAAGGCCATCTTTGGAAATATGTGGATTTTTCCCTCTAATGAAGAACCAATAAGAAACTTGCTAGTAATTTAGTCATGCAAGGACAAAAGTCCTAAATAGGGATGGGGGAATGGCATTATTAATGGACTAGATTAGAGGATTATAAACATAGAGTTTCATTACTTATATAAGAGAAAGGAGCCCATTACAGTTTTAGTTTTCTGTTTCAGGTATGACCCTAAAAATATAAAGGCTGGATCTGGAAAGCATTCGTTTGCAAATTGTCTACTGAGCAAATATGAATTTTGGGCATCTGCATATGGTTTTTTTCTTCTAAGCCAGGGTGTAGATTCTGAACCTTTCCCAAGAAAACTGGTGGCTGTTGTTTTCAATATTTGGAGAATCATAGGTTCTTCAACTTTGTATTGAGCTAATTATATCAGATCATCGAGAAGATAAAGGATTATAAAATTCTTTCAAATAACTATTGTGATAGTCTATTTTTTCTTTTTTTCTTTTATTAAAAAATACTGTTATAATTAAGGAAATAAATGGAATTAACAATCCCACTAGATTGTCTCCAAATACCATTGAGAAATTTAAAATAAATTAATTGACACAAAGCAAGACATCAAACTGGAATTTCATGTGTTGAAATTATCAAGCAAAATAACAAAATAAAAATAAAGATGGATCATTGACGAAATATAGTTAACATTTCTATCAAATTGCTTGAAATTGATACATCTTTTCCACTACATAGTAGGACAAAGGGTATTACATTTCCCCACTACCAGAGTAAAAGCAGTACATTTGAATAGATTCATCTGGTGAAGCAGTTATGATGAATTTTTACAGAATTATTTTTGATTCTTTACAGAATTATTCAAATGATTACTTTTGAATAATTAATCAGTGGGTCCATCATCCAGGTCCAATAATACAGTGGGTCCATCATCCAGGTTAGTGGATATAAGAAAGAAGCCTTAGTGTGCCTGTGTGTGTGCGTTAGAGCATTAAATTTCTACATTATTTTGTAAATGTAATACATTTCCTTGCTGTTGGACCTGATTAGACAGGCAGTTTTTGATGAGAGTAAATAACAGGGGAGATGTTCACCCAGGGGAAAATGCCAAAGGGTTAAGCCCCCCTCCATTGGTTTAATCTGGTTCAACTCTCACACAGTGCTTGTAAGATTATAGGCAGACACTATCATTTCATTTCATGCAAAGAAGGAAAGGGAAACAACAGTGAAAAATATTATTAAAAAATGATGTGAAAAGGAAGGTTCCCACTGTGACTAAGTGAACAACTATCTTTGATAGCAGTAGTTATTTTATAGCTTCTGCTATTTATAAAAAATATTGGGTTTTTCCCCCTATTTGCATGTCGTCGTGGCTGTAAAAATGGGTATACATTTCCCTGATGTTAACTATTAATTCTCATCTCATTTATAAACCAAACTGTGCTCACATGATTACATAGCCTACACACATGCATGTATTTTGTTCTTGTGTATATCTAGCCCTCTTGGAAAAGATTGTTTAAGGAGGAGTCTTCATCATCTGAAATATTTTGCTTCAGTTGTTCAATAGCAGAACTGAGTTAAGTATTGCAGTTTGGGTAAACTCCTATCCTTTCTTTGCCGGATCTGATGATCCTATTAAATCCAATATGCTTTCAGGATGTCTTCTTTATTGTCACCACTGCTTTGATATCCTTGGAATAATGTTACATTAGCTTCTTCCAGATAAGAAAACATTGGCCTCAGTGCTTTAAGTGTCTGCTGGGGGTGGCAAAGGAGAGAATGACCACACATGTGTCATGGCATCATCATGCCAATATTGCATCTTATGTACTTGCATGAGACACCATGGCATTATTGCAAAATTGTGTCATTTGTGCAATGATATTATGGTGCACGTGTTTTGACATCACTGTGGCTTGTTACAAACTTTGTTGGACAGAGTTCCCTACAAGATTGATTGATTGATTGATTGATTGATATCCTGCCTTTATTATTATTTTATTATTATTTTTTATAAATAACTCAAGGTGGTGAACATACCTAATACTCCTTCCTCCTCCTATGTTCCCCACAACAACAACCCTGTGAGGTGAGTTGGGCTGAGTGAGAGGGACTTGCTCAAGGTCACCCAGCTGGCTTTCATGCCTAAGGCAGGACCAGAACTCTCGGTCTCCTGGTTTCTAGCCCAACACTTTAACCACTAGACCAAACTGGCTCTAATGAAGGATCTAATGAAGCAGCAAAAATACATTCCAATCAGCCAGTAACCCCACTGTTAATATCCCCAAAGAGAGTACATGCAGCCAAGGATATTTCAGCAAATCCACCTTTCTTGCTTCCTTCTGATTTTCCCTGTAAAATGGATACCAAGTGTTTCACAGCTGTGTTCCCCTAGCTATTAATGTTTCCACCTTTTAATGGGTATCACAGTCTGAAAAGAATGGGGAGAAAAGATTTGTAGATATAAAGTGATGTTCTCCTGTCATTAGTTCTCACTGATGAAACATTAACAATTTGTCCTGGACTATTGAAAAATCTCTCAGCCTAACAAAAGATCTTTCAGCATCATGAAAATATTTATTTTAAAGTCAAATGGAATCATAACCCTTGGTGAATATGGAGGCATATACAATGGGTGGCCAGACATTCTCACATATAGTGGCTATATCCCATCACTTATTAAATGGACTAAAGTGAAAACAGTCAGGGATCCATCTGTGCAGTTGGAAAAATGATTCAGGGGTTAAAGGAATGCTACTAAGAGAAATTGATAGCAAGGCACTGTCACTAATTCCTGAATATTAACTCCTGGGCAACATGTCCAACTGTTCCAGAAACTGCCAATGCTGGAAGAATGCAGATACTGATGACTGCATTTCAAATCAAATAAGCAACTATAGAAACAATTCTATAAAATATTTTTGATCGAATTATCGCTTTTCACTTGGAAAAAATGTTCTTTTTGTTCACACTTTTATTTTTGAAAAAATAGAACTAAACCATGCTTGTTTAATGCGTCATATTGCTTAGAAGCCTACATGCTTAGCTGTTGATTTGCCATTTTGGTATCTTAAGTTCTGTATTAGATGTGCAGGTGCAGAGCCATCTGTAGGTCTTCCTCTGACACAGGGTTCCTGTGAGAGAGACTTTTGATTGTCACACCCCTAAATGGCTTTTCACAATAATTTGTATATTGCAGAAATGAAGCAAGAGATCAAAAAACAAAGCAACAAGCCATGTGAACCTTTTGATGTCTTCATGTTTCAAGTCATGTTTTTCTATATTTTCTGACATATCCCCATAATCTGATATGCTCAAACACACACCGTGAGATGTTTCTAAGAATACAGCCCAAGGTGGAAGGGAACATGGAGCTTTGTTTTGTTTTGTTTAAATTTATTAACAAGTATATCTTTTTAAAATTTATTTACAATTGTGCCTTTCCTTCTGGCTGATATTTGAAAGAACAGCTGTGGGCAGAATTGAAAATGTGGAATGGAAGAAAACTTGAAATCTAATGATCAGTTGAAAACAGCAAGACAATTAAAACCGATCAATTATTATCCTTGAAAGCTTTCCACAGTAGGAAAGTCTTTAAAAACTTTTCCATGATGAGGATGTTTAGACGGTAAATACAGACTAACTCAGACTTCCAACAACTCTTATCTGAATATGTGAATATGTGAAATTTTACTGTATTTTAGCTGTTTTATGGTATCATATTTTATATTCTGTATCTTATAGTGGCTGATGCCCAACTTTCTGATATGGTCATTTGACTAATCAATAAAGTTATTCATTCAAAAAAGAATATGTGACCCATAGAACTTTCCATAGTATGTGTAAATGTTTGTATGTGAGAAAGCGTACTTCCACATTAACAGTAAAAGCTTAATTCAACTTCATGCCTGCAGATAGGTTAAAGCACTGTTTCCATTTGTCAGGCTGCAGGGCATCATGGGCAGTTACATTTAACACATCTGGGGTAGTGATGGGGGCAGATTCATTCAATTCACATTACTCAAGATGAACTGGCATACCAATTCCATACTGATTATCTGCACTTTTTCAAATGGTGTGGTTCATTTGACAGTAGGAAAATAAGTAAATTAGGAGAAATACTCTTAAGAAAGCATGTAGGAAACCTGTTACATTGGAGATGGTGGGAAATCATTTGCAAAAATATATAAATTAGAGAAAGCATGCACAATACATATATATAAATAACGTGTGTATTTGGAGAAGCGTGCCAGAAAATATATACCAGTTTTCCTCTGGATATTGAAGGTATTATCAAATGAATGAGGAATATGGGACAGCATATTTTAAAAAATAGGAAAAATGAGAATGTGAGTGAAATTCTACTAGATATAGGTTTTGGTTTGTTTAACTTGGTTAAAATTCAAGTCAATCTGAACTCCTGGCGACTACCTAAACAAGTCCATGTACTTGGCAATACTTAGCAACACAAACTCCTTGGCAATATTTTTGGAAGTGGTTTTTTATTCCCTTCTTCCTAGGACTAAGAGAGAATGACTAGCCCAAAGTTACCCAGCTGGTTTTGTACCTAAGGCAAGACTAAAACTGTAGTTTCTAGCCCAGTGTCTTTAACCATTATATCAAATTGCCTCTCAGAAATCATATTAGATAGATTTGCCCAACCTATATTTTGGAGGTCACTACACTGGAAAAATCTGCCCTAGCTCAAATCAGCCCAAGCTTTCCTAGCTGAATTGTGCTATGCACTATACACTACTGCCTCTTCATCAGCCTCAGTGCCCAGAGTGTTACATTTTAGGATTGGCTGGCAAAGGATTTGCATTTATACTTTATAGGACACCGAGTCATGAGTGTTAGCCTCATCACATATTGCTCACCCTTTGTAAGATGCTACAGCTTGGTTTTAAAACCATTCACAATTGGCTCATTTCCAGCAGTTGCATTTTCATTTCCTCTATATCTTGCTCATCCTCATCATGAAATTTTCAGTGGTAACTCTTTAATCCTTTTCTGAATCTTTCTATCTCAGTAATGGCAGTATTCTATTGTTTAATTATAAGCTTTAAAAAGTATTTATGTATGCTATTTGCTATCACTAGCTGTAGCTCTGTACATTTCATAATTAGATATCCCTATATATGAGAACACAAAGGCTTGTGTTTCACCTTCTCTGTACATTCCACACTGGCATTATCTCTGTCCCTGAATTTGGCTCCTGACCAAGTAAGTTCTAACAGCTGAATAGTTCCTGTTTGTACTTGAAGGTTTCAGCCATTGCTACTGATCTATAGAGCTATTTTCTTACTGCCCCAAATTTTCCCCACTTTCTGACTGTATTTGAACTGAATGCAGGAGTGAAATGCTGGTAGTCCACCTTTAGCCTGAGCATAGAAAGGGCAAGTGGGAAGGTGGGACACAAGTGCCTATATAAGCAACTGTGGATAAATACGACTAGTTATTTTGGTACTAGAATTATGCTATTCATTATTGTAGCTTGTTTTTTCCTAAAGACTTCTTAACCAACTCTTTTTACAACATTTTGATGACTGTGAAAGCATGCTATACTGGGTAGAGTGTTGGTCAAGAATGAGGAGAATTAGCTTAAAATAGCAGTGAAATGTGTTTCCTTGATTTTGAATTAATCAGTAGATTCAGCTCATCTTCTCATAGAGCTGTTTTAATAACAAACAGTATATATTCAAGATATTTTTTTGAGGAAATATTGCACATGCTCTAGCAGGAGATATGATCAGATCCTCTTAGTTTGTCTTCATAACTTTCATAATTGTTTTGTATGAGATTCCAAGTACTATAGTTAAAATCCAGACAAACCCTAAATACTAGTTACACAGACAAACACATAGCCTTTCACTCCTCCACCCATCCACCTCAGTCAATTTCCCGTATTATATAGCAAGCTTTTTTAAAGCAAGGAAGCCTTTCCAGATCAGTTTATTGGAAGGAGCCAGTGATCCTACTAACTATAAGCAATTTATTGATCCTAAGCCCATTAAATATCATCTCATAGTTTTGGGTGGGACCTACTGTCAACATACTACAGTTTCCAGAATTCTTGGATGTGTGAATTTGTGTGTGAGGTAGTTACACTGGTCTAACAAATAACACACATCAACAGTGAAGCTATGTGCCATTCATTGGTTGGTAAAATTGTCTCATTTTGGACAGAATAAATGATATAATATTAATATGTTTTGTTTCCTGATATGAATCCTTTATTTTGATAGAATTCTGTACTAAAAGTTCGTTCATCTGGCATTTTTTGTCAGGCACAGATGAATAGAGGAAAGCTCACTGAGGTTTCTAGTATTTCTTTTACAAATGGCAGATTGTATTCAGAACAGAGTGGTACTTTTCAGTTTAGTGTATTTAGCTACTTAAGGAGAAACAGATGTCTATAAAGGTAAAATAGCTGTAATTGGTAAGGAAAAACTGCAAATCATATCTGATTATTATTTCCTTCAGTCATCTTCAAAGGCAACCATGAGAATATATGCATATATTCATACAGAGAACTTGTTGTACTTTTTCTGGGCAGCATAAACAATTTTGGCCAAGGGTCATGTAACACTAGGCTGGCTTGTGATGTAAAATCAGGTTGTCCATGACATAAACCTGAGTAGGAAAAATATGCAAAAGTTGGTGGGGCCAACAGAAATACTTAATCTCCAAAATAATCCATCCCCCACCTTGAAAGGGACGCGGTGGCACTGCGGGTTAAACTGCTGAGCTGTCGATCGGAAGGTCGGCGGTTCGAAACCGCGCGGCAGGGTGAGCTCCCGTTGCTCGTCCCAGCTCCTGCACACCAAGCAGTTCGAAAACATGCAAATGTGAGTAGATGAATTGGTACCGCTTCGGCGGGAAGGTAACGGCGTTCCGTGAGTCATGCTGGCCACATGACCCGGAAGTGTCCTATGGACAACGCCGGCTCCAAGGCTTTGAAACGGAGATGAGCACCGCCCCCTAGAGTCGGACACGACTGGACTTTACGTCAAGGGAAACCTTTACCTTTACCTTTTACCACCTTGAAAAGCTATTATGTTTGATGAGTACAGCAAGAAAAAACCCATAAACTACCATAAATTCTGCTGCTGAATTTTAGTAAAGTAATGCAGGGTGTGTGGAGGGGAGCATCTAGCATATGGTGTATCAGCACCCAGATTTTGACCTTCTCTTTGTGTCCTCCTGAGTTCAAATGGAATGCCTGAATAGGACCATGCTATATAACTGAAAATAAAATTAACATCTTCTTTAGGGATCTTTGCTCCCACACTTCTAATTGGAAATAAGGTAAGTGAAACAAAAGTGCTTGTGTTCTTGTACAAACCCCAATGGAGTGTGTAATTGACCTTTGCAGGTAAAGAAAGCCGTGCAGCAGGAAGGGTTTGGGAGGAAGAAGAGAGGATACAGAGACATCAATGAAATTGACATCAACATGAATGATCCTTTATTTACAAAGCAGTGGTACTTGGTAAGCAGACCTAACCCCTTTCTGTCTCACCGCAGGAGAACGTATTTGCTTAATAAGAGGCCATCAGATAGAACTTGGAATAAAACAATGGAATGATTCTGAAAGATAATTTAGTTATTTTTGGCAAACTGTAAGCTCTTCGAAAGGGACAAATCAAACTTACCATTAAGGTGTGGAGCAGCTTTCTTGGAGGTTCTCCCTGTACTGCTTTGGAAAATATAAAATCAAGAAAGCTCTGTGTGGATATGCTAGGTGGCCTTCTTCACCAGGTTTCCGTTGGCACACTGCAGTTGGGACAGAGCGTGCCCTCTCCTCTCCTCACCTCGCCTCTCCTCTCCTCGCCTTGCCTCACCTCTCCTTTTTTAAAAAAACATGTAGCTATTAGATTAATACTGCAGATGGATTCCTGAAAAAGGAGATGAATGGGGAGGAGCAAGATGAAGAAACTGTATGCGTTATAGTAAATATCCCTTTGAACAGACAGGAGGAACACCAGTCATAATGCAGTAATATGGAGAATTACCAAGAACAGATTGGCCAGTTACCACACTGGTCCCATCTATTCTTTGGCTAACACAGAGCTGTGTAAAATTGCAGGTAGACCTGGCTGCTTGAAAACCATGTCAGCTAGGTTTGCCTGTTGGCTAACTTGGACTGCACTGGCTAAAAGGTATATTGATCTGTGGAGTCCTTGGTGCTCTCTGAGCCTTGTTGTTTTCTTGCAGACTTTTCATTGCCAGACTGGTCAACATCTTCAGTGCAAAGAGGGAGTGGGCCTTGCTCTCAGTTTATATACTGTGGCTTGCCCTGCTTGTGTTGGTGGGGGTGTTGTTCTCTCCTTGGGAGTTCTTTGATTGGGCTGTTGGTTGCTGCTTGGTTGTCTGAGTTAATAGTTCCTTGATTAGGGTGTACTTTTCTGTTTGATGGTTCATCTGGTGTTAACACCAGATAAACCATCGAACATCACAATACACCCTAATCAAGGAACTATTGAAGATGTTGCCCAGCCTGGCAATGAAACATCTGCAAGAAATCAACAAGGCTCAGAGAGCACCGAGGACTCCACAGTTCAACCCTGAGCTACAAATATTCACTTTGATTGGTAGATTGATCTACCTGAAAACCTTGTCAGTTCAATCTAAATACTGGCTAACATGGGTGGGGTGGGGTTTGGGGTTCTAGACTTCCCTGCCCAAAACCCCTATTGGTCAGGGACAAACAACGGCACTCTTTGGGGACAGGTGGCAGAGGCCAGTATCTCTTTGCTTTTGCAGACTCAGATCACTTCCCCATATCGCTCTTTTGCCTGCCACTCTGTTTGTGCCACATTTTTTCTGGAGCTAATTGCAGCTACTTTACCTGTAATTTCCTTAAGCTAGTCCTGATGATAACAGACCCCACTGAGTGGATATGCCACTTCCTGGTGGAGCAGCAGTTCCACTTTTTAAAGTATCTGCTCATGAGGATTAAGTTTCTCACTGGCACATAAATGATTTCTGCATCTAGATATCACTGGACGTCCATATGGAAACGAAGGCTACATTGCTGGGATAATATACAGATTAGCCCTAAGTCGTAACTTTCCTTAAAGGCAGAGTTTTTGTCCTTATACATAAATCAGTGTATCTTGTTCCATGGAGAGTCTTGATGTCCACTGTAAATAAGGGCTCAGGCTATGAAGCGGGACCCATAGCAGCAATTGGACAAGGCTGGATATAGCAGTTCAGGACCATGGCCAGTTCTACATATATCAGCTGGAAACTAGCAACTATATAACTACAGATCGGATTGTTTCCATTTGTTGGTTTGTGTTTATTTACCAAATCCATATGGCTGCCCATCTACCAGAAGGGCCTCTGGGTGGTGAACAAGAATAAAGTTAGGATTTTATATCTAGGCCAGAAAAGTCTTTTGAAAACTCTGCCCTTTCAAAGGCTATAGATAGCTTTTTTTTTTTTAAGTGCTCAACTGGAGTCTGGCTTTTACATCAGGTTCTTCTCAGTAGAAGTACAGGGAGAAAAACAATAAGAGTAGTGGGAAAATATTAAGGAATGTTCCTCAAGGTCTTCTGCTAACTGGAAGAGGCTAAAGAGTAGTCTTCCAAGTCACAATGCAGCAGCAACAGTTTCTGTGTGTCACAGGGGAACTAAGAGGGAAAGCAGGATCAGGTCTTAATGCATTCTTAGAGCTGCTGTGGCTGCTGGACTTTAGGTCCTGGGTCATGGCACAGTGGCATCTAAAACCCTTCCTGTCTGTTCATGTTTTGCCTTTGATTTTATTGCTCTTTAGTTCTTGCATATTAGGTCTAGCTTTCATGATTATTTTAATGCAGACTGCTACGCTGTTTCTTTTTCTGTATTAATTTGATATTTAATGAATAAGTTGGTTGCAAAGTCTCCTGTGGAGTTATAATAAACAAATACATATTTAATTTGAAATTTAATTTGTTTTGACTGAGAGATGAATCGAATTGCCACATTTTAAGACATGGCTATCTGGATAGCAAACAAGTTTATCTGTCTGATGAGCCTTAAATTTCTCAGAGGCATGATCCTATCTCATGTCAAAACAAGAATGCATACTGTGTTTACCTTCTCAAAAAGAAAAAAAATGTCTGGGTTCCAAAATATCTTGAAACTGTGTCCATGAAGCACTCTTCATGCTCAGAACTGAGACCCTGCCATTTTTTCAGGGCTTCATATGACCAATTGCTGGGTTGTGGGATTCAAACTGTATTTCAAATGGCCCCCCCACCACAACAGTGGCATCCATCTAACAATGAAATCTATTGATGCCTGTTGCATTTTGACTTAAATGAGATTCGCATTTTATGCCAGTATTTATGGATATTGTGCCTCCTTTTGGACTGCATTTCCAAGGAAATGAAGGCCATTTGGTGGCAGATGAATCAGATGGAATCTCGGGGGATGTAAACATTCTGCTCTGTGCCAAGCAAATTAGTCTCTTATGCTTTTTGTTTGAAATGTGATGCATTAGACCAACACCGGGCAAGCAGATGGGACTCCTGGACTTGATTTAAATGTGGCTGAAGCCTGGGAGCTGGGCTACACAGGAAAAGGAGTAACTATAGGAATTATGGATGATGGTAAGTGAAAACCAAAATATCATGACTCTCTGTAAATTTCACCCTTTATTGTGGCACATGAGGAATGCTATTTAACATTAAAACTTAATCTCATGATTCACCTACTTCAAAATACTGAAATGTTAATGAGAACATCATAAGATAGTCAGGCATAATTTTTAATAACAAATCATCATCCAGAGAAAGTTCCCTTTGGATACAGTCTGTGGATAATGAATTCAGCCTAGGGTAAAGCATTTAGTTGAAGCACATTCGTTTACTAATTTAGAAAAGGGCTAGCAGAAGTAAACACTGAATTAATTTCCATGTGAATGTGTGTGTGTGTGTGTGTTTGTGTGTTTCCCCATTGTATTTCTAAAAAAGAAAAATGAAAAGAAAGAAATGAAAAGAAAGAAAAGAAAAGAAAGAAAAGAGATTTTAATGCCTTCCTCCATTTACATGAGCTGGATTTTTAGACTGCATTGTAAGCTTTTCCTCACAGTGCTAAAAATAATCAGAAAAGTTGCTATGCTTGAACAAATCCACAGGGACCTATTCTTGCTAATACTGATGCTCCACTGGATAAATGAGGCTGCTTGTCTACCGATAGCACTATCCATTTGCACATGACTCACAGTTCCCTGCCTTCTTTATTTGGGTCCACTGAGCAACTTGTTACATTTGCAGTGGCTGAACACAACTGAGAGTTTCTGAGTCCAAGATCGCTCCATTTATGTTTTTGGATTGGGCAGGGGGTGGGGTGGGTGGACAAGGAAAGCACAGAATGGAAACACTGCATCATGCCATCTGATCAACTAACTATAGGTTGTTACCTGTTTGTACTACCACCACTGAAAAACTTAGGGACAGCTTTTCTGCAATGTCTTAATTCCATCTATTTGGGATGTTCCCATGATTTTTGCCCACACAAGGTGGAACTGAGGAATTAGATCATCATGAGTTCTGCTCCAAAATATGCAGACTCACACCTACTGGATTTATATGCAGATTAGATCTAACTGATTTTGCACTTTAGTATTATGTCACAATTTCTCATAACTGACATGTACCAAAGCATGGATCTGGGAAAAAGTATGGATTAAAATGTATATTTTGAGACAGTTAAAAAATACCAATTGACATGGAGGTAGAATGGAATGGACAAGGGTGACTTTAGAACAGGGTTTATCAACCAGGGTTCTGTGGAACCCTAGGGCTCTGTGAGAGGTCACTAGGGGTTCCCTGGAAGATCACAATTTATTTAAAAAAATATTTCAAATTTGGGAAAATTCACTTTAAAGAGGTAAGTTTCATTCCTTATTTTTAGTTTAAGAACACTGTTAGTGCATATATATAGGCCTACACGTGAAACAAATATAATAATTTTGTAACTTCTTTCCTACATTTGAGCCTGAATGTGCAGGGGTTCCCCAAGGGTCAAAAAGTTGAGAAAGGCTGCATTAGAATGATACTACCCAAAAAGCAGCTGGAAACTCAGCAGAGCTAAGCAATAGTGCAAACACATTATGGTGGTTTAAAGCCTCAGCAAAGATGAAATCAGAGGGGAAGAAATGACTTTGTTACATCTAATCAGTCTCCTGACTATGTGCCTATCCAGAATATCTATCCTCAATCCATTGTAAGTACCTACAGGCAAAAAGGAGTAATAAGCTAAATCATGATGATCTGACCTATAGGCTGCCTACTAGAATACTTAATACTATGAAAACAAAACATAGTCTGCCATAAGGAGATCAGCAGCCTAAGCTCCTAACTCCTTGCCTCCAAATTGTTTTTCCCCTGCCTCTTGCTGGTTAAAGAGAAATGCCCAAATATCAGATGAAAGTAACTTACCTTATTTAAAAAATAAGCAATTTTTAACATAACTTTGATGAGAAGTGACATATTGGTGCAACCCCTGCACACCTTGTTATTGTGATTATTGGGGTTTTTTGCAAAGTTCAATAAAGAACAGCTATGATGAAAAGCAGTGCAAGTTGGATGATAAGTAAATAGAGAAATGAAATTACTGTATGAAATGGGTGTCTGCAAAATTGTGCCGTGCTAGCTACAGGGAACAGGTATTATATTTGAGCATGGAGGTGGAATTGACTTTTTATTCCAGCTATCACTGCCATTCAAAAACATTTCTTTTATGTCCTTTCACATTTCTAGCCTGCTGCAGAAGACCATATTAATGTATGACTATGGTTTTCCATACTGCAGCTGTAGCTAATATGGTTACAGCTGGGAAATATGCCACTCTGCCTAACTATTCTGAAAGAATAAATGTTCTGGAATAATGTACTGTATTAATTGGCATAGTTGTTACAAATAATAAATTGATAGAGGATTTTGTATGCATACTGTAGCTTCTGGGCTTTCAAAATCCTGGTTCTCAGCTGTGAAACAATGCACAAATGAGCACATACATATTTCCAGGAATGGTTCTAATTAATTGGATGCTTCAGTTTGCAGATGATTTGGGATGCAAGGAAAGGGCAGCACAAAACTGATTGTTACCATTGCATTATCAGGCAACACTAATAGTGTTGTATAATAATAATCTAGAGGTGTGCAGACCATTTTGAAATGGAAGTGAATTCAAAACACTTTTTTTTTAGTCAAAAACACTCTATTATGATTTTTTTTTTTTCAACCTGGAAGTGTTTTAAGATCGAAAGACCTCTTTCAAGCTCAAACATTCCTGTTTTGAACTCGGACACTTCCAATGATCCAAACAGCGCTTTTCACCCTCCAAACAACTATGTTGTACTGAACCCAAACAGAGAATTTCAAATCCAGAATATTTTGCCCTGTTGCATAATAATCCCAAGAAGGATGTCTTGTGGGATGTTTGACCTCAGATACCGAAATAATTTGATCTGACTTTGATTCTATACAGGTACTAGCAGGGTACAGACACTCTGCAGGGAGCAACAGGGCAATCAAAGCTCCTTCCATTGTTTATCTGCATAAAAAATAGATGAAGCTTCAATTGCCCCATTGCAACTGCCATCTTGACATTTTTGATCACACCCTGAAGACGTCCCTTTATATTAGTTTCTTTCCTGATTTATAAGCATCCTTTGGTGAATTCGGACCAAATATTCCTTTCAGCAGATCCACTACCTTTCCCTGGTTCTTTCCATCATCAAAGTTTCCCTTACCTGTACTTCATACATATCCTGTAAGTGTACAGTATTAGAATGGAGCTAGAGTGTAGATGAGGAGCTGAAACTGCACAGACGGTAGTGCCCATCCGTGTTCTGAATACATGGAAATCATTCTGTGTTCCCATAAGCCTAGGTGGCTAGCAAAGTGTGATGGCCAAGATCTAAGTGGATTTGCAGGTTTAGCCAATCGGGTCCTCCCAATGCATCTCCATGGATGGTAAAACTTTTCCTTTCTTTTCTTTTCTAAGCTGTATATTATAATGGAAAATTCAGGCTTTTTTTTTCTAGTGAGTAGAGCAAGGACTTTGCTTAAAAAAAATAAGAGGAAGAGGAGGAGGAGGCTGAAAATAACAACAACAACAATTTCATTTGAAGTTTATGGCCACTGCATGTTTGCTTTTACCCATTGGTGGCTTGAAATTGACTGCACATTTAGTTTGCTAATCACACAAGGAAAATGCATTTAGTGGAATGTATTTGTTTTTAATGGAAGGTAGTCTATATTTTACCTTATTTGAAGGTTGATGCATCTAAATGTTAAGTTCTTCATCAAAACAAAAAACAAAAAAGGGTAATGTTTTTTCTTTAAAGCATAAAGTGGGAATGATCATTCATGATCATTCCTCCAGAAGGAATAGACAACTCATGTGCACCAGGTGCTTTGGTTTACAACTCCCATAAACACCAGGCACTATAACCAATGTCAAGGGAATTTATGGGAATGGCAGTCTAAAACATCTACTGTAGTGGGCACCAGATTTCCAAAAAAAGCTAGAAAATGCAACTTTTTTTGAAAATGGCTGTAATGCAGTTTTTCTTTCCCTTGCTACAAATTTTTCTGAGAGATCATATTGACCACATATATTTAGATTGGCACTAGGAATATTTGACAAGCTATGGTGAACAGTTTCTAATAAATCTGGATGCTGTCTAGTTTGAAGCAAGTTGAGTAATAAAAGAAGCATTAATGAGGGCAAAAGGTAGCAGTTCTTCTCCTCAGTCCCCTTCACAATGATTTAAGAAATAGAAGAATTTGCAGCTAGTATCCATTTCAGAAATAGAAAGCGAATGCCCTGGGGACTGTAGGCCAAGTCAAGACATATAGAAAAGAGGCTTCTAAGGGAAAATAAGAAACAATTATTGGTGTTACATAGAACTGTTGGGATGAAAAATGGCAAGAAGGGTACTATAGGTAACTTATGTCATCTGTATCCTAATTTTGGCATGAAATCATGGGCATCCAGGGAGGGAAAGGGGGCAAACATCATCATGAGGTCAGCATGCAAATAAAATGACTTAAGTACTTTAGTTAGAAGTCATGACATCATTGCATAACAGTTCCATTTGTGTGATAATGTCATGGCACATGGGTTATCATTTTGACATCATTGTGGCTTGTTGTGAATTTTCCTGAATGGCAATTTCCAGTTTAAGATCACTGATGTTCTTAATTCTGTTGAAGCTGTTGGCTTTGTAAGAATCTAATTTGTCAAATTAAGGCCAGTTGTAAGCCTAAAGTATCTGATCAGTAAATCTGACAGCCTAACTTCTGTGTCTCAGATTCTCACCATATTTCTGAACCTGACCTGTAAAACCTGACCTACCAGCCTACATAAGAAATCCTAAGGCCCATGTTTTACCTTAGGATAAACTTACTTACGAAGTAAATGGATTTCACAGCTATTTAAAACATCATGAGTTTTACTATTTTTTTTCTTCAATGAAAAAAATGCATGTTTATGATTTATTGCTGCTATTGATTTTTGCAGGAATTGATTATCTGCATCCAGATTTGGCTGCCAATTATGTAAGTACACAACGTCCTTCAGGTTACAGTTCGATATTTTTCTGGATAATCTTTTTTTATACGAAATATTTAGCTACTTGAGAATATTAATAGCATACCTATTGTTGATTTGGGTGGATAAAATGGGTACATAAAATTTGTAATCTCCATAATAAACCTAGGAAGGCAGTTCCTGTCTAATCTGCCAATTTGTGAATCATAGCAGATATGGATTCTGTATAGGAAATTACATGGCTTTCAAATTCCAAATACATTTTATTACTAATATTCAAGTGTGCCTACTCTCAAAATGTTCATTTAAAGTAGCTATCACATAGTGGCAGCAGCCAAGATAATCTCCAAAATGTTATTACATGAATGGGAAGAAATAACATATTTTACATGGATCTGATGTTTAAAAATATTAAATTAAATACATAAGAACATTGCTGATCTTGTAAAACCACCTTCTTTTAGTTTATACCACTAGAATGCAGCAAAATACAAAGGCAAAATTAAGTTCTTTCGTATCTAGAGGCCTCTAAAATGTGATGAGAATAAAGAAATGCCTTATTAAAGAGCACCTGATGGAAGAAATGTGGACAATAAAAAGCTGGTCCTAAAAATATTTGGATGCAAGACCATTTTTTTTAAAATCCAGCAAGTGCTTATGACAGAGAATTCCTATATTTATGTTGCACAAATGTTTGTAAATGTAGCACCATATATTTCCTGAGAAAACTAAATTGATCCTGGAAGAGATGATTACTTTCCAAAAAAAGTAGATCCCAACGTTAAGGTAGGTCCCATTCTTTAAGCATATAAAACAGCATGTTCAGCCTTCATTGTTTCTTCATTGATTTAAAAGATCTCAGGTGGCAAGGTTGGGACAAATCATGTCTGATAGTTTGGCAAATTGCTATCAGTTATAGGAAAGGATTCTGAGTTAGGTGGACCAAGGGCTTGACTCAGTGGAAAACAGCTCTGTTGCTAAACTCAGAAGATGAAAATAAGTCTTCATCAAAAATGAAGCAGAAGGCTAGGGCTAGACATTAGATTCACCAATTGATTTGGATCAAACTTCTGTTAAAAAAACAAGAGCAGGCAGACAACTCTTTGTCAGCTCGCTATTCGATTCTTCAATTTTTTAAGCAGACTTTTTTTAATGATTCTGAAGCATAAAAGAAAGTAATTAGAGACAGTGAGGGAGAAATGACAAGACGGACGGATGGACAGACAGGCAGACAGTTGGATAGATATGGTGTATACTTTTTTTCTAGCAGGAAATGCAAGAATCAGAGCTCAGTTTGGTAAAGTTTTATAGTGTGAATACATTTATATGCACATGATATACATTGCAACATGTTCCAAACCCAACTGAGCTTTTTTTTTAAAAAAAAAGAGACTAATTTTAACTCATTCTTCTTGCATTGGTAGGCTTCAGGACAATCACACCATAACCAGAACATCTAGAGAGGGAGTCTTCCTAGAGTTAGGCTGAATTTTTGTTCATTCTGGTGAATATAGGCATGCAGGCATCACAGAGGAGTCTTTCAAATGAGGTCAAGTCTGAGAAATAGCAGGCAAGAGCAGAGCTTTATGGAATGAAGAATAATTGCTTTAGATTGATACCATTCCTTGAAACTGGCAAGTGTTCTGATTTAGGGATAGCCTTTCATGCAAGCTGTGGATATAATGAAAGGACAATATTGGCCCTTGTGCTACTTTATCATTACATACATAACTTACAATGTAATTGCTTGATCTACTGGAGCAACCTTTCACTTTAGAGGTTACAGAACATTATGCAGTAGGCTCAAGGCAGTAGATATAGGAGGCAATTTACAACTTTATTTTAAGGGAATAAAAAAAGTCAAAATAAATAATGCTGCTTCAACAGAAAGAGGAAACTTCCCTAGAAAGAGTTGTTATGATTCAAGACTCATGTAAGCATTTAGCCTACACTTTTAGTCACCAGATGGGTTGGACTGTATGTGTACAAATGTAGTGAACCCATACCTGCTCTCTGTATGCTCTGTTGAGTAATGATGGCTAAGGAATTCAGATTCAGTCTCATGTGGGTACAGTCCTCTGTTTAATAAGGAACCTTATTTTACTGCTTTATCAGAATTTCTGATCATCTGAAGACTTCTGCTCATCTTCCCTTTCTGCTCAGTGGGAAGGATGACAAGAAGGTGGCCAGGAACAGTGCAAGGCTTGCATACACATCCTTGCCTTCATCATCTTTTTAACCTTCCCATGTACAAATTAATTTTTGTTATCAAAAATAATTGATCCAACTGTTTGTCAAGTATATAGCAGATGCACCTTTAGATTCTGATGGCATTTACACAGCGGGGTAGCTCGCTGCTATAGTGACTCATGCTGACAATAGATGGAGTCATGCTCATCATGATTTAACACATCTTTGAAATCTCCCCACAAGAAGCCTTCTGTTGAGTGGGAAGAAAAGGCACATGCTGCCAAAAGAAGAAAATTAGAAGCAGAGCTGATGAAATATTGCACAGGATAGGTGACATTTACAACTGCCCTTTTGAATTTCCTCTGGCAGCACAATGTATACAACACAACATGATAGAATACATAATGGGCTATTTTAAACAGAGGTGACCAGAGAAAACAGCACAATTAAGGTGACTTTTAGTTATACTCTTGGAAGGGGAGAATGGAGTTTCCACTTTGGCTATCATTGGCTGGAAATGTTTGGTTCCAACAAAAGGGATTCAGTAGAGAGATCACCTTAAGGAGGAATATAAAACAGTGGAAGAATACATGGACTGAATGTAAAAGGTCCAGGTTATTGTCAAAATATCTAGTATGGATTACAGGGGTCAGTTAGATGGACCAATGGCATGGCTTTGAAAGACAGTGGCTGCATTCCCTCATTGAATGAAGCCATGAACATTTATTGAATAAGCCACAATTAGTGAGCTTCATACAGTTATGATATTTATTTATTTATGAAACTGAGCTGAGCACCTGAAACCAAGCAGACTCTAGCCAGCTTACAGAATGTATAGTAAAAACAGAATACAAACTCCAAATAAAATTTATTAAACTAGCAAGTAGAGATAAAAGACTAAAATTGTAGAATTATGGAAAATAGTCCATCTGGGTACACCTAATTCCCAAAAGCCTTCCAGAAGGGCCATGTTTTCACCTGCTTCTAGAGGTCATGAAGGTGGGGTCCATCTCTGCTTCAGGAGGCAACTGCGAGCCCTAAGGTAGACCAGGTCAGGAAACAGACACTAAGAGAATTAGTGAACTCTACTTGATTGTGCTAGGGTAAATTAACAGAATGTTGAAAGCCGAGCAGAGTTTCCCTCTGCCCACTCTTATACTAAAGAGAATCAAGGTGGGGTTATCTTGAATTTCTTTCTCACTCCCTCTTCCTTCCCAGGTCTAAGCTGTTCTTTATGTAACTCTACTGCATTCCTTCAAGATTAGCACTATACTCCTCTATAGCAACCTATACCAGAAGCTGCTAAAGAGAATGTTTGTTACCAGGCTCCCTTATGCCATATCTCCTAGTAGGTGGGGACTCTCAGCAGGCACTCTATAGTTGTCCAGGTAGGATGGACAGAAACTATTGGAAAAAGGTGGTCCATAAGATATCCAGGCCGGAAGCCATACAAAGCTTTACAGGCAGTGACCTCAGATTGCACTCAGAAACCTAGTAGCAAACAGTGCAGCACCCACAGCAGAAGTGTAATGTGGCAGTAGCATAGTTGACTACTAAGCATTCATGGACCAGGTGAAGTTTCCAGTGCTCTTTCCAGGTGGTCTTCAAGGGCAGCTCCATGTAGTGTAATCAAGAAGTGACAGGGTCATAAGCAATTGTCTTCAGTGCATTCTGCTCCAGGTAAGGTTGCAGCTGGTGCACCAGCCAAGGATGTGCAAAAACCCTCCTCACCATGGTGCCCACCTTTGAGCAGGAACCATGTTTCCAGGAAGATCCCCAGACTGCAAGCCTGCTGTTTCTGGGGGAGCACAATCTCATCAAAAGCCAGTACTAGAATCAATCAACCTCTGAATCAACAACCACTCCATGTTATTAGGGTTGAATCTAAGCCTGTTCTTCCCCATCCAGATCCTGAGAGCTTTCAGACATCTGGTCATGACATCTACCATATTTCCCAATTGGACCATAGTGGAGATATATAATTAGATATCATCTTCATATTGATGATATTTCACCCTGAACTGGCAGGTGACCTCTCCCATGTTTTCATGTAGCTTGTGAACAGGATAGGGGAAAGGACTGCACAATGAGGTAATTTGGGCGTATCATGGGGGTAATGGAGCAATTTGTAATTCCTTGGGAGTTAAGGATCCAGTTTAGGACTGCCACTGCTGAGACACTTGTGTAAAATAACAGAGTCTGGTGTGTGTGTGTATGTGAGGGTAATAACATTATTCAAGACTGGGAAAAGGGATAATTGAGTCAATTTAAAAACCACTGCCCTAAGCCATGGTTTCCAAATGGCATCACACTAAGCCACAACCCAATCAATCATTATGAGTTCATGTAATGTGAGAATCCAAATGGTGTCTTCCATCTATTTTTCCTAAATGAAACTACTTCTGTCGCAACAATTATTCTGGAGAAATGCAGCATGATACCTTTTTGTTCCATCTCTTTGACATTTTTTGTCCAACAAGAACAGGCTTCAGGCTGTTGGGAAGATGGCATGCAAGATGCTCCTTCAACCATTGGGTCACAATGTAGGCTGAAAGAGCAGTTGTCCAAGTCCAGTTAAGAAGCGGCTTATGACTATTACTTGAAAAAAGTCCAGAAAGTTCAATGAGAAAGGGCCTGATGTGAGTAAGAAACAGGTGATTTGGAGAACATCCAAAGATTTTAGTGGAGGAAAAAACAGAATCCTGAATGCAAGATGGATGTCAGTACTTAGGTATAGCTACCAAAGCCTCTTTACATGGAAAAAATACACAGTTAAGTCATCTTTTTCAAAAACTGACCCAGTTGTTGTTGACTGCAATATCCAGTTACATTTTTCACTGTGGTACCGTGAAAAGCTCCAGTGATGTCCATCAACCAGTTGACCCTTGGAGTATAGTTTCTTTCTACCATATCTGCCTGGAAAATGTGCTACTGCCCATGAAGGGGAAAAAGGAATGGTTGCCCAATGGGTATTTTGTGCATGGTCTCTTCAAACCTGGAACCAGCTCTGGTTAAGGAGAGATGAAACTCACATACATACATCACATCATCTAAAATGGTATGAAACCATTTCAATCCCTAACACTTCAACAAGAGGATTCCCAGAATCTCCTCCTTCCTCTTCACAAAGAAGGAGTCTGATCTATTTGTTTTTCTTGAATCAACATCAGGCTGAACCTGAGTTAGCATTCAATCCTAAATACATTCAAATTGTCCAGCAGGATGGGAAATTTAGGGGGCAAGATTTCTAATCCAACCAGGCACTGAAATCTCTCTATTAGAAAACTAATATTTATTTTCTAGCACCTCCATCTTTCACTAGGACAAGTTGCCAGTGCCTGAGGGTGAATCCTGAAGAAGTTCAAGACAGGAAAATCATCCAGCTGACAGCTTGAAATTAAAGTGTTATCTAAAGTAACAGCTGGAGGAACAATCGGAAACATCTTCCCTGCTATAGTACACAATATGAGTGCTGTTGTATTCACATCATAAAACTGGCTTTCAGTTATTGTCTCTCAGTTGCATTTGCTCATTTATTGGGAGTATCTCCTGATAACCACAAGCTACGGATGCTGAGATAAACTAGCACAATTGATATCTGCAGCAGATAGCATATTCCCACTGGTATAATTACCCCAAAACTAGTCTGATCCATCCAATTTACTTTCCTTCAGATGGGAGGGGGGAAAAAAATCTCTGAAACCGGAATGTGATCCTATGCATTTGTTTCATTGAAATCACACAATGATTTACAGTTATATCTGAGCTGCCTTTGGCACAAGGAATTAATATCCCAGTCTGGTTCTTTTTATAGCTTCTGTTTTGGAAAAAAAATGGCTATTTTGGAGAAGGGCAACAACATGGCTGACACAAAGGCTTGAAGGTTGTAAAGAATTGATACTGGCCTTTTGCAGTGGCATCTGGCTTATTAATATTTAAATCAGCCCATTTATTTGTTACTTTGTTTTAGTGACTCCATTTTGTACTGGAAATGAGAGAATATTCCTGCTGGGTGTAAGTGGTAATTAATACATTTCGATTGATGCCATATGATTTACCTTCCTTGGTCACTTTCAGAAGAAAAACACTTTTAAACACCATCTCAGTGTAAGAACTTTTTATATACCTTTTGAAGTCTAAAAGCAGAAAACACACAGACATTCAGCTGTTGCTATTCTGTGTTGTTTAAGGATGCATAATTGGGCATCTGGTGCAAAGCTCAGCCCTCGAAGACTAGAAAAATACTTGTCTCTTTTGTATTTTTAGAACTTGCTTTAGAACAGAAGCTTGAAGGGGTCACCTTGACATTTCTCCCACCCCACCACTGCACATTGTGTTGCAGTGTTAGCTTTAATTCACTTCATACAACTGCAAGCTAGAAAAGAAACCATCTGGTCCTAGATGTTGTGCCATGGGGCACATCATGTCTCCGAAGATGGGGTAAAGTAAAACCCCACCCCAGAGATGTCATCTGACTCAAGGAGGAGATGTACCTGCTCACATTCTCCCTGGATCATTTGCAAATGCCATAAAAGGGACTTGGGTGACTTTGGGCTCATTGCTCTCTTTCAGCCCAACCCACACTTCAGGATTGTTATGGATACAAGATAAAAGACAGGAGTACAGTGTATGCTGCCTTGAGCTTCTTGGAGAAAGGTGAAATGTAAACCTTACAAAAAAACCCAAGCACAGCTCTGTCTTTGCTTCATCTGTTTTGATACTTATTTCAAATGAAAGTTATGCCCTTTGTAGATGATTCCCCAAGTATCAATTTACCTTTGGCCCCTACTGGCTTTAGTAGTATAATAAGTATATATGGAAAGAATGAATCAGGTCATTATGCCATAAAGATCAAGTGGACCAACAGCCATGTGTAACTTACATTCAGAAACCCCTAGTGATGAAAGAAGAGGTTGAAGCATCACTGAAAGCTTTATCAAAGAACGAACATTGGACACTGACGGCATTCCCACTGAAACACCAGAGCAAACAAATGCAGCTGTTGCAATACTTACAAGGCTTTACAAGGAGATTTAGAAGACAACATCATGGCTAACTGACTGGAGAAGATCAGTGTCCATAGCAATACTGAAGAAAGGTGATAACAACTGATTGTAGTAACTATCACACAGTTGCCCTGATCCTGTATGCAAGATCTTTCTCAAGATTATTCAGTAGAATTTAAAACAATCCCTGGAGCAAGAACTGCCTGAAGTGCAAGCAGGATTCAGGAAAGGGTGAGGAACATGAGGCATAATTGCAGATATGAGAAGCATCTTTGAAAAGACCAAAGAATACCAAAAGGCTATTTACAGGCATTTCATTAACTACAGCAAGGCCTTTGCTTGTATAAATCAGCATTTCTCAACCATGGCTGACTGGGGAATTCTGGGAGTTGAAGTCCACATGTCTTCAAGTTGCCAAGGTTGAGAAATACTGGTATACTGTAAATCATGAAGAACTTTGGGCCACATAAGTATGGATATACCAGAACAGCTGATAATTGTCATTCACAATCTTTAAGTTGATCAAGAAGCAATAGTCCAAACAGAACAAAGTGTACAACAGGGCTGCATCTTTTCCCCATATTTATTGAAGAAAATACAGAACAAATTATCAGAGAAGTAGGATTGTATGAAAAAAACTGAGGTGTGAAAATTGGTAGACTTGTCAACACTTTTGCAATGATCACATTATCATCTGAAAGTGAAAATGATGCAGAGCATCTGCTTATCAAAGTCAAGGTCAAGGAACATAGGCTCAAAATGGGCCTGTACCTTAATGTGAGGAAGACAAAGATTCTAACAATTGATAATATCAATAATACCACCCTTGATGGAGAACAAATAGAAATAGCTGACAACTTCAATTTGCTTGCTGAAACAACAAGCAGCCAATAATAATAGGAAAATGGTTATAAAGAAGCTAAACAAGACTTTAAAGCACACAGATGTTTCTTTGTATACAAGAATCCAACTTATTCAGATCATGGTATTTTCAGTAATACCATATGGAAGTGAAAGTTGGACAGTGAAGAAACAAGATAGAAAGAAAAGAGATCCTTTTGAATTATGGTGCTGGTGAAGGATACTGTGGTCTGCTCAACAAACAAATCAATTGATATTAGATGAATCCAAGCATAAGCTTTCCTTAAAAGCTCAAATATTTTATTTTATTTATTTATTTTATTTTCTATCCCACCTTTATTATTTTTATAAATAACTCAAGGTAGGGAACATACCAAATACTCCTTCCTCCTCCTATTTTCCCCACAACAACAACCCTGTGAGGTGAGCTGGGCTGAGAGAGCGCGACTGGCCCAAGGTCACCCAGGCGCCTTTCATGCCTCAGGCAGGACTAGAACTTTCAGTCTCCTGGTTTCTAGCCCAGCACCTTAACCACTAGACCAAACTGGCTCTCAAGTTTCATATTTTGGACATATCATGTGAAGAGGAAGATCATCCGAGAAAGTTATGACATTCTTGACAAGGTTGAAGGAAAATGCAAAAGAGGAAGACTGGCAATGTGACAGACTGATACTATAACAACAGTTAAGGATGCCATTTTAGCAGTGATTTGCCACCAGACTGAAGACCAGACACTGTTCAGGACAACTAGCCTGAGAATCACCATGAATCAATATTGACTTGATGGCAACTAACAACACCAAGTATATATTTTCTCTAACACAAGGGAATGGGGTTTAGCAAACTTCTCTAAGAATGCAGTAGTGGCACTGATGTCAACAGTTGTAGACAGTGACCTGAATTATTGATAGTTAGTGCTTCTTTTAAATGTCCTCTCCTTCAAAATGAGAAAAAAAAAAAACTCAGCAGCTTTCTCAGATGAGCTGTTCTATGTCATATGGCTTACGGAATCAGAGCTGACCATCTGTGATAGCTGTGTCTTTGCTTAGACCTTTCCTTTTGCAGGGTTCAAGATGCTGATTAGAGGTTGGGCAGGGGAAAATTGCTGCATATTCCTAAAGCTGCGTGTCTGAAACTGAAAAAGCCTTAAATTGTTATGTCTTGCCTAGACTTTCTAAATTGGAGATTTCTTGAATTTTTTACCCAAAGTTCTTATGGCAGCAAGGCCCCTAATACTTCTAACTTCAGAAGAAGAAAGAGAAGTAAACCAGAGACAGGCAATGCATGCCAAGGAGAGATGTGGGACCGAGCTAGTAAATCTGCATCTTGATTGCTAGCTTCTTTCTGCAGGTGGCAGTTCTGTATATGTGAATGTTCATTCTTTTCTTTTAAACAGCATCTGTAAAACCAGCATTCAGGAGGAGGCTAGGTAAACAGATTTTTTTCCCAGTAATATGTAGTTCTCCAAGCTGAATTGGAATAGAAGTGTGTGAGACAGAATGGAAGAAGAGATGAGGAGTGAAGGGATGAGAATGTGAATCAGTGCAATGGAAGGAGTATAATAATAAATATCCGCTAGAGGACTACTTCCTTGAAAAAATACATGATTTTTGGCTTGGTTCACTTTCTTGAAATACTTGTTTTGCTCGTCGTCTCAGGATGCACCACCACCCCTCTTGCCCTCTGGAATACCATGTACTCTGGGGTCCATTTGACCTCGACTCTGTTCTCCTTTAGAAACCTTGAAAACCTTGGCTTTTCAAACAGGTCACAAGCCAGGGTGACTTGTGATTCCACCTGGCTGATGATGGGTGGTTGGAATTAGCTTGTTTGTATATCTCCTTAACATGTTAGTATTCCTGTAATTGGTTGTGTCTTCTTATGATGTTTTTTATTCTGTACATCACCTTAAGTCTTGTTTGATTTGGCAGCCCTATAAATCTATCCAGTTATTATTACTAGTACTAAAATTACTCAGTTTTGTATTACCACTTCTTTAAAATAAGCAAATGTACCTACTCATGACGTGCACCCAAATACATACTCACCCATATCTATCCAGGGACAGTGGTGTATATTTAACAAAGACATTCTTTCTCCTCCATGCTTGAAACTCCATGAATTATCATCTCTCTTTTCTAAGAGGAGCTTTTCTTCTGAACTGATCATTAAAATATCAGGCATAATGTATTCCATGGTTCACTTTTTAGTTCATAGTACTCACACAAAGCCCCTAATTTTGTCAGGCAAAACCTCTCCAAGATAAAAGACGTTCTGGAAAGAATAATGAAGCTGTTCTACAATGAAAGAGAAACATTTATTTTAAAAATGAACATGAGGAGAACAGCTGTGGATTTTGTGCTTATCAACTGTTGGGGGGAAATGTTGAGTGAAGGCAGACTTCAGTGGAGAAGGATACTAGCTGTAGAATTCTATGCAGGTCAACTCAGGCGTGTCACTGAATTCAAGCAAAATCTTGCTTACAAACCAGTGTGCCAATCCTCAGACATTTTCCTCCCCTTCAGTGGAGATGGTGGGGTGGGGTGGGGTGAGGTGAGATGCAGCAAAACTCATTACTTTCCCTACATAATTTGCTTCTCGAATGAGGAAATATTGTGTACCTGCTCAGGAATCCACCTCATTACTCAAAGAAAGCAAATAAAATACAAGGGTGACTCCCCACACATCCTTATTACCCACCTTTTTTGTCTGCTGAGTGTGCAGCAACATGGCTTAGGAGGAGGAGGAAGAAATGGGACAAAAAAGGAGGGTCTGTGAAGCACTTCAGATTCAGCTCCAAAGAGAACTGCAGATCACACAGGATCCCAAATGCAACACTTGGCTGCTACTTTTCCTGCAATTTGAAAAGCTGCAGGTAGGTGCTACACCCCTGCCTCCAAGCACTCTGAAGTGCCTTTTTGGAATCACATCAAAAGAACTTGATTGTTCCTTGCTGGATCAGAGTATAGGCAAAAGGAGAATTCTTGTCCACTTGGCCAAAAATGGAAATTAAATCCATGGAGCTGGAAAATGAAGATGAGACCTTGCAAAGATGTGCAAAGTGTTCCTTTAGAAAAACTACACACCAGGGAAATGGAAGTGGAATGAATGGACACGTGTGCAGTGCAGGAGATTTGTATGCAGTCATTCCTACTGGTTGCCTGTGTATTGTGATCTTGGGCTACAGATATTCAGAATGGAGGTTTGGGTGCTACATACATTTGCAGGTCTTAGTTTTCCCAAGAGTGCACCAGACCTAACTCTCTCACATGTAGGAAGAAGACAATGGAGTACCACTTCTGAAAATGTTGCCAAGAAAACTGCATGCATTTGTCTAGACAGTGGCCAGGAGTCAAGACACAAATATCTATCTATCTCTATCTCTATTTTAAGATCTATGTAAAGCTCTACTGTATATGGGCATCATATTTTGATTGTGAAATGATTTTGCTATCAAATTTAGTGTTAATTTAAATATATGATTTTAACTTTGGATATTCTCTTTTTGTTTCTTAAATTTTGTTTTTCACTAAAGGTAATCACTACAGCAGAAAGGCAGGGTATCAAGTAAAGAAATAAATACCTTTGCATATTGGATATTTGTTGTTCTGATGTAGATCATGTTATTCAGAAATAAAACCTATTGAGTTGAATTATTTATCCACTGGGAGATTCCACACTAGTGCTCATTTAGTACTTTTGTACAATTACTTGCTGCTTATACTCTGTCTAAATTGCTTTTATGCTAAACTGTTAATTGTCAAAACAGCGATCACAAGTCGCTTTAAACATGCCAGACAAAATCCCATCTCCTTCTGTTCAGGACAAATGTATATTGTATATCCAATATAATCAGGCGTCTCTTTGATATTCAGATACTTCCTAAAGCAGTGTGGAGATTAGTGCAATCCAATGCTTATTTACTCAGTAGTAAATGCTACTGAATTCATTTGGAGTTTCATCTGTGTAATAACAAAGAATTGCTATCTAAAACACATTGTGTTGGATCATGGATATAGTAATTCCTTATGACATATAAAATGTGCCCCCCCCCCAAAAAAAACCAGGGGATATAAATTAGCATAGTTCAGTTTAATTATATTACAGGAGCATATAAAATTATATTGTTTAGAGGATATAAAATGTGGAAATAGTGATATAAGTTGCAAGGATGTTTAAAGTAACTACTATAACATATACATTTTTATAACTCAATATGGTTATATTTCACAAAATGGATGCTTTTATTAGGCATTCTTACTCTTCCAGTTCTGGATTTCATTATACCTGAAGGTGAAATGGATTGCATGTTGAAAAAAAAGTTTTAAAAAATTAAAAACCGTACACACAATAAATAATATCCCTCAGTTTTCCTTTGACAGGTATGGAATACCTAAGCTGGTCCCTCAGCCAGGAACGTGTCTGAAGATGTTTTCTGGTAGTCTTGTTTGGACAAATGTATTGTGTTGCATCTAGGATGGCTTTTGGACATAGTCCAGAAACTACAGGTGGTTTAAAAAATGGCAGCATGAGTTTAATCCGGAACTGGAAGATGTCCATATTTTACACCATCCCTGCTTTGACTGTACTATCTTCCAGCTTGTTTTAGAGGCCCAATCAAAATGGTAGTTTTGACCGCTAAGGCTATCAGTGGTTGGCACTATTTTGCTGGCAAACATTTAAATGTTTGCAGAGTGGAAGTAGGGCCATTTTCAGACATGTAACAGAATAATTTGGGCGGAATAATTTGGGCGGAATAATTTTGGTGTTCTGTTCTGTTTTTGAAATATGGGATCCCTCTCTTAGGGCCTACACTGTCATTTTTACCTGCTTTCCTAACTCACAATGGCAGGAAACTGCTGTCTGTTTTCAGCAATTCTGGCCAGAGGGGTCCCAAACAGGAGCCGGGCTGCTTATTTCTGACATAAAGGAAAGCCATCTAGGTCAGTATCAATCAGCCTTGATGGTAAAAGAGGCCATGATTTTACTTGAGTTTGCCCTTGAAAAATCAAGGGCAAGGCAATTTAGTTTGAGCCACATTGAGATTAGAAATTCAGTGTGGAAAAAAAAGGGAGCATGGTCCCAAGGCTTGCTACCGCTTCATTTTTTGGCAGAATGGGATGAAAATGGCAGGGGTGATAGATGCTTTAGAGAAAATGAACTCTGCTCACCTTCAGCTGAATAGCCTAATAGCCTCCAGGGTTTAGATACAATATTATTGAAAAGATTCCCCAGCACCTCTTTGAAGGAAAAGGCATCAGGGCTGAGGAAAGGACAGCACAGTAGCCTTGAAATTATCCAGCAAATGAAGTGTCATATTCCAACTTAAAAATAAAAACTTTCAACGGCTGTTTAGAAAGTAAACTCTGACTTCTCTCACCTGGCTTTTCTGGAGTGCCAGCTTGGCATAATATTGCAGAATGCCCATGGACTTGCTCTTGTGGGCTAGTGTAGCTCTGGTGAGGTAACAGGGGACTTTGTGTAGCACAACATCCCATTAGTACAAGAGAAAGTGAAACAAAGGCTTGTAGCTGGCCATATTAAAGAAGTGGAGGGTTGAGAAAGTGAACAATGCCCAGATCTATTGTCCTAACAGTCAGAAATCACGCTGAGACGAGGAATAGGTCTCTAGTGTTTATTACTGCTACATAAAACAGAATCCTAACAAACTGAAGAAGGTGGGAAAAACCCAGACAGATAAACCCCAAAAGTCAAGGCGGGTCTGATCTGTGTCTCTTTGAATGGCTGCTTAATTCCTCAGTACTACGCATGCGTTTTCCCCCCTGGATAGAGGCCCCTTCCAGCTCGCCATCAGTACTCATGACATCACCCTCCCCTCCAGATTCACATTCCATTTCAGCCCCCTCCCTTCCAGAGGTTTGATAAGAGTCTATGTCTCCTTCTAAGCTCCCATGGGAACTGGGCAACGATGGAAAGTCTTCAAAGGAAAACTCCTCCAAGGACGAATCAGTGCTGCTCTCCAGGACTGATAAATCTTCTGGCTCAGGTGGCTGCTGATGGAAAATAGCTAGATAATTAGAAGAGTCATCCCCCCTCCCCCCTGGGAAATGCAAGCCCGAGGTGGAGGGCTGCGGTTCCCCCCCCCCTCCTCTGTTACTGGTGTCAAGGCTTCAGGCGGGGGTGGAAACTGCAAACTTACGAACTCCTCTGCTTGAGATTCCTCTGCTTGCTCAGCCAAGTGAGGAATCTCTGGTAGAGTGTGAGGCTTGGGGTTGTGAGGGAAAAGCTGATGGAATCGATGAACCAGCGTTGGTGCATGCACATCTCTGGCATTCTCCCACGTGCGGTCTTCCTCAGGGTACCCTTTCCAGTGTATGAAATATTGGATGCCCCTTCCCCTCCTCCTAGAGTCCAGAATTTCCTCGACTTTGTATTCCTCCTCCCCTTCCACAATTACCGGAGGTGGGGGGGCAGTTGTGATCGTAAGGTACTTGGAGGAGGGTCTTTGGCTAGCAAGGCTCTGTGAAAGACTGGATGGATTTTCATGGATGCTGGCAGCTTTAAGCGATAAGCCACTGGATTTATCTGCTGTACCACAGTGAAAGGGCCCACAAACTTAGAGTCCAACTTCTTGGACGGTCTGGTAGACGTCAAAAACTTGGTAGAGAGCCACACTTTGTCTCCTACTGCAATCGCTGGCCCCTCTTGTCTATGAGCATCTGCAGCTCTCTTGTAAGCACTCTTTGCCCTGTTCAGCTGCTCCTTTAACAACTCCTGTGCAGCTTGTTGCTCTTTAAGAAAATCAGCCATGGCTGGAACAGCTCCCTGCTGGGAAGAGGTGGGCAACACCCGAGGGTTAACCCCATAGAGTGCTTGGAAAGGAGACATCTTGGTCAAGGACTGTACAGAATTATTATATGTAAATTCTGCCATGGGTAGCAGGGCTGGCCAATTGTCTTGCTGATAAGTGGTGTAACACCTGAGATACTGCTGTAACCATTGGTTAATTTTCTCAGCTTGCCCATTACTAGCCAGATGATGCGATGATGATAGGTGGATCTGGACCCCTAATGACTGGAAAAGCACCCTCCAGAACCTGGAAGTGAACTGTGGGCCTCTGTCACTCACCAAGTGATTTACCATGCCTCTATACCTAAAAACATGGTCCATGAAAAACTGTGCTGTGGTTTGTGCAGATGGGAGGCCCTTGCACGGAATAAAATGTGCCATTTTTGTGAAAAGGTCCACCACCACTAGTATGGAAGTCAGCCCCTGGACCGGGGGTAAATCAGTGATGAAATCCATGGAGATTGTATCCCAAGGCTGACTGGGGGTGGGTAGGGGTTTCAAGAGTCCTGTGGGCTTCCCTGGGAGAGGCTTGGCTCATCTACAGGTATGACAAGAAGCCACGTAGCCCTTTATGTCTGCAGTCATCTTAGGCCACCAGTAGTCTCTCAGAGCTCTATGAAGAGTTTTGAAAACACCTCCATGGCCTGCCATTTGATGGTCATGGCAAAGTCTCAGTACTTCTTCCCTTGATGAGGGGGGAATGTATAATCGCCCGCTGTGCCAGAGGATTCCTGCCTCCACATTGAATGGTGACGCAGTGTCTTGCAGGTCCCTCTGGAGGTCATCCATCCTGGCCCTGGCATACAGGTCTTGTTGCTGCTGAGCTCTGACTCTTGTAAATAGGTCCTCTGCTTGTCTGCCTGCTGCTAAAATCTCTGTTTGGTTCCCCCTCGTAGACTGATCAAAGTTGTGAGGTTGTAATATAGTAGCCTGTACCTCCTGGTGAGTGGTGGGGGTTACCTGAATGGATCGAGACAGGGCATCTGCCAAACAGTTCTGCACCCCAGGAACATAAGAAATAACAAAATTGAAACGGGAGAAAAACTGGCTGCATCTGATTTGGCATGGGGTGAGGGATCTGGTGTTTTGTAGAAGCTGTAAATTCTTGTGATAGGTGCAAACTTTCACAGGAAAGGCTGCACCTTCTAGCCAGTGCCTCCACTCTTGGAATGCTGCTTTAATTGCTAGCAACCTTGTTTAAAACATCATAGTTTCTCTCTGCTGGTGAGAGCATGCATGAAAAAAAGGCACAAGGAAGTAATGTATTCTCGGTTTTGTTTGTATATTGCAATAACACCACCCCAATGGCAATATCGGAAGCATCTGAATGCATTATGAATTGCTTCGTGGGATCAGGGTGTTTTAACAGTGGCTGGGGTGCAAAGAGTTGCTTGAATTCTCGGAATGCTGCTTGCTCCCTCTCCCCCCAAATGAATGTTGATCCTTTCTTCAAAAGCTGTGTGACGGGTCTAGCCTTGTCACTAAAGTTTTTTATGAACCGCCTGTAAAAATTGCAGAACCCTAGAAATCTTTGTACATCTTTCACATTTCGGGGGGGTTGCCACGAGAGAATTGCCTGGACCTTAGAAGGATCCATGGACATGCCTTCTGTTGATACCTTATAGCCCAGGAAATGTAATTCAGTTAAATCGAAGGCACACTTCTCTAGCTTGGCGAACAGCTTGTTCTCTCTCAGTCTTTGTAAGACATTACGTACATGGGTTACATGAGTTGTAGGATCCTCAGAGAAAATTAATATGTCATCTAGATAAATGACCAGATACTTATCTAGTAAATCAGAGAAAATTTGATTCATAAATCAGGAAGATATGGCTCCTGCATTAGACAAGCCAAAGGGCAAAACAAGGTACTCAAACTTACCAAACCTGGTGTTGAAGGCAGTCAGATATTCATGCCCCTCTTTCATCCGGATCAGATTGTACACATTCCTGAGGTCCAACCTAGTAAAAATGCGTGCTTTCTGTAAGCGATCCAGCAGATCAGATATTAACGGCAGGGGATAATTTTCTTTTATTGTGAGTTTATTTAAAAAACTGAAATCGTGGACCACTCTCATGGGTGCCTCCTGGTTTGCCAGTGCCAATGGGTCAGGCTTCTTTGGTACAAAGAAGGTAGGAGCAGACGCTGGGGAAGTAGATGGTCGGATGAACCCCTTTTGGAGATTAGAATCCAAGTAATCCTTTAAGGTGGCTAGCTCCTTGGGGGACATGGGATATTGTTTCCTTGCTGGAATCTTGGCTCCTGGTATCAACTCAATGGTGCAATCACAGTCCCTATGGGGGGGTAGTGCTGTGGCCTCTTGTTCGCTGAAAACGTCTGTGAAATCTGCATACTTGGCTGGTAACTGGACCCCCCCTGCTTCTGTGACTGCGTTGGTTGCTGGAGAGAGGAGAGCAGCTTGAATCTTGTGGTGCTGGCATTCCTTAGCTGGGAAGGAGTTTGCTCCTGTAGTCCAGTTCAACAATGGGTTGTGGTTGGCTGAAGAGCCAAGGTGTGCCCAGGACTATAGGCACATTAAGTGATGCTGTAACATAAAGTTGGATCCACTCAGTGTGGTCTCCCATTGTTAGTTGCACAGGTTCTGTGAACCTTCTAATCGGCCCTGCCTTGAGGGGCTGGCAATCAATGGTCTCCACTTCTATGGGACGTGGCAATTCTATGGTCAGGATGTTGAAGTCTTGTACAGTCTGTACATCAATAAAATTGGTTGAAGCTGTGGAATCCACGAGGGCCTTAGCTTGACCTGGTGCTCTGGGTTTACGCACATTATGACTGGTAAGTAGTAAAAGGATTGCCTGGAATCCTCGGAATGAGCCCTTCTTAATTGATTGATGGTCTCCCTGCTGAGCTCTGTGGAGGGAGACCGACAGAGTTTCCCTGGTTGGAAGTAGAGGCGGAGATGGCTCTTGTTTCAGCTGCTTGCCCTGGGGCTCTTACGGAATTTGCTTGGCTTCTTGCTGGGCAAGCTCTCACCATGTGCCCCTGGACTCCGCAGTAGGGACAGAGGGCTCTCTCTCTCCTTCTCTGTCTCTCAGCCTCAGAAGTAAGCCTCCTGCTCGCCCCGATCTGCATCGGCTCCTCTGGTCCTGAGTAAGGAAGTGCTGTGGAGAGAGCTGGAAATCCTGGAAGCATCCTGAGGCCCCTGCCTCTCCCTGGCTGCATCTGTCTGAGCTCTTCTAGCCTGGCATCTATGACCACAGACAACTGATATAAGGCTTCTAGGGTAGCTGGTGTTCCCTGGCACACTAATTCATTCTTAATTTCCTCATCCAGCCCCTGTTTGAATTGGTCTTTCAAGACACTCTCATTCCAGTCCAGATCTCCTGCTAACAGCTTGAAATCAGCAATGTAGATTCCCACTCTCTTGTTGCCTTGCTTGAGCTTCTGAATTTCCCGGCTGGCAGTGACCTCTCTGATTGGGTCGTCAAAGTGTGCTCGGAACCCTGCCAGAAAATTCTGGTAGTCGTTGAGAATTGGGTCGTTGTTCTCCACCATGGGAATAGCCCATTTGGCTGCTGGGCCCTTTAGCAGACTTAGAATGAAGGTGACTCTGGTTCTGTCTGTGGGAAACTCTGCTGGTCTGCTGTCGAAAAACATTGTGCACTGTGTGAGAAAGGTTCTCAACTGTCCTGCTTCTCCTCCAAAGTTCTCTGGTAAACTGCCCTGGGATCTCAAGACTACTGGCGGAGCTGCTGCTGCTGCTGCTGGCACCGGTTGTGGGTTAATCGGAGCTGGTTGTTGTAACTGCTGTAGCATGGCAGCTTGTAATGTGTTGATCTGGAGATCTACTTGTTGTTGGTGTTGTTGCAGGGCTGCAGCCAATTGCTGGATGGCTTGCCGAATTTCCTGGTTTTCCGAAGACATTTTCCAAATGTCTCTCCTTTATTTTTCTTTGTTCCTCCCTCTTTCAATGGGAGTAGGAGTTTGTTAGGATTGATGTCCCTACAGTCAGAAATCACGCTGAGACGAGGAATAGGTCTCTAGTGTTTATTACTGCTACATAAAACAGAATCCTAACAAACTGAAGAAGGTGGGAAAAACCCAGACAGATAAACCCCAAAAGTTAAGGCAGGTCTGATCTGTGTCTCTTTGAATGGCTGCTTAATTCCTCAGTACTATGCATGCGTTTTCCCCCCTGGATAGAGGCCCCTTCCAGCTCGCCATCAGTACTCATGACATCTATGTTAGCTTTGCCACCCAAATGAGCTCTAATAGGGAGACAGTTGAATGAGATGTCAGCCCTTTGAGGGAGGCCAAGTCAAGAAACAGACACCACAGGGATTCCGGGAATGTTGTTTTATTGTTGTAGGGTATAGTAACAGAACCTTGAAAGCGTTCTTGGAGCTGCTTCATGAAGTGAGTCCCTCACCTCTATGATTGGTTTGCCTTGGAGCCTCCCTCTAGCAGACCTTGTGATATGAAAGAAGTCTAAGGGGAACTTCATTTGGTGAGCAGTGTATTCCTAGCTAGCATTAGAGAAAGCAAATGAGGAGGCAAAATTGTAGTAACAATCACTAGCTCTTCCAAGACCTACTGGTTAAACCAGCCCAGTTGCGGCCAGAAGAGGTGGGTGGACAACATCACCAGCTCACCTCATCCAGGACACCCTGGCTAGGAGTTTTGGCAAGATGGTGCCAGAGGAGGGCAAGTGGGTAGTGCCACAGCTTGCCTCCCTGGGATCCATTGACTAATGGCTTTGACCAATGGGGGTGGAACAGGCAAGGGACAAGCAAGGTTTCACCTTCTCATCAATGCCTCACCCACTTCCTCTGCATATGTACGCTGAAAGTCATTGAGGTTCAACAGCTTCAGCTAGTGCTATAGGACTGCCCATAACAGGCATGTGGTAAGGCTGTCTAGCCTTGGTCTCCCTTCTGCATGCAGAATATCTTCAAGGCAGGGTGACTTTGGTACATGCTGTCAGCAATTCTGAAACTGCCTAGCCAAGAAGCTGTACTGGCCCAAAGTAGTTTGAGGTTATCCCAATCACTTTATTTAGGGGAATTGGATGGTTTGGGAAGCAAATATGGTTGCCTCCATGGCCCAAATCACTTCGTCAAAACAAATCTTCATTGCTTCACAGTCACCTGATTTGTTTTTCTGCACTGAAGTGAATCTGTGGATCTGCTTGGATAGACTGATTAAACTGAAGCTCATCAAAGCAAAGCACTTCTTTGAAGCTTTCCATCATTTTAATACCTTCTCTCTTGTGTACATCCTAAGTCATATATATGGAAGAGGTCCTCCTCTCTGTGACTCTTCTTTCTGAAATTTGAAGGGTGGCTACCAGAGAGAGGACCATTTTGATGGTGGACCCTTGATGTGGTTTTTTTCTCCCAGAAACATTCACATTTTCTATACAATCTTCACTGCAACAATTCAATTGTGAAGTCATTAGGATTGTAATTGTAAGTGGACATAGATCCACCTTGACATGCAGGCCACCTCCGCAAATAGTGACAGATTGGAATCAAGGAGAACCCCCAAGATATATACCTATTTCTTTGAAGGGAAAGCTGCTTCATCCAGTTCAAACTGTTTAAGAATCACTCAGCTACAAAACCTGCCAGATCTCGCTTCAGCTTCCATTTCTTGGCCCTCATCCAGCTCATCATTCTTCCATACAGTTGTCAAGCTCATGGATACTTCTCCTGATTAAGGAGAAAGGACAGATAGAAGTGAGGATCATGTTTATATGGACTACACCACACTCCAGATTTCTAGGTGACCATCCCCAATGATTTCAAGTAGCTGTTGAACAGCATTGAAAAAAGATTGTGTTTGGACTGTGTGGATTCATTTTTTCATTCCTGACTGGGTTTTTTGTCATCCTCACCTTCTTTTATTCTTCATTTTTGTTTATTGTTGTATTTTTTCTTGTTCTTAGTGTTTTTATTTCTAAACCACCCAGTCATTGAGAGTCGGGCAGCATATACATTTATTTATTTAAATAAATAAAAGGAATAATCCCCTGTGGAACTTCTCTCCCTCACTCAGGTACCAGGATATCAGACAAAAACCTTCCACTGTCACTTTCTGGTTGCTGTCCTGCTCATAAAATTGGAATCATCCTAACACTTGTGTTTCTATCTTTCAACCCATTTAGTTACACTAGCAGTATCCCATGATCAATGGTTAAGGCAACAGGCTATAAACCAGGAGACTGAGAGTTCTAGGCCTGCCTTAGGCATGAAAGCCGGCTGGGTGACCTTGGGCCAGTCACACTCTCTCAGCCCAACTCACCTCACAGGGTTGTTGTTGTGGGGAAAATAGGAGGAGGAAGGAGTATTTGGTATGTTCCCCACCTTGAGTTATAATAATAATAATAATAATAATAATGGCGGGATAGAAAATAAATAAATAAATAAATAAAACATGGTAGCATAGCATGGTTCCAATCATTGATCAGGACAACCAAGGCTACTTTTGTGTAATATCCAGGTGCGAAACCAGACTGATAGGGATGAAGCAAGGAGCCTGCTATGCACAAAGGGAAATGTCCACATGTACCGCATTGTCAATCTCTGTACTACAATCATTCAAATATCTTAGTAAAAAAGATTTAACCAGCTTTCAAAAACTCACAAGAAACAAGACAGATATCCCTGCCTAGAAAGGGAGAATCCCAAAGGGTCTGCCAAGTGGGCAGAAATGCATGGTATCACACACCTTAGGTTAGAACAGGAATGCTTGAAAGTTATTTACGAGGCTAGTGCTTGGATTTGGCACAGATCTGTCATTTGTTAAGAGGAGATTTCAGCAAATTAGAGATGGATTTAATTTCCTCTAGTCTGCTAAAATCCTTGCTATGAATAATACATGGGCTTCTTTTTAATTCCTTATTCAGAAACACTTCTCCCTCTAGTGAAATCAAATGTATAAATTTAATTATATGTATTTGGTCATTTGTTTTCTCCATTGTTTATGTCACTCCAAGTACACTGGGAAAGCAGCTGGGCTCAATCTTTGTAGGCCCTGTAATAGGGGGTGTTCAGAATAGAGGGGAAAGATTTGACCTTCTTGGGCTAAGAGCATAGGGAAGGAAAATGCAGACCTCGCTAGCGCCCTGGCAAATGTAGATACGTGATAGGTCCGGATGGATTCAATCATGGATTAGTATCAAAGAGAGGAAACCTCTCTGCACCAGGTTCCTTTGCCAGCCTAAGCCAACAATCTGCCATGAAATCTAGGGCTTCAGGCAGCAGGCTCTTAAACACATCTTTCCCTGATCCTATCGGCTTGGGGAAACAAATGGAACAACAGAACATCTGCATGCAAAGTATGGATTCTCTCACTGAGGATTTTTTCTCTCAGAATGTCCTCTTGTCATACGACACAAACTGAGGATCACATTGAGCTAAGATATACACTGTACATCTTATTGTCACTTCTGGAAGTGCAATTGCCTTCTTTCACCTTGAAGCCAAACTATATAGCTCTCTTCATGAATATGGGGTTCCACTCATATTCAAATTGTGTGTGTGTGTGTGTGTGAGAGAGAGAGAGAGAGAGAGAGAGAAATTGGGACCCCTTTCCCTGAGGTAGTCTAGATCCAACTTTGTAAAAATCCCATTGAAATAAACATGGTCTTTTTCTTTCAAATTGCAAATTCAGGGTCTTCAGATCAGACAAAGGGTTAAACTAAAAACACAAGAAATCTAATCCAGACTGGCTTCTCTTCTCCCCCTCCCCCCCCCCCCACCTTAGCACAGTGATACCAAGGGGATCAACTAAAATAGGTTTCTATTGCAGCTATGGATAATTATTCTCAGGAGTAGATTTTACAATGGTTATACCAAGGAAGGCAACGTTTTGGAGATCAACATATTCAGGTATTAGAAAGCATTCTAAAACCTTCTTTTCTCAGAGGTTCAGCTGAGGAGCTTGTTCCTAGGTAGACATCTAATGCTTACTATCAACCACATATCTTACATATTGTTTTTCTTTCTAGGCAACTAAGCATGTAGCAAAAGTGTGTGTGTGTGTGTGTGTGTGTGTATCACTATTGGTTTCAGCCATTTTCCTTGTCTAAGAATGCCTATAGGATTTAATGCAGGGCCCAAAGGAATTCTTCCAAATAAATGTTATGGTAGCAACTGACATTTTACTTTCCAATATACCACCTTCTTCTTTCTCTGTGTTTAATAATAATTTAAAAATCATCTCTACATGAATCAGGTGAGGAAGAAAAACAACCTGTCAGGTGCATACCTTGGGCCTTATGAAGTACTAATTATACTGAGACTGAAGATAAACTTTCTTAACTATTCATGCTTTTCTTATTTCCTGCAATCAGTCATATATGTGATATTAACCATTTTTACTACTTTTGTGTTTCCTAGAATGCTCAAGCCAGCTATGATTTTAGCAGTAATGATCCATATCCATATCCCCGCTATACAGATGATTGGTTTAACAGGTAAGAAATTGATTCACATCCCTTGCTTGTCAGAAATGTATTACTCATCCCATTCAGACTTTTACTGACCTGGAGGAGATGCTCAAGCCTCAAGTGCCACCACTACTACAAACAGGCTATATACTGTATGAAGGCAATGTTCAAGTCAAGCCAGACTGATTAAAAATCCATAGACCCATTAAGTTATCATTTGGTTTGTGTGCTTTTAGCTTAGCATGTAGTCTGAACTCAGCCATTGCGATCTGTGCACTATGGTTTAATGTATGGGGTGAACCCAGGTAATATGGCTTAATCAGCAACCCATGGCTTAACGCTATGGGTAAATCCAGTCAAAATTTCACAATTCCTGCAGGTGCTGGAGACTAACACTCAGTTCCCATGATTCTTTCCCCTCTTAAAAAAAAAGAGTGGGGGAAAAGTAGATGCTCAGGTGATTTGACATCCATGGTTAAGAACTGAGACCAGATATTGCACTGTTGGTATGATTAGAAGGAAAAGGGCATTCATCCCTCCACCATGTAAAGCTTTGGGCTTGCCTAGTAAAGCTCTTAGCAGAGGTTCTCCTTCTTTGTGAAAAGGAAAAGGCACAAACCAGCCCAAATTCTGACACGGAATACCTGGGTCAGATCCATGCCTGCAATCAATTTTAACTTTTTCTATTAAGCACAGGCTGTTTCCTCTTGAATTTTACCAGACTGCCAAGGTAAGGAGCACTTGGTCTATAATTGCTTACAAAGTAAGAACACTAAAAGGGAGTCTATGGATTCCGAACTTCACTGGAACCTCAATCCTTTGAAAAATCCTAGCTCTCTGAGCACTCTGGGAAGACACACTCATTTCACGCAGCACTCTTTCCATAAAATCCTCTTAACTTAATTGGGCCAAGCTCATATTTTCCTTTCTTTCCTTTTTTTTTTTTAAACAGCTTCTTTCAAAGGACTAAAACCAAGCTGTTAGGAATATCATCTTCTCCTATGAGTATTTTTCCCCTGGGTAAATCAGAAGCTCATGAACCAAAGGCACCCTTGGCTTGAAAAGAAGCATGGCAGGAATCTCTTCTATACATCTGTCTTCTCTTGTCACATATTGCAGTTAAGACCAGAAAGATCTTTCTTACATTTTCATGCAGCACTTAGTGGAGACCTGCTGGGAAGTAGTGGCTAAAGGTCAAATTAATTAGCAATTGCATAGTTGTTTTTAATCAATCCCCTAAGGGGAAAAGAGGGAGTCAATCGTTTGTTATCCGCTGCAGTTCTGATCTTGTTATCTTTAAAGATAATATTTGCATGACTGTGTGCTTTCTTTTCCATGAAAACAGTAGGAGTTGGGAGTGGAGAGGCCCGTACAGTAATCAAAACATAAAGCCATATCTGCTGAGGCTTTATGTTTTGATCAACCTGAGGTCCTCCACCTGATTTGGATTACAGATCCAGCAATGTCATACCATTGGATGTGCAGATTGTGGGAAATTAAAGTCCAAAATATCTGGAAGGCACCAGGTTGCCTATGCCTGACATACAAGCTAGGGCTACCAAATCTGGCCTGCAGTAGATGGCAGCTTGACTTTTCTGTATCTTTTTACTGTCACTTAGTGCATGTCTGGATTTTGCAGCCCAGATCTGGTAGTCTTAATAGAAATTTTTTTGGTCAGTCAGCATGTGTGTCTTTTTGTTGTTTAAGTTAGGATATAACTTAGTTTTAAAAATGACAAGTGATTCCTTAAGGCTATTAACTTGTGTCCTAAGACAAATGGAGCACAATTATTTTAGGCATTGGGTAGGACTACTGGGCTGCAAAACTTTAGATATTGGGTAGGGCTACCAGACTTCATGACCACTAGATGGTAGAAGAGAGATATAGAGAACCCTAACTCTTTGCTGCCATCCTAAGGTCATCTAAAAGTTTGCAATCCAGAAATGACTAATATTGAGAATACAACGGATCCATGCAGCTTCTTTAGTTGCAATGGTAGAACATGTATTTTCTCATACCTGGCTTGCAAAGGTTCAAAAGCATTGTTAGAATTTTTTTTTATTTCCTTACCAGGTTAGCTTCTGAGCTGGGATCAAAGAAATAGGCAGTTGCATGAAATTAAGTTCTTTATTCTTCACCCAAGAGCAAAAGCAATGGCAGCAAGCTGTTAGGTGGCCGATCATGCAAGACCCCCTCCTTACAGCACATTATATACATTCCATTCAACTCCTCATTTAGAAGACCACCCTTTACTCAGTTACCCATACTCCATCTTCACATCACTCCATATAAGGGACTTCCTTCCATCCTTGCTAGGGCCCATTGACTGTTATTAAACAAGATCTTTCCTCTGGAGAAGCTACCCCTGGAATGTACACCTTATCTTGTTTCTGTGGGCATAGCTATCTATCAAGTCCTGTTAGAAAGGAAGAGTAAGAAAGCCAACAAAACTCTTCAGGGAAATGAAACATGGTTTCAGAGGGTAATAAAAGTGCAAATATTTCTAATATATTAATACTAAATATAAAATATATTTGTATGTAAGTTCAATATATGTAAGATGTTCTATAAGCATCTCCCAAGGATTCATAAGAGTGAGATAGCAGAGCTTTTGGTGCACTGGAAAATATGGAGAAATAAATTCCCTTTCAGAGAGGGAGAATTAGGCTGAAAACCTATACACATTTACTTTAAAATAAACCCTGTTGAAGCCAGTGAGGCTTCTTTTTGAGTAGAATGCTTAATATTGCATTATTAATTAGGAGAAAAAGGAGGAGAGGAGAGTAATACTTCTCCAACATCATAATCCATTCCACTATAGTGGGAAGTCAGAAATATAAATGAAATGGGAAATTGGCTCATTGGTCTGGAATGTCTTGTTTATTTTATCTCTTATACAAACATTTATGATTGATTTCCCAGCAAAGGATTCCATTTAAGTGGCTTTTGGAAGGAAAAAAAGAAAGATTAAAAATAAAACTATACATGCTACCATAGACTCATGCCTACAGGCAGTTGCTTTGAAAAATGGTCAAAGAGTTCTCTCATTTGTAGTTTTCCCCAACTGTATGATATCACAGACATTTTTATGACTGTCGGGAGATGAGAGGACACTTGACATGTAGCTAATAGATTGCACTTGATTAGGAACAGGAAGAGCTGCAAGTTTTCAAAGGTCTTCCGGCTTCTGCATTCTGATGAAAAGTCTCAGTTCACTAATGTTTTGCATCTCCATTCAAGTAACTCACCTTTCTGGTTTGCTTAGAGAAATCAGCCACATATCAGGCAAATTCTTCTGGGCTCAGGTTTTTCCATGGTGTTGCAAGTTCTACTGATTTGGTCACCAAAAGTGATCCTGCATGGAATACCAGTGTTTTCATTTTTGTGGGTTTGGCTGAGATCCAAAGAGTTCCCTATATGATGAGACAATCTGCTTTTGGAAGTTTCCCAGGTTTCAAAATTCATTGGGCATTTAGCAAGGGAGAATGCAATTCTCTACCCGAGAAATACATGACACAAGCTATAACTATTTTAACTGTATTTAATTAAGTCATTTTAATTCAATTTCAATTAACTACACTTTATTTCTTTGCCCTGGGCCTGCTAATATATAAATGCAGCATTAATAGGCAGTGCAACCCTTGTATGAAAACAGCTGGGCACCCCTGTTTGGTACAATTTCTTTCTGCGCAAAGCCTAACGTCTTCTATGGGGCTCCAATTATCTTTTGTTCAAACATTAAGAAAGACTCACTCCTGTTGACGGCACCCAGAAGGCAGGGAAATGGAGATGCGTATTTTGGTGGACTAGGCTGCTTGCTCACTGTCTCCATCTTTTCTCTGGGAATTCCACAGGTAAAATCAAGCTGTCCACCTGATGTTCTCAATGTATTTGTCCGTTTCCTGCTTTATTTCCTCTCCCTTTTCAGACTGCCCTGTTACTTACTCCTTGAAAAGAACCGAGATTTCCCCAAGACCATTTTTATAGCCATCTGTCATATACTGAAAGCTAACTGGGGTGGCCATTCCAAATGTTCCTGGGACATCCATGGGGGAATAAAAAAAAGTCAGGGTGGAGGTCATGACCATGTTGTTATAGTCCTACCCCTTTTTAACATGCATGTGACATTTGCTAAGAAAAGGTGGGGCTTTGATGGTATAGTAGTAAACACCACCTTGATTTTCTACCCACCCTGCAGATGCCCCTTTGGCCATATAAAACAAACCATCTTACCTAAGCCAACTTTGAAGTCTACATGCTACCCTCTTCTTCCACTTAATTATTTGCAATTAGCACTGATGAAACAGAAGACTAATGTTGACTGAGCAGCTCTTAATATTAAACATGAGGCAGTATTGAACTATAGGGAGGATAAAAATTTCAATACTATGTGCTCTGTCTAATGTATGAATGTGGAAAACAGATCTGTGGTCTCAGTTTAAAACAATATGTAAGATAATATGTAAATAATTGTTTTATGCCCTCAAGTCAGTCTTGACTTCTGGTGACTACATTGACAAGCTTTTGTAGATATCTTAGCAGTATTTTTCAGAAGTGTTTTGCCCTCAGTTCTTCCTAGGGCTGAGAGACAATGACTGGCCCAAAGTCACTCAGCTGGCTTTGTACCTAAGGCAGGACTAGAGCTCATGGTCTGTGCCTTTATCCACTACGTTGTTGTTGTTTTGGTGCCTTCGAGTCAGTGTTGACTCCTAGTGACTGCCTGGACAAGTCCCTGCAGTTTTCTTGGCAAGGTCTTTCAGAAGTGGGTTTGCCATTGCCTCCTTCTTCTAGGGCTGAGCGAAAGTGACTGGCCCAAGGTCACCCAGCTGGCTTTGTGCCTAAGGCAGGACTAGAACTCACAGTCTCCTGGTTTCTAGCCTGACACCTTAAATGCTACACTAAACTGGCTCTCTTATCCAGTATACCAAACCAATTATTACATAAGACAATATATAACACTAGAAACTACCTCACACCTTGTACGCAGGCCACAGATGCTGAACTACAGATGCCTAGCAACACAAGATCTCTGGCCATTCCTTTAATGCTGTTTTTAACAAATCCCCCATTACTGAGGGAAATTTCTCTCCCAAAGCAACCTTTGAATGTTGGAAACGAAAATAGATCTAATGGAAATCAAAATAAAACAAAGTGAACAGATGGTTCCAGAGAGAACGCACACCTCCTATCAGAACAGCACTGCTTTCATGAAAAGGTTGAATACCGATGCCACATTTGTAAGTCGGTGGGATCACTTTTTAAGAGTGCTCTGACTGTGCTCAGTGAAAATAAACATTTGCTTCTCCTGGGCCAAACCCAACAGGAAAAAAAAAAGAAAAAAGAATGCAAAGCCAGAAATGTGCCTGTGTTTTTCCTTGAAGGATTCTTAGGTTGCCCTTCAGCTACGACAACAGGGCACATCAATTTGCAATCACAGAATAAATGTACTGCAGCCTGGTGACAACAGCTAGCTGTGAATACCACCATTCAGCTGATACCTATGATCAAAATCTCAGTACTGACACCAGGAAGTATGGGATGATATTATGTTAGGTCCTGAGACACAAGGCCATGCCAGGTCTGAGATGGGCCTGAGCAAGACGCCTCCTTCATTTCTTTCTGTCCCTTTGCCTGATCTCTTTTCTTCTTCATGGACTTTCTCTCTACCACCATGACTCCCTTATCTGATAGCAAAAACTGGTTTCTTTTCTTTGATGGAGTTCTTAAAGGTTAATAAAAGCACTCCAAGCAGCTAACAACAATCTTACAAAGTAGAAGTGTGAACCAAAAAGAAACTCGCACATTAAGCTTAATTACATTCAGAAAATAAATTCAGTCTTCACACAGTAGTTAGATGAAGAGAAAAAAAAAGATAGCTTACATTTATTCAGTAGATTTGGATACAAGCAGCTTCATAGTAGAAAGCACTTATTCATCACTGATTCTTTGTAGACACTTTCTATGGAAATAGAAAGTGTGCATGCAAGTGAGATGAGAGGATGAGAGCTGCATTCTGCAGCACCTCCTGCTTGCAGGTGTGCCCAAGAGGTAATGGAGATTGTTAATCCCCAAACCCAAGAAGAAGGAGGAAGTGGAAATCAGGTGACCCATGTGACATCCCACAAGCACAATAGAGATGTGTTTACTAGAAAGACCCCCTTATGCTTATGAGACAATGCTGAGTTGACCCCTGATAATTCCAACATTCTTTCCCCTTATTTAACTAGGAAGTATCTAGGGATCTCCACATCTTAAAATGAAAGAATGAAAAGGTATTGGGGCCAGTAAATTGTAAGTGCTGGTGAGAAAACAAAAACCATCCAGGAAGAAGGATGATAAGAGACAGAAGTTATCTTTCCTTCAGGGCAGGGAGAGAGAGAGAGAGAAGGCCCTTACACACACACACACACACACACACACACATACATACACTCACACACACACACACAATCTTGTCCTTTTTGGGAGGGAGGTAGCTCTGGGCTGGAGGGCCCTGGACTTGCATCTAACCTTAGCAATATGTCTGTCAGGATGTCCCAATTTATAGATTAGCTTTTTGCCTTTCTGCAAGTGTCTGACAGGAAGTACAAGTGGGAGAATGGGGAGGCCCTTGACAAATGCCCACTTGATGCTAAACTGTGACACATGCACATATACCTACAAACACTATCATTCTAGCACACTTTTGTAAACTATGGCTTCTTCAGTTTCACTTCCAGAGACAAACTGGCTGCCCAAATTGTAGCTATTGTTTCTATTGTACAAAGTGGTGGATTACCCTACAATTCTCCATTATGTCCTCTGTCTAAGTTTCTGTGTTAGTCATTATTGCTTTCTCACACTGTTTTCTTGATTCAGTGAGTGAGCTGTTACTTTCTTCTGCTCTGACCTCTGGTTAGAATTCTACAAGGAGCTTTCCAAATTATCTTAAGCCATACTTGGTGTTTTGGATGGAAGAAGAAAGAGTGCTGTTCAGAGATCGAAACTCATAATCCTTTAGAGCATTTTGAAGGACTTGCCCCATTTCTTGTCTGTCAGAAGCTGGATAGGAGTCCGGACTGATTTGTTGTCTTGCACAAGGAATGCTTAAAGTGACCTATTGTCAAGCACAAGGGATCATGTTTCATGATGCTTCCATGAGCTTTGGCTGGAATCTCTGTCTTTCTCCACAGTCACGGAACCAGATGTGCTGGGGAAGTGTCTGCTGTAGCAAACAACAATATCTGTGGAGTTGGAGTGGCATATAATTCAAAGGTGGCAGGTAAGCCTTAAACTAGGGAACCAATCTAGATTTTCTTCCTTGGCAACATTGCTATTTTATTAAAAAGAAAAAAGGGTATGTGAGAGGCAGATTATTTGCACTATGAATTTTCCAACATGCTATATTTTTTACAAAATAAATGTATGTACATTTGTATTTTGGATGTATATAGTTGGCCCTCTTTCTTGACTTCCCTTCCTTTTTGAGGTTTCTTTGATACCTAGTTGATGAATGCTGCTGAAGTATATATCTGAAACCATAAACTACGCTTAACATACAATTTTTCGCAGGAAGCTCATCTGATAAAGAGGCTGACTACATGACTTCAGGATGGAGACAAATTGATTTAGACTCCTCCCGTTGCAGGACTGCTGTTGATTACTGTTGCCAGCATTGGTCCTTAGTTGCTATTATGTTTTGTTAATGTTTTATCATTTTATACTTGTGTTGGTATTTCTACTTTCATAAGCCTATTCATGTATACAAGGGCTGTAAACTATTCAGAGTTCATACTCAACTGGAACAGTATATAAGCCAGAGAAGAAAAGAAGGAAGGAATGGTTATGCTCCTTCAAAGTGGTAGAATGATCAGTATTAGATTTGTTCACATCTTTGGGGGAATTAATTTTGGTAAAGATACCCACAATGTAATGAATTAGATTATAGCTGAGGTCTAGCACCATCAAGTGGCCATTGAGATACTGGGGGGGGGGGAATAAGAAGGTTGCAAATTATTGTCCACATTTCAAGTCTGAATTGAGGTGCAGTGGAAATGGTTTCAGTAATGTCTTGCAGAATAATGGAAAGAGTCATTTCAGATTTTTTTTTTTTGAGTGAACAAGCAAAACTTATTTCAGAAAAACAAGCAGATTATAGAGAGGAACTGAAGAAATTTTTCTCTATGAGGAGTTTGTTCACTACATATTTTTTAAAAACTATAGCTGAGAAATTTTAATATTATAGTTTATTCCAGATGATAATTTTACTGTCTAGAATTTCCTACAGAAATCAGTTTGAAGAGACAAGATAATCAGAACAGTAACCTTGGCTATTGTTCAAACTGATATTAAGATGAAAGAGTTGACCTGCATTTCATGTAATATATTTGATCTAACAATTTAAATAAAAGCCTTTCCTTCCAGCTTTTCAACTTTCTATCTACTGCCATGTACATTTTGAATTTAGATAAATGAAATCAAAACCTGATTAAGTTTGGGTGAATTAAATAGTCTAAAACATTGAACTTGCAAAAAATTGTCTTGCATTCAGAAACAGTTCACACTTTTCATGGATGAATTACTGCCTTTGCATTTGTGTGATCCCAGATGTTAATTAAGTTTTGTGGTGGGAAAAAAAAATCAGATCGTGGTTTGAACCTTTAGACCAGATTTGCTCGAAGAGATGCCAACAAGATATACTGGGCTTCAAATTCTGGGTGTTGAAATCCCCAGTTGGAGAATATTATTGTATTATTATAAATATTATAATATTTTAAATATTATAATAATATTATATATTATAAATTATAAATTTCTTATTTTGATTTCAGATTTTTAAGAAATATCTCTCTCTCTCTCTCTCATATATATATATATATATATATATATATATATAAAATCTGCAGGTATCCGAATGTTGGATCAGCCATTTATGACTGATATTATAGAGGCTTCTTCTATCAGCCATATGCCTCAAGTAATTGATATTTACAGTGCTAGTTGGGGTCCCACTGATAATGGCAAAACTGTGGATGGGCCAAGAGAACTGACCTTACAAGCCATGGCAGATGGAGTGAATAAGGTAGTGCTTTGGTTTTATGTTTTCCATGCATTATGTTGCTGTAATATCAGACTTTCATGAAAGTTATTTATATTGTAGAAGATAACAAACTGCCTGTAAACATTTCTATATCAGAAGACCTCACTTTTGAGGTACAGATGCAAGTAGAATAAATTATCAATAGGAAAGACTGTTCTTCCAGTCGAGTGATAATAGGATACACAAGAGTTAAATGGTGGCTGATACAATGAGTATAGGCTGGAGATCTTGCTGTCTGGATACATTAAGCACCAGGACCCAGGAAGTCCTTAGTAAGTTAGACAGTTTGCTTCCCTGTGTATATCTTTAATTGACAAGATCTGCAGCAAGCTGAGATTTCATCAAAATGATGAAATGTGCCTCATTGTGACATCACGATGCTACCTCCAACATCACAATGGAATTACAAAAGTGGCAAAGTTTGTGTCACAACATTGCAATGTAAGTTCCCTCATCTGCCCCTTCCCTTCCTGTGGATATCCATGTATATAATGCATGAGGAAGGAAGCAATTCTATATTCACTGGCCAACTATTTAACTGAAGGGGAAAGCACAGGGTTGTTCCTTGTGCTTAGGAACCCTCCTTGCCCCAGGTTTTCCAATTACATAACAGAAGCTTTTACACAGGTGGACCTTTGGCATTAGTGTAGTTCACAGATGCACTGTGTGAAAAAAAGAAAACACTTCATTATACAACACATGGTTAAGCTAGGCAATTTGTTCCCATCTTATTTATTTTCAAACACTTCTACCTAGCTTTTTTCTCTTGGAAAACAATCTTAAATATATGGTGATGATGTTCGTGACAACTTCATGAAGGATCAAGCTCAGGGCTGGTTTAAAGAATTTGGGAGCCCAATGTAACTCCAGTTTTGGTGCCCCGCACCCACCACAGTTAACTTTGTCAATAGATTCCTATGTATTCAAAATGAAATACTTATAGAATCTGAACTAAACATCAATGATGTATCTAGAAAAAATGTTTTGGATACAAAAGGCATCACTCTCTAAAATTCTGCTTCAATAAATGAGTCCATTGGCCTGATATACCTGTTGACCAACACAATGTTACCTTCTGGGTGGATCTGCCCACCCTCATATCCCACCAATCCGATTTACCCAGTGGGTATCCCTTAGCTGACATGAACCTGCATTTGCTCATGGGTAGACTGGAACACTTGAAACCCCATCAGCCCCATCTACAGTACCCATTGGCTAACTTAGAGCTACAGTATATTGGCTGCGAAGTGGACCTGCCCATTCAAAACCCTTGTTGGTTCAATGTATCTATTGATTATATGGAGCAGGGTTAGCTTCTGAGTGGGTCTGCTACTCTGAGCAACCTGAGGGAAACACAAGGCACTCTCTTAAGGGAACATTGATGAAGGGAGATAGCCATAGCCTCTTTGCTTCTGTGTCCTCCCTTGCCCATAGCCTGCTTCAGCCTGCCATGCTGCCTACACAGCTGTACACACTACAATCCCATTAAACCAGCCCCAGCTGGACTATCAATGGCTACAGCACTACCTTCTCAATCTTTTACTTTGAAGAGCAGCCACTAAGGAACCACCACTGGTGTCTGGTCCAAGACTGAAAACTTCCTGAAAGTATTTGGAACTTGGCCTGCTCTAGTAGGACTCTTTTATGCCCTCATTTCATGGCAGCTGCTAGGAGATTTCCAGCCATATTTTTAAAAACTTGGCTAAAAACAATCAAGCTTAGAAGAAATAGCGCATCATTTAATATCCAGCATTTTATTTTTAGTAGAATGAAAGGAACTTGCATTTCAGATTAGCAGATTGTCATGGAATTTACCATTTATGTGACAGATCTGCAATTTTTCTTAAATGACCAGAGTTTTTATATTAATTTTTATTTAGGTTCTAAAAAATTGGAAAGGAAAAGGCACACTATGCTTTGACTACTCTGTTAGCCCTACAATGTTAGTTATTACAGTAATGAACAGAAAATTAACACAGGAGTAGTAATTGAAGAGAACAACTCAAACTGGTACAAGAAAATATGCTGCACTTATCATGATATGCTCAACCGAAAGGAAATCAATGCTAATTTGTAGTTTAAATGCTGGCAACCCTATGGCATTTCATTTAGTATTTTGTGTAATCCATAATAGACTATCTTCCTTAAGAGCAAATTAGCATAAGGCTGCACATAGTCTGGATTTCATCCTAATAGCCTGCAAACCTAATCTCTCTCTCACCAAAAACCTTGCAGTTGTTACCATCCCAAGCTCTGATACCATATGGAATTCAGTTGCCAGAGAAATTGACTACATTTTTGCCAAAGTTCCGAAAAATTAGGGGCTCTAAGGAATTTTTCCAATGAATGTCCATGCATGTATTTGCCCCTGCAACTCATTTGATATTGATTCTAGATCTTCTTTCCTGATTGTCTTTTCTAGATTAGCATCAAGTGCTTTTAATTAACTAGCTCTCCTGTCAGAATACTCCTGCCAGAATACTCTAGAGCAGTGTTTCTCAACCTCGGCTACTTGAAGATGTGTGGACTTCAACTCCCAGAATTCCTCAGGCAGCATGCTAGCTGGGGAATTCTGGGAGTTGAAGTCCAGACATCTTCAAGTGGCCGAGGTTGAGAAACGCGGCTCTAGAGGTTCCTCTAACTATACAGCATCCGGGAGAGTGCTTTTCCTTGTTTGCTGTTTCATGCATCGCACAAAGAAGACACTTATTTTCTTCTGAAGCACAGAGCACAGCTTGCTTTTTAAATGAGTTTTCAGGGAGAGGTTAATCAGAGAGAGAAGCAGGCTAAATCAGAAACACTTGCTTTCACATGGCCTTTTCCCACCTAACCCTTGTTTTAAAAATGAAAAACAATTAGAGAGCTGTAAAATTGTATATGCCTAAGGATGTTGCAAAATGGAAATGCACCCAGAATATATTGCTGTTTCTGAAATAGACTTATTTGTATTAGCCATTGTCTGAAAATTTCTCTGTACACCATATTACAAGCCATCACACATGACAATCCTCCACAGTAGTTTTTCTTCAGAGGATGAACCCCTTCCTCATTAGGAACCTTTCCTAAATCTGCTCCCTTCCCAAGTCTAATGCAGCCCATCCACTCTAGGCCGCTTCCTCCAATCCATGAAGTCTTTGTCTTTCTCCAGGCCTCTCCCTCTCCACAAGTAATTGCTTCTCCTGCCACTGGATGTGTGGGGACCTGCCCTGCAGCACCTGCCAACAGAATTCTGTTTCTGCTCCTTCACCTCTCTGGATCAGGAAGACACAAATGGCCCAGTTCAATGCCGTCTATGCTCTATAGGTGCTCCAGTTGGAGTGCTTGCAAGGACAACTTTGCTAGGCAAAAGCCACCTGATTTGTAGTGCAGCTAGATGATGGCATGGGAAACCCAAGGAGAGTAGGGGAAAAGATCCAGCTTTTGGGCCCTTCCCATTTCCCACCATTGATGTGGATACAGCAATGGGGTTGATAGTTCCTTTGGTTTTGGCTTGATGTGATGTGTGAATCCAGTCAAGTCTGGCTTGTTTAGCAAACTATGGTAAAAGCCAACAATGGCTTAGTGTGATGTGTTCCGGGCTTACAGTATACCTGGAACTATATATGTTTTAAAATAACAATGACTTGAGTTATATCTAGCTGAAACAGAAGGCCTAAGCAGATAGTCTAAGTGTGTATTTAATTATATGTACATGTTGGAAGAGGAGGGATCACCCCATATCCATCAGGTTAAGCTCAGCTCCAAAGCTATTAACACTTCAAGATGAGGCCAGCCAGAGAGATGGGGCTCTTAATAATCATGGTACTGTCTTGCCAACTCCAGCTCACTAGTTCTTTAGGCCAGGGATGCATGTCATCTCTGATTAAGGGTCTTGGGAACTACAGACAGTGTTTCTTCTTTTTCTTTCTTGGTTCTTTCTTGGTTAAGATACAAACGGATCCAAAAGCACAATAAAGGCATCTTAAATAGCATAGGAGAGGTTATTTCCTGAAGGCAACTCATATGCTGGAGAAGGGTAATTGCAATAGCAAAAAATCTAGCAATGCTTTTAGTAGTTATGTCATCCTGATTCAAAAGCAGAAGAATTGTATGCCTCTCCATCACAGACCCTGGCCTTGAGTTGAAAGTATATGAGTCCTCCCGATTTCTCCATACATGGAGCAGAGCAAGGGCACATAACTAGCATTCATAATTGTTTCTAACCCAGCGGCCTCCATAACAAATCATGATGATGTGCATGTTGACGTAATAACACATTTGTCATTGCCCCTCTCCCCAGATGCCCATGGCTTGGTCCTTTTGGATTGGGACTTTTGGGAACCTGCCTCTAAAAGAGCGGAAGGGAAAACATTGCCTGTATTTATGCAATACCAGAAGCAAGGCAACTATATCCTTTCTTTGGTTTCTCTTTCTCCCTTGCTTCATTCTATTTTCAGACTTTGAATTATGCAGGGAAGCATCCAAGGTTTTTCTTTTCTTTAGAAAACACTCAATGGTTGCTGCCAAAAAACAGATAATTAGCACCCCCTGCTAAGATGTTCCAGCTGAAGGCTTCAGCAGTATGAGAATGGCAAGAAAGGAAAATATTATAGATTGGAAAGATGACCTTCAAAATGAACTCTGTCATGCAGCAAGGCAATTCCATGCTCATTATTATCAGACCCCCTTCATTTGGTTTTCTTTAGTATGGTTTAAAAGAAAATAAAAATGGTTGCTGGAAATCTGGAATAATGTCAATCTTAATCAATTTAGGCAGTCCAGTTGGCTGTACAACTCAGTGTATCTTGAATTGCCCTAACCCTGCAGGTCTTCATATCAAGTAATAGAAATTGTGCATAGAAATCAAGATTCAGTCATGCATTGCTTCCTTCTTTGTACATTGCCCTCTCATAATATCTTCAATACTGCCCTCTTTTACTATCTTTACTATCTTTTAATACCCATATAGATCTTCCACAGACAAGGGACCACTTAAATTATATAAAGATTTGCCAGTGATGCTATGTCTTCCAATATCCTTTTCATCTCTTATGGAAATTATATAGTGAATCTCCATTGCAAGCCATTACTTTTTAACAGCTCAAGTTTCAGACTGGTTTGGAAGCGGTTTACATAAAGCAATCACAGCCAATAATTGGGGTTCTCTAGCTGGGGATTGCCATCAAGTGATTAAAACTCCAGTCATCTACATCCTTAGCCCCAAAAAGTCCTATGAAATTCAACTTGATTTAGCTTTGCGTATACCTTCATAGTATGTACTGTAGGATTGCCACCCTACATACAGTTGTTTCGGCTGCAGATAATCAAGAAGAATTGAGATCTATTGTTGCCCCTAACAACAAAAGTAAAATCAAATATATAGACACAACAGATACCTTCCATCAATTCACTAGGAAGTGGTGTTTTCTATGTCTTGAGATATTCTCTGCCTTTGCAGGTATCCTGTAGGTCAATCAATCCATCTTCCAATACATCCTCACGTGGATTAAGGATTATTTGAAAACAATACTTTATCTGAAGAGCTAATAACTCTATTAATTACAACTCAATCATATCTGGAACCACTGGAGAAATTAAGATGAAGGTGGATGATAATTGAATAGAATGTAGCTATTTCAGGTCTATTTTGAACTATACACTAGACCATCCATATGAGGTAAAATGGATCAATAATGGGTTCCTTAGCTGATTTTCAGTCAGATATAGTATGCTGAAGGTTTATCCTGCATTATAGATCTTGTACTGAACTATAGGGTTTACATAGTTTCCAAAATACCTGCCTTGATTTTAAGTTAGAAGTATGCTGAGTTGCTCCCTAGCAACTGGCAGTAACAAAACTCTTATTTGCAGAGGTACTATGGTACAGACTGGAGGGCAGGACATGCAGTAATCTTCCACAATCAATGACAGAACAGATGGACTTTTAATCTGGTCCCTCAAAAATCTCTTTCTAATCTTAGAATAATATTATACTATCACTGAAAATGTCTGCATCTGTATGTCTGATATAAGAATAGTGGTCCTTATTTGGAAGCTAGTCATGATGGAGCTCCAATAATGCTCTCAGAATAGGAAAGTACTTATTCAACAGCCATGTCATGGATCTTTAATAAAACTCTGACATGAATAAACATGGAGACTCTCATTTTGCCAGCCAAAGCTCGATTTTCATATTCCAAGGAGATTACACATGAATAAATGAGGAAAACTGAAATATTAGCCAAGCAAGAAAGACATGTCAAGAATTTTAATATGCTGCCAACCAGAACGTGATTCTTTTCAGTGTCTGGGAAGGGACATAATAAAATTATCTCGCTCCAGCCTGATATCCTTATTTTAAGTGCAATTAAAGTGGAATGTACGCAATTGGGAATGATGTGAAGCATAGTGTTTTCCATCATATTCAGCTAAGGTGATTCATAAAGCAGCTGCTCACACTAAAGTCAGCTCCACACAGTAATTTGGAAGAGCAGCTTGATAGCACAGTTCCCATATGGAACATTTTTCTTGAGTTTTATGCAATTGCAAATGGATGTTCTCAGAGTCGCAGCTGTCTGGTTCAGAATTTTCAAGAAAGTATAACAACCAGATGTGAAATAACAGTTTTGCTGTAAAACAAGGGTGGGCAACCCCTGGCCCCAGCCCCAGCTCTCCATATTTGATTTTGTGGCCCACAAGATGCTGCTGCATCTTGGTAACAAGTTGCTGAAAATCAGTGGAATAGTTTTCTGGCTTTTAAAAGAAAGAAATGGCAAAAAAGGTGTAGCAACTGAAAAACATAACTAGTTTTAAGTTCTTTTTAAGGTGAGGCCACTGGATATCAGGAGGAAAATTCCCCGTTTTCTGTCCAGCCTCTTTTATAGTGGGTGCATCAATTTGCCCACAGACACTGCCCTGACTTTATTACTTTATTTCCATATTTTTTAAATTAAAAAGTATAAAATGGCAAGCAAAGTGCCATCTTCTAGCATCATCTCAATTTCCAAGGATCTGCCTGAGCCCTAAATTAACCCCATAGGAAGTCTTAGCCAATACAAAATGTTGTTGTTTTGGTGGGAAGCATACCCTCTTCAGCCTCCTGCTCAGAAAACAAAGACTAGCTGGGGTAATAAAGAATATTTAAGATGCTGGAGGAGGTATAAGGGAGAATACATGCTAAACTGACTTATAGTAAATTGTCTTGTGAATGGCCCCTGGCAGCCATATTGGGGTAACATCCATATCATGATTTCACAATTCCTAGAGCCACCCTATCAGGGCTGCTACAAAAAGAACATTCTAATCCTTTGCTGCCATCTAGTGGTCACCCATAATTTCGCAGCCCAGTTACCCTATTGGGGATACCACAGGCTCTTCCTTGAGGTCATGTTAAAGTGCTTTTCTTCAGTCCCTGATGTGTCAGAAAAGATGGTATACTTGGCATTGCCCTTAAAAGTCTGATCTTGCCAGGGAGTGGTACGATCCTTACAGTTTTAATGCAGGACAAGCTAAGGAAAGGGACTGGTGGATTCCCCTGACTTAGGTTGCCTCCCACCAGACTCTACCGACCAATGGAGGGGTGGTGGTGGAATCCATTTATTGCTCTCCTTACCATGGAGATGAGTTTGGGAAGGAGGCTTTTGACAGATGGCTAGAGCAGCAAGTTTACCCATTAGTCAAACCTTGCTCTGGTTTTGTGCAAGTGTGTGTGTGTGTGTGTGTCTGTTTGTTGGTTCAAAGGGCATGGCTTTAACATTATTCTGGAACAATGCAAACCTATATTTAAAAGTAGTCCCAAAACTGGATGTCAGGCAGGATGGCAACAGCTGTGAAGTAAAGGGGGAAGGATCATTAGGCTGGGTGAGAAAAAGCTACCTGAGAACTTTTGGTGGCAAGAACTTTTAAAAAAGAAGAAAGACACATGAGCAAGAGATGGGCAGATCCCATAAAGAAGACATGGTGTGGGTTTGCATTCTTCCTCTGGATGTAGATGCAAGCTGGTTCTTCCTTTTCTCTCTGGAACCAAATGTAAGTGGGGAGGAAATCACTAATGGATTTAAATGGTAAGGGGAAGAACTTGAGAGCCTTTCTTGTTTAATTTATTCAAATGAGCAAGTTTGTTTAGAAACAGAATTCTCTTGTTCACCAGCCTAGAAGCTGCTTGTCAAATTCTCTAGTTAGTTTCTCCACTTTGCTCACACACATGATTGTACCCATCCAATGGAGGGCTTGTCTTATTTTTTAAAGACAGGGCTTATTACCAGACATCCAGTCTCCTGCCCTACACTAGATTTCAGAGAGAAATAGACTTCTCAGAGGTTCTTTACATGCTGCCTAGTGCTTCTTTCCCTCCATCTAACAAAACCTATGGCCTGTTGTCCAATGGTTTTCTAGTCACACCAAGCTTGCCTCTTCTGTCTGGCTAGGCTGGGGTGGTGAATAAGGCTGGAGCAATCCCACTCCTTGCCTTCTCAGGACCCAGTAAGCCTCCTAATCAAAGCTTACCTGATTACTATTTTCACTGTTAAGATGTAGCTACAATGAAACCCTTCATTCTCTTCTCCTTCAGTCACTATAAGCTAAGAGAGATCTTTCTCCCAAGCTTGAGAGGTAGCTAGAAGATATTCCACATGCAACAGATAGCACTTCATTCATTTAGACAATTTTTTTAAAAAAATTATGCAACCATTTATTTAACTTATATCTTCATGATGCGATCAGATTGTCATGTTGGCTAAAAATTCCAGGAGTTGTCATCCAACACATCTAGAAAGCAGCAGGTTAAGGAAAGTTGATATAATGAGGTTAATGTCCATGGGGAGGGGAAAATGTAGTGGGCTTCAGGGAAGAAATAATGAAGATTTCCCTTGTGCATTGGCAATCCTCCTTTAAATGTCTTGTTATGTATGGGGAGTTTAACAAGGCACCAAAGATTGGTACATTTGCTTCTCTTGTGTCTTCATTTATATGTCTGGCTTCATTACTTCCTGCTTCCAGTTTCTAGTTGTCCTTGCTGAAAACAGTTAACTAAGCTGTTTGCTAACTGCCCCCTGCCCTTGGCCAGTTCATTTGAAAGGAAGATCTTCAGAGATGCAGCTCATTTATTTTAGTTGTGATCTGCTCCTTCTCCACTCACATGGGGGTAGAGCTGGGGGGAACATTATATTGCTTCAATAACTTGGCTGTGCCTAAGGGACACAGATTCTGCAAAGGTAGAAATGATTACCTAAAGAAAAGCATAAAGAATTTATAATTTAATCATGGCACTGTAATTGGGTTCTCTGGTGAAAGGAAAAGCATGGACATTTTTAAAATGAAGAATCATTCTTTTCTTTCCTTCCTTTCTTTCCTTCTTTTCTTTCCTTCTTTTCTGTTGTTGCAAGAGTTAGAAGTAACTGGATTTTTACTTCTAATTCTTGCAGTGAAAATTACTGGAAGGTAGAGGCAGAGAATATTATGGTTAAGAACATAACATCAGTGGGACTTATTTTTAAGAAGACATTTTAGGGCTGTGCTCTTTGTTTATGTTAGAACAACCACAGTTATTTTTCTGTACTTCTTTGCTGCCATCTGATGACCATCCAGATGTTTTCAGCTCAGACGTAGTAGCTGTAATTTATTTTCCATATCAGGAGGCCACCTACGTACTTCTTTCTTCATTTACTTAACTATAATTTCTTAAAATCTCAGATGTCCTGTTTATTAGGATTTGTGATTGTTTTACTATCTAACTCTGTACTGTGTTGTTTCTAAATTTAACTCAAATTGTATTGGCTGAAATTTAAAGTTGCTTAACTTCATGGAGGGGAATGTTGACTTTGTCGTAATTATGCATTCAGCAAAAATCAAGTTAGTGTAAAATGCTTCCCTTTAGCAGGATTATGCCTTTATAGAATTTCTTGATCCAGAGCTATTCATCCCACAACATCTTCTTAGATTCAGTCCAAGCTGATCAGTTAAATTAAGTACAGTGCAATCTTCCACTCAGCTTTCACCTTCATGTGTTTTCTGGCTAATAACTATATTGATCAAATACTGACAACAAACTAGCACTTGGTAGGGCAACCATGAAGGTCTTGGAAAAAAAATATTCAGATACCAGGATGTGTCTATATCTACAAAGATCAGAATTGTGGAAGCCATGGTATTCCCTGTGACACTCTATGAAAACAAAACTTGGACTTTGAAGAAGCAGGATAGGAAAAGTATTGATACCTTTGAACTTTGGTGTTGGAGAAGACTCCTGAGAATACCCTGGACAGCAAAGAAGACAAAGAAATGGGTCATCAAACAAATCAACCCTGAGTTCTCATTAGAGGCACAAATGACCAGGCTCAAATTATCCTACTTTGGACACATTATGCAAAGACCCAATTTGCTAGGAAAGGTGGAAGGAAAGAGAAGAAGAGGACAACCAGCAGCAAGGTGGATGGACTCAGTTACAGTGGTGATGAGCACACCATTCAAAGATCTGAAAGGCAAGGGTAGGGACAGATTGTTACGGAGAAATTCTGTCTACGTGGTCACTAATCTTTCCCCAACCTGTTCCTTCAGATCTTCCAGTGCTGCACCCATTGCTGCTCTAACAAAGTCCATCCAACTTGGTGCTGGTTGTCCTCTTGTTCTCTTTCCTTCCACATTTCCAGCATTATAGACTTCTCCAGAGAGCTCAGTCTTCGCATGATGTGACCTAAGTATGATAATTTGAGCCTGGTCATTTGTGTAGCCAGCACAGTAAATGATCTTGACAGTTCTCTGCCTGCTTGACAGTCACACTGGCTAGACTCAAGTTGAGTCTGTAATGGAGGCATTTGGTCTCTCATAGCTCAAAGAGGTTTTCTCTTTGGGAAAAGGAAAAAGGCTGTCTGAGGGTGGGAATATCAGTGCCGGATGTCTCTGAAGTTGCTTGAGTGACTTTTCCTGTGATGGAGAGAGAAAAAAAACTCAGGTTTTTCTTCCTCATCTTATAGCAATTTCCAGCCTGAGGCAAAAATATTGCTAATCCAAATAATGCTGCCTGAAAAAATGGGGGACAAAAGCGGTGATCAATGCTAAAGAGATGAAAAAGGAGTCAGAAAGATATTTAAAACTGAGAAAAGTAATGGTTTTTCTCCTGGCCTGAACAAAAGCATTGCCAAAAGTTGGTGGTCGTAAAAGGTTTTTCTGACTCCGTTTGAGTAACAAAAGAGGTTCCAAAGAAGAAGCAATGAATCACTGAAAACATGCTCTTATTGCTTTGATTAACAAAAAGATTGGTCCAGAAAGAGTTCTGGCATTACCTTTTGTTGCATCTACCATTGTTTTACCAAGGCCCAGAAATTAGCAACACAAAAGGGAAGAGTTGAGGGGCATGTTTGCCCAATCTTAGCTTGGAAAAGTCATCCCTTTGTCCTCTCAATATTGTTTATGTTTCCTGTTGCTACTAGAATTGCTGTACAGAGAAGACCACAGAACACCGTGTTGAAGCCACAGTATACTTTTGTTCAATCTGGGATTCTTTTCCCAACTAGACATGCCTATCAAGTTCCTTTTACCATATAAGGAGATCCTAACTGTTTCCTGCAATTAATGTTTTTTCACCCGTTGGCTTGACCATAATATTAAGATGGTGCATATACTGAAGTACAGTTTAGCAGAGGGAGGGGAGAAGGGAACAAAGCAAGTAACAATGGCAAATATAGAAGACCCAATGGTTGCTTCGTTCTTCTGTACTGCAAAGCCTGTTCTACTAATAAAGGTGACAGGAATGTGGAGGTGACAGGAGGAAGGATTGGGTAACCGTCCTTCTCCTCTTCCACCTCCTCCTCATCCTCTATGCTAATATTTTAAAAATAAACTCTGTTTTCCCATCCCTGTTTTATATATGAATAAAGAAAATATGACTTCCCCTTGCATGTGGTTTCACCCTAAAGATCCTGAAATGAAGCAAAACACTGAAAAAATAACCCTCACCCTCTAGCTACTGCTTATGTGTTCCACTAATTTTCATTTCTGAAACGAAATAATGTATTCTACCAGTCCCACTTTTTAACCTTAGGAAAAACCAAAGGGAGCAGAATTAGAATGAGATACTTGAAGAAGTGTTCATTCTCAAATTGCTGAATGGTTGAACAATAACAGCATAACCCTATGAATTTTTAAACAGCAGTAAATCTTTGTGTTCAGTGAGGCTCACTGTAAAAGACCACAGTCCTTTTTTTTACTCGTTGAAAGCACAGAGGTGTAGCTGTACCACAATCCTATGTAAGTTTTAGACTAGTTTCTGTGATTGAATTATTAGAGTTCCAATCATCCCCTACACTCACACACACCACAAACTGGGTTCCTCAGGAGAAGGAGATGATGCCTAAGTTTATCTGATAGCTCAGATAGAAAAATACAATCTGTCTGTCTGTCTGTCTAGGAAGTAGACTGGAATCTCAATAGCTTTAGAGAGTTAAATTATTTGCCCTTATTTCTGTGGTCCTGACCTAAATTGGGTGTCTCAGATCTGCTACCTGAACTGGGAGGAAAGCTCTCACTTGTATCAAGTATGTGTCAGAGCTTAAGATTTTAATTGTCCTCAATTGTTAGATAATCAAGTGACCTGGGAAGTTAAGTGGACTTCTATCCATTGTTATAAAGGGCAAGTTCTGTTCCTATTATTCCTTGGATCGATCTCACTAGTATGACTTAGTTAACTGCTGGAAAAATCTTTCAGGTGCTGGGTACATAGACTGATAAACGGGAGCACAGCAGATTGTGAATGTGGCTGAGAAAATCTTTAAAACAGAAATGTAAAAAACCCAGTAATTTATCACTTTGGGTAGTTGTGTGTTTTATCTGTAGGAGCACAGCAGTTCTATCCATTTGTTAATGTGCTCTACCCATACAGGTTTGGGCAACAACTCCAGGGCTGAAGGTGGAAGGAAGACATTTATTATCTAAATTGTTCTCCCACCCCACCCTGACTGGGAGGTATGAAGGAGAGCTCAGGTGGCATTAAGGATCCTTCATATCTTATCCTGCCCCCCACCACTAACTCTTTTGGGGGACCTTCCACAGTCATGGATTTCTTAGTCTTGAAGACCAAGAGCCATGAGAACTCAGACTGATGTCCATAGCATGGGGGATGGGTGGGTAACATCCCTGTGGCCTCTGCAATGCTATCTCAGAGACCAGAGGATTCCATCCTAAACTACTTGTTTCCCACATTATCTCCATCATTTAAAAAAAAAAAGATTTGGCATACACTGGCTAAACCTGATTGCCTGGATTTCCCTGTTCTGCAGGGCCGTGGTGGCAAGGGAAGTATCTATGTCTGGGCCTCTGGAGATGGAGGAAGTTATGATGACTGTAACTGTGATGGCTATGCATCAAGCATGTGGACTATCTCCATCAATTCAGCTATTAATGATGGCCGGACAGCTTTATATGATGAAAGTTGTTCTTCAACTTTGGCTTCTACTTTTAGCAATGGGAGAAAGAGAAATCCTGAAGCTGGTGTGGTAGGTCGAACAATTCTATTATTTCTTTTAGTCCTTTTGTAAACTTTATTAGTCTTTCTTTCTTTATTCAGCTGATCCACTGAATAATGGCTTCCCTAATATTCACCCAATACTTTTTGGTAACATTAGGGAACAGTATAGAACAATGGATGAGAAAAATACTATTTTATTGCTGTTTGATGAACTGAGAAGTTTGGCTGAAAGGGGATTTACTTTTGGAGATTCTCATTATTTAGTGAACAGACAAACATGGAAAGGTCATGAATTCTTTATGAAAATCCATCAAGCAAATGTTCATTTCTCTAGTCAACAGATCTTTGGTGACATTTTAGTTATAATCTGAGGAATTATAACTTTAATAGTGTTTTGAATCAAAGTTTTCAAGAATATATGTTTTTTGTATGTTAAGTTGCTTGAGAAAATGAAGGAAGTTGGTATCAGATAGCAATTAATGTCAGTCTATATGTAAGTGCACTTAATATGATATTTTAATTTTAAAATTAAGCAAAACTATATGTGGAAATTAAACATGTACTTATTAAAGTGTTAAATAAGTTATACAGTTGTTATACCATTAAAAAAGTATTTAAATGTAAACTCGGAAACCATCTGGGCAACGATACGGGATGCATATGAATAGTGGCCCCACTCGCTATCCCAGGAAAAGGCACTTTAAGGAGTTGCAGACAGGTGATCTCCTCCATGAATTGTCCAGCTTCACATTTGGTTTAAGGGGTTGCACTCAGGTCCTACTTTTTCGTGCTCCAACTTCTTGCTATCAAATCTGAAGTGCTTCACAGCAATAATAACAATATGTTCAAAAAAAGCTATGGAAGAAAATGTCTTCATAGAAGTCAGTGTTCAGTTCTATCTGTAACAGACAATGTCTAGGTTGGGTTGGCTAATAAGGAGACAGAAACTATATTGTTGATTATCACAAGGTTGGTTCATCCTAGGTAACTGACTCAAAAAGGTATCTCCCTGTAGTGACTACATAATAATAATTTTAAAAAAAACAATGGTACCACATGATGAATAACATGAGGATCAACTATATCCCTGAGTATCCCATTTGTGTCTCTGCCACCACAAAATTCAGCTCTGCTCCATTCTGGTGACATCACCCTTCAAGTAACATCACCTGCAGCCCTTCAGATGATGGGGAGTGAGTTGTGGCCTGCAACCCTGAGAAAATTATCCATCTCTAATCCACATTCACAGATCTTTGATGTTACAATGTGGTGAGTTTTATCCATAATTCCCATGAATGGAACTCATTCACAGGAAGTTACCATTAGGAGCAGGTTGGAAGACATGATATATGGCCAACTCTTCTTTACCCTCCTTTACCCTGTCTCCTCAAAACATGCTCTAGAGCAATTTTTCTCAACCTTGGCAACTTTAAGATGAGTGGACTTCAACTCCCTGAATTCCCCAGCCAGCAGGGGAGTTGAAGTCCACACATCTTAAATTTGCCAAGGTTGAGAAACCTGGAGCATGAGCTGACAGTGCCCAGGACAGTCTTGGAGGATGGCATGGAGACAAGAAGCTGGAAATGGAAAGGAGACATTGTTGCTTACCTTCCTCAAACAAGAACCTAAGAAAAGAAAACAAAATCAAGCACTTTCAAATAAACCCTCTTTGGGAAGAAGCAGTTATTCTGTTTAATATCCTTGTTAATCTCTTTATACACCTTGAAGGTTCAAATGCTATTTATCTAATTAGGTTTGTTGCACTCTGTTGCAGGCTACCACAGATCTATATGGCAACTGCACGTTGCGCCACTCAGGAACATCTGCAGCTGCCCCAGAAGCTGCAGGAGTGTTTGCTCTGGCCCTGGAAGCAAAGTGGGTGTAAACAGCCATCAGTTATTTTGTTACCCATGTAAATAACTCCACTTTATGGCCTGGAATCCACACTCAAGCCATCAATTGCAACCTAAAGCAGGCTGCACATGGAAGCCCATTTTATGTTTTTTCAGAAAATATACAAGGATGAAAAAGATTTTTTAAAAAAAGAAAGAAAATGTGCAAAGATGAAAAGGGTTTAAAGCCATGCAGGCTGCTTCTGTCTCTCTTGGTCTCCTCCCGTATTGACAGAGAAGTTTGAAACCACTTTTGGTGCAATCGGCCCCATAACGTATAGCTTCTTTTTCTCCTGCACATATTCTTGAAACTCATCAAGAGGGCTTAATTCCTTGGAATGCAGTTAGGCTAACTTTAGAGAAGGTACATTGAAGATTGCACTTACTCTTGAAGAGACATTGATTTCCTTAATGTATTTTTAATCCATGGGTCTCTTAAAGTTCAGTTCAATTCTACCATGACTTAGTTATTTCCATCCTGACTGCTTTATTTCTGCCTGTTTTCTTAACACACTGTACTGCTTTCTACAGTCGTTATTTTCCAGCAGACTTATTCAATATGTAGGAAAACGTGCCTCTGGATGGGGTGTGAAGATCAGTTGCCAAAGTATTCTAAGAATAGGAATTTCCTGTGGCAGAACATTTCTCAGATGGCCTAATTCAAGCAGACTCTTCTATATCTATATCTAGCAATATATCTATATCATACCTATCTATCTATCTATCTATCTATCTATCTATCTATCTATCTATCTATCTATCTATCTATCTTATCTATCCCTCCCTCCCTCCCTCCATTCATCCATCATCTACCTATGCCTATAACTATCTACAGTATATCTGTATCTCTGCTTATCTAAAACTGTACCTTCCACCTCCTCTTTATTGGCATCTGCAGGGCGGGGGCAGAATCTGCAAGATTATGTCACAATCCAAGCCTTGCCCCATTTGTACATGCATTGATTTGGCATGCATGAACAAAGGGGGCAGGGCTTGAATTATGACACCATACCCATTTGGTGGACTTTTCCCCCCACCCCTTGCAGAAGCCCCTGCTTATACAGTACTGTTTTTGTTTATCCACAGATCCACATATTTAAAATGGTACTGTTTTATCACACAGTACTTTATTCTTGATTGTTTAATCAGAATGTGTTCTCCACTAGAGATCTTTAGGATTTTCAAGACAGTGCGGGGGAAGATAGGTGGATGAAAGGACCCATCTAGAAATCTTGTGGAAATATATTTGAATGCAATTTTTTAGTCATTTGGTTTTTACCAAGATAGGATTGATCATAACACTGATCTTTCCTTGAAAAACACAGCTCTGAGAAAGTCCAAAAGGAATCTTTGTTAGGACCAGCTAGTGAAAGGTGACTGTTCACCAGGCTAAAGTGTTAAGCAAAATGCAAATCAAAGGGGTGGGTGTGATATGGATGGTGGTGGTGGAAGAGAGATGTTGCAGGCAACATTTTAAAAAATCTAGTTTGCACATTTTGTGTATCTTAAAATGAAAGGAGGGAAATCTTGTGAATGGAAGAGTTTGCCTTCTCCTTGTGATGATCCTTTGAGCCTTAAAAATATGAATTCCTGCTATCTTTAAAAGTTTTGCTGACTGCACTGTATAATACTCTGTGCCAAAGCAGTTTTTCTAAAGATGCCAGCTCTGACCATTTTGTTCTCTGGCAGTGTGGATCTGACATGGAGGGACTTGCAACATTTGACTGTGCTCACTTCCAAAAGGAACCAGCTTCATGATGAAGTTCACAAGTGGAGAAGGAATGGAGTTGGCCTTGAATTCAACCACTTGTTTGGCTATGGGGTCCTAGATGCTGGGGCAATGGTTACGATGGCTAAAGACTGGAAGACTGTTCCAGAGAGATTTCACTGTGTGGGTGGATCAGTCCAAGAGCCTCAGTAAGTAACAATAAATATAAGTGTCTTAGGGCTTTGCACAGCTCTTTTGCTGTGCTTTCCTTCCATCCTGTGGTTGGGAAGAAATCATATTGGCATAAATTGCATTGCCTGACAGCATGGCCTTCATGCACATCTGGAATGGGACTATGCTGTACTGCTATCCACATACTTTAAGGGCAATGATTGGTGGCTTTCCCTGGCTGAAATTTAAACATCAGCAACTGCTGGAAAAGTTGAGGCCAATTACAGTACAGAATGTGTTTCTGGAGTGGTACTCCATCCAATCTCCCTTCCTTCCTTCCTTCCTTCCTTCCTTCCTTCCTTCCTTCCTTCCTTCCTTCCTTCCTTCCTTCCCTCCCTCCCTCCCTCCCTCCCTCCCTCCCTCCCGCAAAGGACCATCTACCTATTGGCCCATTGGCAGCAAAGCGTTCAGCTTTCTTAGCTGCAGTGAAGTGGTAGTTTGCATTTGTGTAGTCCAGATGCAGCTGCTGCATAAATTCTTGCAACCAGAGTTCAGGAAAGGGATTCTGGCATAAGAGAGGGAGATGATCAGCTGTGGGGTAACCTCAGATATATGGACATATTTTTTTCAGAATAATTATTGACTTGATAGATTGTCAACCTATCAACCTATTGATCATTAGGGGACAGCAATAAGTTAGAATTTTTGTCTCTTCTGGCTGCCCCTTAGTAGTTGTCCGGATTTGTGCACTTGAAATGGATGACTGTGGTTGAAGAACTGCAATTTGAGACATCACTTTACAGATATTTGTGTGAAATCACAGCATACATACGGCTATGTTCTTCAAAAGGTATGGGTGTGCGCCTTCGAGTCAGTTTTTGACTCCTGATAACTGCCTGGACTACTCCCTGCAGTTTTCTTGGCAAGGTTTTTCAGAAGTGGTTTGCCTTTGCCTGCTCCTAGGGCTGAGAGAGAGGGACTGGCCCAAGGTCACCCAGCTGGTTTTGTGCCCAAGGTGGGACTAGAACTCACAGTCTCCTTAACCACTGCACCAAACTGGTGGTACAGTAGGAGAGGGAAAATATATGCCTATATGTTGAAGCCGTATCTGGGCCAAGTTACATTTTATGGTGGATTGATTTATGGATTAAAACAGCATTCCATAAAGAGAGGAAGGGAGGAGCCAGGACTTGCCCAAGAACAGCAGATACCAGGATACAGAGGCACAAGAGCCTAGTGCTTCTCAAATGCTGCCTGGCATTCAGGCGTCCAATTCAGCACTGCCCCAGGGTTTTTTACTTTGTGTGTCTCCCCCAAGCCCTTGGTATGGAGTAAATCAGTGAGGGGCAAAGCAATCTCAGCAAACCCCTGGATAAATTGGCGATAGTAATTACTGAACCTGAGGAAACTTTGCAATTGCCTCCGGGTGTGGGGACGTTCCCAACTTAAAATTGCCTGAATTTTTGCAGGGTCCATTTCAATGCCCTTGTCAGACACCCTATAGCCCAGATAGTCAAGTTGGGTTTTGTGAAACTCACATTTGGAAAGTTTGGCATAAAGTTTGGCATCTCTAAGCTTGCTTAACACCTGTTTGAGGAGGCGTTCGTGTTCCTCCTCGGTTTCAGTGTAAATGAGAACATCATCTAAATAAACCAGGACCCCTTTAAACAAATGATCATGTAATACTTCATTAATCAATTGCATGAAGACTCCGGGCACCCCTGCCAACCCAAAAGGGAGGACTTTGTACTGAAATGAACCCAGTGAACAATTAAAAGTAGTTTTTCACTCATCTCCAGCTCGTATGCGGATGTGGAAATAGGCTTCACGAAGATCGAGCTTGGAGAAAATCTTGCCCTTAGACAAGTGAGCTAACATGTCCTTCATGAGCAGAAGAGGGTACTTGTTGCAAATTGAGATGGAACTTAACCCCCGATAGTCCATACAGAGTCAAAGAGTGCCATCTTTCTTTTCCCGGAATAGCACAGGGGCCCCAACTGGGGAATTTGCAGGTTCAATAAACCCCCTTGACAGATTTTTGTCAATAAAGTCCCGTAATGCCTCAAGCTCCTTCTGAGTCATTGGATAAATTTTGGGCTTGGGCAATTGAGCATTGGGAACCAACTCTATTGCACAGTCAGTTTGCTGATGGAGGGGTAGCTGATCTGCTTCCATTTCCCCAAAGACGTCTGCAAAGTCTTGGTATCGATCGGGCAAGCCTTCTAAATGTGCCAAGCTAGGGCACGGCATGGCAATTGCAGCCCTTCCAACCCCCGCACATGAAGCTCTCTCTGCTGTAGGAGCTTGGTAAAACCCATCTTTAAAAGTCACAGTTCTGTGTTCCCAGTTTATATATGGGCTTTGATAGGTCAACCAGGGGATCCCCAGAATTACCAAGGGATTGCCAACAGGTGCTACTACGAATTTTAAAGTCTCACGTGGCTGCCCATTTGCACTGCGACAGTTCCAGTGAAATGGGTTCCCCCCCCCCCCCCGCCGTTGAATCATCCAACTGTGTGAAGATCAAAGGCTGCTGGAGGGGGAAGCTAGGCAGGTCCAAAGAAGCAATCAGATCAGGGTGAATTAGACACCTGGAACACCCAGAGTCAACTAAAGCCCAGACCTCTGTAGTCTTTATGCGGGAGCCCAATTTCACTTTTACTGCTAAAGTGGGACAGTCAGCACTCACCATAGCATCCTTGCACCCATCCTCCTCCACCTGCCCGCAGGCGCTCTTCATGGCAGGTGGCTGGCATTTCCCGCCAGCTCCTTAGAGTCATCTTCAGCCTCTCCCGAGAAGTAGAATATTTCCTCAGCATCGGCTGCGCCCTTGGCTGCTGTCATCCACCATGAGGGGGGGGGGGGCGATTTGGCCAGCAGCTTGCCTGCTCGATCTCCAGCCTTGGCTTTTGGGCAATCAGCTGCTTGATGCCCTTCCTTTCCGCATCAGAGACACTGACCCCTCGCATAGCGCCGATCTCTCTCCTCTTCCCAGGCTCTATAGCCTGGCCAGGCAGCAGTTGCAGCACTTCGGGGTCCCCTCATGGTGGCTGGTGGTTTTTCAGGTCGTCTGGTTTGCATGAAGGTATGCTGGGTGTGCTCAGCCTTGCCGGCCAGACAGATCCATTCGTACAATGACTCTGGGTCATCTCTACACAACGCCCACCGTAGGACGTCCACGTTGAGTCCCTCTTTAAACTGTTCTATTAAGGTTGACTGAGACCAGTTGGGGATTTTCCCAGCTAAAGCCTTAAACTCCAGGGCGTAATCAGCTACAGACAGCTGGCCCTGGGTAAGATCCTTCAGCACCTTCTTAGCTCTTGCCTTGGCCAGAGGATCCTCAAAATGCAGCTTTAATGCCCCCATGAAGTCCTCGAAATACTCAAGTTCAGGAGAGTCAGCCTCACTTAATTGAACATACCAGTCAGCCGCTCGGCCCTTCAACTTGGTGGCAATGGCAGTTATCTTAGCCCCTTCGGAAGGGAAGTATGCTCCAAACTGCCTCAGGTAACTTTTAGCATTGGTTAGAAAGAAAGATAACTTGGTTGGATCCCCATCAAACTTGACAAAAAAGTCTCTCACCCCCACTCCTGTTGGAGTGGAATCGACAGCTGCTTGAGTGGGCCCCAGGTTACAGTAGTTCTCCCTCTTTGGGGTGGGGACACTGGTGGTCAAGCTCTGCGGGGTGGAGATTCATCCCGGAGCCGTCTCCGGCCCCGCTCCGCCAGCAGTCTGGGTGGGAGGATGGGGGATGGTTGCGTGAAGCTGGGACCTCCGTCGTGCCTCCCCTGCCCCCCCCCAATGATAGAGACAGGTTTCTTAACATGTACTCCATCGATTCTATTTTGGCCTCCACCACTCTTAGACTTTCAGGGGTTTGAGATTCCTCCCTCCCTCGCATGTTAGGCTGTCTCTCTGTTGATACCGTGGTAGATTCTACGTCTGGGGTCAGTGGGAACCAATACTTCCAGGATGCCTGGGAAGTCCCTGGCTGGGGTTCTCCCATTTCATCCCAGGTGATCAACTCTGTGGGCGATTCGCTGGGTGCCAGTTGCTCTGGTTCTCCCCCATCGTCAGATTCCTCCACCTCAGGGCTGGAACTTGAATCCTGCCGGAAATCTGAAGGTTCTGGGGTGAGACTCAGTTCTCCACTCTTGACCATCGACTCGGGCATCAAGCTAGCCAGCTCCTCAAGTCCGCCAGTTGTGAGCTTGGCCTCGGCCATCGTTAACTATTTTCCCTCACAAGAAACTGATCTTGGTAGGAGCTAACGGTACAACTTTGGTGATTCTCAGCTTTATGTAATGATTGCCTATTCTAAACTACTCTCAGACTCATGAGCAGGAATTCAAAGATATCTGATTTATTAAAGAATAGTATGCAGGATCACAGAGAAAGCTGAGAATGATTAAAGCACGCCAAATTCAAACTAAAAACCCTCGGTGCAAATGAAATCCCTCCCCCTGTAGAATCTTCCCAAGTTCACAATCCCAGGTGCTCCTAACGGCCTCTGCTGGTCCGCGGGAAAAGTCCTTGAGCAGAGCACATAACCCAAACACATTCCATTGAAATGAACCTAGATACAGAGCTTGGCACAAGGTTTCACAGCAGCTGACCCTCCCAAACAGAAACGCACATCAGCGCCATGGCATGTGAAACGTTACGATGTACAGTGCACATTGAAACAGTGAACATGACATATACATGTGTCAGGCTGAGGAGGGGCTAGTCAATTTCAGGGCTTCCATTCTCTAGGTCGACCGGTCAGCTGACCTCTTAAAAAAAGGAAAAAAGAAAGTGTCTGCAGTAGCCAGTTTGTCTTACTTGCAGCCAAAACAGTACTGCAGAATTGGTGCCAGGCCCAAAGGCTGAACAGACAAGGGCAGTCCCACAGTAGACTTGCCAAGTTAATTATAGCCAAGCAGATCAATGTCACTTAAGTGTCCTCATCCATGTGCCATGGATTGTCCAGATAAGAGGTCTTTCATTTTCCCATTAGTTTCATGCCAAAACACCTTGGCCCAGCTTCAGTCTACCTTAACTGTGGGCTGCCTATGAGATGGAGGTTTTGTGGCATGATCATGTCCTCAGCCATCAGTAAGTGGGACATCTTTGGGCCACAGTAAACAGTCTGAGTTGATGAGTCCTTAATCCAATTTAAAATTACAAAACTGCTGCTTCACTTCAAAGGATTAGTCATCCTTCACTAACTTTCCACATGTAGGAATAAAGAACATTGTTATTCAGTGTGATTCAGATTATCCACTCTTTTTGGAGGGAGGAACTTGTAGTAGTAAAGCCAGCTTGTGAATTACATGGCATTTTCCTTCAGGTATAAAACCAGGGTGATCAGGTGCATCAAAAATCTTCAAGAAATGCCTGCTCAAAACGAGTTTGGTGCTACATTCTTCACTTGTAATAGTAGAAGATAGATTTCATGAGAAGTTACCAGGTAGGAATTCTCAGAGCAATATATTATGCAGCTTTCTATGTGTAGTTCAATACCCAAGACCCATAGGTAATAAAGAGGGAATGTTTAACTCTATAAGAGAACCCCAATTATTACTTTCCTTGTCTTAGTTTATAAATAGTAAATGGGGCCACCTTTCAGAAAATCAGAAAATAGTTCCTCCTCCTCACCCCAAATTCATGTTTGAAATTAGGAAAGCTGTAGTGCTCACACTGTATCAGTTGGAATGCAGCAGGACCTGAGAGTCTTACTCTGTCCTCTCCAATGGATCTTCTTCCACATTGGACATACATCATTGTATGATGCTTTGCTCAGTTTTTTTCCTGGTGTTGGCAACAGCAGAAGCAGCAACAACTGGGCACCATCTATGTGAAGATATCTATTCCTTTCTGGTGATTACAACAGTGAAAGCACAGTATTACGGTCATCTCTGAAATTAAGTTTTTCAGGATGTCTTCATAGTCAAATACCACCCGAAGGCAACATATCCAGAGCTAATTATGCTTGTGAGACTACTCGTTATCAGCCATTCAAGGTAGGCCAGCTTAAGAAACAGACAAGACACCACAAAGATTACAGGAATTCTACCTTACTGTATCTATAGATCCTTAAAAGCCCGACGGTTTATTTCTATTCCATCTTATACCAAATAAAATCAAGGTGGGGTTATTTTGAGTTTCTTTCTCATGCCTTTCCACTTTCCTAGGACAGAATTGTTAATTTCCTCCCTTAACAGCTCATCCATTCTTTCATTAAGGTATTTCCACTCCTGCCTGATCTGAAGATTGCATATCTCAAGGGTTCCTTTCTAAATAGCAGATATCCAAGCTTTCACTTTACTTTCTGAACTGGATAAGAAACATGATATTCAAGCCATAATACAGCCAACATCAGGATCTGGTCCAATGAACAGGAACTTTAATGACAGCCTTAGTTTTTAAATGCAACAAATTGTCTATGGCTAGTGTTCAAATGAAACCAATGACTGAGCATGGTCCACAACATTCCAGTGTGAAGCCAATTAAATTAAGTCATTAATTAAATTTGTATCTGATTTATTCCACCATATGTTGATGACTCCGGTATACTTCTGCATAAATAATCTGAAAGCTGTTTCATTGCAGCATTAAATATCTTTTTTGCTTTGTGTTCTCAAGTCTCCAGCTGAATGCTAGGCAATCCAGTTATTTTCTAATTATCTAATCTGATATGAAGTCAATGAAGAAAGCAATTAATTGTGGGCAATTTATTCCTCTGATAACTGCGATTTACCTTTCCATATACTTTATAGGAACTTACACGTTGCTGATACAAAAGTTTTATATGGGTTATAGACCATGCTAATTAGTTTTACCTGGACAAATTTAAATATAAAAGTTTAGGTACCACATATCTACTGTAGCTAATCAAATGTTGTATAGCAATTGTGTACAATGTAACAGATGAATATTAAAAAATACAATATTAAGAATTAAAGTTCTGATAATTATTCATGAAATCACTTATTAATTATCTTGATTCAGTCCTTTTATATTTGCATTCCAAATCTTAATCTGCATTTTATGATTGATGGGTACTATAAAAACGTGGTATTCAGCATTGCTTTTTCATTTGCAAATCCTAGGAAAATACCATCTGGTGGCAAGTTGATTCTGACACTTACAACAGATGCTTGTGAGGGGAAAGAGAACTTTGTCCGTTATCTTGAACATGTTCAAGCAGTTATCACAGTGAACTCTACAAGAAGAGGGGATTTGAATATCAACATGACATCACCAATGGGGACAAAATCCATCTTGCTGAGTCGGCGGCCAAAGGATGATGATTCCAAGGTGGGCTTTGACAAGTGGCCTTTCATGACTACACATTCTTGGGGAGAAGACCCCAGAGGTACTTGGATTCTGGAAGTTGGGTTTGTTGGGATCTTGCCCCAAAAGGGAGTCCTCAAAGAATGGACATTGATGCTACATGGGACTCAAAGTGCACCCTACATAGACCAAATAGTGAAAGATTATCAGTCTAAACTGGCCATGTCCAAGAAGGAGGAGTTGGAAGAAGAATTAGATGAAGCAGTAGAGAGAAGTCTCAAAAGTATATTAAACAAGAATTAGCACTGCTTTGCATGCCAAACGGCTACATTTCCCCCTTGTCCTTTCCTGTACATTCCTGTTAGGCACATACCATTCATTGTCTCTTGATCACTATCCCAACCTTTTCATTCTACCACGGTGCATTGCCTAATTTAACTACAGTGGAAATTTCTGGATTCCGAGCCACAAATATATGATAATGTACCAATTACTTTGTAAGAGTGTATGGCTGTAACTATTTTAATTTGAAGGCAGGATATTTTGGGGAGGGGTATTTTATTTTGTTTTATTTCTCCTCATGCAATATGGAATAACCAACTAGCAATTTTTTTCAGATTGTTATGGCAGATACATAACTACAATTTCATTTTATATTTCTGAAGAGGGCAAATATGCAGACTTGCTGAAATACTGTCAGTTATAAAAGAAGTGAATATCAAACGTTGGGGCTCCAAATTATATTTTATTTATGTTTGCATGAATTGCTGTCAAGTTAAACAAAAGCAGCTGTAAAATCTTGCATCTCTTTCTGGCTGAAAATCTTCCTCATCCCTGGCTGCTATTTGCCTTTGAAAAGTCTGTATTTAGTAACCAATATCTTCACCAGCACATAGCAGTAAGAGAGAGGTTTTCAGCAGGAAACTGTTTATAGCAGTCTTTTCCACCCCTTCCCCCAAAAGACAACCCCTCCCCTCCAAAAAAACACAAAACTTTAAGCACAGTTTTTAAAAAGTATAAAATACAGTTTGGTCCTAAGATTAGTCCAAGCACATCCACAAAACCAATAAAACTAGAATCATAGCTTGTCAGAATTATAGGCTACTGAGTCTATTATGCATTATCACATAAACTGCAAGCCTATAGTTTCCTAGAACTAAGCTCCCTGAATTCGGTGGGACTTACTATGTAAGAATGAAATTGCCCTGAAATAAATGGATGAAGCCTATGGGCAAACTAGTTTTCCAAGCTATAATGTCCATGCAGATTCTCACCCATGCCTTCAAGGTAACCCAAAGCTGGGGAAAAAATCAGCAATCCGTATAAGAAGTGGAAGTACTGACATCAGTAATAAGTGCCTCCCTTTGCTTTATCATAGCTCTTTTGGCAGACCAGATTGTGCAAATAATTGCCAGTTTGTGTAGCACACTCTGACACCTTTATTTGTTGCTTGTTAAATAGTTCCTAAAGAGCAGGGAGATGTGTACTCTTAGGGACATACATCAACATGAAACACAGTGGAGTTTCTGCTATATTCACAATCCTCACATGGGCTACAGTGTGGCTGTTCTTCTGATATCTTGAGATCTGAGCTAGAAGTGATAATTTGGCCCATGGCTGGCAGCTCATGGTCCTGCTTAGATTACTTTTCTGATGCTCTGCACATGAACAGATATAGATGTAATATTAAAAGAGGGGTCAGGCAAGCTAAGGTGATCCCTGTTTGCAAGCATCCTGGAGCAGAGAAACAGTGTAGTGATAATGATAGTGACTCTGGTGGGATCCCCACTAGTGATTTAAAGCATATTCTAGTCATCCATCACTATTGATGAAGAAAAAGATGCCCTGTCCTTATTACTGCTATTTCAGCACAACAATAGTTGGATAACACCAAAGGTGCTCCAAGTCTCTTTGAGGATCCTATCTTTGTCTTTCCAAAGACAAGGAATGGTTATCTTGCTTGGAGAGAAAAATAAGCATTTTCAATCTTTACCAGTGCCTCATGCCCACTTGTCTCTTCTCATCTCTGTCCTCCCACCTAAAAGAGTTTTGAACATACCCACCAACCTTCTCTGTTTATGATCATGAAAGTTGCCCTGATGGATTCCACAGGAATGAGATCCATTTTACATCAAGCACATGAAAAGGACACACATAACCTGCCTGGCAAAATTATTGCCCCAAAGTCTTTAGGAGAAAATACTCCCAAATGAACGAATATTCTGACAGTGAGATGTGATGGGTGGAACTGTTTGATCCTTCTCTGCAGAATTTGGGGGGAGTTCACTGAAGTTCTTCTGCTCCATAGAAATTCCAGAGTAGAGTGCAGAAATCAGAATGGTGTTTGTAATTCAGTGTAAACATATGTTGATGCAGAGGAGGTAGTGTTAGCTATTCCTTGTCTGCATTTATATTGGGTTATAATGCACCACAATGTCACTGGACATTTCTGAGGATCTGCAGTCAGTACAGCTGCTGCAAAAGAATGGGTGGGGAAAGGTTTCTTATTGTGAGAATTTGGACTGTGTAAAATGAGAACAGGGGCTAGCATAATTTGGTGCTCCATCGTTTTCTCTGCTCACATTAATGGCTTCAAAACCCAGTAAGTAATGTTGCTTTACCCTTTCCTTGCTGCTTTCATACTGAGCTTTGGATTCTTAGCAGCATCCCAATTCCTTGCTGCTGCTAGCACTCTGCATGCAAATAATGATTCTAATGAAATGTGGAATAATTCGTGTTGTCTAATTCTCAATGCAAAATGCATCAGGGTACACATAATTTGTGCAGTGTTTCATACAAATTTATGGGCTGCAATAATGCTTGAACTGTCTCTCACACTTCTCTGTGTTTCCCCATTCTATCTTTAAAATAGGTAGTCTTTGCAAAGATAAAACCTCAAACATTTCTATTACAAACCTGGATATTTTGAAGCACATTTTGGAATTTTTATAAATCAAAGACATGGTTAATGAAGCCTCAGATCCAAAATATAAAGTCTGGATGGATGGATGGATGGATGGATGGATGGATGGATGGATGGATAGATAGATAGATAGATAGATAGATAGATAGATAGATAGATAGATAGATCTATCCCTTGATCTACCAGGTACATGAGTCAATGAACAATAAGAACATCAACACTTCAGACTGAAAACCATCATAAAGCCAGTCATTCTAAAAATTGGAACAAAAGCCATACAATTTAAAAGTGGAAAACAACAAGTAATAATACAGAAGTAAAATGGTCAGTGTGGTACAAAAATAAAGCAAGCAGTGAACCAACCTCATTTCTCTTGAGTTCAGCAACTGGAGTTTTGCAATCAAAAGACCTTGCCTTTTGTATCCACTGATCTAGCTTCTCAGGTGGCACAGAAGAACTCAGTCCCTACTTGTCATAAACCATGGGCAGTTTCATACAAAGGAAACCAACCTTCAAATTCTTTGGCTTCAAACTATGTAGGTTTGTAAGCCAAATCCAGCACCTTGATATAACAAGTCCTACAAAGGCACTCCATATAAAAGTCTAAGAGCCACGTTTTTCACAAGCTCAAGTTCCAAAACATATTTCATTGGCAATTTTCTGTTAAGTACATAATAATAATCTAAATAAGGTGACTAAAGCATGAAGCATAAAGGGGCCAGATTTTCATTCCTCAAAGAAGAGTACAGCTGGTTTATCTGATAACACCTGGCAAAGATTGTCCTGGCCCCTCTACCTCTTGATTTTGCAACAGCAACTCAGGATCCCCAGGTTAAGTACTTTATATTTCTGAAGTAATGCTACTTACTCCATAAAACATTGAATTCTCAATTCTAGACTAATTTTTGGTTGGTCAGGAATAGCCCTGACTTGCCACCTTCCAGCAACAGCTTAGGACTTTCACAGAATTCTAAAGAGAGTTTAGCTATTTCTTATTACATGGTTCTGGTATAGTTTCAACACTGTTTTTGATTAAGATGATTATGATGAACATTACTTAAAATTTAATTTGATAATTGATGGCATTGGCTAGACAAAATTAGACTCTTTGAGAACTCATTTTTTTGTCTTAAGGAAATGCATGCTTAAATCGTTCTCAACAACTCAATACAACTTGGAAGTGTGTAATTTTGGCAGGGGCAAGATCACATTGCGCAATTATTTCATTTTTTTTTTGTACTAAACCTTTCTTTGATGAATTACATCAGTTGTGTCATTCAGTCAGCTTATTCTTTTTTCTTGGATATATGTTGTTTTCTTTTTAATTTTTTAATTGTATGCTGCCCAGAGTCACTGTGGAGTTGGGCAGCCTCAAAATTAAAGTAATAAATAAATAAAATTTAGGGGAAATATATGTTAAGGGTTAAACTTAATGCAATTCTGAAATCTCTGGCTTTTGAAGGGAGTCACATATAAACACATTTCTAACCATAATTGTGCATAACACCTCCTGCTTGCAACCCCCACCTTGTATATGAGGGATGGTTGATTTGAAATTTTGTCCATTATGCTCACTGAATTCTTCTGAATAAGAAGCAGCCTAAATCATTCTGGTACAGGAAGCAGAAAACCCAGGTTGCATCCTAGTGGGGAAAAAAAGTCCTTTGTTTTTTTTCAGTGGTCCTTCAAAATCTATTTCTTGAGGTAGAAAGGTAGAAGTGGCCCAACTCTGATCAACAGCTTCCCACTGAAACAAGCCAATAGAAAGAATATATACTATTATATAAAATAGGCTAGCAAATAGAAAAAATGGCAACCAAGGCTTGCCAGACATCTCTGAAATTAGGGGTCCTTGCAGCATTCTTTGGACCTCTCACAGTCCTGTTCTTGACAGGAGAAGCTTCAGTGCGGTTAAGACTTACTTTGGTGGCTGGTTGATGCTTTGTCCTAAACCCACATGTTGCTTGCTTGGGTTTGGCTTAGCAGGTTGTGGTTGCTAAGCCATAGTTTTAATTACACTAAAATAATTTTTGTAACGTACTTTTAGAAATGAGCCAGTACTCATTTCTTTATCCTGGTTCTGTTTCCTTTTTAGAGTGTGATAACCTGAAATGCCACTTAAAAAGCCGTGCATGACTCTTCTCCTGTAAAAGGTCGTGCCCTCCTATTGATGGCTGAATGCAATATATTGATCCAGCCATTGTGGCTTGTTCAAGAAATGTGGGTTCAAACAAATCGTAGCTTAGTGTGTGATGGAAGGCAGCCTCTTTGCTTGGTATCTGGCAATAGGTGTAGCAGTTAAACTTCTTTTTGCAGACTGATCATGGAGCTTTGCATGTGTGTGTCTTTTGTCCTACAGCTGCATGAGAAATGAGGAAAAAGAATGTTAGTAAGGCACTGTATAGGATCTCAGGGTATAAAACCATGTTGACGTGTGCTGTATATTTCTATCTCTCTGCTATGCATCTGTGAGGTAAGATGCTATTTCATTTTAAAAATGATCAATGGTAAAATTATCAATTCATTTTGTTAGATCAGGCTTGCTAGTCTCTACCACAAACAACAGAGAACCCATGTAAAACTCCCCCACCTTGTTCTTACATAGACCCACACTCAGTACCTCTCTTAATCTCTGTCTCTGTCTCACACACACACATATACAGACACACACACACACACACACACACAGAAGACCCATTTCATGAAGTTTGGGTTTGAGGACACATACACATTCTAAACTGCAGTGCAACTGCTTCTCATATACATTCACCACATTTTGAAGCAGTGAGTGTAGTGAAATAGGCAGGGTGAAAGCATGGTGAAAGTGAACTGGAACTGACACCCAATTCTCTTATCTGCTGCTACAGAAAAGCGCACATTTCTGCAGTCATTTCATCTCTACATTCTTTCCCCAAAGGACACAGACTAGCCATCTCTGAACCTGGCCCAGAGGGCCTATGGGATCCTTCTGGATTATTGAGATTTAGATATATTCTCAAAGAGAATTATTGTCTCTTTGAGACCATATATATAGCTCTGAAAAAAAAGGTAAAAAGTAGCAAGACAAATTAGAATAAATCTGGTTTACAGCAACTAATTCACTATACTTCTTCTGCCCAGAGATGAGATGAGAGATAGAGAGATAGAGAGATGGAGAGATGGAGACTGATGATACCGAGAAGCTGCAGAATTTTTTGATCTAGTCTCTGAAATCTCAAATAAAAATTTCAAATTTCAGGACTGAGAAAGGATCTACTGTTTGAGACTTCATTTGAGCCCCCTTCTTTTTTCTTACTGTATCCAGTGCCAATGTAATTTATTCTCCTTTGTTTCCTGCTTAAATAAATAGGAGTGTTTGAGACCCATCCCTACCCCAAATTCTTAAATAAATCTTGGGATTATATTTCAACTGATTATATTTGCTGCCTTTGGATGAATGATCTACCTGATCATTTCCAGTACTAAATCATACTTTGGATGAGCTCTTTGATGTGTTGATCCAGGGCAGCAGCATCCTTTATTTGCTCCCTTCTCCTTGCCCTGTGGAGTTATTGCTGATTCATGCAGGCACCAGGCTGCCTCCCTCTGAAGTGGAAAATGTTGAGCTAACTCAAAGAGGCACATGTGAAGTTCCCAAACTGTTTCTCTAATCAGACCTAGAAAACTGCTAAATTTCAGCAAGGTAGTCCAGAGTAGAGAGGAATTATGTTGCATATAGCACAACACATAACCATTTATATAACTATGATAGTAACAGAGTTCATTGCAGGAGCCTTCTCAGTAAGACATTAATTATTATTTCCCACTAAACAGAAGATGAACTAAGGTTAAAGTGCTTGCCAAAAGGCTGGCTAAACACAGATGGCAAATTAATGGACAGGTGATAAAGCAAGTGGATTGTTATCAATATCTGGAAGTGATTTTTCATGCCTCAAGGTCATGGAGTGCGCAGCTGTCACATGCAGTGAATAATGCTCAAAATGCTTCCTCTGCCATCTTGAGAATTTATTGCAGAGCCGGTGGGCTCCACATCCCTTCAATGTTAATTAAAAGTTTCTAATGCCAGAGTTTTATGTATCTTGATGTATGGGGTGCAGATTCATGAGTATCCCTACTTTCTCTGTAAGAAGCCACAGGTTATCCAAAATATTTAGTACTCTTTGCTGCTCCAAAACGTGACACTTTGCTCAGAAGCAGAACAGACATTTCTGAAAGCTGGGGCCTAAATCATGATGTTCTGTTATCTCACTCTTTTTGCCAGAAAGTTTGGCCTCACTTCCTTTGCTTGATTCTTTCTGTTCTACCTGATTGGTTATTGTTATGGGTAAATTGGTGAGATGTGGCCTCTCTCTTTACTGTTTAGCAGCTCTGGGATTTAGCAAAGCTAAGGAGACATTAAATCAATGGATTTTGGATGTAGACCAGGAGAGTAATACAAAACCAGGCTAACTAGGCAGTTGAAGCATTTTAAAAATCTGGGTTCCAGTTGGGTTCCAGCTTCTAAACTTGACTTTCTGTAGCCCCGGAAATTAAGAACATTCTTAGTGGCAAGTTTGCAAAGAATACCAATGAAAAAGACCACATCTGTCTTTATGGTTTGGATCAAGTAAAGACTTTACCTACTTCTTTCTATATTGTACTTCTTACAATGGCAGTGGGTTTATTCTGATTGTCCCCTTACTATCTGAGCTCCCAGGGTACATTGGCACCTTTTATGTAGTTTATCTCTTAACAGATAGAACTATTAATCACACATATAGGGTTTGTAGGTTTTGTGCTACAGTTCTCATCCCTCAAAGGTTAATGATTGCTCACTGCTGAATGCAGGCACTGGGTCACCATGGTTCTTACCTCTTTACTTTTAATTCAATTTTTATTTTAGTTTGTTCTATTTTCTTTCTTTTTTAAAAAAAAACTGATTTTGTTTACTCTTAATAGTGATGGTCTTGTGAAGGCAATAAAATGAGAATCAAATCAATTATTTCATGATTTATTTGCACTTGTGCCTTGCTGTACTAGGCACAATGCAAACATATATTTCCCTTTCAAAGTGAAAACTACTTGTATGCATTTTTCACCAAATCAGTTTGAACATCTACTTTTATTTGTTAATTTGCAATGAGTGAACCAATTATTTGATTGTAACCTTTACAGTCACTATATTGCATCTTTCAAATCCCCCAGTATGGTTTAATTTATGAAGCTCCAATGCCGGACATCAAAAAGACATGGCTAATTAAAAGTTTGAATAAAGAGGGAGGTTGAGCATCAAGGTAAAGATGAATAACTACATGTAAAAATTAAGATGTGCACCAAATTTGAATTATCTTTCTGTTGCTCAAATAGAACATGGAACTTACACAAGTTTAATTTTGTATTTTGACAATATGGGAATCATATGAATTAATAATGCTGCCAAAAATGGTTCATAACCTGAAGCTCCACATGCTTAGGAGCTCCTTATTCTTTTTTGTGATAGGCAGTGTCCATAATGTGCAGAGATGGAAAAGAAAAGTAAAAACACGCAGGCCCTGGGGCCATGGGAATCCTGTGAATGGTGAGACTTGCAGGAAAATGAAGCCACTGTATATTCTCAAACTGTGTACTGATCTGCAAATGTTTTGCATTATTAGATTGCTTCTGGATTGATTGATTGATTTTTGTTCATTATTATGAATGGAAATCGTTATACTGTACGTTTTAAGCCTATAAATGTAAAATAGAGCAGAAGAATACTTTGGGGCTAATTCTAATCTCAGATTTTTGCATGAACATGAGAGCTTTAATAACTACTGACCAGATCCTTCTGAGGACAGCAGGAAAACTTTCAGCCACAACTGAGCACACCTTACATTCAGAGGCTCCCATTCCCTTCAATGAGAGAAGCACATTAACCATATGCATCAGCATTTGGGGGGGGGGGTTGCATGAAACACTTTTATAATGGAAAACAAGAGGGAAGCCTTTGTATATACAAGATAACTGAGTTGCATGGCCGTAGACTGTCCCTAAAGCTAATTAAGAGATAGAGAGACTTTCTTTGAATCCTGTTTTTTTAAGCCATGATTCCTTAAAACTTAAAGAGCATACAGTATGAACATGCATATCTGAGAGCAGAATTTGCTTCTACTGTGATGACCATCAAACAGATTCTAATCCTGCATGAAATAACTATTGGCATAATGCACTTTCATCAAATTCAGCAGGAGCAGAGAACTGAATAGACATTGCAGCTATCCTTCCTTGCTGGTCCAGACCATATATATTTACTTATATAATCATTAAACCTTTTAAATTGAAACATTTAAACATTTGCTATACTATATGGAATGTGTAGTAGTAGCATACTGGCATATCATATGTTATATATTTATATAGACATATCCTATTGTAAATAAGAGTGATAATTTATTGCATATATGTATGCATTTCTAATAGATGTGCATAGCCCATGCAAATTTATTTATTATGAAAGCAAAAATCACAATAATGTCTCAGAAAGCCTTCAAAATGCTAAATGGAGGGGATCCTTTAATTATATGTAGAGATGCCATTGCTGTGATGTACGTTTTCCATATGAACATTAAATGTCTTATATAGTAGCAAAATAACTAAATGGGTGTATATATTTTCATAATCCCAATGGAAAAGCAAATCTAAGGAGCAATGGCACATTTTGATATTCATAGAATTATTACTGTAGATAGAGAGATTTAATTTGTAGGATTTTATTTAATTGTATGCATCAGAGTAGAATTATGAGTCCTTTTTGTGATACTGCTGATGCAAAATAATGTTTATTTATCATAATTGGTTTTTTAAAAAGGGGGAGTCATGGGGTAAATTGTTTACAGGCAATGAATTATGAAGCCTTGTGCTAATGTTTTATAATACGAGTAAAAATAAAGATATGTTGTAAAGCAGCAGATCCCAGCACAATTGCTTATCAGTAGCTATGTGACAGTGTAGTCTTTACATTTAGATAAAAATATTGGCAGAACATGAGGATGAGAAAGGAGAGATCTAGAGGCATGGATGCTGGTATGGTTGGTTAGGAAGTTAGGTAAAGAAAACTTGCACATTCTCAGAAAGGCGGTCTGTTCTCCATCTGTCTTTTTTATACCAACTAAATTTAATCTAAGAACAAATGAAATGAGAAGCTGAAGTTCCAGAGGCTCACCAAACCATCTGCCGAAACCGAGATCTGAAACTGATTTTGCTGTACGAATAGGCTGTTTTATTTATTAATTAATAAGTTTATGCATGGTTTTCAGGGCAATATAAAAAACCATACAGTGAAATATCTGCACAATTTTAGAACTACATAAAACCTATAAAACCCATTATGGGAAAGGGCTGGATTGCTTTGCACTAAAACTTATTAAGGTGGACATCAGGAGAACTTCATCAGGAAGAACTTTCCACAAACTGGATAGAACTGTGGGAAAAGCCCATATCTCATCTGCTTGGCCGCAGCTGCCAGATCTTAAGGTAAGGGAAGACTGATAATGAAGCACTTTGTTTCAAGTACTCAAGTCCCAAGCCAGCAGGTTTAGTATTTTGAAGTGTGCCAACAAACAAATCAGGAGTCATTGGACTTTTTTAAAAGCTCTGGCAAGTATACTTCTTGTGAGGATCATGGCCCTTGCAACCTTATTAGTAGTAATCCACAGTACAAGCCATTAGGATATACGAAGTTTCTTTAATAAGGAGAATTGACCAGCACTCTGTTTAAGTCATGAATAAGGCTTTGCGTCCAAAGCGTTTGAATTAAAACTTTTCCTCCCCCTCCCCCACTTCCTCATTGCCATGGCTACTGGTCTCTAATGTGCTCTTTCTGTTTCACCTCTCTTGTCCTTTCCTCTGATCTTCCCAGATGTTGGCCAAGCGTGATAAAGTTTCCCCCAAACAACCTTTTACAATCTGCAAGAATGCGAGCCGGCTCTCACACTGTTCAAAACTGTTGCTGCACTATCTCTAATGCTGTGCTTTAATGCTCTACTTGACTAACTACAAAACCCATGTCAGGAGGATGAATCCAGATGCCATCAACTATTGCTTCTGGATTGCTCTGGTTCTGACACTTCTGTTCTTCCAGAGCAGCACAAAACGCAATATATTACAACAATCTAACCTGGCGTCTATATGAGCATGACTAATAGCAGCAAAGTTATCTATGTCCAACAGGAAAATCCCATTGCCCACATACACCAGGATGGACTTTCCACTGGCATCTACTTGAACACTGAGGAAAACATGTACTGTAGCTGGACTACATAATTTAGGAGTGCAGACTCTGTTGCTTTCAAGATGTTCTTGATTTCCATTCTCTTCCATCACAGATGGTATGACCAATGGTCAAGCCTAATTCATCACTCTTGAGATGGCCTTTATTCTTATCCAGTGGGGGTGAGGGGTTATACTTTCTTTTTTAAATGACTGGCTATGTTTTCAAATGTTTTCTGCTTTGCTTTGGGTAAAATAGTCTTGCCTGAAGTGGGCCGACTTTGGACCCAAGATTATGGGCATTTGGGAAATGACCCTGAGTCCATTTTGGAAATGTGAGGCTTTTAAATCATAACATTGACCAGAAATGTGAGACACAATGTGCTTTATGCAGAAGGTTTTATTTCCACTGAAGACATATTCAAATATATTTTGAAGGGCAAAACTGGCCAATCAGTGGGGAGCAATAAAGCCCATGCTGCCACAACACATCTACGAGGTTTAATGTTCATGTTTGGTGGAATAATAAAATTGAGCTTTCACGAACATCTATAGAATTAAACTTATTTCAGAACAAAGCCCATCATGCAGAAGATTAAACTAACTCCATCTAGTCAGACAGAGTGGGAACATTTAATCATCCATTGACCCATTTTGCTTATGATGTCCTCCTGGAAAAAGAGCTGGGGAAAAGGACCAGATTAAAAAGTAATGCCCCCCCACCCCATAGTACTCACTGCCAATACTAGGCAGCACAGAGCACGTTTCCCAGATATTGGCCGCAATTTACTGCTGCTGGCCTGGCCAGTGGGAAAGTGGGTAGCAGTGTTGCAAAGCCTTAATCTTTTCCTGGTGCAAGGCCTTCTGGAAGACCAGACAGATCCTGGAGAAAATGGGTGGGTCTGTGTTCCCAAAATGGTGATACTTGACCTTGTTATTGTGATTTCATGCTACTAGAAATACCACCAAGGAGATCAAACTGGGTTAGTGGCTGATGCTTTGAAGCATATTGTGGGAACAGGGCCTATGGATGGCTTCACTGAGGTTAACAACTGGCCAGTATCACTTACTGGGAACCACTTACTGCTTAGGAATAGCTTTTCCCCAACCTGGTAGCCTCTACAGGTATTGAACTCTCTTCATCCCATTCCTTTTCGCATGCTGGCTGGGAGTTGAAGTTCAATATATCTAGAAAGCACCAAGGAATTATCCTTAAATAGATAAGAGAGTCCTTGCTTAGACATGCAAATACACCCACTAAAAATAGTTGACCTATAATGACCTGATTTTCAAAAATTATTAAGTGTTAGATGCACTTACTGTAACTCATCTTCTAAAAGCAATATTATTTTAAGAATTTTTCATCCAGGTAATTCATTTTAATTAATTCCCATTCATTAGCGACTGAGGAACATGAAAATTTGTCATGGGTGAAACCCAATGCTTAGATAGTTTTGCCTTGGTGTCTACTGTGAGTTTTGGTTTCCATCCACTCATTTTCTTTCAGAGGTTTGCATGTGATCAGATACACGCCTATTGTTTCTTTTGCTTATACAAAGCCCTTTTTGATTACAAGGAAGCACCAGCTCCATAAACAGAGTCAAATTAATTTCTTTGAAAATGAGTAAGAAGGTTATGTGGACAGGAAATGCCACTCCGAGCACCAGATCTGTATTTCAAGGACTGGATTAAGGCAACAATGGGTTAAAGTGGATTTTTTTTACAGCAATTTAATCCTTACATTCTCCGCTATACATATAGTTCAGTGCTGTTGCCTGCAGCCTGATTATTGCAGTAGTTCTTAAACCTTTGCTAAGAAATTCTCAATAAAACAGATCTGCTTAGAAATCAGACTCACTGACAACCGGCTGTGCTGCCCATTATTGGAAGCCTGGGGATTTCTTTTTCTAGTGAAATTTGAGCCACCATATGCAGGTCATCATGTTAAGACATTGCTCATTTCACTTTATGTGTTCCATAGTTCACCCAAAAGAGTGAACCCAACCACTGCTTGGAGAAAACACAACGCAGGATGCTATTGAAGTCCGGGGATGGTTCCTTCTGCCACTCTATCATTTCAAAAGTTACCCAATAGTGCCATCTACCGATGCTGGTTTTGCACCCACCAGCTTAAGAGAGATGTTCCTCCACTGTGCGTGATCACTTCTGAAGAGGCAATTGGGCTACCTGTGTCTAATTCCTTATTTTTTATTTGGTTTTGTTTTAAACATTTATGGCTGGTAGGAAGAATTGAAAGCAGGCTTGCTGTTTAATTCTCACAACGGCTGGCATAAACAATTACCTGTTTAGAGGGGTAAAAGTTGCAGAGAGGACATCTCTGGACCAAAATATCCACATATTCATATCAAATCAGCAGCTAACTCAATTGGGCTTCTACTGTGAAACTAAAGCTACCAATATTTTAATTTCTATGCAGATGCTCAGAAAAAGAGGGCCCTGGGCAATTACTAACATTCGTAATTCTGTATCTAGTCAGGTTGCATTGCTCAGCCTGAGAATGTTTCCCAGCCCTATTCATAAATGCACTTTAATTAAAGCCAAGAGTTCCACTGCATTGTGCATAACAGTTCCAAGTGACTTCCTAATATTCTGCCTTTTGTGGTTAAATGCCAACACACATCCTCTGAGCAAATACATCTATGGAAGACCAAATGTTTATTAGGCAAAAATCAACCAAATGGTGCCAGCTAACATTCAGATATCTGCATCATCAGAAACCCAGGTATTAGTATTGTCCAATAATCACTCCAGTAAAGAAATTAAATCCATTTACATTATATTTGATAAACTCCTGTACATACTGTGGCACCAAGCACAATAGCCCCAATCTCTTGTAAATTGATTTGATTAGGAAGACTAGTGATCTTCAAAGGAGATGTACTTGTCCCCTATTATTTTTCTTTGATCACTGATTTCATGGGAAATAGAAGATACTTTGGTTGTTCTCTGGTGGATTGGGACAGTTTAATTCCAAACAAGTTCTTGCAAACATATTAGGTGTGAATTAATCTTAGAGCTGGGGATAAATAAAGCGAGTTGTTATATGTTCAAGTCCTTCTTCCTTTTGATGGTGTGGCTACTCTTCCCCATGTCCATTCTTGTAACTGAAGCCAATATAGGAATAACCTTTAAAATGGGAGCTTCTGTTCAGCAATAACTCCCAGAGGTGGCAGAGACTGAGGGCGAGGGAATGACATTTGAATCAGATTTAAGATCTCCAAGGTGAAACAACTACAATTTTGCTATTGGCAGAGAAATCCAGCTCCATATTCACTATTTTTATATCTCCATCAGACAATATAAGGGGAGAGTGGTGAGGAATCAAGCAAAAGACATTCTTTAGGCAAGGAATCAAGCAAAAGACATTCTTCTACCACGATCAAACCATTCACCTGGTACAGTTCCATTAACCTTTTTTAGCATTGCTATAAAATAAAAGAATTGAGGATCATCTCTGCAATAACTGAAAACTGGATTAATTGGCTGTTTGAAGATGCATACTAACATTTTTTGTCTTCCAATTTCTTTTTGCTAGTTTTCTCAGACATTGTCTCCATAACCATAGCAGTTTCTTCATAGCTTTGAATTTTGTCATCAGAGAATTTTTCAATGGATTCTACCATTTCTACCTTCTCATAACTCATAGTGCTTGGTGAAGTAAGTTCCTTGTGCAAGCCGTCCTGCTTATTGCATTGTTTCTTTACATAAATTCCTTTTTCATTTCGCTCATTCTGACGTGGTGTGGAAAATGGTTCAGATGCTCCACTAAATTGCTGTTTTGAGAACTCTTCTTTTTTTCCAGGTTCTCCCCACAGCTTGGATACATCATCTTCCTTCTCTCTGCCTTTCAGCTTGTACCCATATTTAATGTCTTTCTGCATCCTTGATTGCTCTTGCATTCCATGGGCTTCAAGTTCACTTTTGTAATGTTCAAGAGACCTGGATAATTCTGGTTTCACACCTCTTCCACTTGATATAGTTTCTTCAGCATCTGAAACAATGACCCTACCCTTGGAAGGAATGGGTAAAGCATGGAAGCAGGTGTCATCATAGCTGCCTTTTTCTGTAACAATTACATATCCTTTAGAGCAGAACCCAGTTTTGGGTTCCTGTCTTTGGTAGAATCTGATTTTCTCTTTCATTATATTGCACAATTTGTCAAAAGCTTTGCTTATTTGTGCTCCATCAGGCACATCCTCTTCCACTTTGTTGGGCTCAGTTTCTTCCTTGGTATCATTGCATCCATGTTCACTTCCAATAAGTAATCCTTCATGCTTGAAATCCATCGGGGCTTGGTCAAATCCTCCTTGTGGCTGGTCAGGCATTTTTTCCAAGGAAGACCCATTGGTAAGGTCTTTTGGTGTAATCTCCTTCCTCCTTAACATTTTCTTTGGCAGACTTCTTTGTCGTAACTTGGCACTAGCAATCTCTTGTATGACTAGCGTAATGTCTACATTAATGGAAATAAGAGAACAACAAATATAGCATGAGATGCAGCCCACTGAAGAGGAAATGCATCATGTGCAGACACCATCTCAAACAGGGTGATGAGAGTGGCTTTAATGGCATCAATGTTTGTTGAAGAAAATATTAGATCAGGGTGCACCACTTCTTTGGGCAAGGTCTCCATTTGCCCTTTGAGTGATACGCTCCAATATGTTGATTAAGCAAAGACAAACCTAAATGTGATTCAATTTTAATCTCATTGATTTGATTTTAGTTTAATATAATCTTAGTTTAATGCAATTAATATGATTACTACTTATATAATTAATACTTACATAATTATTACTAATACCACAGACACACATATATTCTCAAATTAACATTTGAATGGATGATTCAAATATGATGAATATTTAGATGGAGCTATTGTACAGAGAAAGGAAAAGAACTTTTCTCTCCCATTCTCTCTCACACACACTTCTAAGTTGATTACATTTTTAATTTTGTTGTGTAGTCTATAAAGACAAAGCTACTGATTTCAAATCTGACTGTAACCTACAAAGATGCCTCCAAGGGCTTATGGATCATTTGCCAATGTCTGCAATATTGTAATTCAGCATTACAAGCTTGATTGTATAAGGAAACACTGGTATCTACCAGGCTCCAGTTGGACCTTAATTGCATTACTGCAATTCATACAATTAGCAAGAAATTAAACAAGGGAGGTTCAGTTGGTGACAGCACCCAGCGAACAGCTGATCTCAAAAAGCTAAATAGGATCAGATCTAGTCAATACTGGAAGAAGAGATCCCCAGGAAATCCCAGGGCTGTAGACTAGTCTAGAATGTTTTTAAAAAAAAGTCTTGGAGAAAGACAAGAGCAAACCATTTCCTCACTGTTGACAAGAAGCCTACACAGACATATTTCTGTAGCCAACAGAAATCAAGCTAGTTCTGAAGAAAGTTTTACTATTTTATGTAAGATAGAAAATTCATTTTAATACAACCAACATTCAGGCTTAATTTCTTTATGGGTTTGGCAAGATGCCAGGTTTATTCCTGAGCCGTATATGTACAAAACCTTAATTCATCCCAAATGTTCAAGGGCTAAGACCCCAATGAACAGAAACATCAGGTCATTTTAAAAGTATTGGGAGTGCTCCAGGACCTGTGAGGTAGGAGACCTCTCTCCTTCCTAAGAAATCAGTAGATGATTCAGTTATTGTTCACCTTCCTTCAGTAAATACAGTGAGTTTGTTAATAGTAATCCATAAGAAAAGGGTTAACTTCAGTCACCTGTATTCAGATGATGGGAACAATGAGATCAACAGAAACATGTCACACATACATGCTACTCTTGTGGATTAAAATAATTTCTGTAGACACTTGATTACCTGTCCCTTTTAAGGTTGGTGTCTCTGAGGGTCTGTAAGTCTGTGTAAATAGGGTTACCGGAGTTCCAACAATGGCAGAATTCAATCTATCACAGTGGGGAAAAGATATAAGTCATGAACAATAAATTCCATCAAAATAAAACCTAAACAAACAAACATTTAATGTTTAAAATAATGTCGTCAAACTATGTGGGTTACATCCACGTAATTATACATATTTACAATATTTTCCAAATAGGTTGTTTTTATTCCATTCCAAGTCGAGCTACATGGAATGCTATCATTTCCCACCTCTCTTTACCCACGTCACCAAGTCCATTATCATAAAACATTCTAGAACAGAATGTCATGCTCTGGCAGGTTAACAAAGCACATGTGAATCTCATTGAAAAATGACTGAGGAGCAAGAATCTACCTAGAAAAGAACACTGTTGGGGTAGCTGAGATACCCCCAGAAACCTCTGTGAGCAGAGAACTGCCAGTGGTAGGAAACAAAACAAAGTGCTCCAGATCTGATATATCCAAGGCTGAAACTTTCAGTTTTCTAAGAGAAAATTCAGAGCTGCTCCTGTTTGCCATTCTTTCTCTCTCTTCTTCTAAAGCATGTAATTGGACCATATGGTTGCACCTCCTCCAGCTTAAAGATGCATGGGTTAAAAGGGTGGGTTGCCTGGATATACATCTCAATTTCCCTGCATGCACTTTCCATGTCTACTCCACTGTAAAAGTCTACAACAGTCTACATGTGCATAGGCAAACATGCTCAAGAGAACTCCACATGTTTGAAAATCCTCACTGAACAAGAGAGAAGACCTTGGAGAAGCAAAACATGATTTAAATCCAGGAAAGGTAGAGAATATTAAAAAGAAGCTTACACTGGCTCTGCCTTAGGTCTCTTTAGTATAAGAGGGAGGGAAGAAAAACACAATTAGGCTTTCGAGATTATGTTATTATAAACTATATCAATAGAGTTCCAGTACTTCCTGTGGAATCCATTTCCTGACCTGGCCTACCTCAAAGGACTGACAACCATCCATGTGGAGGCTACCTGAACATACATAAAGGCCACATTCAGATCATGCTACTAAGATGAAAGGGAATTAGTCTAATCAGAGTACCTTTCATACCTGTTTTTAACCGTTGCTGATCAGCTTAACGTTTTAATAGGAGTACTTTGTGGGTGCAACCTATTTTTAAAACAATATTATTTCAATTATCTGGATCCACATATACATACTTAAACATTCTCATTGGAATATACGCTAGAGAACCTTCTGTTTCTGATGCACCACTTTGCCAGTATTCTTTTCCCTGTGCAGTTGCTGTTCTGTGGTCACACGCAAATGAATACAGGGCAATGTGTTTGCAATGCAGGCAATTATGATATATGGGCGTAATATTGTCATTGCCGTTGAGATGGGAGGAGCTCTGCCTGCTTCACCTCTTTGATTTAAAAGAGGAGAAAGTGCCACAAACCACAACTGGGACGAGGCAATTGCAAGAGAAGTGCAGTTCATGCAGATCTTTTCTAGATCCTTTTAAATTTATGTGAAGGACTTGTGTGCACATCTCTGCAACCACTGCAGATTTGTTTTTTTTTTAAGTGCATGGTTATTTATAGTTGCACCAAGTGCTTATCAACTTCCCTTGCCATGAAAATAGTTGAAACCGAAGGTGACCATACATTTGTTGCCTTCGAATCCTTGTCTCCTTACCCCAAGTATAAATGAAGGTTGAGAAAAAAACTGGTTTTATACTCTTACAAGAAGAGTTGAAAATCACCTACTGTAGTTTGTAGTATCTCAGCAACAAACAGAAAGTCACGCAGAATCCTGGAAAAAAACACCTAGCATATTGATGTAGAACTGTTATCAATGGATGGCTTAGGGAGTGTGTCATGTGCTTCTAAAGTGAGTAACATATTGCATACCAATTAATATTTAATTTAGATTGGTCCTTAGGGTGTTGCACATTACTGGAAAATGATGTTTTAGTCCAAGAAGCTTGGACACCCTGCTGTGCCATCCAAAGTAGAAAAACCTAGAGAGATATTATCGATAGTCCTGTGATTTAAAACATTGAACAATATGGCCAAGACCTGGTTGTTTGGTACTGAAATTATTTCTTAGGCACAACTTGATGAACCTCTAAGCACCACTGTTGCTTTGGGTTTCAAGAACTTCCATACCTGCTATCTTCATTTTCAATAATACGTTTGTAGCGCTCCAATTCAGTCCCCAGGGACTGTTTATAAATGGACAGCTGGCGGCACTGGTTGGTGTATTTTTCCAAGGTCCTTTCAGCATCTTCTATGCCCTTTCTCAGAGTGTCAATCTGCTCGTTATATAGCTGAATCTCGTCATTGTAGCTGTGCTGGGTGTCCTTAATCACCTGGTCTAGCATTGCTGTCTGTTAAGAAAAGGAAGATGTGAGAGATTGCCTAAGGCAGTTCTGCTATAGGGGACAGCCCAGCTCACTAGCAGCGAAGATGCAGAATACTATTTCAATGACTTGAAACAAATAAGTAATATTGTTTCAAGTATCACTTGGCATTAAGAAATAGAGGGACTAACATTCGCACAGCATAACAATGAGGAGCAGGCAGGATGAGAATGGTATTTAGATAGCCAGTACCCAAGGGACACAAAAGATGTAATTTCTTAAAAGTGTTCCTCTGTCGTAATATAAATAATGTTAACAAAAACCTGCACATGTGTATCAGTTAAAGTTCTAGGCCCATACACAGTACATAGGATTAGTGTAGTACTCGTGTTTCTAGTATGTAGAGAAGTGAGCTCAGTGGTTTATGGGTTCAATATAATTCTGAATCTGTTTCTCTGACCACAAAAACAACCAAAGTTTTTATCAGAAAACTTAGCAGCAAGCCATCCAAAAACGATAGCTTGAGTTTTTTTCTCATTTATCAGTCAAAGGACTAATAAGATAACATGTTAAATATGTGTAGACTTAGTGCACCTTTTTTACTTTACTCCCCTCCCTCATGCCCCACTGAATTGTTTATAATATTATAAATTCTTCCTCTTCCCACTCCACTGACATAGTTCAGGAATGCCATATCCTTGAAGGGAAAAGAATGTTGCAAACCACTGGAGTTCTATAGATAGGAAGTAGCATGGACTTGGAACTTTATAGAGGCATTACAAGAACCTTGAAGTGCCAAGGCAAACAGTGCCCTTCTACAACATTTTCCAAGAAAAGCCCCAAAGCCCATTCCTTATTGTCTTTCCCCTTAAATTTTATAACCTCTTAAGACAGGACAATGGCTTGACTTCTGAGATCCTCCAAGAGAAGCTTTTATGAAGAACCAAAACATTGAATTTGAATATGACTGTGCTCTTTCTCTCTCCCCTCCCCCCAAATATTCTTTATTTTTTTTTACAAGTATTATTTGTGGGAGAAAGTCATGTTTTTACATTCTATTGTAGGCAGTTGAAAATGTTTTGCCAGAAAAGGTTCCAGTGGAATATATATTGGCCACCAGATGGTGCTCAGTCACCTGAAAAACAAAGATTTGCTCGATAGGAAAAAAAATTATCACTTCATCATTGCTCCTGGAAAACAAATATTGGAAAGTTTTATAATTCAGATAATTTTGCAAAGCTCAAGAATATATTCTATAAAATCATAATTAATTTTACTTCAAAATGTACCTTCACAGATCTTTGGGATCAATTATTTCCATTCCTAGGACTGAAGGGCTGGCTACATGTGAAATGCTCAGGTTAGGTACCCTAACCTTCCCAGTTTATGATCTCTCTGATGCTTTTAGCTTATAGAGGAGAAGAGCAAGCAACAGTTCTAAAATATCCACAAAGTGCTAAAAAGGAAACATGCATGCATGCAAATGAAAGCATGTAACATCAGAAAAAGACACTGATTTACTTATAAAATGTGAGTCTTCCCAGTGAGCAAGAGGGTCAAGGTGGCACTAATGCAAAAAATTAGGATGCCATCTTTTTGCATAAAACTTTCATACATGGATGGATACATGGATGGATGGATGGATTTGATTGTATATGAAAGTATATGAGCATGAAAGAGTGAACAGTGATATTACTCACTTTCCTAAAAGGGGAGGTTGGAAATGGGACAAAAGAGAAGATTTCTTCAAGGGATGATGCATTACCATCTTCTTCAGGGCAGGTGACATTCCACCTCCCTCAGAGAAGAGTTGCTTATCTCCTGATACAATTACTCAGAGCTGCCCAGAAAAGACGGGTGTCAAGCCCACAGATGTCAGAACTCAGACTTCAGAGAACTCTATTCCCTTCCTCACTTTTTCAAGGTCAAAAGAATCTCAGATTACCCCACAGTGTGCCACCTTGCTCACCACAGTGTCCAACCAGAGTGGATCCTAGCAACTTTATTCTCTAAGAAACTGGCAAATCCATCTAGCATGACTGCAGGAGCTTTGCCCCGTACTGGTCCTAAAAGAACCCAGGTTACTCTGAACAGCACCATTAGTGGGAATCTGTAGATGTGATAAGCACAGAGAAGAATGGAAAACTATTCCTCAGATAACCTCTTGCTTGTGAAATAATCACAATCCAATCTAATAATCTAAATTAATCTAGTAGTTTATAAACTTTAATCTGAATTTAATGCATAATGCTTGTAAAACACTCGTGCTCAAATGTAGACTGAAACAGTTATTCTAGTAAAAAAATAACTATTCTCGAAACAATACCTCTGTCTGAAGCTTAACTTTCTGGGCTTGGAGCTGGCAAAGAATGCCCTTGTATTCTTCTAACTGATTCTGAAGTATTGGTATCCTTCTCTCAGTCATCAGCTTTTCCTGCAAACAAAGCAGAAGGAGGAAATGTGAGTGAAATTGGATTGATAATGAAGACTTGACTATAGGTTGGAATGAAAATGATTTTAAAAATCCAATTTTCCTCTTTGGCTACATCAGGTTTCCAGTAGAAATGTGATATAGATCCTAACTGTTCAGACATTCCACACAATTGAATGTTATGGTGAAGTGATCAGTAGTAAAAGCCTACTGAGGGAAGCTTATGTACAAACAAGAAATATTTATAGCCCCCTGCCCAGGCGAATGGCCTCCAGATGCGTTGAGCATCCAACATCCCCAACAAGCTGTCTGATCAAATTTCAAAGGGCCACCCTTTCAAAGTGCAACCCATGAAAGTTCCTAAAGCTGAGCCATCATTTGGACTAACCTAGGTCTATATCATATGGCCGGCAGCAACTCTTTCAGAGCTTCTGCAGCAGTTTTCTCAGACCCTGACACCTGAGATCCTTAACTGTCATTGTTGGGCAACATGGGGGATTCCAAGCAAGCATTCTAAAGTAGCACAAGCTGTCTGAATTATGGCTCAAACACTGTGCTCAGTCTGGAAACAAAGTGTCATTTTTTAACGATTGTCTCAATAATTTGAGAATGACTGCAGGGTGTGTGGGGAGTGAGAGGAACAAGCAATCAATAATAAGCACTTGAAACAATTATTTTTGTGAGAAATTCCATTCCTGTATGGAAAGGAGAAAGGCTGTCATATAGAATTAGACTTCTTCAAAACATGACAGGCCACCAACAACTACTGATACTAGACTACCTCATTTGAAACAGGTTGCTCAAATAGTCAACATTCCTGCTTCAAATAATTATTTCCAACCACTCCTGGAAACAGCTGCATAGTTATGGTCCACTTTTCTGAGATCCTCAAATTCAAGCAAAACCCTAAGTGCTGCATTTATAAACCATCTAAGTGAAAAGAATCATATGATTGGGCAATATCTCTCTTAGCAACTATTGACAGGATTCAGAGATAATGGGAGCTCTAGGCTGAGATACAGTTGTGATGGGTAAGCAGCGTGTTGCATCATAATTTTTATATAAACTGATTTGGACACCCTTAATAGAAAGGAGAGCCCATACAAAATCCATGCTCAACTTTGAATGCTGAGATGTGGTTTGCAACTCAAAAAGTATAAACAAAGTAATAGTTTAAAGGAATAACCATCTTAGTCTCTTATAGCAAAAACAATAACAAGTCATTTCTAAAATGTCACCATATATTTTCTCATTTTTACCAAAATCAAGAAAGTAACCATTCTAGGAAAAGACACATACATACACATGCACACAAACACACAAACGTAGAACTGAGAGAAGTCCAAATTGGTGCATTTTCCCTCTTCCCTCCCCCATGTTCTGAAAGAGGAGGATCAAGAGGAGATACAGGTCCTAAAATTACTATTTGGATGAAGAAGAAAACTAATTGAAATTACCCCTCCTTCCCTAGTTTAGACAGATCTCTGCATTTATGCTCACAGCTGCAGATATGCCTCTGTGACCGATCATTTATATGCAACTACACATTCTTCTAGACCAACACACACATATTTTTGCAGACCACAGCATTGGAACATTAGCATGTGCAACAACTGCATTTGTCTTATGGCATATCTGTCAAAAAAGAATCCCAGATGAATTAGTCATGTTTAGTTGCAACTGAAAAAGTTAAGGAATCATTTCAGAAGGCTGACCAAGTGGAAAATGCAATATTCTTGCCTCAAAGTGCAGCTGGAAAAAGGACACCTCCCATTTCCTTCCACTGCATAGCAGTTGCTCATTATGGAATACTGCCCTAAGCAGTCAATATCAACACAATCAGAGGACAGTTGGTGTTAGGTACAACAAATATCAACTAAATTGTTCAGAGGACTTGTATCAATATAATAGGCCTGTATGAGATACTGTACTTTGCCTTGGGGAGGTACTTTGTGCTACAAAGGCAACAATATTTGCCTCATCAAGATGCAGCAATTACAAAAACCAGCTTCTCTAGGTACCTTTTCTTTTTCCGTGGCCTTCTCCAACTCTTTCAGAAACTCACTGTGTTGGAAGAGGCTTCTGTGCACATGCCTCTTCCTGTTACTGGAAGTGCCAAGGAAAACACTGAAACAAGGTGAAGACAAGTAACCTGATAGCTTTGCTTCGCTCTTTGGAAGTGGGGTTGGGCATTCCTTTGTGAAGCGGCTTCAAAGGCATTGAAACAAAAAGGAAAGGTAAGAAGCACTCCTTTGAAGCTTTGTATAGACTCACAATGGATCCTCCAAACACTGCTATGCTAAAGTCTGATCTTATCTTCCCATCTTATTTAAAAAGCGGGATCTTTCAATGAACGTATTTTTTTCTTCAGGCATTGTGTGAATGGGGAAGAGCTTGAAAGTAGGTAGAGAGCAGGGCTGGGCTTGCAGCTGAGACCCTTACCCTCCCTGAATGCCATATGTTCCGCCAAGGAGTGATGAGGAGTTTTTGCGTGGACACAAGTAGAGTTCTCTTCATAATCTGAGATCATAATAAGCAGGATTCCAGCTTGTACTCATGTATATGTGAACATGGCAATGCTCCCTTCCAGACCTTCTGGCTGAATGTCTGAAGGTTGGGGCGGGAGGCAGCTTGCATGCCCCTTCCTCTATTCAGTTTGAAACCCTCAAATGTTCAGGTGTATGCCTGAAGAGGGCTTTTGTTTTAAAAAATGATTTGAAAAAGAAAATTCTTACCTCACTGGCTCCAGCCATGATGGTGGACACCTGAGGTGTTGCTTGCGTGATCTGCTGTAAATTTCCAACATAGGTCTGTATTTCCATGAGGTTCTGTGGCCAGGTAAAATAATTATTCAAAGTTATTATAGCAAGAAGTTTGGTGGAAGGAACTGCCCTGCTAAGCTTCTATCTGAAGTTCCCCACTTCTGGGGGAGAAGGAAACAGAGATGTTGAGAAAAGCTGGACTGCTAGACACTGATACTGACTAGCTCTAGCAGAGCATTCCCTGGCATGCTACTGTAATTACCTTTCCCAGCCTTTGTTCATAGATGGTGCTATTTGGTTATATACTGTACATGGCATATGTCTGCTATTGGATTATATTATTAGAACATACAGTACAATGATTTTAACCACACTGTAATCCTCTTTGTTTTGCAGCATTTATACTGTGTATAAATCAATCTTTTTACTGGAGAGTTTCAAGATGTTTAGCCTTCTAAGTAAGCATTGCAGCAGCTTGTATTATTTCCAAGGAATGCAGGTGCATGCATAATAACTGTGTTGTCCAAAAGGTGGTATGCTATGCATTGCATGACAGTTTTTTCCAGACAGAAAAAGGAATAACAGATCCTGAAAAGGACTGCCCAAGGTTAGATAGCAAGGAAAACTTAGACTCACATTGTGAATCTTGATCTCAGCCAAAAAACTTGGCTGTGGGGGCGGGGTGGGGGAGCAATTGTACAGTCTGCTAAACTACTTGATAGGGTTGAATAAGTGTGTTTTACTTCAGGACAGATGGTTAGAAAGTAGATCTCCTTCTACTGTAGGTATTTAATGTATTGATAGGGATCTAAAATGACCAAATATTTATCAATTGCCACCACAAAATAACTTACCCAAATTTGAATTCCTGCCCAAAGGAAAAAAAAAAGTATTAAGATGGCAAGGACATGATTTGTGTATGGAAGATCTGTGAGCTTGGTTTATTTCTGATACCTGAAGCAAATTTGTGGATTCAGAATTCTTTAAGTAACTGTCATTTTCCACCAAACTCTAGATGATAAGTATCAGTATAAAAAAATGGAAAGGGAAACAAAGGAAATCAAAGTAGATCTCTTAAGTCCATCCATAAGCTAGAAGAAGCCTTTTACCAGTCATGTCTCTTCTTTTTGCCCAGCATGGATTTATCTACACTTACGAATGACATTCAAAAGGGAAGGAATAGCTTGATCTGTTAAAAGTTGTTTGGGAAACAGAGGTGAGAGGCAAACAGCTGTCAAGAATTACCTTCTTATATCTATCTTTTGTGGCATTTACATCATCTTGAAAAAACTGCAGTTCAATCTGGAGTTCTAAATTACACAACAAAGCTTCATCAGCATCCTGTAATAAAAAATAAATAAATTAAAACAATTTCCTTTTGTGCTTTTTCTTCTGATACTAAACAAATATTTGAGCCACTAGTATCGAATGGAAACGCTGGACTTTAAATTTTGCAAAGAAAAGTCATCTCTTGCAGTAACCTAGGTAACTGAAATTGATTAATATAGGGAGGAATGATCTTCAATTAATATTTATTTGCATCCTGTGTATATAAAAACTGAAATCTAAATAATTGATAGGCAACTTTATTACATAGGTCTTGTACTGTACTTAGGTAGAACTGCATACCAAATAAATTATACAAGGAAAAGAGTCACATTTATGTAGTTTTCTTGGCAACAGTATAGAAGTGGTTCACCAGTGCTTTCTTCTGGGATGTTTTTCAACTTCCCAGTGTAAATAACCAAGGTGGGATTTCAAGGTGGTTTCTTCCCTCCAATACTAACAAGGTCTGTTCCTGCTAACCTTTTTTGATGTATACATTTATATCCCCTACCCGTTTCATTGCGCTTTCATTTAAATCAGTTGGATATATTTTAAGGAGCTTTGTTTTGTTTCTTTTTTAAAGGAAATCAGTATAGAAAGAATATTTATTACCCACGCTTTGTTATCAGGGACTAAAATACTGGTTTGCTGTGTAGCATTAATATGAATGGGCATTCCCAAAAACAAGTTACTTTGGAAAGGACAGCCAGAGCAGCTTTTTAACTTTGAACACACCTGTGACAGAGCATAGTAGGGTATAAGAGTTGGACCAATGCAAACGCTTCAGGTCCATTTCCTATATTCAGCTAATCAAATGCAGCAAGCAGTGGTCCCCGATGCACTACCTGATCTGGATGTTCAGTTTTCAGTAACATCACCTCTATCAGATGTTCTACTGTCCCATTTCTGGTCAGGCAATGTGATGGTGAGTTGTTTAAAGAGTTTTGCTTCTGTGATAGGCCCAGCAAACTAATTCCAAGCTCTGTTGTGCTATTCAAAAATGTGTAGATGCTTGCTGTTTCCATTATATCATGGATTGCAGAAGTAGCACTGCTGATGTGCCAGTAATAATGATAATAAAAATAAGCATAGAATTTCGCTACAGGCCTAGTTATCTGCTTTGTGAGCAGATAAGATTTATGAATGCAAATGACAAGTGGAATATTCTAAGCCAGCAGTCATCCATTTGCTCACTGTTTCTCTATTGTCCTATGGAAAGCTGAATCGGAAGCACTACAATGAGATCGTGAATCCAGTAGTAGGCTGAAAAAGAAAGATAGATACTGCTGATGGGTACATATTTTGGAAAATAGAACAAAATTAAACTTTGGCTTAAAAATAAATTCAGATATATTTCTTTGGTATTCATCATACATCTGGAAACCAGGATTGATGATGTACCACATACAGGAGTATGATTCAGGAACAACTAATTCTGACAGCATCTGAATTAGTGAACCAGTGACCTAGTCATATGGATGAGAAGAATCATTTAGAGTGTGATATGTGATTAGTTGAGCATGGTTACAATTGGCTCAGGGTCTTTAACTGTTTCATTATTGATTCTATATCATATGTCTGGTGTGTGTGTGTGTCCCTTAATGGTAGCTTTAACATAATTTATCAACATTCTTTCCCCAAGCTATAAAAGTTAGGCAGGAATCTGCTAGATTTGTGCATCTGCTGATTAATATTTCCTCCCTTGGTTGGGTCCCAATTTCTAAACCTATTCACGTATCTCCTCTGTGGTGATATGATGTTTATCAATATGCTCTGAAAGAAACTTGCCAACCAAAATAACATTTGCAGCCCTCTGTAAACAATATGTTATAATCTTGACTTTTTGCTTGCCTCCCCCACTCCCATAAAAGTGACAGATAGGAGGATATTGCATCTCAGTGCATAAAATACGATCAGTCACATTGTGGCAAAGATCAGAATTTTGAGCATCAGCTACGTGGAAAGCACAAAACACTGAAAAAAGAAAGAATGATAAAATATCCTGTATAGACACAGCATCAGTAACAACACATAATAAAATTACTAATACCTGTGTCAGTGTAAATCTTTTTATAGTATATTTGCTTTCAGAATCTCTTTGATGCCATGTTGCCTACTTATCTAACTTTTACAAAAGTAGGCATTATGCATAGTTCAATTTTAGGTTGGGCCTTTAAAATGAAATCGAAAATGTAATAAATAATTCCTTCCTTTTTCTTTTTTTCCTTCTTCCTTTCTTTGCTCCTTTTATTCTATTAGTTTGTGCTAGTTTTTATGTTCTTTGTAAAACTTTTAATAAAATTTATATGTAAAAAAGAAAATGTAATAAATAAGACTGGGATCAGACATCAGCACATGCGGCGCATGAGATCTGAACAAGATTCAAATCCTAACTCATCCATGAAACTCCCCATAGAGACCTCCTTGGCCCAATTATTTCATTTTATAACAATAGAGAGGACCTTTTTATACTTAGATAGGATAAGTTTAATCTCATTCATATGGGGCTGGTATAAAACATATTTTGAACTGGACAACAACACCACATATTGGATTTCATCCAGTTTTACTCAAATGTAGAGAGTGAAAGGGATGCGGTGGCACTGCGGGTTAAACCGCTGAGCTGCCGAGCTTGCCAATCGGAAGGTTGGTGGTTCGAATCCGTGTGACAGGGTGAGCTCCCATTGCTAGTCCTAGCTCCTGCCAACCTAGCAGTTCGAAAACACGCATATGTGAGTCGATTAACAGGTACCGCTTCGGTGGGCAGGTGACAGGGCTCCATTTAGTCATGCCGGCCACATGACCACGGAGAAAGTGTCTGCGGACAAACGCCGGCTCTTTGGCTTTGAAACGGAGATGAGCACCACCCCCTAGAGTCGGACACGACTGGACTTAATGTCAAGGGAAACCTTTACCTTTACCTTTACCTTTAAAGAGTGAAACCAATGGAAAATGAAATTGGTCATGACTGATCAACATCCCATAGATTTGTGGAGTCTATTTGTACCTTTCCATTAGCAGGAATGGCAATGGTTTTCTGAGGCAGGCATACACATACAAGAAGGAAAAAAAATTAAAATAGGCTTCACAACTTTTTTTAGAGCAAAGAATAAAGGACCCCTCAAATCCTTCCAAAATCTGAAAATTCTAGCCCACCTACAACTATGATACACCTTCATTCTGAGCAACAGTCACCCCCTTCCCCTTCCTATTCCAAATCACAGCCCTCTGTGATCCAAACCCTGCTCTACTCTGGGCAGCACAGACTGGCAGTGAGCCATCCAGAGTGCTTTCTGCAATGCCTTCTATCCCTCCCCCACCTCCTGCAAACACTGGCTTTCAAAATATGAAACTATTTGCAGAGATTATGCACAATTCACACAGCAACAATTTGCTGGGTGGAATGCATGCCTATGTATGTGCATACATGTACACATGTCTAAAGGGAAGGAACAAAGAACACTAGCAGTACACTTCTGTGTACTCTCTGTACATCTGATTAAGCCAGGTAACATTTCTAAAAGCGTACACAACAAAATACGTAGAGACTCTCAAGATCAGGTGACCTTTAGCAGTACCAGTGTTACATTCCTCCTCTTTCCCTCCAACATTCTTCCTGTAAAACAACTTATGAAAGCATATGATATGCCACGGCAGAATAATGATTCCAGATCTTGGCATAACTGATTACATTTGACAATTAGCAACTTGAGTTGACCCAACAATTGACCCATCAGTGAACCACCTTTTTCATGCCTTGACGACATACTTGCCAAGCAAATTGATCTTCAGTATAGAAACCATTCTGAAAGCCATTCAGAATGGTTTCCATACTGTAAATGTTCATTGCTTCAACATTTTTAGGAGCTGGGTCAACTTATGCCCCTGATTTTTATCTTGGCTGGCAACTTTTTCAGATGGCCTGAAAGCCAAAGTATTTGGACAATGTTGTTATTTAATCAGGCTGAACTCTGAATGTTCTGTAACAGCCAATTTCAATTAATAGCTTGTTTGCAAGCTGCCATTTGTAGGAATTGCATTACCTATTTGATATTTACAATCTGTGACAGGTCAGCCTATGTCAGCTGAAAGGGTTTGTTTCCTTGATTGAATTACATTTACAGCCAAAGGAGCCATAAGTCCCCCAGCCTCTTGCCTAATGCACAATTCATTAAGCTTCTTTCATTCTCATTTGGCATCTACACATTGCAACAACCTGTTCCATCTCTAACACTGAGATTCCTAGTTAAATGATTGGATGCTGAAAGCACAGTGGGAAGTTGGAGGGAAACGGGGCAAAAGGGTTTGCTGCAGAAATCTCAGCAGAGCAGAACCTGGGCTCTACGAGTCATTAAATAGCAAAATAGCAAAATATCATGAGCAGAATCAGGATTCCCAAACTTATGCCCTGTTTTTGATTTTTTGGGATAATTTCACACAACCCAGCAAAATATCCATTAAATCCATCCACCATTTGTGCATGCATAAAAGGATGCATCAGGCCTCTACCCCATCTTCCCAGCAATCTGCTGCTAATCTTATGATCAGGCCACCCATCCCTGATCTTTCCACTGCACACCCATCAATCTTTGCAGCACTTCCCTCCCTAGCCTCTTTCATCAGTCAGCCCATCCACATTGACCTTCCCTGCTCATTCAATCTTTGTCTGAATTTTTTGGTATTTGTTTATGCTAATACATTTTCAAAAAATTTCAGATCCTGAAAACCTCTTGAAATTTCTTCATATATGTCCTGGGGTATGTCCCCAATTTGGAACACTTCTCTGGATCAGAGGAAGACTAACCTGGCTGCACTTCACACTTTTAAAGGTCAATTTTGTCGTAAAAGCTAAACATTGAGAATGCCATTTGATGTGAAGAAGCAACAGGCAGAGGCAGAAAAATAATATAGAACTCAGATAAAATGAGAAGTAACGGGACTCACTAGCCCCTATCTAGTGGAAAAGGATTCCAAGGAGCAAGAGTGAGATGGAATTAAGAAATGGAGGGGGACTTAATGTGATCAGACAGGGAGATTCTGTCATACCACAGATTGATTGCCAAATTGTGAGGGCAAGGGTATTGAGACACTAACACCGCATCCCATAAATGCTTACTCAGTAGGGACTGAAAAGAATGGGACTTACTCCCACATACAGAGAGTATAAAACTGCAGCCTTGTGAGGGGGGAAGGGTCAGAACTAGAAATATACAAATGTGCTTATTTCATGCACGTGTCCATTTGCTACATACACAGGACACCCTGATTGTAGTCAACTTATGGCAAAGAGACCTCCTGAATTATTTTATAATTGTGAAATCAAAATCTTGCTGGAATACTGGAAATTGATGTATTAGGTACCATTAAGTTGGTGTCAACTCTTAGTGACCACAAAGATGGATTTTCTCCAGGATGTTCTGTCCCCAATCTGATCTTTGACATCTTCTATCAGTGCACCCATTGTCAATATAATTAAGTCCATATACCTTCCTGTTGGTTGTCCTCTTCAATTTTCTTCCACCTTTTCCAGAAGTTTAAGGGAGCTGAATCTTCATATAATATGTCCAAAGCATAACAAATACTGGAACTAGCATTTGTTTATAGCAGAAGCATTGGACAGAGCCCAGACCAACCAATTTGTTGCTTGTACCCTCACTCTATGTCTATCAAAACATGAGTCCTCCCTCATTGTTAGGTGAGAAGGGCTGAGGCCAGAAAGCACAATTTTCTCTTACTGTGAAACAGCCTCCCCCAAGAAGTTAGACTAGCCATCTTGTTGTCAGTCTTTCAGAAGTTATTAAAGACCAAACTTTTCCAGAGAGCCTTTGGGAATGATTATTCATTGTCAGTATTTGAACAACAGAATTGCTTGGTGAGAGGGCGGTGAAGAAATATGAGAAATAACTAAATAAACATCTTTTTAATGTAACCATTGTTTTTGATTTAAAATTGTATTGTTTTATGACATTATTTGGAATTACAGATTAATTTTCTTTTTTCTTACGACGGATGTTTTATTGAATTATATTGTCATAAACCTTGAGATTTGATGGCAGAAATATTATTATTATTATTATTATTATTCAGATACAGTTTTAGTTTCTTTTCTGATACTGAATCTTACTAATTCCTTCTCTTCTTTTGCATAATGAAAAAGATGTTACTGGAAAAGGTGCAATTGATTTGAACTTGTTGAGGTGGTAGAAAGAAAGAGGAAGAGGTACAGAAGGATGGTAGAGAAGGAAATACAGTAGATGGAGAATTGTCATATGAATCTGTGTGTAACGATTGCCTACACCCAAATACTCAGTCTCACAAGCTCGGGCTTAAAGATAACTGATTTATTAAAGGAATAGTATGCAAATACAGAGAAAGCTGAGAATGAGCAAAAGCGCGCCAAATACAAACTTAAAAGCCTTGCTTGTAAGCAGGTCCCGCCCCGTCGCCCGTCAGGACGCTCCCCCTCCCAGGTGCTGGAAGCCGTTAGACGCGCCTGGGAAAGTAACCTTGAACAGGAGCGCAAACCCAAACATGCATTCCAAGCCCTCAAAACAATGGAGGGCGAAAGAATGGAAAAACCCCGGGTGAAGGAACACGGAACAGAGAATGACATGTGAAACGTTACAATGTTAACCAGACATTAGAATGAGAACATGACATATTGCCCCCCCAAAAGAAACTAGGGAGCCGGTTTGTCAGGATAGGCAGAGTGAAATTGGGCTACGACAGCGGACGAGGTATTGTAAAGCGGAGCGCTGGCGTCTGGAGTCGAGGATCGATGTCACCTCGAAGTGTTGCTGGTTGTCAATCATGAGGGGAGGTGGAGGAGCGGGTTGTGGATGCCAACGGTCCGACGACAGGCAGGGTTTGAGTAAACTACAATGGAAAACAGGATGTAAACGTTTAAGGTTGTGAGGCAAATCAAGTTTAAACGTAACAGGGTTGAGCTGAGCAACAATTGGAAAAGGACCGACAAATTTAGGACCAAGTTTCTTAGAGGGTTGTGGGGACTTGATAAACTTAGTTGATAAGTAGACTTTATCCCCGACCACAAAGGATGGTTCTGGGGAACGCTTTGCATCGGCATGGCGTTTATAGGTAGCCTGGGCATGGCGGAGAGCGAGTAGAATATTAGACCATGAGTCTTTAAGAGAGTCTGCCCAGTCAGCGAGGGTGGCTGGTAGCGGTTGAGGATGAGGAAGTTCAGGAATCGGAACAAAGTCACGTCCAAAAACTGTTTTAAAGGGAACTTGACCAGTGGTTTGATGAATGGCATTGTTGTAAGCGACTTCAGCAAATGGGAGTAGATCGACCCAGTTGTCTTGTTGGTAGTTAACAAAAGCTCTTAGGTATTGTTCCAATGTAGAATTAACCGCCTCTGTAGATCCGTCCGTTTCCGGATGCCAGGCGGTAGAAAGCGACTGTTTCGTACCCAAAAGTTTCAAAAATGCCCGCCAAAATTGTGACGTAAATTGTGTGCCTCTGTCACTCACCAAACGGGCGGGGATACCGTGGAGGCGGTACACGTGGATGAGGAAGAGGCGTGCCAGCTGTTGTGCGGTGGGGATAGAAGCGCATGGGATAAAGTGGGCTTGTTTGGAGAAAAAGTCTTTGACGACCCAAATGACAGTTTTGCGTTGACTAGGGGGTAGATCAACGATAAAGTCCATGGAAATATCCTGCCAAGGGACAGATGGAGTGGCAACGGGTTGAAGGAGACCTTGGGGCTTGCCTGGTTTGCGCTTTATCGCCGCACATACAGGGCACGCAGTGACATACTCCTTCAAGTCTTTGAGTAAAGTTGGCCACCAGAATTGGCGGCGAACGAGGTGCAAAGTTTTTACGTAGCCAAAATGTCCAGCTAGCTTGTCATCGTGGCAGCGCTGGAGTATGGTTTTTCGCATTGCTTCGGGTACATAGAGACGATCGTTGCGCCAGGCAAGATCATCGGTGAAAGTTAAAATGTGTTTATTGGTTTGCAACCAAGTATCTGTTTTTAGGTGGGAGAGCAACTGTTGTTGCAAATCGGAGGGAATTGACAAGGGCGGCGGGCGGCTGGAAGGCAGAGCGGCTGGAGGCGGAGTTGATTTCGCTCGGGTCTGGCTGCGAGTCACTGCTGCCAAACTTAATTGTTTGTCGGTCCAGACGGTGCCTTGGACCGTTGGCCCTGGGCCAGCATCTTGGGGTCTGCGCGAGAGTGCATCAGCTAAAAAATTTTTCTTGCCTGGTATAAATTTAAGAGTGAAGTCAAAGCGGCTGAAAAACTCAGCCCAGCGCAGCTGTTTGGGACTGAGTTTCCGACTGGTGCTTAAAGCTTCCAGGTTTTTATGGTCAGTCCAGACTTCAAAAGGGTTTGAAGTGCCTTCCAATAGGTGTCGCCATGTCTCTAAAGCTATTTTTACAGCAAAAGCCTCTTTTTCCCAAACATGCCATCTTCTCTCTGTTTCCGTGAACTTGCGAGAGAGGTAGGCACAGGGTTTTAAAGCGCCAGATTGGTCCGATTGTAATAGAATTGCTCCTATGGAAAAATCAGAAGCATCGACTTGTACAACGAAGGGTTTAGAGGGGTTTGGATGCTGTAAAATTGGTTCTGTGGTAAAGATTTGTTTGAGCGCTTCGAACGCTTGTTGACAGGCTGGAGTCCATTTAAGGAGCGCGCCTGGGTTCTTTGAACGTCGCGTATCCCCCTGTCCTTTAGTTTTTAACAGTTCAGTAAGGGGGAGGGCGATTTCCGCAAAATTTTGGGCGAATGCCCGATAGAAATTAGAGAATCCAAGGAAACTCTGTAATTGTCTCCTGGTACGGGGAGGTTCCCATGCCACGATGGCTTCTACTTTTGCAGGGTCCATTTCAATGCCCTGAGCTGAAATCCGGTACCCTAGGTAATCAATTTGCGACTGATGAAAGGCACATTTTGATAGTTTTGCGTACAACTCTGCTTTTTTCAATTTAGCCAGTACCTGACGCACCAAGTGGATATGTTCTGACATGGTTTCAGTATATATCAATACATCATCCAAGTATACCAGTACCCCCTTAAATAGGTGGTCATGCAAGACCTCATTGATCAGTTGCATAAAAACCCCAGGTGCCCCAGATAAACCGAATGGTAAGACTTTATATTGGAAAGCCCCAAGAGGACAGTTAAACGCTGTTTTCCACTCATCCCCTTCCCTTATGCGAATGCGAAAGTAGGCTTCTCTCAAGTCCAGTTTTGAAAAAATTTTGCCTCTGGCCAGATGTGATAACATATCTTTGATCAGGGGCAAAGGATATTTATTTAATATTGAGACCGCATTGAGCCCGCGGAAATCGGTACAAAGCCTTAATGACCCATCCTTTTTTGGCCTGAATAGGACAGGAGCTCCTACCGGGGAATTTGCCGGCTCAATGAAACCCCTAGCCAGATTTTTGTCAATGAACTCCCTTAGCGTGGTAAGCTCTTTAGGAGACATGGGGTATATTTTTGGGTGAGGCAATTTTACATTTGGTAAAAACTCAATGGCACAGTCCGTTTTTCGGTGGGGTGGCAAGCGATCCGCTTCCTTTTCCCCAAATACTTCAGCAAAATCTTGGTACTGATTGGGTAGTCCCTCAAGAGGTTGAAGCGTTTGCACAGTGGTATACGCTACCCCTCCACCCTCCATGTCCTCCAGTAGGTCCTTTTCGGGTACTTTGTAAAATCCATCTGCAAACGTCACAGTTCTATGCAGCCAGTTGATAAAAGGGTTTTGTTGCACAAACCAAGGCATCCCCAAGATTACCAGAGGACCCCCCACTGGAGCTACCACAAATGGCAGCTTTTCCTGATGGGAGCCCATCTGCAAGGCGACCAGTCCCGTGGAAAGATTGACCGCTTTCCCTCCCGCCATAGTTCCATCCAATTGGGTGAAAATCATGGGTCTTGGCAAAGGGAACGTGGGCAGCTCCAGAGCCGCTACGACATCAGGGTGCATCAGGGAACGGGAGCAACCCGAGTCTAGCATGGCCCACACTTCCACCGTTTTGGTTTTTGAGCTCAGTTTAACTTTAACAGTCAGTGTGGGGAAGTTTCCACTCACCGAATCATGGTTACGCCCGGTTTCTTCCACCTGCCCTAGGGCGCCCTTCAGGGCAGGTGGTAGGCTTTTCCCGCCGGCTGCTCGAATTGCAACTCTTCCTCCTCTTCTCCGAAGGGAAGGTCTGGGGGGTCCAGTTCCGCGAGGGCTGCCTTCAGTTTTCGCGGTGGAGCAGGAGCAGGTGTCTTTACCGTGGGTTTCGTCTGTCGTTCCTCTGGACGGCGTCTTGGGCACGACGTGGCTCGATGTCCTTCTTTCCCACATCTGAGGCACTGACCCTTGGAGAACCGTTGCTCCCTCTCTTCTTCCCAGGTTTTTGGTTTGGGGCGGCTGGCAAGTCCAGATGTGCGCGCTCCTCTAGCGAGACGTGTTTGTCTAAGCTCTTTGGTATGGGCATAGGTTCGTAGGGCATTTTCTGCGCTGCCCGCCAACTGAATCCACCCATATAGCGTTTTAGGATCATCTCTGCCCAGAGCCCATCGAAGGATTTCGGGTTCAAGCCCCTGCTTGAACAATTCGATGATTGTTGGCTCAGACCAGTCTTCCACTTTTCCTGCCAAAGCTTTAAACTCCAACGCATATTTGGCAACTGAGAGGGACCCTTGGTAGAGTTTCCGCAGGTCATTTTTGGCCGTTTCTTGAGCTAGGGGGTCTTCGAAATGCTCTTTAAGTGCCCACAAAAATTCATCGAAGTCCTCTAACTCAGTTGCCTCAGCTTGGCATAGTTGCACATACCAATCCGCTGCCTTTCCTCTCAGCTTGTTGGCAATGAAATTGACCTTGCCATGTTCAGACCGAAAATTTCGACCCCAATCTTCTATATAGTGCTTGGCATTAGTAATAAAGAAGGAGAGCGTTGTGGGATCCCCATCGAACTTCACTCCAAATGGTGGGAAGGTTCTTGCCGGCTCAGCTGGCTGTGGCGGTGCCGCGAATGTCAGCGTGCGCCGAGCCCCCATGGGTGGTCGATCCCTAGGAGGTCTTGCCTCTCGCTCCCCCCCTTGACGGGCTGATCGAGTCTTGCTTCTCCCCCGGGTCGACATGGTACTATGCCTGGGGTACTGTGACGGCTCTTCCTCCCAATCCTCCAGGGTGGGCTCTGCCTCTCTGGGTAGATCCTCTTTGGGTAGATCCTTAAGGATCGTCACTATTAACTCCATTTTATCTTCTAATGCCCTCATTCGGGCCGGAGTGACTGGCTCCTCCGAGGGTTGGTTGGTTACCACCACCCTCGGTGACAAGGGGACTTCGTGCTCCCAGGTCAATTGTGGAGACCCCCTCCCCTGTGTTCTTTCCATAACGGTTCTATGATCACTCCTGAGACTCTCCTGCATGGATATCAGCAGCTCGTCCAATTGGATATCTCGCAACTCCCGACGTGCTGCTCTTTGCGCTCTCGAAGTTAGCACTGGCCGGCTTTTGGCCGCCTCCCGCTCTTCTTCGCTTCCCTCACTTGCGCGAAGTTGAGGTTCTGTCATCGCTAGCGTTCCCTCTTATCCAATGATTGGATGGGGCTAGCGGAAAATGGATGAAATGATTCTCAGCTTTATGTAACGATTGCCTACACCCAAATACTCAGTCTCACAAGCTCGGGCTTAAAGATAACTGATTTATTAAAGGAATAGTATGCAAATACAGAGAAAGCTGAGAATGAGCAAAAGCGCGCCAAATACAAACTTAAAAGCCTTGCTTGTAAGCAGGTCCCGCCCCGTCGCCCGTCAGGACGCTCCCCCTCCCAGGTGCTGGAAGCCGTTAGACGCGCCTGGGAAAGTAACCTTGAACAGGAGCGCAAACCCAAACATGCATTCCAAGCCCTCAAAACAATGGAGGGCGAAAGAATGGAAAAACCCCGGGTGAAGGAACACGGAACAGAGAATGACATGTGAAACGTTACAATGTTAACCAGACATTAGAATGAGAACATGACACTGTGTGACTCCAAGGAAATAAGATAGACTGAAAACATGGTAGATTCTTCAGTTCACCTGTCTAACAGTACTAACTTACTTAGTGCTCTGCTCTGAAATAAGTCTACTGAGTTCAACAGGGCTTATAAGTCCCACTGAGGGCTTATAAGTCCCACTGAGTTCAACAGTGCTTATTCCCAAGAATGTGACTAGAACTGTCACCTAAATATTTGCTCTTCTTAGAGCTGTCAAAGAAATATTAGGATGAATTACATCAACAGAACATTTCTCCTCCCTTTTGACTTCATAGTGGCAAATAATAGCATCAGAGTTTGACTAGTGTTCTTGCCCCAATCAAAAATCTACAACCCCCCAAGTCTGATGCAATGGTACACCATCAAAAGTTGCATATAAACAGTAGCAATATAAAATAAAAGCTTACATTGGTGGGCTAATCTTTCTCACTCAACCCACAGAGTTGTTGTTACAGGGAAAAAATGGACAAGTGGGGTTGCTATGCTCCTGGAAGAAAGGCAAGATATAAATCTAATACTTTTTTCAGCATGTAAGAAAAGCAGAGGAATCCAGAAAGATAAAACAGTTGGTTTTAATTCTAGAATTTCCTCCCAAAGGGAGAGGGGAAGGAATAATTTTAAAATATTGATTGTTTAAATATGAGAGCCAATTTGGTATAGGTGGTTAAAGGTTAATGGTTAGAAACTGGGAGATATTGAGTTCTAGTCCTACCTTACACACAAAGCCAACTCAGTGACTTTGGGCCAGTCATTCTCTCTTAGCCCTGGGAAGAGGGCAAGGACAAATCACATCTGAAAAATGTCACCAAGGAAACTGTGGACTTGTCCAGGCAGTCACCAGGAGTCAGGACTGACTTGAAGGGACACCCACCCACACAAACCCTTAATGTATCTCTTCTTTGCCATGGAAACTAGGTTTGTTCAAGAGGACAATTGCTGGATGACAGAGTGCACTCAGGCCTTAAAGCTGGTGTTCTCTGTGCAGATACAATATGTGATTGATGTGCTAATTCTGTTCACATTCTCTTTTTCTATGCATTTAAGTAAAGTGGCACACATATTTATTCTGATACCTCAAGGTTCTAGAAAAATGGCATTTTAAGCTTCCAAACATGTACAAGCAGTTTTTAAAACACACTGTTTTTAAAGCTGGAAAATGCAATTCCTCTCACACAAAACCAGCAGCTGTATTGCAAGAGTGACTGTACTAAACATATCTGTCCATGTGTTAAAACTGGCTATCAGTACTCATGACATCACTTGAAAAGCAGCACCAATAAAAAGAATGTGGGGGAAGGGAATGCAAAACATTACATTTGATATAATGAACTCACTTTATTAAGCTGTTCAAGAGTAGTTTTCTGCCTCTGCTGATAGTCACATTCATTTTTATATCTAAAAGAAGAGAAACAAAAATGTAAGTAAACTCCACTGATAAATTAGGGGGGGAAATCACATTTAATTCAAACTGGAAATCATTCCTCAACTATAACTTAAGGCAAGGCTTCATACCACATCCAAAATTTGGGTTTGTCTCAACATAGAGTCCATACTTCAATTTTATAGGATATCTAAATTAGTACAACTTTTTGGTAACATGGATTGAGTTTACTGTAGTACATAACCTTACTTGGTGAATGATACTGTGTTGACTGTGGTTCTTGATATTCATTTTTAGCTTAGAGTGAATTATTCATAATTAATTAATGGTAGATTGGAAAACTATAATCTCTGAGATATTTTTAAATATTTCTAATAGTTTTTAAAATTCCTTGTTTATTCATTTGTATTTTATTCCTTTATCTTGTTTCTTGTTTATGTCTGTTTATAAAATGCCTAATAAGAAAAAAGAAATTTTAAAAAAGTTAATAAAAGAAAATAGCCAAGTACCTCAGACATCTGCTTTCCATGTAGAAATTAATGGACACATTTGGACATAATATTAAACTAGGGATGAGCAACCCACTGCCCATGAATTACATGTGCCACCCATGCCATGTTTGCAGTTCCCAGAAGCCCCCTTAGACTGAACCACAAATGTTTACCCCTGAGGTTTTTCACATTTTAGAAGTTATTTTCTGCATGAAAAGAATCTCCCAATTCTTCAAAACCTTAAAAAAGAGACAGAAGTTTCAGGTTCACCTTCCTTGGTGATGCCAACATCACCATCCATGCCCAAGGAGGCTCTTAGAGGCTGATAAAAGTACAGGTCTAACATCCTGTGGCCTTGGGCTTTCCTCCATCTTCTCTCATCTTCCTGCATTGATGAAAGGAGGAATACAGAAGCTGTTGCTTTTACTTCACTTTGGGATTTGTCCAAAATGGAAAATTATTCTTCATTTTAAAACAAGCCAACTTTAAACCATAGCCTATTAAGCTGGCTACTTTAAATGAACCATGGTTAATGTTAGCTATAGTTGCCAATTTAGCTGAATCCACAAATTGTGGTTAATTAAAACAAGATACAAATCTTTCGAAATTCTCTTGGTTGCACATTGTAAAGGGAAGCTATTAAAAGCTTGGCTCTTCTCCCAGGCTATGCGACAGGGTGATGGTTGGATGGGTTTGTTTTGGAGCCACTCATGGTTTCTTTTTCTTTTTTTGTATTTTTCTTATTTTTTTTTAATTGTAAGCCTCTCAGAGTCATTGGAAGTCAGGTAGCCTCTAAGTTGTACAAACAAACAAACAAACAAATTATTGTGCTTCATTTTTTGTAAAAGACATAAAAGAAAGGCATTATTTCTGCAAGGGGAATAAATATTTTCAACTGTTGTAAAACAGGCATTCCATACTTTGGGGCAGAAGTGTTTCTGATAATTTCACTGTGCCTTTCTTATCACAGAGGGAAAACAGTAAAAACAAGCCTTTGTTTTTAAGGTTATAAGGAGACAGGTTAAGAAAAATAAATGAAAGATGCTAATAAAGAAACAAAGGAGAGATTGGACAGGACACATAGATGTTTATGGCTCACATGGCAAGAAATGAAATGATCTGAACATTTTGAATGCCCTCTAGGTAGAAAAGCGATCGATAACTTGCATAAATAGTAAAAGGATAATAATCATGAACATTCAGACAGTGTTACTACATACATTCAATGCACTCCATAAAAGTGTTCTGGGAATCACTACAATGTTGTGGAAGCTATTGATTGCATTTCATATTTCCTTTCATCCTTTTTTTTCCTAAGGCAATTAAGTATTTTCTATGCGAATATGAGATTTACTCTTAAAATATCAACTTTAGGACCCCATTCCCAATAGAAACTCACAAGACTAGCTTGGTAATTGAATCTAAAGTTTGTTCCAGCTATTTTTTCCCTTCTGCCATCACGATTTATTTATGGAATTTTACAGAGCATCCAGATGACATGAATTTCATATTTAACTCTTCTAACTTTCTCCTCACTGTGCCATTATGAAGGAAAAACTTGAATAGGTGAGCCCTGTACTTTTGATTGTTAATACTTTGAATTATTTTCTTGGAGCACATAGGTGCAGACCACTGAGTGAGGGCTATCACTGCTACTAGAGGAGAATCTTGGACATCACCACAAAATGGCATGTAGGCCCTTGTCTCAGCATCATTTGAGATGATGATAGTGAAAGAAAGGAAGCCAGGTTTCTAGGGTCCTTGCTTTGCTTTTTTGAGATTGTCCCAAAGACACAAAAAAGATTGTTTTGGACCACTGGATCCACATCCTCTTTAGAAAAAGCAAAAAGTAGGTGACACAGTTTTGGAGAACTAGGAAACTCTATGCCTACAGCTGCCATAAGAAACACATCTCCCTCACCTTCAGCTGACTTACTTGTTATAGTATTCATCCAGCACGCGCTGAGCATCTTTCTTCTCACGTTCCAGCTTAGATCTGTTGATGGCCAGGTCATGGACACGCTGGTGATTGAGCTCATTCTGAGCAGCAAAAGCCTCTTCTAATCCAGCCAGCTCATCCATGCGTTGGAACGTCTCAAGCTGCTTGTGGAAGATGGTGTTACGCTGCTCAAGGACCCGAGCCTTGTTGATGTAGTTGGCAAACCGTTCACTGAGTCCCTGTAGGTTTTCCAGGCCTTGGGCTTGTGCAAGACGCCCAAATTCCTGTGACTCTGGAAGTTCGTCATAAGCATCAGACTGTTCATACTTCTCATTGTGGACTTCATGCAAGTAGCTGCTCCTATACATGGCAGAGTAGGGAGCCGTGGGGGTGCCCAGAAATCTCCCTTGTCTGTGTCTTTCCAGTCTGAACACCAAATGTGTTGGAACGCAGGGTAGACTCAGTTCTCCTGCCAATCCCAGAATAACTGCCCAACCTAAGACTCTACGACTCCTAAGCTCACTGCAAGAGAGAAAACAAAACAAAATTAGACAGCCCTGCCTTCTGGTTCTTGATGGAGGTGGTTTTGAATTCTGTCAGCACTTTTTGCTTTCTTTCCCACCAGGTCTTTCAATTGCATGTGACCCTGTGGGAAGCAAAGGGAGAGAGCTGTATAGTTTTTGCTGAATTGATTAGAACGCAAGAGAGGGGCAGAACACAAAAGACATGTGGCTTTACAGGATGGGTCCCAAACATTCCACTGGGTTTTTGTTCTATTTTGTCTATCTCGTGGTGTTTTGACTGTGAGTGTCACATTTAACTGATGCCTGGAGTAATTCTGGCTTGGCTTGGTTTTAAAAACTGGATCCCAGTATTTACAGTCGTGACAGAAAGATATTTAAGACTTAAAAAAAAAGACCCTACATCTAACAACACACCTCTACTTAAGAGTTCCTTTAGCACCTAGATTATCATGATAATTATTCCTTTGTTTTTCCTCTCATAGCCTCACTAGTCAGAGGTTGCCATGCTATTCCAAAGAAAGAAGCCTCTGTCTTTCAAATAGCCCAGCACTGCAGTAAACTCTGGGAATGTATAAAGTGGTCTCCTCTCATTTTTTCATCATAGGTAGGGCTGAGAGTGATTGGCTCAAAGTCATCCAATGAGCTCTGTGGCTGAGAGGGGGACAAACCAGAATCTCCCTGGTCCGTGATAAAAAGAGACCCCCTTGGCCAACACATACATTTTAAAGCTAAGCACAGCGACTATCACTGGAATTCAGCAGTGCAATTGATAGAAACCGGAGACATGAAATCCAACAATTCTGAGGCAGATAATGTAAGAACACTGTACTGTATTGCAACCGAAAGCTGGATTCTCTCTCGGGTAGCTGGCTCAGGTCGACTCAGCCTCCATCCTTCTGAGGTCGGTAAAAGGAGTACCCAGCTTGCTGGGGAAGGCAATGGCAAACCATCCCGCTATAATCTGCCAAGAAAACATTGTGAAAGCAGCATCCCCCAGAGAGTCAGACATGACTCAGTGCTTGCCCAGGGGACCTTTCACTTTTTTTTCACAACTCCATTTAAAACACTAAGAAAATCCAACTCCAACTCAAGTTTCCAAAGGGAAAAAAAAGGGGAAATCTATTTCCTTCCCCACAAATTAAAGGTAACCTCAAACTAACAACTGTTTGTCCCCCTCAGTAATAAAATGGCATCCATATGTTCATGTTTCATCCTCCAAGAAGCTATTTTTCCAAATAAGTGAAAACAATGTTTGGATGCTGTCAATATTAAAGCATGATAGTAAGATTTGCTAATCTGCCATTGGATATTTACTACAGAGTAATATTGACTTTCTTTAAGATCCGGATCTTGGACTGTGCTGAAGCACACAAGCTAGTGGTGGCCAACACATTCTTCAACAAAAGGCCTACACATCTCATCACCTACACCAGCAGTGGGCGCAGGACTCAAATCAATTATCTGCTCATGAGACGATATGACCTGAAATTGGTGACCAATGTAAAAGCGATCCCTTTGGAATCAATCACCCACCAGCACTGGCCTCTCGTCATGGACCTCCAGTTGAACATCTTAGTCCGAAAGCAACCCTGAATCACTGGAGTGGAGCGGACAAAATGGTGGCACTTACCAGAGCGTAAAGCTCAGTTCATGGCTTCCTTTGGTCCCATCAGTGTGGACATGGACCAGCCAGCATTGGCCATGTGGGAGAAATTGGTCAGACAAGTCCACCCTGCAGCAAGAACTGTCCTTGGGAAGATGAAGCCAGACTTGGGCAATCGATAAGCAAGTTTGGTGGTGGAATGAAGAAGTGCAAATAGCTGTGAAGGAGAAGAAGAAGGCATTAAAAGCGTGGTTTCAGTCTTGCACCAATGAAGATCTCCGGCACTACAAGTCGCAAAAATTGGCTGCCAAGAGAGCAGTAGCAGCAGCCAAGACTGCTTACTACAATCATGTATATGACAAATTGGACACGCCCAAAGGAGAAAATAAAATCTATCACTTGGCCAATGTATGTCATCAAGCCACTCAGGACATTGGCCAAGTCAAGCACATAAAGGACGAAGACCACCAACTCCTTCAAGACCCACCCTCCATCCTCTGCCGATGGAGCGATTACTTCTCCAAAATTAGCAATGAGGAATTTGACCACCCTCCAATCCAAAGTGCCGATTCAGTCTCTGGACCTGTTCCCCCAATTACCATCAAGGAGATTGAAGAAGTGATGAAGAAGATGAAGAATGGGAAGGCAACCGGCCCTGACAACATCCCAGGTGAAGCATGGAAGATCCTCGGCCACCAAGGTGCCACGATCCTCGCTGCCCTATTCAACCAAATCATCGATGAGGGTGCAGCCCCAGCAGCTTGGACAACTAGTACCACAGTACCAATTTGGAAGGGCAAGGGTGACATGACCGAATGCTCAAATTACTGGCTGATCCGGCTGCTGTGTCACACCATGAAAATATTTGAATGGGTTATTGATGCCAGGCTCCACAAGATTGTCTCCATCACTCTGAACCAATGTGGCTTTGTCAAAGGGAGTGGAACGATGGATGCCATTCATGCTGCTCGGTTGCTTTTGGAGAAGCACCACCAGAAGGCCAAGCCCATCCACATGGCATTCCTCGACCTGGAAAAGGCCTTCAATCGTCTCCCACACAAACTCATTTGGCATGCCCTATGATCTCATAATGTCCCCAAAGCCTATGTCCGGTGGATCCAACTACTGTACCGCAGTGTCACCAGTATGGTCTGATGCACAGTGGGAACATCGACTCCCTTCGCCGTCAGTGTCGAAGTACATCAAGGATTGGTGCTTTCACCCCTACTATTCATCCTCTGCATGGACACTGTGACACATGACCTCCAATCACCTCATCCATGGTCACTCCTCTATGCCAACGATGTATTCTTCGTGAATGAACAACGTGCAGACCTCCAAAAGCAAATGCGGCAATGGAATGAACAACTTGGTGAATTTGGACTTCAACTGAACATCAAGGAAACAGAATATATGGAATGCAGCCCCCAAACCAATGGAACCATCAGCATTGGTGGAGAAGACTTGAAGTAAGTAGTGCAATTCAAGTAGCTTCCTCATATGCAGCAATGGTGATAGCTTTCCAGATGCCCACACCTGTGTCAATGCCACCTGGATGAAGTGGCACCAGGTGACTGGAGTCCTCTGTGATCGTCAGATGCCCCTATGCCTCAAGTCAAAGATCTACAGAATGGTAGTGCACCCAGTCACCCTCTACGGATCAGAGTTCTGGCCAGCAGCAGCAAAGCACGAACAGGCCCTGCACGTGATGGAAATGCAAATGCTCCAATGGTGCCTTGGACTAAAGCAATTCAACCACACCATGAACGATGACGTCTGACGAGTCACGCCAATCATGGCAAAACTGCAGGATGGAAGGCTCAGATGGTGTGGACACGTCATACACAGCAAAGACTCAGTGGCGAAAACAGCCATGTGCCTGGACCCTGGCAGCCAGCGGCCCTGTGGTAGACCCAAGAAATGGTAGATAGACCACATTAAGGAGGACGTGGAATGCATGAATGCCACCCCAGAAGATGCCTTGGACCGAGACAAATGGAGACAGATATGCCTACAAGTGGACCCTGCCATAGCGCAGGAAAAATGCTAAGAAGAATGTTGGCTTTCTTTTTGAGGATCAAATTCTATATAAATGCATTACATTTTTACTGGCATTTGTTCCAAATTTTCTCTTTTATTCATTTGTTACTCATTTATTACCAACACCTGTATGCCAGCTATTTCTGCAATTCTAAGTGGCTTACAATATTCAGACCTAAAGACCTCCATAAAGATAACCCAAAATGAAGGTAAAACATATTGCTGTTTGTCTTCCTACCCAAATGCTCTACAGAAAAAGATTATTTTCACTAGTTTCCTAAACTGCAAAAGGGTGGGGAACCATCTTGACCTCAGGGGACATGCTGTTCTGATGTGAAAGATTGCTGTAATATTGGTCCCTGTTCCCTTGATTTGTCATGGGGTGGGCATATAGTTCAGGCAGACTTGGAAAAGACAGTCCCAGAGGTAACAAGGGCCAAAGCCATTTTGTTAATCAAGGTTCTCTCACAAATTAAATAGATTTTGATTACTCTAGGGCTGTATTAGGAGGGACGCGGTGGCGCTGCGGGTTAAACCGCTGAGCTGCCGATCGGAAGGTCGGCGGTTCGAAACCGCGCAGCGGGGTGAGCTCCCGTTGCTAGTCCCAGCTCCTGCTCACCTAGCAGTTCGAAAACATGCAAATGTAGATCAATAGGTACCGCTTCGGCGGGAAGGTAATGGTGTTCCGTGTCGTCATGCTGGCCACATGACCCGGAAGTGTCTACGGACAACGCTGGCTCTAAGGCTTAGAAACGGAGATGAGCACCGCCCCCTAGAGTCGGACACGACTGGACTTTACGTCGAGGGAAACCTTTACCTTTACCTTTAGGGCTGTATCCAAATAGAGAATATTAGAATAGAGACTGAGTCAGAGGATGAGTGGGACAGCCAGGAAAAACAGCTCAGCCAACCCGAGGAAAAAACTGAAGACTTACAATTAAAGAAAAGCCTCGAGTGGGAAGAAGCAGAACAGCTGAAGGAGCCAGGAAGTGAATCGGGTTCGCCACCACCAATCAGCACTTGAGAGCGGCGTGCGGCAGGGAGAGCCGAGCAACGAGAAGCCTGATTGGCTCCTACGCGAAAAAGGCAGGAAAGCCGAAGATTTAAAGAGCACCAGAAGCCAGAGCCAGTTGTCAGAGACAACCGTTCCTCTCTACAGCCTCACGAATTCTCCTCAGTGTGTTCAGAGCCATCCTTGAATTCGGAAAGCACCCTTGATCTTGATAACCCCGATCTTCCTGTAGAGCCTGTCATTCTTCCGCCTGCCTCTCCATTTGCCTTGGCTCCTAATTCTGCATTTCCTTAGGGACTTAATCACCTCAGCAGTCACTGCCGTTTCTCTGTCTTAGAGCACTTTGTGCAGGGGGGCTTCAGCTGTCAGCCTCTGACATCGTCATTCACCTGTCAGCTCCTGAATTCAGCCCTATTGTAATTACATCTATACCTTTCGCCCCAGCATCGTGTATTTACCTTTGATTCCTTCGAAAAGCCACTGTCACCGCCTCACCTTAGTCTGCCTCAATTCTCCAGTTCTACCATCGATTCATCTTGTTAAACACTCAGATCACCAGATTCCTCTACCTCAGCTTCTGTGTCAATTCCACTCCCTCAGAACCACCCTGTTTAATGCCTCAGAGTCAACGGCTTCTACAGTCTTCAACCAATTGGCAAAATAGTACAGTGCAAACCATCCATTTACTCCTCAATTGTATTCTGTCTGTTGCCTATGACTTTCTTTGTTTATACCTTAATTTTAAGAATCAATTTTCCTCAGAGTTAATTGCCTTGTACGTAGAATCCATTCTTTTCCTATTCAGAATTCCATACTGAATTCAGTTTCAAAATCTGAAATAATAAATTTCTGTTAATTATTATTAGACCTTCCACTGAGGTAAAATTAGCTTAATAAAGAATTGTTATTAATTAATTCAGAGTCTATCGACTAAACAGGACAGTTCTCACTTGAGGCACAAATGACTCAAATTACCCTACTTTGGATACATTGTGTGAAGACCTAGCTCTCTGAGGGAGGTTGTAATGCTGGGAAAACTGGAAGGAAGAAGAGGACAACCAGCAACAAGGTGAATGGACTCCCTTACAGTGGTGATGGGTGTACTGTTGGAAGACCTCAAGGACCAGATTGTCCTGGAGAAAAATATCTATGTGGTCACTAAGAGTTGACACTGACTTGATGGCACATAATCAATCAGTCAGTCAGTCAGCCAAATGTGGGCTCTTAATATGCACTGAGGTATGCTTTGCTTTGACGCGGTGGCACTGCGGATTAAACCACTGAGCTGCTGAGCTTGCCGATCGGCAGTTCGAATCCGCATGATGGGGTGAGCTCCCGTTGCTAGTCCCAGCTCCTGCCAACCTAGCAGTTCGAAAACATGCAAATGTGAGTAGATTAATAGGTACCGCTTCAGAGGGCAGGTAATGGCGTTCCGTGTAGTCATGCCGGCCACATGACCACGGAACTGTCTACGGACAAACCCCGGCTCTTTGGCTTTGAAACGGAGATGAGCACCACCCCCTAGAGTCGGACACGACTGGACTTAATGTCAAGGGAAACCTATGCTTTGCTTTAGGCTTCCAGTAGCTTTCAGTGCCTTCCATTCAGACTCATTCTCTCTGTCCCTCACTCTCTCTCCCTCCAACAAGAATTTCTCAGATGATGAGAAAATCCAGCAGCACAATCCTTATCTGAACACAGCTTCCTTAATCTAGCTTGTGGTTATGTTTATATTTATTCATTGATAGGTAACACAAGCACATCTGACACTCCTGCAGAGTCAAAATTGATAGGTCCCAGATCAGGTCTCTAGAAAGAAGCTAACTCTCAGAACAATATCCATTAAGCCATTTCTATACACCCTTCCATCTCATGACAACTTGCTCCATGTATAGTGCAGTGCAGATATATCATTCTAGATGGTAAAGCAGACTGTATGATTAACAATGCAATCCTACAAGACTTATAGAAAAGAAAGCTCCTCTGCTTTCAATAGGAAGCATTTGGGACATCTTTCACTCTGAAAGCCCAAAGGCAAAATGTTCACTGGAACACACACATACATATATACTTACATACTCTACCTATACAGAGAGAAACAGAAAGAGAGGGAACATTTTCTTCCCATTATATCCCATGTCAATAGTCAAATAATTGGGGAAATCTGAAATACTGCGTAACTCTCAGTAATATATTGATATCTATTCATCCTTCTTATCGTTTCAGATACTTAATTAAAGTCCTCCTCTGAGGAAAACTGCCCCTCCATCTCCATTAAAAAGTCTCTTATCTCATTGCACTCCTAAAAACTTGATTGGTTCTGATAAAATGGAGATAAAATGGTAAAAAACATGCTAACTACACACCACCAGAGAGCTGCATCACTATGGCATTACCCCTACCTCAAAATGTAACTGATTAGATGGTTAGGATCAAAGGATGTGGTCCCTTTACCTAAGCTTTAGATTGGCCAATTATCACTGATGCCCATGATCTAGGAAGAAGAATCAGCTCCACACTGCACTCACTTCAGAGGAACAGTCTACTCTTGCCTGGCATGCTCTTGGCAACAAGGGGATTAACTTTACTTTCCAGTTGTCTTCCGTAATCAATGCACGCATGCACGCACGCAAGAACACGCTTTTGTTTTCCTACCTCATTCTCTGGATGCCTTAATTATTATTTTTATTTTATTATTTTAGAATTCCTTCTGGTGATTTGATGTTAACTATATTGTTATGAGTTAGTTAAGGAAGGTGATAGATCTCTTTCCATCAATCTGCTCTCTATTCTTCACCTGGAAAGCCTCCTGGGAAAGGTTCCTTCATGATGTGTTTCCATGGGACTGCAAACTCCAAGTAAGAGAATTGTACCATAGAATATGGGCCTTATATTTGCAGCTAAAATCAAAGCAACGCACATCTCCCACATGAGAATTTCACTGAAATGTTCTCTTTTGTAGAAGGTAGGGAATCTTTTACCTTCTTGAAAAAGAATTGTTTAAAAAAAAGAAAAGAAGATGACGACTTCTGGTGGGGATATGGCAGACTAAACAGCTGTGCTGGTGGGCTTAGCAGGCGGAACTGACAACGTGGCAGTTTTTTTGGGCTCAGGCAGGTTTTTCCTGAAGCCCTGAAGTGTTTTCCAGAAAAAGGAAAACACCTGGAATCACCCCATCTGTCCTCCAGACAGCTGCTTGCAGCCAGAAGATCACAAACAGTGTTCCACATTCAACTGGTAAGAGCTAGCTGGGAGGCTGGGACGTCATCATTTCTAAGCAGTGCTGTAGCCTTAAAGGGACACTAAGACCAGCCACCCCATTTCTAAATCACCCAATTTATATTTCTTTTAAGTATGCATACCCTAAGAGAGGCTTTCTACAGCAAGGAGAAGCTAGCCCTCTTGATGCTTATTGTTATTTTGGGGATTACTTTTTAAAAAATTCTTTTTAAGTTTTGGACCTTGTTTTCCCTCCAAATATTAAGCAGGATTGAGAGTAAATAATTGTCTCCCTGTTATTATTTTTGTACTAAATTTGAAGATATTAGCATTTTCCTACACGTTGAATCAGCTGATCTGAACCTTCAGCTTTCTGCTTCTACTGTCCCCTGGGAACTGTCTGCATATCTCACTTTTGCTTATGTAAACACATTCCAGAACTCTTTCATATCTTTGACTTTCACTGGCTAAGCTCCTAGGGGGCACCATAATGTACTGCATGAGACATGGAAGATTTTAAACAGATTCTCTCTGACTTCTACCAAGATTTTATGCAAGACATTCAGGACATTGTGGTAAATATGAGGTTTAAAATGTGTCATCTGGTTGGGGATGTCATGGATGAAACTGAGGATTCTAACAGTGACAAAAATGTCTCCTTTAAGAGTGAGATCGGGATTTCTACTGAAATACTGGATGAAGATTGGATGGTCAAGTTGGAAAAATTTAAGGGAAAGAGTGAGTTGCAATCCACAAGTGAAATTGATTTTCTGGTGGAATGCCATGGAAAAGAAGGGGTTATTATGTATGGGGATGATACCACTTTGATGGCTGAAAGTGAAGAGGAACTGAGGAGCCTTATGATGAAGGTGAAAGAAGAAAGTGCAAAAGCTGGGTTGCAGCTAAACCTCAAAAAAAAGCAAGATTATGGCAACCAGCTTGATTGATAACTGGCAAATAGAGGAAGAAAACCTTGAGGCAGTTAAAGACTTCGTATTTCTAGGTGCAAAGATTACTGCAGATCTGACTGCAGTCAGGAAATCAGAAGATATTTAATCCTTGGGAGAAGAGCAATGACAAATCTCAATAAAATAGTTAAGAGCAGAGACATCACACTGACAACAAAGGTCCGCATAGTTAAAGCAATGGTGTTCCCCGTAGTAACATATGGCTGCGAGAGCTGGACCATAGGAAGGCTGAGCGAAGGAAGATAGATGCTTTGGAACTGTGGTGTTGGAGGAAAATTCTGAGAGTGCCTTGGACTGCCAGAAGATCAAACCAGTCCATACTCCAGGAAACAAAGCCAGACTGCTCACTTGAGGGAATGATATTAAAGGCAAAACTGAAATACTTTGGCCACATAATGAGAAGACAGGACACCCTGGAGAAGATGCTGATGCTAGGGAGAGTGGAAGGCAAAAGGAAGAGGGGCCGACCAAGGGCAAGATGGATGGATGATATTCTAGAGGTGACGGACTTGTCCCTGAGGGAGCTGGGGATGTTGACGACCTACAGGAAGCTCTGGCATGGGCTGGCCCATGAAGTCATGAAGAGTCGGAAGCGACTGAATGAATAAACAACAATGCTGGAAAATAAAGCCAGACTGCTCACTTAAGGGAATGATATTAAAGGCAAAACTGAAGTACTTTGGCCACATAATGAGAAGATAGGATACCCTGGAGAAGATGCTGATGCTAGGGAGAGTGGAAGGCAAAAGGAAGAGGGGCTGACCAAGGGCAAGATGGATAGATGATATTCTAGAGGTGACGGACTCATCCCTGGGGTTGCTGGGGGTGGTGATGACCGACAGGAAGCTCTGGCGTGGACCAGTCCATGAAGTCACGAATAGTCGGAAGTGACTGAACGAATAAACAACAACATTACGTACGGAAGGTTTCTTGAAGAGAAGTCGGAGTTTTTGAGGGGGGCAGTTGGGCTGTTTGATCTTTTAAAGAAAAAAGCTTTGTATACATTGTGGGGATATGTAAATGCTCTGGTTTATTTTGAAGTGGGATAAGGGTTAAAGAATATTTATCTGGATTGCTTTTAAGGTTTGGTTGATTTCATTTATCTTTAATGATTTGGATTAAGATTAATAAGGTATAAAAAATTCTACTTGGAGGGTTTTGAGTTTAAGATTAAGATTAGGTAAAGGTAAAGGTTTCCCTTGACATTAAGTCCAGTCGTGTCCGACTCTAGGGGGCGGTGCTCATCTCCGTTTCAAAGCCAAAGAGCCGGCGTTTGTCCGTAGACAGTTCCGTGGTCATGTGGCCGGCATGACTACATGGAACGCCGTTACCTGCCCGCCAAAGTGGTACCTATTAATCTACTCACATTTGCATGTTTTCATTAAAATTGTTGCATTACGAAATATAATGGCAGACAATTTATGTGCTTTTTAGTTTGATTTTTATTATAGTAGTCAGAAATGTATAGAATAGTATTACAAAGGGAATAATTAAATAGATGTTATCATTGGGGAGGGGGAAGTTGTTAGGAGGTTCATATGATTTTTTTCTTTTTTCTTTTATTTTAATATAAGGGGAGGGAGAAACTGTACTTAGTGATTTTTATAATGTGCCAATGTGGAATGATTTATAGAAATAATGTGGTTTTGGTTTAATATAGAGTAAGGGATTGACTATGGAAAATGTTTGTATATCCTTGCTGTTAAAAGTCAGAAGTCACACTTCTTTGTAACTTTGAAAAAAAATTCTGTTGTGTTTTCACACCTTTTTAGTTTTTTTTCTCTTTGTAGTTTTTTTGTTTTTCCATAGCTTTTATCTTTGCTTGAAACTTAATAAAATTCCCATTAAAAGAAAAAGAAAAAAAGACATTTTCAGCACAACAGAAAAGATCTTTTACCCTCTGAAACAGGGCAATATTTATCAACTGCAGTTTGTTTTGTCATTGAAATACTGGGATGGGATAAGGGCGTGACTGGAAAAACTTTTCAACTTCTTAGAAAAGACCTCTGTCTGTTTGGAATATGTCCATTCTTTTCCTTAGGATACATGAGAGAAATATTGATAACAGAATGTAAAACCCCTTTCTACCATGTGAAGAATTTGAGAAGGTCTCCCTTAGAAGACCTCAACATCCATTAATTCTGTAACAAACGTTGCTAAATGCAATTAAATAACTATTACATATCTTTCTATGTGGTTGCTAAGAGTCAACACTGACTTGATGGCATCTAATCAATCAATCAATCAATCAATCACATAAGTGAGAACAGGTTAACCCAAGGAAGATGTATCATTCATCTTATATCATCATCATCATTTTTTATCATTTGCCATGATAAAGCAGTCAAGTATGGAATGTTTATGCTATTGTGTTAATGCGGGTAGTGCAGTCTTTTCATGATGATTTCATGATGCCAATGTCTCCAGGATGAGGGTCATGTGTCTATCTTATTCAAAGAAATAGCCCTTCATCCGGTGGTCATAAATTAATTATTCATAACATGTCTGTGACATCTTTGTGTCCTCCAAACTCTGTATAATCTTGCCTGTGGAATGTTGGAGGCTCCTGGCCCCTTTTCTTGGCTGTATTGGTTGCATGCCAATAAAGAAACTTTGTCGCTGATCTCCAATTGCTTCCATTCCTTAAAGGTGAGTAGAAAATTTCCACAGCAAAAACAGTGTGAGCTTCCCAGAGTGATGTTCTACAAGATGGGTGGCCATATAAATCTTTTAAGTAAGTAAGTACATAAGTAAATAAAGTAATAAAGTAATTTCAAGACTCCTACAGTTTGCTGCTTCCCTCTGTCTAATGGTAGGGCCAGCTCTGAGAAAGTCATAAAATCTGTGAGTGGGGGATGTAAGATTTTGAGCCAAAACAGTGTGCCCAGATATTCAATAATCTCCTTCTTTCAGAAAGTTAAAAAAAATATATTGTCTCACACCTAGCTGATATTGGCTGATCTAAGAGAGAGAGAGAGAGAGAGAGAGAGAGAAAGAGAAAGAAAGAAAGAAAGAAAGAAAGAAAGAAAGAAAGAAAGAAAGAAAGAAAAGAAAAGAAAAGAAAAGAAAAGAAAAGAAAAGAAAAGCAGGGTCACACCCTGTTCATACTCTCTTTGGACATTTTTTGTTTTTGTTTTTGGTGCTTGGACAAGTCTCTGCAGTTTTCTTGGCAAGATTCTCCAGTAGTGGTTTGCCATTGCCTCCTTCCCAGGGCTGAGAGAAAGTGCCTGGCCCAAAGTCACCCAGCTGGCTTCGTGCCTAAGGTTGGACTAGAACTCACGGTCTCCTGTTTCTAGCCTGGTGCCTTAACCACTACACCAAACTGGCTCCCTTTGGACATTACTAGGGAATATTATGGTATAGGCTAAACTAGGAAAAGAAAGAAGAGGAGGAGGGGGGAAGAAGAAGGAAATATGCCTCTTCCATATTACCGCCCAGAGTCACTGGGAGTCAGGCAGTATATAAATGTAATATATTATTATTACCTTACCTTACCTTACCTTACCATACTGTACTGTACCTTTTTATAAGAGACAAAATTGAACACATGAGAAGCTGACAGGACACTCCATCTCCAATCCACAAAATACCCAGCCATGAAAAAAAAGCAGCTCAAAAACATGAAAGCACATGACTCACTAAGAACGCAGATGGTCTGTCTGTTGACAATGTGGTAGTGTTTGAATATGCCTGCTGGTGTTCCCTGTTGAACAATTTTCTGGAGCAAAGCCTGCGTATCATGTTAAATGACTGATTGTATTTAATATATCTAGCTTGGATGAGGATGTGTAGCAATTATATGTGTGTGTACAAGTGTGTGCCAGGCAGAAAGTCAGGACTGGAACAGCAACAGAAAGTGTGAGGATTTAATTTTTTCCCCCTCCCTGAGTTCCTCAACTCCCCACTCCCCATTATTTACCTAAGGAGAAGAGCTTCTTTGGGTACCAGTAGAGCAACCTGTCCAACAATAATGGTTTTGAAGGGAGTTCTTGTTGGTTGTGAGGGGAATTCATTCAAACTTCCTCTCCACACAACAATAGTCCTGAGCCTGACTCTCCCCAGGCTGCTGCTTTAAAAAGTAAAAATAAACACAGCTTACAAGAACTAATTTAATGTCCCCCAAATACCAGAACCTTTCAGAAAGGAGAAATATTCTTACCAATGCTGTTCTGTTCAAATCAAAACCATAACTGGCCTACTGAACAATATACCAGGTGGCTATATACTTTTGGTGTGATGCTATACATATAAATACTCAGAAGTAAATCTCTTGATATCAAGATGGCTTCCTTCAAGGCAAGTGGATATCAGGCTTAGTTCTGAGTGGACATCTGAGCTGAGTGGCCCAGTACTCTGTTTACATTCTGGTTTATCCTTATTCTGTGACTGGCCATATCCACCATGGCAACCTTTGCATGAGAGTCCCTACAACATGTTCTCAATATCAAGTGTGCCTTGTGTCATCCCCTGTCTCTTGGGATACACACTCACCAGCATTTTAACACAACAGTAGCAGAGTGCAGGTCCACCTCTTGATTCTTCAGTGCTCTCAAATTGGAGGCAGGGAACTGCTTTGCTGAATCAGGCCAAAAGTCCATGTAACCAGGTGTTTGTTTCCACAATCACCCAGCAGACCTATCTCCTTTAAATTGTTTAATCCTACAATATATATCGAACCGCTTTGGCAGACAGGTAATGGCGTTCCGTTTAGTCATGCCAGCCACATGACCATGGAAGTGTCTACGGACAAACACCGGCTCTTCAGCTTTGAAACAGAAATGAGCACCGCCCCCTAGAGTCGGACACAACTGGACTTAATGTCAAGGAAACCCTACAATCAATCAATCAATCAATCAAGGGTAAAAACTGCTTATTCTCTGCTATAAAAACCAGGGTTGCAGCTGACTGGGTCTAGTTAGCAACTCATTTTGATGTTTTTTTCTACAAAGTTTCTTTAAACAATGGGTCATTGTCATGCCATTCATACAATTTTACAGAAAGCCCAGACAAGTTTCAGAAGTGACCTACATCCATCTTGTATTTTCTCATTGCTTCTTCTGTCTTTTAATCCATTGAGGGAATGAGCAGAAATGCAGCGCAATCCCTTTCCTATCTGTAGTGAGGAACATGCACATTTGAGGCACAGTGGCCATGACTGTCCCTGTATACAGAAGGACATGGGATGCCCTTTCTCAACATTCTGTCTGCATTTCCAGGTTCATATATTTCATTGCAGATTCAATTTCTAATCATGTTTAGTTCAACTAACAAGTAGGGGAAAACTAGCCAGCAGGATTTTAAGCCAAATTGTAAAATTGATGATATTGGGTTGTTTAATTTAGACAACAATGGCAAACCACCCCGCTATAGTCTGCCAAGAAAATGTTGCGAAAGTGGCATCCCCCCAAAGGGTCAGACATGACTCGGTGCTTGCACAGGGGACCTTTCACCTTTCACAATTTAGAACCAGGTTATAAAACTGATTACACTAGACAGACATTATTAGGCAAAATTGATGTGACTTAACAGACAAATCCTAATCATAAATTAACATATTCCCACAGAAGTAAATTTAGCTGCAGTCCCCTCACCCTGTATGGCTGACACTTTCATTCATCCATTCATTCATTCTTGCACTTGTTCTATGATGAAACAGTAGGAATTTCAGGAAAGTCAAACACTTCTCTGGGTGATGGAGTGATATGGGCAAGCTTCCTATGCTCACTCCTGTAAAAGCCCTTCCTTGACAAGTGGACAGCTACCATTGTGCTCTAAATGTCCCTTTCTGAAGGTGAGGTTCTTGAGAGGGGTACAACAGTGCACTTGAAGATGAGGACATTGGAAGCAGTTAAAGGGCAGTAAAAAAACAAGAAGTTGGGAAGATTGGGTGGATGGGCTGCTTAGATATTCCATGAATGAAGTCAAGGACATCAGTGGCAACTAAGGAGAGGTAGGGAAAGAAATGCAGGCGAGGAAGGGAAGTTTGGCAGGCAGGCTGGGGAGATAGAGGTGTGAGGTTCTCCAGCCTTGCTGTATTCACCCCTCCAGATTTTCTTTTGCCCCAAACCCAAAACAACCAAAAAGTTCTGGATTTCAGTTCTGCCAAACTGCAGCCCACCTAAAACAGTTCATCAGAACTTCCTTGATACAATGCTCGGGGTTCAAAGCAAAAGAACATTTTTCATTCTGTGCACACATCTACTCTCAAAGTAATTCAGGATATTACTTTTGGTCTCTAAGTTCTTAAACAACTCTTGATTGCAGTGGATAAAAAGAGTGAGTGAGTGGAACAAACTTTAGACCAGGATAGCCAAGATATGGACTTCCCTGTTACAGATCTGGATGTTAATCAAGATTAGCAAAAGAAGCCATACAGGGTGTTAACTTATAGTTACTCATACCCTGACTCTCTCTGCAGTTGCCTTTGCTCTACAGATTGCTTTTCCCTGATACAGTATTTACTATCTTTTACCTCTTATCAAGCACCTGCTCCTTCATCCAGGTCTTTTATCTAATTTATTGCTGTGTTATTATTTTAACACTTTTTCTCCTTTGTGTGCAGCTTTATTTTATGTGGGAAAAATATAAAAATATATCAATTCATTGGTCATTCACCTGAAATTGCTGAAACTTGCTGATGGTCATGATTTCACACACTTGAGTTTAGTGATGCATCATCTAGCTTTCTTTTGTCAGAGCTTTTCCAGATGGAGTGAAGATTTCAACTCCAGATTTTTTTTCCATTATAGAATCTAGTCTGTATCCAGTAGCAATGGTACAATATTCTCTTTCCCTATAACACATGGCTTTTAGATAGTTACTTTTCATTTTAAGAACACATTATTATATATGATCACCACTGAAATTTGTTTACTCTTACCTAGTAATCACTGTCCACAAAGTTCTTAGTCAAAATGGAGATGATACAGGGAAGGTGGCAGGGAAGACATAGAAGAAAAATATTTTAAAGTAGGAGTTGGACACAGCTTGTGGCTGATGGACCAATTATGTATGGGATTGCACTAGAAGTTAGGACAAACTGTCTTAGACAGATCTTTCCTCTCTCACTTCATGATTTCAAACCCAGGATTTGTGAATGCAGTCTACTACAGACCTAGGCCAAGGTTTTCATGGATAATGAGGTCTTAGGCAATGCACTATATGGGCTGCCAAAACTCCCTGCACCCCCAAAGAAGGTGCCAGTAAACCACAGCTGCAGTTCACACACTTATCTGCCAATAGAGAAAGCAAGCATTGAACATGTGTGTGAAACAGGCCAGGCCTTAACAATAACAATATATTCAGACTCTTAATAATTATGAAGAACTTTGCAAAATGCCATTACACTCATTGCTACCACAGCAGAAGAGTCAAGAATGAAATGTCCAAGTTCATAACTGCTGAGGGAAACCTCAATGGAAAGGTATTATATTTCCACCCTATGGTTCTGGTTCTATCCTTTGAAAAATAATTGGGTTTTTGGGGGGGGGTTTTGGCAGGGGGTGGTGGTTAGGCTTTTGTTATCAATAGAGAAAAGAGCAGGAGTTAAATCTGGCTAATTGGATAACCAATTTATTTGCTTTGGGTTGATGCTTGTACCCTTCTTCTATTATGCTTTTATGGACCCTTTTCTGATAAATCCTTGTAGTCTCAAATGAAACTGATATTGCAGCCATGAAGCACTTCAGATTGAATGGCAAAAGGGGCCTTGGGAGTCTGGAGGGGCCTGAACCTTTCTGCACCACCTTAAAACAAGTGAATATTTTTCCAAGACTGGGCTGCAGGTACAGAGGGCAGCCCTGTGATCTCAGGGGAAGATGCAGATGCTTTAAAGAGTTGCAAATGGATGACAAATTTACCAACACACACACCAGGCTCCCAGGCATCTTTTTGCCTTCAGATCCAAAGTACTGCACAGCCCTAACAATGTGGGATTTGAACAGGTGGATTGTTCCTTTTCCACAGCTTAATCTGAGATGACTTGGAAGCTCCAGCTGGTATAGACAGCAGTAGCCCGACTCCTGGTGCGACAACCCCATTGCTGCAGAAGAACACCAGATCTAAGGCTGCTGTGTTGTCTGCCAATAGGCTTCTGGGCCCAGTTCAAAGTGCTAGTGATCACTTTGAAAGCCATACATGGCACAGCACTGGGATATCAATTCAGTGCCTTGCTATACAGTAGTTTCAACTGCCCATCCAGTCCAAACATCTAGAGAGGGCCTGTTGAAAAGAGTGAGGTGCATGGAGTATAGCCTAAACACCAGGCCCCTTCGATTGCTGCCCCTCACTTTGGAGTAATCTTCCCCTGGACGTATGTTGGCCCCACTTTCTTCTTGCATTTTGCAACCTTGTAAAAAGTATTTCACTCCAACATGACTTTGGCTCTAGTTCTAATTGTGGGTGTCCATCATTGTTAATTTTTTTTTTCAATATGTAAGGGTTTTTTTTTAAAAAAAATCATTATTGTACTTAAGTTTTTTCTGTTTTTGTTCTTCATCACCGAGAGGCTGCTTGGATGGGGGTGATCCACCAGTATTGTGAAACAAACAAATTAATAAATTTAGGGGGGAGGAGTGCCTCCTCACTGTAGCCCAGAGATGTTTGTAAGGAGGTTGTGGTAGCAAGAGACCAAAAGAGGATATTAAAGCCTTGTCTGGAAAGATGAATTCCAGGTTCTCTCTTCCACTTCTCTTTTGGCATAATAGGCTTGAGGGGAAAATGCCCTTCTGTGGACTCCAAATATTAATATTTAGAAGGGGTGATAAAATTGTCTACCCTGTATTTCAGCAGAAAAAGGAAACCAGAGCAAAGAAACACAGCTCTGGTTGAGAAAGATGAAGAACATACAACAAACTGCAGCAAGTCCCAATTTGTCATTTGCTGCTTCCAGCTTAGTGCTGGAGTTCTTAGTGATGAACATTCTTCCATCTGCAGTTGAATGCTACAGTGACAAACTGAATTCAAAATTGGACACTGATCACATGGCCAAGTTTTTATGCCAGGTCAGTAACTTTAGTTTCAGTGTATATTTGTTCATTTGTAAGAAAGGCAGCAATGAGTTTTTACAGAAGGAAGGATATTTTTAGTCACAGTCTTGGGGTAGGAAAACAGCAGGCCCATTTATTGCATTTTTTATGCAGCAACAAATATACACTTATCAACAAATACCAACATTTTTGATTCCTGGATAACTTCATTTCCAACATTAGCTTCTTGAAACACATGGGTGCTCTTCAAAGATCATCAGGGAATGTTTTGAAAATGCCAAAATTTCATAATTAATTAGTAATCCATCTTTTATTCCTTTCCTGCTTCTGGCAATCAGAAGTAATTAAAGCTAAAAGGAATTATTGGAAGTGGAAGGGGAGGGAGGAGTGGAGCAATATTATTTTTTGGTCTGATGTATACAATTAACTAAACATTGAATAAGTGAAAATTAATTCCCTGGAAGCATTACTTTTCTTTTTCCCCTTTGGAGATCCTAGAAGTTCAAAAGGTAACTTACAGAATTCCTTGTTTTTATCTGACAAAGCCTGCTTTTTTTCCAAATACAATAAATTTAATGTTCTACCTTTAGTATCTTTTCAAGAATTAAATTCCTTATTCTCCCCTAAGGCATTTTTGCTGGAAGCACTCTGATCAGCTGAACGTAATTTTACAAAAAGGAACCAAAGCCCACACCGCTACTGGAAAAATGCAGTAGTTTAACAGATCCTGCTTTCGATATTCAGTAAAAACACACTTTCCCAGCTACCTTTTCTTGGAAGGGTAATTATTTTACTTTTTTGTTGTTGTTGTTCCTAGTATATGCTTCATTCAGCCATGAGCCAAATTTTGTTCACCATTTTCTTAGTAAAGTCCCAGATTCTGGGACTCTCAAATTAATTATTCTTTATCTGTGACTGTGACTTCATGGTTGATGATTGCTTTAGGCTTCTTGTACTTTGTACACAGTCTTCTATCTTCACATTCAGTTAAGAAGTAAATTCTAGAAAAACAGAGAGAAATGATTCTACTTGGCTTTTCTTTAAACACTCCATCTCCTTCAGTCGACTACCTCTTCTTTAGTGAGTCTGTAGCACCTTTTTTTAATTTTAATTTTATTTATATTTCAAATTTTGTCACTGCCCATCTCCCTCAAAGAGGGACTCTGGGCGGTTTACAATAAAACTAAAAATAAATACATATTAAAATACAGTAAAAACAGTACTTCTTAAATATGAATATGAATATAAATATAAAATCCAAGATGGAGATATTAAAGTTCTTAATTTAAATTCATGAATACACGGGAGCTTCTTTAGGGCCCTTAACATCCCAAGGGTTGATTACAGGATTGCTTTTATTTTACTTTCTGTACCATGCTGGCTGGGGAATTCTGGGAGTTGAAGTCCATACATCTTAAAGTTGCCACAGTTGAGAAACACTGTCCCGTACTGTGAGGGCCACTTGTGGAATTCCAGATGTTATTGAATTGCAATACTCAGCTTTGTGACAGGTTCATTACCTCTCTCTCTTCAATGTCCAGCTTTCAGGGAATCTGACAGGCTTCTTATTCTTTTCCATTATAAAAGCTATTTAGTTCTAAAATTCTCCCAGTTGGCTCCTTTAGTACTCAAGGTGAGTTTTCATGAAGTGTTCTGGCTAAAAGTCAGCACACAGGGATATACCATGTTTTGACTTTCATAAGCATAAGAACGGTTTCTGTGCTGGACCTCTTTACATTTTTTAAAAAATACATCATTTTATGAAACTAAATAAATATTACAATTAGCTCTTCTTTAAAAACCTTTAGTAATTAGTGTATAATATTATATACAAACAAAATAGCAATGTATCTGTATTATTATTATGTAAAATGATTATATATATATAATAATAAGAGAATTAAATGTCTAATAAAATATTAAAATATTAAACTACCTAGAGAGGCTGGGAAAAAAAACCCTAGAGAATAAAATTTTGAAAACCTTAAAAAACTAAACTAAACTAAAAAGTAAAAAAAAATCCACATGCCTAAATTATATCTAATTAAAGAAGAAAAGAGCCAGCTTGGTGTAATGGTTAAAGACTCTAGACTAGAAACCAGGAGACTGTGAGTTCTAGTCCCACCTTAGGCACAAAGCCAGCTGGGTGAGTTTGAGCCAATCACTCTCTCTCAGCCCTAGGAAGAAGGCCATAGCAAACCACTTCTGAAAATCCTGCCAAGAAAACTGCAGGGACTGACTCAAAGGCATATCTATCTATCTATTGATACCAAAATAGATACTTCGATTTCAATATTATGATACAATATTTAAATAATGTAAAAAAATACACCTTGATGGTACAGAATCATATTGTCTGGTTTTGGCACAAAGCAAATTTGAAGGCTGAGAATTGACAAATGTCATTAAGCCAACTTTTGGAGTCTGGGAACACAAGCATTCTTCCATGAGTACATAATCCGTGTGGGGGAGATGGGTGGTGATAAAAATTTGATAAATAAATAAATAAATCACCATATTCACAGTAGTTCAAGCACAATATATCCCAAGTTTTTCATAGACCGAAGGATGCTATTTCTGGGATTTAGTTTAACAAAACATTAACACCTCTAACCCTTAACTACTTTCTAAGAACCTGTCCCACCACAGCAATATTATCTATCCAATAAGAAATTACAAGCACACGTGCCCATAGCATATGTACCAAAAGTTTTATTAGATGTATTACATCTCCAGCACAGAAAGGATGAAAGCCAACATATTTAGAAGAGTCTTGAAGAGTCCAACAGATCCTAAAGAGACTATTTTGCTGAGCTGGGGACATAACGCTTTAATGTCATAAGGGACATCCTTAAAGCCTGAAGTCATTAACTGGGCTATATAGGCTACTCCTACAAAAATATTTGTAAAAATAAATAAATAAATAAATCATCAGTTTAGCTTCAGTAAAGGTCTTCTCCAGTACTCTTAATGCCTCTGGAATTTTAAAGGCCATCAGGACTGAACACTGTATATTACAAGTGTCTTTGCTATTCATTTTTTCTAGGTAACTTATATTACTTTTGTAAATTTCAGAAGTTTTAGAAGTATCATTACTTACTGGTTGATTAAAGGTAATGATCTCTTAATGCCACACATTGCCCACCTCCACCTAAAGTATGTAATCTTAAGAGAAGAATCCCATGTATATGAATTCAATAACTCCCTGATTCTCTGCTCTCGAAAGACATGCTTATCTGTTTGTGACTGCCTTTATATTACCTCTCCAATCAGAAAAAAAAATCTCCCAAGAGTTTACATTCTGCTGATAGACAAGGAGAATCAAATACAACTCCATTACATAAATAGTCCAAGAAGGCCTCCTTTCTTCCGTCTCCCCACTCATCTTGCTCTTGTTGTGATGATGCTCTCCTGTGTCACACAGCTGCCCTAACTCATAATGTTCTCAGGAGGCCATTCCATTATGTATTCTTCTGGACTAAGCTCAGTTTACTGAGTGCCCTTAGGGAGGGAAGAATGTTTGGTGAGAAAAGTGTGTGTACAGTTCCTAGTCACACTGACTTCTGAAAGAAAATGCATACAATTTGTAATGCAAAATTTAACTCTCTATCATCCAGATGACTCACCTGACCAGTAAGGGATACTGATGATCCCATAGCTCTATGCCCATAGTAATTAAGGAACCAAAAAGAGCTATGCTTAATATACCATAGTTAAACTTCATGCAAAAGTGATATATTAGAGATTGGAGACATTTAAAGGTCTGCTTAATACAGAAAAATCTCTTTGTAGAAAGCTTGGTGCAGGTGGAAGAATTGCCAGCTGCTACTTTATATTTTCAGCATGTTTGTGCCTAAGATTCTTTTGAAATCTTCTGTGCCTTGACAGCTGGACAATCCATGCTTGTAAATGTATCTCATTCAGCTTGGGAGGGAAAAGAAAAATAATAACTGCTGTTTTAGGTTGTGCTGGGATGCATTTTTAATAGAATACTCTCAATATTTAATGAAATCATATGAGTATTCCCCCATCTCCATTTTTCAGACATGGAGAGAGAGAGAGAGATGTGACAGAAGACACTTGAGTGTTTTGTATTATTGTTGATATAATACATATTGAGGTAGTTGTAGCCAGAGGCAGGTAATGGGGATTATATATCTAAAAACTGAAAAAGTCATGAAAGGAGTATTTTTGATTATGGCATGTATGCACATCTCATTCACTTCTCTAGTAAACATGGTGAAACTTCTGTCTGATTAGCAATAGTAATGGCTGTTGACCCATGGGTTACAATTCACAATAGCACTTAAAGCTTCTGAGGGAAAAAAGATGTGTTTCTATCCTTAGAAGACAACTGCAAGGACTGTGTCTCACTTTGGTTTCATAGGCAGAAAGGGAGGGTCATTTGCACCTGTTCTTTCTTAGCCCATCCCTCCTGTGGTTGTTGTTGTTTGAAATTATATTAGTTAATATAATTAGTTAATTAGGGCTGTGCTGGAGCAGAAAGAACTGAAGCCACACACAAAGGCCAAACACAACTCACTTTTCTGAATCAACTGTAAAGTATGCTGACAAAACTCTTCCCAACAAATGCAGTTCTTTCAAACTTCATGAGCTTCCACTGGACCAAAAATTCATTACTAAATACCCCTTGCCTGTACAATTAAGCCAATATTGAAATACTTCTATAACTTTCGGCTTCACTAGGTAGACCAGACCAGGAAACCTACTCCACAGGAAGGCTAAACCTACTTTTATTGTGATTGGCTACAATAAGAGAATCTTGCAAGTCTGATTGTGCTGTACCTCCTCCTCCTCCTCCTTATACTTCAGTGGATTAGGAAGGTGTCTGCCTGAGCCACTTCCAAATATTAACTGGCTGTTCTAGACTTAAAAAATGCTTCACCCCTTTTGCCTAAGCAACAGCTCCTGTATGTTTCAGTCAAAGTCATCTTCCTAATTCTCTGCAGTAACAAGGGTCACCTCAGTAAGATGGGCAGCAATAATAATAATAATAATAATAATAATAATAATAATAATAATATCCATTAACTGGGTGCAGGCATGGAACAGCCTGTACCGTTGGTTCCCAGCATGATTTAGAAACCTGATCTGAGGTTCTATTTTTCATGAGGAAACTCCACGGATAGAACATCTTGCTGCAGTGGCTGGCTTGTCCAACAGCTGAAAAGTCAGAGAACATATTAGGGTATATGTTAGAGGAGAGACAGTCAACAACCATATCTTGATGTTTTGTTGGGTGGGGAAATTGCTTGTATAAAGTTACAGCAGAGGTGGGAATATAAGAAGGGATGTGTGGATTACTATTAAACCACTCCATTTTACCATCCACTTATATAAGGCATTATTCCAGATTTATCTTTTCTAATCATTTTTCCCAAATAAGATTTATTTTAAAATCTATATGCATTTTCATTTGCACCGTGCCTAACAAATGGAGCTTTTATATACCACATTCCCTAATGTATACTGTTTTTAATATAAGTTGCTTCTAACAAGATCCTACTTTTTAAATCAAATCTTCCTGATGCTCTTTATATATATTTTTTTTTCCAGTGCAAGGTTTTTAAGTGTAAAGTTTCCCAAAGTAAGGGCTTTTCCATTTTTCCACCCAAGTACCTCTCTTTGTACATTTTTGGAAACATATGGTATTTTTCAGATATATTTTTCCCAACAAATATTTTTCTTCTGCAGCTTGATGATCAGAGAAAAATAAACCCTAGTGGATTAATTTCAGTACCACCATCTGTGCCACAGCAGGGCATACCATGTCTCTTAGGGATCTCAAAAATCTGCTCACACAGTTTTACAAGCAGCTCTGCAACTGAATTCCTCCTCATTTCCTTCCTTCCTTCCTTCCTTCCTTCCTTCCTTCCTTCCTTCCTTCCTTCCTTCCTTCCTCCACTGTTAATTTACATTCTTCTCTTCCCTTCTGAATTTCCTACAGCCATAATTCTAATGCAAACTTTGCTTGGTTTACATTTTTAAATTTAAATTTTAAATGGGCTTCTTTTCCCCTTCCTAATTTACATTATGTACATTACAAGGGAGTCATTCAGGAGAAAAAAAGCCATGGTTAAAATGCAGAGAAGTGCCCTTTATTACTACAGTTTCTCATAGCAGCTGGGCACTGAAGTCCAGGGCAGGTTCAGGAACAAAACTGTGGCAAGTGCTGGCTCAAATGGAATTTCTGTTCCATCTTATACTGGAAGAAGGCAACAGGAATCAAATGTATTTCACTGAAGAAGATGCCTGTTTTGCATTTTCAACTACAGCTGTTCATAAACGTATATGGATGAAAGCATCCCACTCCAACACAAAGGAAACACAGCCCATACAGATACAAATCTTTGCATCCAATCTGCATTTGAAGAGAAGATAAATTAATTTGCCAGGTGCAGTCGTCATTCCCTTTTTCTTCCTACAACAAAATAATCCTGCCCTTGTTATTATGCACAGCACTACCCAAATGGTACGGACTGTACGTTCCTTAGAAAAAGCTGACGGCAGATTTCCAAAGACCCCTGAAATGTTTCCTGAGATTTTATTGACAGTTGCAGTTTGTTTTAAAGGGCTTTAAATAAGGATAGATAGAGAAGGCATTTCCTAAATTTACTCACTACAATGATTAACAAAATCAAAAAATGGGACCTTCCAGATGTTGGCAAACCATCACTCCCAGCAACCTTCACCTTTGGCCATGCTAGGTAGGACTTTGGGGAGCTGTGGTTCAGCAATTTTCGGGGGGCCACAGGTTCCCCTATCCCTGTGGTCTAGCTCTGCTTCATGGATTTAATTCTCTTTTCTTAAGCTAAGCAGCTTCTGCTATCTACCCGTAAACTTAGAAGCCGAACTGTATGCATGGCAGATGGTGGGTTTAAGAAAAAATATGCAGAAATTGTGCAATCATGGGATTACTTGCTATGTAATTTCTGAGAGCAATATACACAAACTGATTCCCATTAGGAATTTTAGATCTTTTTAAACGTTCTAAAGCTGGAGGTGAAGGTGCGGCCTGGGTTTCCTTTTCTGAAGGTGGGCCCAGGGTTTCCTATAGCCTAGTTGTTAAAGCTAATTACCCAAATGTCAATTCCTTGGTCAAGACAGGCTACAAAACACTTCAGTCACATGTAAACAGCAGAAGCAGGAGAGGGGAAACAGCTGGGTTTGTTTTCAGATACCTGAGGCAATTATATGCTGCAACAGTCATCACAGAAAGCTGAACCAAAGCAGCAAACCAGAAGAGAAGGGTAGTCAAAGAGCAGGCTACGGCTCTAGAAGAATAAGGGAATCAGCAGCAAAGCAAGCAGAAGAGTTGCTTCTAGCAACCTGCCATGTACAGGGGTGGGGGGCTGGGGTGTTAAATATTCCATATAAGCCACTCAGCTCAGAAGCATCAGTCTGATATGCTTTGACACATGCGTGTATGGATCCAACCTCCCTTTAGTTTGTTCAGTCTCCCCTAGATTGGGACAGGGTGGCCTTGCCCTGTGCACATCCTTTCTGAGTCTCTTTTGTGGCCTTCCCTTTTCCACCCTCTCTGTGTCCCTTTCTAGTCCATCTGGCTGAAAAATAATCTTCACAAAGGGAGACTGCCTTAATTCCTACATCTGGGTGATGATTGTGCACCCAGAATTGAACAGGCCCATCCAGGCTATTGCCTCATCTGTCCAGTCATCAATTTAGAAAAGAAAGGGGGACAAGAAAGATTTTTTTCCCCCACCAGGCAGAATGCAACCTTCTCCAAGAATAAGAACATTGGGTGGTATTGAAGAACAAAGCTAGGTTTTGTGTGGGCCAAAAGTTCTCTTTCTCTTGTGCTTTCTTCATTTTTCTGTTTTTTAAACTTTAAAGTGGTCTGTGTTTTAATTCCCACCTTTCCTTGGAATGAGTGTTATGTGAACACTGTAATATACTCTAAGTAAAACCTCATGTATCAAATCTCAGGAGCTATGCACAAGAGATGCTATAATGGAAAAACAGATAATTGCTTTATGTATATACCACAGTCCAGAAGTGCTACAATTCTCTTGGTTTTGCATAACATTCCAAAGTGATAGTATTGCTTGTGAAAGGTTTGTCACTGATAGCCCTAAGGACAGGAGGTAATGTGGTTATCTAGAGAACATTCATACAGAAATGATAGCACTGGAGCAAAGGGCTGGGCTTCCAGGGAAATAATCAGCAGGATTAATTGGTCTATCCTTTAATTAATGATGCGCACCTCAACCCTACTCTCCTGCCCAATTTGGATTTTTACATTGTTTGCGGATCTGGCTCTAGCAAAAAAAATAATACTGATGCTTCCTTTTAATTACATTGAAATGATCATGTCCACATGATAGAAATAATAGCAAGTTTATATGATTATAAGGCAGAGATGCAGAGATCCACTGTCATTCAAGAAAGCTATGAAAATTGCAATGAAAAATTGCTTGGAAAAATGAAAGTTAAAACAATTAAGCAGAGCAATATCGCCTGGCCCAATTCCCATGACCTACTTGAATGTCACATGTCCCTCTTGAAGAGAAATTTCTATCTCCATCACATTGGTTTATGTTACTGGGCTTTTTAAATAACATTGTAATTTTATTCATAGGAATAGATGGCACTAAACCCAAGGTAGACATGAACTGACTGTTCTATGCATGTTTTTTGGTTAGCTTGGGTCTGGTAACTGCTTTTTATGTGATGGGTTCACATACTGTTACTATTGTACTGCACTTGAAACAGGCCTCGCATTGTGTTGTTTGTGCCTTGTGTAAATAAGTGAGATCCCTGCTATATAAAGCAGAAGTATTTTCCTATCAGAATTTTATATAACTTCTATGAAACTGTATGTGATATCTGTCAATGTTAACCTACACTGATAGACTTCAATCTTTATTCCTTAATCTATTATTAAATCTCATCCACAACAGGGATGCTGGAAATTTTAATCTGGCTCCCATTTTTAAGGTAGGTCATATTTCCTTGAGTAAAATGCAGATCAAAACACACCTTCAACACTGAGCACTTTTCCAATTTTCAGGATACAGTCCTTCACTCAAAACCCATTTATAAAAATGGTATGTTAAAGAAAGATGTATGTAAAAAGGTCCATGGTTCATACAAGATCTGCATAATAAAGGAAAATGCATTTGAAAATAAACAAAGATTTCTATGTGTCTGCATTTTAAATTGACAAAATAAGGGAGAAATTTCACAGTATGGACTGTGCAACTGACAGGCACAGGTTATAAACTGATTAGTATACCTATAACACAGTAATATAACATGTTGATCCTATATCCACTGGAGTTGAGTGGCCAATACATTTAAAATAATAATAATAATAATAATAATAATAATAATAATAGACAAGTAATAGAAAATGAACAAGCTAATGTGCTCTGGGACTTTAGAATTCAGACAAGCATCTGCTGCACAACACCCCAGACTTAACAACTGTTGATAAGAAAGACAAAAGGGTATGGATAGTGGACACTGCAATACCTGGACAGCAGAAGAAAAGATAAAGAAATGGAGGAAATCACAAAATATAAAGACCTGCAAAGAGAAGTAGGACGACTGTGGCAAAAGAAAGCAAAGGTAGTACCAGTAGTAATAGGCGCGTTGGGTGCAATTCCAAAACATCAGGAGCACCACTTGAACACCATTGGCACTGACACCACCAGTCAATTGCAAAAGGCAGCTTTACTTGGAACAGCTTACATCCTGTGATAATACCTTTAATATTATTAGACAATAACATCTGCCTATCCCAGGTCCTTGGGAAGGGCTTGATAGGTGGACAAAAATGCCAAATCCAGTCTAAACATCTGGCTGACTGTGCGATCAACATAATAATAACATCTAAAAAAGACATTCTTAGTCCTTTCCTTTTTAGGAGTATAACTCAAAAGGGTTCTCTGAAGACATGGGGTTGCATGAATCTCAAACAAGTACATTCTAGCAGTGCAAGACATCAAAGGGATGCTTTGCTTTGATGAAAGCTCATCTAAAGTAGCCCTTTGAAGCTGCTTTGCAAAGGAAAGAACCCCATCGCCCCACTTCTCACAGAGAAGCAAAGCAGCCGCATGGCTCCAATTCAAGGCCTCATCCATCTCTTCCAGTAGGCAGTTACTAGGACTACTGAATGAGCTCTCAGGTGACACAAACCATTGAGGACAACTGCATCACTTCCAGAATGTAAAGCACCTCATTAAGGTGAAGCCAGGCCACCTTACAGAGGCCTAATACGTTTCATATGCATGACTAATTGTAGCTTCCCACTGATGTACAGCTGGTGGCAAACTTCCATTTGCTTCTCTAATATGTAAAATCAGCCTTTCCACTGACTGCTGCAAGCCATGTGAAGATTGGAAGCAGATAAAATTGCAATTAGTGTCCAAGTTGCTCTGGCTTCCAGGAAGATTAACATCCCTGTATTCAGGGTTTGCTGAATTAGTCTGATGTGAGGATATACAAAGAAAAAGGATCCCATTGGCACCACTGGAGTATATTTGCACGTGCTTTTCTGTTTAAGCTTCCATGTTGGTGAGTGTGAAACTTACAAACTAAATGGTGTGGCTAGGAGAGGTTTCCCCTCTGCCCTTGCCATCCAGCACACCCTCTTCTGAGTCCAGACTGGGACATCGTAAGTCCTCTGAATGCACTTTTAGCCCCTTTTACAGTAGAATCAACAGAGTGCCTCTTGTGTTCATCATTCATATCAAACCACATAATGTTTAAGACCCCAAGAGAAAGGCATTTGAAAGGTGAGAAAACTGTTACAAGAGTAATTAAAATACTCCCACTGGTATGAATCACAATAGTGTTTGTTAATAAGTTATTAACAAATTAACACATAAGTGAATAGGGCATAGAAAATGAAATCAATCCACAAATCCATCATAGCATACGTAGCAGATGTATTGAGTAAATGTTGGGAAGGGGGCCATCATGTGCAATGTGAGTTAGTCCCACCAAGGGAAGCCATTGCCCCCCCCTTGGCCCCCATCTCTGGGATTGGAGCTATGAGCTCCAGCTCATCACTTGAGAAGCAAAGCACTTACTCTTCCATCCTAGAAAATGAACTCATCTCCTTCATCTCTTCAGTCAGAATCTCTCCCTGTCTCAGGAGAATAAATAACAAAAAATCCACAAGATGACAATTTTCCATTGTTTATTATATATTTTGAAAGAATATAAGACATAAGTAGGGTAAAGAAGGAAATTAGATGCAGATACTGAAACTCAGGTAGATAAACAAATCTGAAAGTACAGGTAGTGCTCACTTAGAGGCCACAATTGGGACTGGCAACTCAGTCATTAAGCAAAACAGTTGCTAAGTATGCAACCATGACTGTGCTTATGATCTTACTTCAGCTTCCCTCTGCTTCACAGACCTGCAAAGGTCATAAATGCAAGGACTGGTCACAAAGTTACTTTTTCATCACTGTCATACCTGCAAATGGTCACTAAATAAGTTGGTCACTAAACAAGGACTACCTGTACCTGTAATATAGAAGCTTATATTATTATGAGATATTTCAGTATATGCTGATGACATGGCCATATTGTTGCAAAACTCATTAGGGCTAAAGTGAGTCTTACAAGCCATAGCAGAATTTTGCAAGAAAGAAAAGCTATTGATAAATTATTCTAAAACTAAAGTTTTAGTTTTCTCCAAGCAGCTGTAGATCCATAAATGGTAAATAAATGGACAGGCTACTGAACAAGTAAAAACATTTAAATATCCATGAATCATTATTCCAGCATCTGACAGCTGCACTGCCCATAGGGAGGTCACTGTACAAAACATTTCGAAGTCCGCTGACACCATAGCTACCTTCCATTGAACTAATGGTACTTTTTTCATTTCAGGAGCTATAAAACTCTACTTAGCCAGAGTAATTCTCTATTTACTGCATGAAAACCAACTAGGATTGCACCACCACTGTGCCTCTTTAAAGATATTCAATCAATTTTTTTGTGGAAAATATTCCTGGTCCCAAAATGTCCCAAAATGTCCCAATTGCAACTTTGGTCCCAAAATATCCCAAATGCAACTTTGTGAAGCAAGTTGGGCTATTAAAAATAAAAATAAAAATGACCATGAGCTGAGCCTCCCTTTTATATGGTCTAAAAAAATGTTCTACCCAATTAACCTGATTCCCCTTGTACTAGGTAATAATGCCATCATATGCTGGAAAATCTTCAGCAAAGGATCGTTACCTTGTCGTGGTGCTGGAGCTTGAGCGCCTCAATGATGCCATGAGCTAAACCGTGAAGGGCCACCCAAGACGGGAAGGTCATGACAGAGAGGTCAGACTAAATGCGATCCCTGGGGAAGGTAATGGCAACCCACCCCAGTATTCTTGCCGTGAAAACTAAATGGATCAGTACAACCAGAGATATGTTGGTATACCATCGGAAGATGAGACCCCCAGGTCGGAAGATGGTCAAAATGCTACTGGGGAGGAACAGAGGATGAATTCAACTAGCCCCAGATGTGATGACGCAGCTAGCTCAAAGCCGAAAGGATGGCCAGCGGCCGACGGTGCTGGTGGTGAACGGCGAATCCGATGTATTAAGGATCAACACACCATTGGAACCTGGAATGTAAGATCTATGAGCCAGGGCAAATTGGATGTGGTTATTGGTGAGATGTCAAGATTCAAGATAGACATTTTGGGTGTCAGTGAACTGAAATGGACTGGAATGGGCCACTTCATATCAGATGACCACCATATCTACTACTGTGGACAAGAGGACCACAGAAGAACTGGAGTAGCCTTCATAATTAATAGTAAAGTGGCTAAAGCAGTGCTTGGATACAATCCAAAAAACGATAGAATGATCTCAGTTTGAATTCAGGGCAAGCCATCTAACATCACAGTGAGCCAAATATATGCCCCAACCACAGATGCTGAAGAAGCTGAAGTAGAGCAGTTCTATGAGGATTTGCAGCACCTACTGGACAACATGCCTAAAAGAGATATTATTTTCATCACAGGACACTGGAATGCTAAGGTGGGCAGTCAAATGACACCTGGAATTACAGGTAAGCATGGCCTGTGAGAACAAAACGAAGCAGGACATCGGCTAATAGAATTCTGCCAAGACAACTCACTCTGCATAACAAACACTCTCTTCCAACAACCTAAGAGACAGTTTTATACATGGACTTCACCAGATGGACAACACCGAAATCAGATTGACCACATTCTTTGCAGCCAAAGGTGGCGGACATCTATACAATCGATAAAAACAAGACCTGGAGCTGACTGTAGTTCAGATCACAAACTTCTTATTGCACAATTTAGGATCAGACTCAAGAGATTAGGGAAGACCCACAGATCAGCTAGATATGAGCTCACTAATATTCCTAAGGAATATACAGTGGAGGTGAAGAATAGAGTTAAGGGACTGGTCTTAGTAGATAGGGTCCCGGAAGAACTATGGACAGAAGTTCGCAACAGTGTTCAGGAGGCGGCAACAAAATACATCCCAAAGAGAAAACCAAGAAGGCAAAATGGCTGTCTGCTGAAACACTAGAAGTAGCCCAAGAAAGAAGGAAAGCAAAAGGCAACAGCGATAGGGAGAGATATGGCCAATTAAATGCAAAATTCCAGAGGTTAGCCAGAAGAGACAAGGAATTATTTTTAAACAAGCAATGCACGGAAGTGGAAGAAGACAATAGAATAGGATGGACAAGAGACCTCTTCCAGAAAGTTAGAAACACTGGAGGTAAATTCCAGGCAAAAATGGGTATGATCAAAAACAAAGATGGCAAGGACCTAACAGAAGAAGAAGAGATCAAGAAGAGGTGGCAAGAATATACAGAAGACCTGTATAGGAAGGATAACAATATCGGGGATAGCTTTGACGGTGTGGTCAGTGAGCTAGAGCCAGACATCCTGAAGAGTGAGATTGAATGGGCCTTAAGAAGCATTGCTAATAACAAGGCAGCAGGAGACGATGGCATCCCAGCTGAACTGTTCAAAATCTTGCAAGATGATGCTGTCAAGGTAATGCATGCTATATGCCAGCAAATTTGGAAAACACAAGAATGGCCATCAGACTGGAAAAAATCAGCTTATATCCCCATACCAAAAAAAGGAAACACTAAAGAATGTTCAAACTATCGAACAGTGGCACTCATTTCACATGCCAGTAAGGTAATGCTCAAGATCCTGCAAGGTAGACTTCAGCGATTCATGGAGCGAGAATTGCCAGATGTACAAGCTGGGTTTAGAAAAGGCAGAGGAACTAGGGACCAAATTGCCAATATCCGCTGGATAATGGAAAAAGCCAGGGGGTTTCAGAAAAACATCTATTTCTGTTTTATTGACTATTCTAAAGCCTTTGACTGTGTGGACCATAACAAATTGTGGTAAGTTCTTAGTGGTATGGGGATACCAAGTCATCTTGTATGCCTCCTGAGGAATCTGTATAACAACCAAGTAGCAACAGTAAGAACAGACCACGGAACAATGGACTGGTTTAAGATTGGGAAAGGAGTACGGCAGGGCTGTATACTCTCACCCTACCTATTCAACTTGTACGCAGAACACATCATGTGACATGCTGGGCTTGAGGAATCCAAGGCTGGAGTTAAAATTGCTGGAAGAAACATTAACCATCTCAGATATGCAGATTATACCACTTTGATGGCTGAAAGCGAAGAGGAACTGAGGAGCCTTATGATGAAGGTGAAAGAAGAAAGTGCAAAAGCTGGGTTGCAGCTAAACCTCAAAAAAAACCAAGATTATGGCAACTAGCTTGATTGATAACTGGCAAATAAAGGGAGAAAATGTAGAAGCAGTGAAAGACTTTGTATTCCTAGGTGCAAAGATTACTGCAGATCTGACTGCAGTCAGGAAATCAGAAGACGTTTAATCCTTGGGAGAAGAGCAATGACAAATCTCAATAAAATAGTTAAGAGCAGAGACATCACACTGACAACAAAGGTCCGCATAGTTAAAGCAATGGTATTCCCTGTAGTAACATATGGCTGTGAGAGCTGGACCATAAGGAAGGCTGAGAGAAGGAAGATGGATGCTTTGGAACTGTGGTGTTGGAGGAAAATTCTGAGAGTGCCTTGGACTGCAAGAAGATCAAACCAGTCCATCCTCCAGGAAATAAAGCCAGACTGCTCACTTGAGGGAATGATATTAAAGGCAAAACTGAAATACTTTGGCCACATAATGAGAAGACAGGACACCCTGGAGAAGATGTTGATGCTAGGGAGAGTGGAGGGCAAAAGGAAGAAGGGCCAACCAAGGACAAGATGGATGGATGATATTCTAGAGGTGACGGACTTGTCCCAGGGTGAGCTGGGGGTGTTGACGAGCAACAGGAAGCTCTGGCATGGGCTGGCCCATGAAGTCACAAAGAGTCGGAAGCGACTGAATGAATAAACAACAATGCTGGAAAATAAAGCCAGACTGCTCACTTAAGGGAATGATATTAAAGGCAAAACTGAAGTACTTTGGCCACATAATGAGAAGATAGGATACCCTGGAGAAGATGCTGATGCTAGGGAGAGTGGAAGGCAAAAGGAAGAGGGGCCGACCAAGGACAAGATGGATGGATGATATTCTAGAGGTGACGGATTCGACCTTGGGATGGTTGGAGGTGGCGACAACCGACAGAAAGCTCTGGCGTGGGCTGGTCCATGAAGTCACGAAGAGTCAAAAGCGACTGAATGAATAAACAAAAATGCTGGAGGACAATGATGGAAAAGGAACTTCCTTCACCAGGGCTATCTTGGGAAGCCTTTTATATGCTAACCTAGGATCAGATAGCCAAAACAATACATTCCCACATCCTGCACATGGAACAGCAAACTAATTCTGCCTCCATATCCCAACATCTCTTTTTAAGCAGCTCTGCTCCTGTGCAGAAGGTCCTTGCAAGGCAATTAGGGACGTTCTGTATTTGAGTTTTGGAATCTCTCTATTTATAAAGAGCTTTGGATATATTGAGACTGCACAATTGCAAAAAACGCGACTCTTTATTCTTGGAATAATGCCTTTGTATCAGATTCAAAAAGCTGACTCGACAAATTGTGTGTGCTCTCAGCTTCCGAATTGGCTTTATATCAACTCAGAGAGTCCTATGAAGGAGGGCAGGCCATGATATTTTGTGCCATTAAATGTTTCATCACCTTTCATACTGTACTATATATTGGCCAGGGCTGACATAGAGGTAGGATTGAGACTGATTCATGCCACAACCCCAGTACATGTCATACCTCCTCAGTTTGATGGAAAGCCACTGCAAGAAGACAATTTTAGTAATTTTAATAAGACAATTTTAAACTTCTTGTTACAGGTGATAATATCCAAAATATACTTTTAAACTGGCTAGCAATATAATCTTACATATTTTCCTGCTTTAAGATAAATTAATACTACCAACACATCTTATTTTTTCCTCTCTGCTGGGTTAATCAGAAATGCGAGGCTGTCCCCACTGAGCAAAGACTAAGCTGCTGTGATGACATGGTTAGCTGGTCCTGCCAGCCTGGGAATGCTTTTAATGCTAAAAGCAGGATATCTTGCATTTTATCTCTTTTGATGCAGATACTCAAAGCATGATAGTTTATTAATACCACACACTGGTTTTCGAAAAATGATGTACCATTTGATAGCAAAAGCCATATGTTTTATATATGTATGTATATATGTGTGTATATGTATGTATGTATGTATGTATGTATGTATATATGTATGTATGTATGTATGTATGTATGTATGTATATATACATATGTATGTATGTGTATACACACACACACACACACACAGGACACACTGCTGTATGCTGGACTTAAGCTAGGCATAAGTTTTCAGTTATGTTGGTCTGAGATTATCTTTCAAAATGTCCTTTCCAAATGTTGACTTTGTGAATTTTACAGAGATATCATTGGCATTCAAGGAATTCCAGAGAAGTACATTTGGCACAGTGATATTTGAGTTGTAAATTTGACAGTTGATAATTTGCAATATTTGACAGCCAATAATGTCATGTGATTGTATTTAATATCAGAAAGCAATGCTGTTAAAAGAGAAAACTTGGGAACAAGACTAGAGGGTAAATATTTCCCTAGTTTCTTTTCTTTCTTTCTTTTCAGTCATACTTCAAAATAAAGCACTGAGCTGCAGCAACCCAACATTTTCATTGTGTAAGAAGATTCCTGTGCTATAAATATACCCCAAGTGATGGCTTTCACTGGCAACACACAATCTTATTCCAATGTAAGTCCTTATTTGTAACTTAGTTTCACCTGTGCTGTTTAGGACCATAACTCCTGCATTCCACTGAAATATTGATAAACATATAACCTCTATCAACAGTATGGAGGCAGAAGCCAGAAGTGAAATATGTTTATCCTCTACTTCAGAACTAATAGAGATAGACCTTAATGATTGCTCAGTTTCAGGGCCATTCAATGGGCCATATGAAAAATTCTTTGAGGATGCACTTTTGCACTCCCATCAAATAACCACAGCCTCAGGGGAGGCATTTAGAAATAGTCGTAAGGACAAACAGAGCAAAAAATCACCACTCTCTGGTGAACCTGAACTCAGGCTCCTCTGGGTCTGGAGATTATGCGCTGAATATATGCTGATATTTATATATCATATAAATGATACTTTATACAAAGATCTCCAGATGTGGAGTTGTAGTAAACAGGTACATTGCAATATTAGTTTTAGGGCTCCCAGTTTTACAAAAAAATATGACCTGTGATGACATACAGATGTTCAAAATCAAATAAACAGGGAAGCATTTTAGAAGTTCCATAAAAAGTGGCATTGCCATAATGTAATGTTTATACTTTTAAAACTATTATTTTTTATAGTATAAGCCAAGTTCCAGAATGGGGAAAATTGCCAAAAGTGTCCTCAGTAGCTTTCCAAATTAAGGCAAAGTCTTAATGTGATGCTTGCTTTGCCATTTGCTTTGCCTTTACATGTCAAACTTTTTTACATACCAGTAACCTGAAATAAACCTCAAGTAGCCTTGCAGGGAAAACAGCACAGCAATCAGCATTCTAGGTGGAGTTCCTTCTTCTCAAGTGGATAAAACTTTACCACTTGTTCTTTCATAAGTTATGCCAATAAGGCTGCGACATCAACCGTTACTTTCCCATCTGCTCTTCCCTTGTTTTTGTTCATCTCTTCCATTTTCTCTCTTTCTTCCTCAGTAAACAGGACATGTTTACTGTTGTTCCCATTCCAGTGGTTATAATCAAGTACTTGGCATTTGAAGGGAACAATCTTCCTGGTTTTTTGTCCTAAGTTCCCTTTTCGTATCAGCCACCCATATCATTTACTGACACTGGGAGGGAATAAAACCTTATCTCATATAGATTTATCATGCAGAATTCTAGTTCTTCCATTTTCAATGTAGACCAATTAACTATTTGGTAATTAACTCAGATGTGCTTTTATAGTTTATATATGTTTTTGTTTTCCCCAACTCCGTTTTGCCTAAGAAGAGAGTTGATCACCAGGTATAATTTGCAAATGTTTGCACTTGAGTTGGATGGCTTTTTAAAAAAACAATAAACTAAAAAAAACAAAGGTGGATGCAATTACATTTGACTTTCTGAACATTTATTTCAGCACAGCAGACCTAAATGCAGTTTAAGAATGGATGACACAAATCTGAGGTCTACTGACTGAAATGTAGTTAGGCAGCATTCTGTAATATTCGTAAGTGTATAATTCTGTTTCTCTGCAATGAGACTATTATATGCTCAAAAATGGAAAGCTTTGACACTACCCACAATGGAGGAATGGTTGGTGAAGATGATGGAACTTGTGGAGATGGCTAAATTAACTTCTTTGATTAGAGAAAAAAACATCTATGTTTATGGCTGACTGGAAACCCCTCATAGACTTTTTGCATGAAATGGAAATAAATGCACTTATGATTTGTGGTTTTGATGATTAGAAAAAACTGGATAATAGAAAAAAGTGAGCCTTTTTTGTAATCACAGCGTAAGAGATAATTTTGTAACTGTACTTATATTTGCTGCAAAGGAATCAGAACCTGCTTCTTTCTACTTCCTTCCTTCCTTCCTTCCATTAGTTTGTGTTACTTTTTATGTTCTTTGTAAAACTTTTAATAAAATTAAATTTTATTAAAATCCCAGTCCCAATTGCCTCCTCTAGCTTGTCTTCACCCACAAATGGCATAGGTTAAGAAGAAATTGGTGGGTTTGGAATCAGGATAGCAGAGGAACACATATCTATTCAAATGGGTGTGCTTCCTTTTACCGAAACACATACTTCATCTACTGGAGATCACTGGTTTCCTGTCACCCTTAGGTCAACCTTTCTGATATTTGGTCTTCACCTTCCAGCTAACCTTTGGAGAAAAGAGGCAGAGTTCCCTATGGCTGCTACAGCCACTGAAGGTAATGCCTTACACTGTGGCTTCCCTTATTTTGAGTCTCCCACACAAGAGATGTTAGGTTCATATTAAGTTAAGCTTATTTATAGGGTAAGCCATTTAAGGAACATAAATATAATACAAGAAGACCCTAGTTTAAGAAAAACTTCACTGAGGCTTCGATCCTATACCCTGTTTTCTAGAGGGAAGCCCTACTGAATTTAGTGGGATGTGCTGCAGTGTAGATATCTCTAAGGCTAAAGTGCACAATACTGAAACAATACTTGCCTCCCCTAGTGTGCCAGTTGTTCTCATACCACCACAGATTTTGTTTTGTCCCAACGAAACAGGGAGAGGGGGTAAAGTGATAGCCTTTCAACTTCCTTTGTGGCAGCTGAAAAGCTTAGAAAATGGCTACTATTCAGTGCCACTGTTGTTGAACAGCTGAGAATGCTTTATCACCTGCCAAAATGACAAAGTGAGCCCAAACCCCAGACCTTCTTGAAAGGGTTAAGATGGCTTCCTCCCTGAAATAAGCTTATGAAGCCATATCCACATGTGCACTTCCCTTGTTGCCCTTGCCCAGCCAACTTGAACTGGGAGCACCCAAAATTCCCAGCCTGCTGAAAGCCATGCAGGCTTATGATGCTGGGTACTGTAGTCCCAAAGCTTCTGGAAGTGGTGAGGAAGAGGCAGCTGCCCTTATCAGTGGCCATGTGACCTCCTTTGCAGAACAGTCCTTATACTTCCAAACCTAGTTGCTTTTTAAGAAACTTGACAGAAGAGAGTAACAGTCTTGAAGCTGACTTGGGCAGAAGACTGAATGGGCTGCAGCAAGATGACCAGGTCTGTCTTTCCCATTAGTATGGCAATGAGTCTCAAGTTATAATTTATAAAGTCTCAAGTTATAATTAAATAAAAATTATAAGGTTTCTAATTTTGACTGTAGAATTATAAATTAGCATATGCATGTTTTATGTGGAGATGAATCGTCTGCTTTTCTGAAGAAGTATGGGATGTTTGGAATGTATTCAAATAACCATTTTCAGTTGCTAGAAGCAAAGTCACTATGGCAATCATCACTTAAACAAATAACCATTTTTCTTTTTGTCATTGGTTTTCTGTACAGGTTTTCCACCCTTGTTCTAAGGTAATGGGAAGGCTATGAGCTAATAAATCTCTTCAGATATCTCATTTCCCACCTTAACGAGGCCTTAAGCACTCAGCCTTTCACTAATATAGGGATCAAAATATTGTTCCACCTCGTTAAGATATTGGATGTGAAATACTTTGAATATACAAAAATGCTAAATATTATCATTAGTCTCTCCTTATTGCTGCATATTTGTCTCTACAGTCAGAGATTTTAGAGCTGCAGCCATCTTTTTTTGGTAAACACATATCTTTCTGAGCCCCCATTGAGAAATGTTACTGGACAGTTCAACTAACGACACTCCTTTTATAAAGGCTAAGATACGAGGTTGTTTTCCTGAAAGTAAGTCACACTAATATCACTATTCATTATATTACTCCCTACCAGCCAATCAATCTTTAATTCTGACCTAGACCAGCATAAGAGTTCAGGGTACAATCATAGGGGGAAAAAACCATAAACTATAAAGGTAAAAAGTTGTATAAAGTAAAAAAGCTAAAAATATATTAAAAAATTATAATCTAAAAGGAGTTGTAGAAAATAAGAAAGCATGTATATGTATATGTATATGTATATGTATATGTATATGTATATGTATATGTATATGTATATGTATATGTATATGTATATGTATATGTATATGTATATGTATATGTATATGTATATGTATATGTATATGTATATGTATATGTATATGTATATGTAAAGAGCCAGTTTGGAATAGTGGTTACAGCAATGGTCTAGAAACCAGGTGACTGAGAGTTCTAGTCCTGCCTTAGGCATGAAAGCCGGCTGGATGACCTTGGGCCAGTCACTCTCTCTCAGCCCAACCCACCTCACAGGGTTGTTGTTGTGGGGAAAAATAGTATTAGGAATGTTCGCCTCCTTGAGTTATTTATAAAAATAATAAAGGCGGGATAGTAAATAAATAAATAAAAATAAATAAATATGTGTATGTGTATGTACATGTACATGTACAGTATAAGAGAGGAAGTATATAAACCAAAGCGCACACAGACACATAATCTAAAAGAGGCATGGGGACATTAGAAGGGTGTAGGGGAGCATAAAACATTAGTATGTGAAAACTATGTTTATTAGGTTAAAGAACACCTAATAGAGCAGACTAGATGCACATTGAACCTAGTTTATAATGTTTGTCCCAAGCATAAGCGAGGAGTCACCATCCACTGCTGCACAGAACTTGACAACGTTGCATGTTATGGCAGGGTTAGTTTCTGAAAGCAACACAGAAGTGTAAAATTGTCCCTTTTCCTGTGGATATTTATGTAGCAGTGATGAGATTATACTCGTGAAAGTCTTTGTAGTACAAGCACTGGAGAAGTACATATTCTCTTGTTTCTATGTGCTTGGAGTAAGAAGTATTCCTGTGTCAATCCTCAAAGATGGCTGAGGTGAGGGCATGACATCATGCCAGGGTAAAGGTCCTTCTGTGCTTAGGGAGTTGCAGTTTTGTTAGTTAAGTCATGGGGGAGGCAAAGTACCTGATGGATTCACTAGCAAGAAAGTTTGGGGCCCTGGCTAGATCCAGCTGGTGCTCTGGATATTTGTTACATATTGTTTGGCAACTGCTTTGACCAGATTGTACTCCATGTTGAATAGAAGACTAGAGAGAAGGCCAAGTATGTTACTCCATGTAACATATGGTCTGGTTCACATGTAATGAGAAGTAATCATTTCCTACAATGTGAAACAGTCATGACTTGTCTCGGATTTGCACATTTACTCCTTTCTCTTTCTCTTCCTCTTTCACATGTCAGAAGGGGAGACCACAACATTTGCTTCTGCTTCTAAATAATCCATGGTGTTTTGAGAAATCCAAACTCACAAGTGGTGAGTTTAAATTCTGTTTAGTGAGATAAAGCCAAGATGAAGCCAGGATCATCATTTCAACAATCCACACTTTTCCAAGATTAGAGTGGCATGGAGAAAAGTTATGAGTTAATCCTGCAGTAGCTGGTTCTGATCTCCTCTGGCTTAAAGGATAGGTGACAGATGAACTCACAAATCAAAGATTCTTGCAGTTTATTGATATAGCAGGAAAGTAACCAACCTTCTCATTGCTAGTCAGACTAACAAGGAAGCAGTGTTTCTGAATGAAATGGGGATTCCTTGACCAATCCAACAATTACACAAACATCAGCCAAAGGCATGGATAAGATTAAAACAATACTTTATGCCAAACCCATTGACTACTTCAGAAGTATGCAGGAGAAATGAATATTAAACAGGAGAAATGTGATCAAATCAAGAATCTGTCTAAATAAGCTTTGGAAAAACATATTTTTAATCCTTCTTTTCCTCCAGTGGCTTTTAGAATAAAGTGAGAGCTGAAATGTGGCCTGTATGGATTAGTCTATCCTGTTAGTTCTCAGCTACAAATGACCTGAAGCAGTGTTGTGCTCCCACAGATGAAGAAAGAGTGAAATTACATTTTCTGTCATTTTAAACAAAGCACAGTGTAATTTGTTAAATGCAATTCTTCACTGCCTCACAGTCTCAGTTTCTAATAGGAGCCTGTTAGTTTGCACTTGAGTGCTTATCTGTCATGGCATGAAATTGGAGAACAGTTTATTTTTCCCCCTCCCCTCCTAGATTAAATATCATTGACTTTTTTTCTCTCTCTCTTTCTCTCTCTCAGTGGCTCATAATTACAATCAATTAGGCTGTTTAGATAGATTGCAGCAAGCCGAGTATTCATGGAAGCAATCAGCGAATGAACAAGAACCTTCACAAGAAGTCAATTTGGTTAGCCGTGAAGGAAAAAGAAGAAAATCAAATAATACATTTAGTGGTAGGCCATATTGTTAGGCAATTCAGGCTTTGATGGGAAAGTTCAGTTAGCGTTGTGAGAGGGGAAAAGTTTCATAGCTCTTTATTTATTTCTCTTCTTTTATTTGCTCTTTCATAGCTCTTTATTGGTTTGTCTTCTTTTATTTGCTACTGCTACCCTTCAGGATGCATCTGTCATACTCATAACAGAACCATATGTGTTTCCTTTTCAATCAGGAAGCCATCATTGCTCACTCTAAGAATGCAATGTTGTCATCTTACCATAGCTGCATCCTTAACTGAGTCAAGAAACCAACATGTGTTTTACAGAGATAAATGCAAATAATATTCTTTAATAAAGCACAGGTACAAGAGTAAGGCCGAAAGCTCCCCTTGAGGCAATGAATTGTGCCATAGTCAAGAAAAAATGTTCCTTTGTCAAACATAGAATGTTGCTTGGTTACATTACATGCACAAAAGAAACTCTCTATGAAAATAACATTGGTTCAAATAATGAAGTTATTCAAGGATTTTAATGGAATGAACAGTATGAAAAATTGAATTGCCAAGTAATCATTGGGAAGGATGTGGAGTTGATACATTGCTAAATATTTAGCCACTACAAAAGGAAAACCTTTGTACTCCAAATAAGTACTACAGACTTATTCTCAGATCCATAGATTGCTAATCCTATAGTGCAGTCCTATAAATACCCGCAGGGAATCCTGCTGAGTAAAATGGTATTTACTTCCAAGTAAATATATACAGCAGAGAGCCAATTTGATGTACTGGTGAAGGCACCAGGCTAGAAACCAGGAGACCGTGAGTTCTAATCCCACCTGAGACATGAAGCCAGCTGGATGACCTTGGGCCAGTCACCGTCTCTCAGCCCTAGGAAGGAGGCAAGGGCAAACCACTTCTGAAATCTTACCAAGAAAACTGCAGGTACTTGTCCAGGCAGTCACCAGGGGTCAATACTGACTCGAAGGCAATACACACACACATACACACACAGGGTAGGGATGATCTATGGATGCCTCAAGACTACTATTCCCAGTGTCTCTCACTACCAGCCATATTGTTTGGCTCTGTGATTGATGATAGAATACCATACTGGGTGTACTCCATACTATAGTGGAGTGCCACCATATCTGCCCACTGTGGTACCAAGGAGGATGTTGGTAGTTGTACCTTCTGTCTTGTATTGTTGTTTGCTAAGTGCATGCTAATTATATTGCTTTTGCAACCAGTGGCTGAAGTAAACCCAGGAATTTTACTGGATATCTGCCAGTGCAGGCATAAAAAAAATAATATTCATTTATACATGTATGCACATCACCCAGTACTGTATTCCAGTGGTTCATAACTGAATGTGTGAATTGATTGCATTGGAAAACTTTATGCTGGAAATGATACATTAAAAATCTGTTTAGGGGGGCTTATTCACAGATGAGAGTCACACAGGCATGCATGAGTGAACCATTTAAGCAGGACTGAAAGATGAACTGCTGTCAAAGTGGATTCCCAGTCAGAATTCCCACTGCCTGAAAAACTGCAAATACATACCTGTGTAATGTAATCTTGTTTGTTTTGTTTGTCTTTCCAGAATGTTTATGCTACATCGGTCCATTCGACTCTAAGCAGCTTACACAGTCAACAAGACAATCAACAATACAATGAACCACAATGTAAATATATCAACATACAACAAAGTTCTATTATTAATGCAACAGTTTCAGAGCTACATCTCACCCAGAGCATTAATACAAGCATCTATGCATCTGCCTAACTTCAGCTTGTGAATATCTAGGCCTAAATACTGCAGTTTTCATGGCAAGATTTTGGAAGAGGTTTGCCCTTGCCTCCTTCCTAGGGCTGAGAGAGAGGGACTGGCCCAAAGTCACCCAGCTGGCTTTGTGCCTAAGGCAGGACTAGAACTCCCTGTCTCCCGGTTTCTAGCCCAGTGTCTTAACCACTGCACCAAACTGGATCTTATTTGGAAACAGACTGGTACACAAAGCAACTCCTATTGCAGTGATAACTCTCTGTTTTTCACCAGCATTGCTTTAAGTATTGTTCCTGCCACTTCATCCCCTAGAGCTACTTAGTGTACTAAGGAAGCCCTTTGGGACTTGTGCACAGGGAGAGATATTAAGAAGCATCCCTATCAAGTACCTTCGTCATCTCCATGTTCCAGTGGTTTCCTAGACCTCAGACAGAACTGGTCATGTGGGACAAATTAAGGAAAATGATTCATAGATTCCCCTAACTTTATTTAAGGATGACTGATGCCCCTTTCTTTCTTTCTGTTGCCTTCTGAGGTTTTTTTTTTTTTTTTGCCATCGTTCTTCTATCTTGTGCTATCTTGTGTCTTGTGTTTGTGTGTGTGTGTGTTTTCTACTGTTCTTTGTGTTTAAATGTTTTAACACTTGTAAGCCTCCCAGGGTCGTTGGGAGTCAGGTGACATATACATTCAATAAATTATTGTTATTATTTATTATTATTATTTCCTCTCTGATCAAGCATGTGCTGCCAGTGGGAAAAGACACACTAATCCCTCTTCCTAAAGTGCAGTGGGGTGGGGCAGAGTAGGGTAAGCGTAGTTAGATAAATTGCCTTAATGGGTCATAGACATGGTGGTGCTTTGTGCCTGTGATCTGTCAGTCATACTATTTTGAATATGAGTCTAGCACTCTTCTGAAAGAGCGGTAGACTCGTTTTGTAAACATAGGTGTAATGCTCTTCTGAAGAAGCACCAAACGTGTCTAAAATAGCCCAGCTCAGAGGTCACAGGTATGGAGGAGGGGTATGGGATGAAGCTGGAGGAAGTAATCAATAAAGAGTGAGTTCAACTAGTGTTGCAAGGAAATGGTAGTGCTGGCAGCAAGTCCAGTTCTGTCCTCATGGGAGTAGCAGATGAATGGCCCTGGAGCCAGAAGAGAATAGGCAAAATGGTGCCCTCCACAGCCCTCAGGTAATAATAAAATGCATAACTACACAAAATCCCTTGTTGACAAAACAGTGGGAAACTCGCGATGCATTCAGTACTGAAGAACAAGCAATGCACTACAGGCAGAACCCAGTTCAGTTTCCAGGTTTAAATCAACACTCTGGGCAGCACAGAACTAGCACTTTCAAAAGGGGGCTAAACCCATGTTTCAAAAGAAGTTCAGTGCCTTTTCAAAAGAACACTAAACCTAGGATTATAAGGAGTCTACACAAGACCCAACAAGCACTGAAGGAAGTGCAGCTAAGGAGTTTGCGGGCAGATGCTTTGCAGAAGCCTGGAGTCTGGTGTCTCCTGCATTGCAAGCAAAATGGCCGTAGAAGGCAGATCCCAGTGACTGGAGGGAAGGGATATGCCTGCAGAAGCCTAAAGTGGTCAACAGGAACTGAGCAATACAGAAAATTTGCTTTATATTTGGAAGTCCACTTGGACTGTAATCAGCACTCTTTGTGCTGCTATGACTTGTTATGGTGAGTTGACTGCATGTAAAACCCATAACTGTTGTATTGATTCCTCTGTAAAGCCACAATAGAACTGGCTATAAAGATGGTGCTATCTTTACTTAGAACTATATGTTGCTATCCATAGGAGACATGCGCATACTGTACGTACACCCTTATGGGCCTCCAGGGGGGACAAGAGAGGCAAATGAGAATATGTGGATCATGACACATTACAACTGGGTCATTTGCACAAGGGCACCATAACACACTGTTCTGATATCATCACAGCGTGTTATAGACACCTACAGCTATATGCTCCAGGAAATTCCTGCTTTTGATCAGTCTTCCCTCTTAGTTTTTTGGAAGCCATGCCACAAATAAGGAATCCCTACAGCTGTCTCATTTTTGTCCTGAGCTTATTTTGCACCCAACTCTACAAAACAAAGCTAAGGATCTCTCTTTTTAAAAATGTTGCAGAAATCAGTGACTGGTCAGTAAAGACGGCTGACTTTTCTACATGCTAATTTGCTCTTTGGTTAAATCATGTGTTCTTTTTGTAATGGATTCACGGCACTGATAATTATTTTGGGACGTTAACATTCCTATTTGTTGGAATGCAAATCTTTTCAGAACTTAAGAACAGCACATATGATTCTTAGTGGTAATACTACTACTGGTAGTAGTATTCATTTGGGAGTAGTAGTGTTTCATTTGGGAGCTCAAGGTGGCACATACAGAGCTCCCTTCTCCTGTTTTTCCCCACAGTAATAACCCTGTGAGAAAGGTTGGGCTGGAAGAGTGTGACCGGCCCAGAGTCACCCAGTGACTATCCATGGTTGAGGGTAGACTAGAACCTGGGTCTTTTATTCCAAGCTCTGTAATACTTGTAGACATATACCAAACTTCATGGAAAAGTATTTCATTGAAGAAATTATCTCTACTTGGGTTTTCTCTTGCCTGTTTACTCTCAATGGGACAACAGTTTACATAAAGTGACATACCATATCAACATAGATAGTGCCAGTGTGACACAGCTGGAATTCCAAATGTTTCTATTAGTGAAAGTCACAAACACTAGGTAGTATCTGCTACCTATCTTATACAGAGATTCCTAATTACAGAAGGAACTTCACTGTGACTTCTTTTATTACTTTTCCCTCAGCTGTGCGAGGGGGAAGATACAGGAAAATCTCCTTGATGAAATGCTTGTGTCCTTGTAATAATGTCCAAGTTGAAACTATTGAAATATTCTCTTTCACTGCACATATTATAGAGACATTTGTAGTACATTTATCCACCATTATATTGAATTATTCTAGACCATACAGATACATTCTATGTCCATTTATTACTATTGACTTTTCTATTGCTTTCAAGGTAATGAAGTTCTAAGCACCCAGCATATAAAATATGGTGGAATTGTTCTTATTTTATAGACTTATAAGACTTATTTATTTATTTATTTAATATGCTGCCACATCTAGCAATTCTACATTTTTTTTATTTTATATAAACATATATTATGTTATTAATATTTAATACTATAGGTTGTCTCTGCTGAACTTAATAATTCTGTGAGGAATTCTGAACTGTTAATTTTATTCCTTATGTTGGTCAAAAACCCAACTAAAACTGAATGAATAAATAATAAGCAACTATAGATTTCAGTTGTATTACTTCCCCTTTGAATGTTTAAATTAAATATTTGGCTTAGGAATTGTACTTGAGGAGGAATTCAGCTTGGCTGGAGAGATGGGCTAAAAAAAACCTTGCCTCAGATGGGTTTGCTGCTCAACTCAACTCAGCCACAGATAAAGGATAAAATGGGGTTGGCCTCCCATGTCAACTGCTCAGCCTTTCAAAACCATGATTATATCATTAAATGTTCCCATTCTTGTGCATAAACATTTGCTAAGTCAGAAGTATAATTAACCCAAAGACATGAGGGTGACTGGGATCTTCTGCAATTAACCTCTTGGTGATCACTGCTTCCCATCTGTAGTTGCAAGATACAAATCCATACAGGGAGCCAGTCTTGTGTAACCCTTACATTCCTGAAACAATTCCCCATCAGACCATTGTTGTTGGTGGTGGTGGTTGTTCAGAAATATGGTTAGGGAGACTGGGTCTTTTTAACAGAGTTTAGCACTATACATAGGCATCTGCAGAAATCATTTGGAGGTGGGGTATTATACGTTTAAGACCTTCCCAGGATTTGTCAGAAAAAAAATTGCATGTTTTGTAATAGGAATACACGGAGCTGCCTTTTAGTCACTTCGTATACAGTACACAGAACCTTTTGCTGGCAAAGCAAAACTTCTAACTCTGAGTGAAAACTCTTCCCTTCATCTTGAGAACATGGCTTAGTTTTCTGTAAAGAGTAGCAGTAGAGACTGGGCCCACTGTATTTTGCAGTGATGATGATAATGAGATACAGACACACTTGGTTACAGTTTGGAGGTTTGGTTTGGTCGGTCAACCATTTTTTTCATCCACAAATATAAATTTTCATTATTCAAATTATATATATCATCTAATGCTCTTGGAACTGTATGTTTGTTCCTAGAATAACAGGGTTTCTGTCTGGTTGCACATTTAATAACAAATGCCCTGATAGTATCAGATAAGAGTTTTAGCCTTTTCTCATTGTTTTGATGATTGAACGAGCTAAGGTTCAACGACTTTCCTGCCCAGTATTTGCTATTTCAAATTGTCTTATTGAGTATGTTTACTTTTGCAAAAACACATTTAGAAGTTAAGGCAAAGGGGGAAATTATGAGATCCAGGTAAGGGTTATGCAGTCCTTCAGGAAACACTTTGCCATCTAGTATAATCAACAAGAAGTGTACAAAAAATACACAAAATGCATTTTAAATTATTTATTTATACATCTAATTATTCTGAGATTAATAATAACATGACTTAGTAAATTCTAAACTCATTAAATTAATTAAGAAAATAAAAATCAATTAAATAAGAACTAAAATGAAACAAATAGTGTCATAAAACGATTAAAAATTGTAAAATTCCAGGTATGGATGGTTTGGGATCCAAATATAATGAAGTTTTTAAAAAATAATTATAACCATGCTTTTTTTTTTTTTATCTGTTCTATCATCCGATTCTCGGAGACTGCCTGGACAGGTCCCTGCAGTTTTCTTGGCAAGGTTTTTCAGAAGTGGTTTGCCCTTGCCTCCTTCCTGAGAGAAAGTAACTGGCCCAAGGTCACCCAGCTGGCTTTGCACCTAAGGCAGGACTAGAACTCCCAGTCTCCTGTTTCTAGTTTGATGCATTAACCACTACACCACACTGGCTCTATAACCATGCTAATCAAATATAAAATGCTATGTTCACAGATGCAAACATTCTAGACTCATTGAAAGAAACATAACTTCTGGTTATCCTAAATCAAAGAAATAATCTCAGCACGTATCTTCATATAGGACTCTTGCACTAGATTAAGCTGATTTCTAAGTAATTACATCTCTTCAATCAACCTGTTCCAAGGAGAAATATAATGGATTTGGTCAAAGTATTAATATACTTCACAAGAGACACCAGAACTCTACTTGTTTTGCTGTCTCTAGGTAATTTTTAAAGATGTTTTCCAAATATTTGATGGAATGGAAGGTAACATTCTTGATGCTGATGAAACAGGATTTAGACATAAGATCGTCCCTGTATTATAGGTATGTGAAAAAGGTATCATTCCAGGAGGACTCCAAGAACTTTAGAATGCTCTGTTTCTTCTCTGGACCATGATTCAGTCATAGTCCAGTGACTTTTTTTCAGAAGTGAATCTGCCAATCTGGAAACAGTTTGCAATGTTTGGGATATGGTGTTCCAGATGCGACAGGCCTGCTTAGGGGCCAGTCCATGTCCAGAACATCAGGAACCACTTCAAGTTCAGGGGATTAATTTAAAAAAAACTGGGCCACATCTAGAATAGACAAATCAGCATTGTCAAGAGGAGAAACAGAATGTTCTGTTCCTAGAACACATCCCCATCCTTAATTATATTCCATTATATTCCCTGGCACAAACAGTAATTAGCACCAGTGAACAAGATATTAATCAATTATATTTAACAGCATATGATACCCATTCTCACCTACATTTTGCCTGATCCAGAAGTTTTAGCATATTAGAGAAAATAAGAATATTCAGGGACTTACTATAAAACAGAACATGGTGCGATTGATTTGTTTGCAGACCTTGTGCTTATTTACCTTGGAAATCTAAATAAAGATATATCTTAATTGCAACTTGAATGAAATAAATTCCTGCCAGGAGCAGGTATAGAAGTTAACTTTAATAAATATTTTACTATATAATTAACATTCAAAAAGTATCAGAGAAACAACTTCAAGAAGTTACAACCATAAAATCCTGTCTTTGTTTCAGATACTGTACCCCCAATTTATTTATTTTTTTGGTATATGGCCATTTTTTTTTAATGCAGAAGTATGAAAAACTTAGTATTACAGAACCTATACAGTATGACAGACTATACAGAGGGAATAGTTTGGTGTATTGGTTAAGGCACCAGGCTAGAAACTGGGAGACTGTGAGTTCTAGTCCCGCCTAGTCCCAAGCTGGGTGACCTTGGGCCAGTCACTTACTCTCAGCCTAGGAAGCAGGCAAGGGCAAACCACCTCTGAAAAACCTTGTCAAGAAGACTGCAGAGACTAGTCCAGGCAGTTGCCAGGAGTCAACGCTGACCTGAAGGCACCAAAAAAAAAAAAAAAGCAGTATGATAGAAAGCATTACGTTGGATTAGAACTACTAAATTTGAAACATTATTTTGATGCTTTTCAGCTAAGGGCTTTTCTGCACAATCCTAGCAAGGGGCTTTCCTCCTGTCCTCAAGTGGAAAACTAATGTCCTGACAGTGGTCCTTTCACCACACCTCAAAAGCATGGCTCATAAAGTTGTTGCCCCTAGACAAAGATGGGGGCAGCCAGTGGCATTCTCAGGGGAGACAAAAATGTTGAGATGCTGATTGCAACCATATGATTGAAGCTTCACCCTTTGTACAGTGATATGACATTGACAAAGAGCTGTAATCATATGGGCACAATTGCTATCTCAACTTTTTTGAAACCCTCCCCCTAGATGCTGCTTGGGGCAGAGAGAGGTGAAGTTGGAATTTAGAAGACAAAGAACCAAAGGAGTATATCTAATTTAAATAAAAGAGAAAATCCTTGTGAGTGCTCTGAGTGGCGTTCTTTTTGGGACTTTTAATATCAGCTTGCCTTCCATACATCAGCAAGAGAACCATTCCAGAACCCTGTGGTCACTATCTTCAGGCGCTAGTGCCCAGGGTTCAAGCTTAATGTAATATTCAGTGCATTGTTGCATTCAATGTATAAGTCTTTTTAAAATGTAAGTGACAACAGAGGAGGAAGACTGAAAAGTTACCAGATTTGCTGGAACAATAGAGAGAAACATTCAACCTTACTTCCCCTGAAGGGTTCCAGAGGAAAATCCTTCCTCTGAAGCTGCTATTTTCATTTGAAAGAGATCTCCCATTATGCCATTGAGACATTCCCTTGCAAAATAGATTCACAGTGACCAACCTCACACACAGCTTCAGTTAGCAATATCCATAGATTTTGGATATTGCTATCCAAAAATGGGATAGAAAGGGCAGCAGAAAACAAGAAAGTTAAACAAAGAATATGCTACAACCTGCCATGTAGAGAGTTATGGTATTTGAGCTGCAAAAACACAAATGACCACTAGATGGCAGCAAAGTGTTAGTTTTCGCTGTCATTTAGTGGTCATCCAGCTTTTTGCAGTGCCAATATGGTAGCCCTACTGTCATGGCTATCAATTCATGGCTATCAACACTCTTTCTCAAACATCATAGGGCAGAAGGCACTGCTTCTTATCACTTCATTCTCAGTTACAGATGACTGATTGGGGGCTGCATTTATGGAACAATGCTGTCTCTGCCCTATGCAGCACTGAGTATGGCACCACCTCCGTTCTTATATGTATAAAAAGACACATCTTGCTGAAATCCATGGTTCCGTTTACTCAGCCACTAAGCCAAGATTTGCTTAAGTGAAGTTTGTTTGTTTGTTTGTTTATTTATCAAATTTGTCACCACCCATCTCCTCCAACCAGAGGGACTTTGGGTGGTTATTGCATTTCTTCACTGCCCATCTTGTACAAACAACTCTATTGAGTTTATTGAATAAGTCATAATTATCGCAATAAGCAGGCAAACCATATTACAGCTTAGCGTCTTGTGTGAAGTCAACTGATACCGCTAGGTAGCTCCTGCACACTACCTAGAAAAACTAAGTGGAACAAATACATATGTTGCTCCAAGATCCTTGGGGTAGGGGAGAGGTGCATAGGTTTATATTATAAAAGCAGAGAAGTAAAATGTTTCTCACTCGCTGGAAAAGACAGGCATTATTCGGCTTTGAATCATGGAAGAAAAATTGGAGAGTATTAAACCGCAAGAAAGCACTTAATGCTAACTGTTGCAATTACCTGATTCTCTGTGATGCATCAAGCACATAATGTCTCCATATACCACTTACAAAACCAGCGATCATTCCCTGTATATTAAGTAGTCTGATTACAAGAATCCAAAATTTTGGACACACAGCATTTGTAAGGCTCCTGGATCCAGGTATAAAGCGTAATTATCACTGGTGCATTCTCTCAGAACATTCTGTCCCACTTGTTCTTTCCGTCACTATAGTGAGGTTACTGGATGAAGTCTGCACATAAGAAATGTGCCGACGTCCAGGAGTGTTCAAGCAAAGGCTCTTTCTGAACAGATTATTAGTAGCTAAAGGTTAGATTGCTTTTTCCAGCACAAGCATTACTTTCCAAGGTAATCATAGCAATCATACCTGCACTTTTCCCCTTGCCTTCGCTTCAAGAGGTAGCGAATGAGGGATATCTCCATACCCGTATTATGATACGTACTGGGGAAATACACGTTGCTGTTTCACAGTGATTGCAGAACAATAAGGACAAGTCTACATGACAAAATTAGACCAACTGCATCATTACTTGCCCATTTGTCATCTGTTCTCTTATTTCCTGCATCATAACTCCTTGAGCAAAAATATGTAGATAAATACAGTTTGTGTTGTTTGTAAACAAGAAATACAGTGCACCGTTTGATTTGGAAGGACTACAACATGCATTGACCTTTTCATTTATTTCGATCATTGGACAAAGCCATCTTATCCTTCACCAGAAATAAGAGGCCCTATGTTCAGTAGGTTTTATTTCCCAGTAAGCGTGCAAAGGATCATAGCCTAGAGCTTTACCCCTTTAAAAGTGACTTTGGGGCAGATGTGTATTAAATAAAAAGTAAACGTTGTGTTAATTCTATGAAAAGGAAAACAGAACTTTCTTAAATAGGACAAAAGCTTTGTTCAGAGCAAAGAAAGTATCACAACGAAGGTACAAACGTTTAAGTTCTTGACAGCTACCCATCTGACAAGATGTTACTATGGACAAGAAACAAGGAATCCAAACATCCGGTCAGATGTTTCAGTCACGAGATCTGTAGCTCAAAGTCATTAGGTGATCAGTAGTAGTTATTGCCAATAGCAGGTTATACCTTATATTCAGGAACGAAAAATAATGGGCTGATCTCCTTCAAATCACTGTGCAATGCTCCACACAATGAAGACTTCCAGAGGATTCAGAAATATGCGCAAAGCTGGGCACGGCCTTTCAAAACGGTGGGGGGGGGGGGCTTTGCAAAAGCATACTGGCATGAGCAAAGCACCACTCTTCAAAGCATTAAAGTAGTTTTAGTTGTCCCAGTAGAAAAGGCCAGGCATGTGCCCACCCTTTCAAAGCAATTGTGTGAGCCTTCCAAATAATGCAGGGCCATTTAAAAACTTCATGGAGGGATGCTTTGCTTGCACTGATACACTTCCTGCAGCACCTTTTGTAGAGTACACACTTTTAAGAGTTTGAAGGATTTGATGGAAAGAATGCAAACAGCATTCCAAAGGTTTTTTTTTTCTTTTTCTTTGCTCAAACTAGTGATGAAACACATCGGCAAAGTCGTCTTGTTTCCAGCTAAGCTTTGCAAATACAATTTACAGCTTCTAATTGTTCTCAATATAAAAAGGGGAAGTTCTCTCTCCCCCGCTGATAAGACAGTGTTCTAAAAGCACAAGCAAAGGCATATTTTTCTGAACTCCAACTTCTAGTTCTAGCCAGTTCTAAGCATGTATGCATCTGCCAATGATTGTACGAACTCAACATATCTTGGCATCTAATATTAACTCCTATAGTTAATTCAAAGTGATAGGTATTTACTTGTTTTAAAGCAGCTTCACAGGAACCCACGACAAATACGAGTTTTTAGTGCTTTTTTAAATTTTAGGTGATCTGATTACAGTACAAACATAACCTTGATGGGGGTTTATTCCAAAGAACTAGAGCCAGGTGAGAGAAAGCTTTAAACAGGGACATGACTATCCACCTATATATTCAATAAACTTATGCCTGACTCCTTAGAATAAAAACTTTGCTTTGTTTTTGCACAGAGTCACACTCGACCTCTCAATACTGTAAGACAATGTCGGGAATTGAATTCCAAAATCAGAGGCCATGAGAAAAAAAGAGGCAAAATCAATATCATTATTTTCCTATTTTATATTTGCTCCTCCTTCCACCATTTGCCACCTTTAAAATAAATTGTTTCTCCTCAAGCCACAGACTTTTAATTAAAATGAATTTAATTAAGTATAAAGTACACAATTAACTACCCCAATTAATTAAATTCAAAGTATGCACATCGATTATAAGAGGGTACAAATAGATTCTTGCTATTTAAATCTGGCTAAGTAGGTTACTAAGTAGGGACGCGGTGGCGCTGCGGGTTAAACCGCTGAGCTGTCGATCGGAAGGTCGGCGGTTCGAAACCGCGCGGCGGGGTGAGCTCCCGTTGCTCGTCCCAGCTCCTGCACACCAAGCAGTTCGAAAACATGCAAATGTGAGTAGATTAATTGGTACCGCTTCGGCGGGAAGGTAACGGTGTTCCGTGAGTCATGCTGGCCACATGACCCGGAAGTGTCTATGACAACGCCGGCTCCAAGGCTTAGAAACAGAGATGAGCACCGCCCCTTAGAGTCAGACACGACTGGACTTTACGTCAAGGGAAACCTTTACCTTTACCTTAAGTAGGTTTTGAATACTGTTTTCATTCTTTCCCCTTCACACAAACACGCACACATCCCTTAAAACTGAGCAGAATCAGAACAGAAGTTTTCAGCCCTTGCTAGGATTCTTGGAATTGCAATTCTGATAAATCCAGAGAGCACCAGGCTAGGAAAGGCTGTTCTGAATGACCTATTCTGAGGAAAGACACAGTGTGCTGCAAATAGTATTGGGTTCCAAACAAAGAAGATGTAGGTTCGTTTGTTTTCTCAAAGAGGATGCACTGCAAAAAAAGAACAGGTTTCTCTGATTGGTTGTTACAGCATCAACGAAAACAGAACTTCCTTTCAAAGGAATATTATAGCATTCAATCTTTTTACTCCTACAACAATACAATAAGAAGGCGGGAAGATGGAATATTATAATAACTGCTTCCTTGAAGTAAATTCAAATGTCAGCAAAGTCTAGATTTCTGTTCTTGGAAAAAAAAAAGAATGAAATTAACAACTTCCAAATTTTCAGATGTGTTCTACTGGTACAATAATTACTCATTCTTTCAGCTTTAACATTGTTTCAAAAAGGTGGGGCTTGTCATAGGTCTAGTACTTCCAGATAAAAGTTGTACATTCCCTTTTTGAGTGCACCTTCATTCACTGGAGCATGTGGGGGAGGTTTAGAATAAATGGTGAATATCAAAGATCATTAGTTATTTTGAAAGGGCTAATGAGAAAACTATCTACTTTTATTAAAAATTGATTATGATTATGGAGAGGCTTAATTATAATGAAAAATGATGAAAGAATTTGTTTTCCTTTAATAAAAGTACAGCCCCATTCATCTTCAATTCCCCTAAGACTGAAACTTCTATATAATTAACACCTATCATTTACTAAATGCTGATTTCTTTCAGATATACTGAATATCTCCTCCTCCTCCTCCTCCTCCTCCTCCTCCTGAAACAGATTTTGGAGTATATTGCAAAGTATATTTCACATTACCTAAATTTGTTTTTTAAAAAAGTGAAAATGGACAAAATAATTCTGCTTGGATGATAAAATAGAAAGTGTAACTTGCTTTCTAATAATTGCAAAAATGTATCTGGCTTCTTAGTGAAAATGAATGAAAGAGCTCCTCTTGACAGGTAGTATATAATTCAGTGTACACTATATTATTGCTAATGTTATTTATCTATCAATTTGTATGCTGCCTCTATTATGAAAGTGACTTTAATTTAATATCTTCTTGTAAACAGAACAAAAGTGGAACCACACAGAGATGTGGGTTGTTGTTTTTTTTAACAAACTAGAACAGAATGTAGTTAGATCAAAAGTAACCATATTTTTTCCTAAACCATTCTTGAATATTTTGAATTGAGCCTGCTTAAAAGAAAGTAAACACACTCACCACTGTAAAATGAAACCTTATTCCTCTTTTCCACCCATGTTCATGACTGATTTCATTAGTATAGCCAAAAGGGAACAAGTTAAATCTAAATTCTGTAAAATAAGTTCAGATTTTGTTCAGTGTCCTGTTACTGTAATTCCCAAATACCCTGCAAACAAGGAATATTTACAGCTGTGCTTATTTATGTATTAGGTTTATAAGCCACCTTTCATCAGGTAGCTCAATGTGCTGCATGTAGCACTAGCCTGATTTTGCTCACAATTCTATCAGGTAGGTTGGCCTGAGCATGTGTGACCGGCTCAAAGTCACCTTGTGAGTTTCTGTGGCTGAGAGAGGGTTAGAACTTGGGTCTCTCTTACCCTAGTCCAATGCCTTCATCACAACTGGTCTCAGAGTCATTGAGAGTTGGGTGGCATATAAGTTTTATGAACAATATTATTAATAATAATAATAATAATAATTTTCCACATAACCAACAAGAGTCCATATGTGTGCCATGATATGCAAACCTACAGTGCTGTCAAGAAAAGAGTTTTCATGTCCTTACCCTGCCTGTAGAGCTGTTTTAAAACGAGTTATCTTCATCCCCAAACAGCAAAAAGATTTATGGAATGATATCATGCATGTGAATATTGAATTCACCTGAGGAGAGGAAAAGGAAGATTTCTATGTCCACCCCTTCAGTACGGTTGGGTTTCTGGTTGGGCCTGTGGAGCAAACTTGTTTTAGAACTTTGGTCTTTGCTATAGTTAGGTTCTTGAGAGGCATCCTGAGCCATCCTGTACAAACTGGATGGGCCAGGTCAAAGAAGTAGGGAATGCCAGGACAAAACTTAATTTGATATAATTGACTTAATTTAAGCTTAACTAAGCTTAAACTGGGACGTGGTGGCGCTGCAGGTTAAACCGCTGAGCTGCTGAGCTTGCCGATCAGAAGGTCGGCGGTTCGAATCCACGTGACGGGGTGAGCTCCCGTTGCTAGTCTCAGCTCCTGCCAACCTAGCAGTTCAAAAACGTGCAAATGTGAGTAGATTAATAGGTACCGCTTCGGCAGGCAGGTAACGGTGTTCCGTTTAGTCATGCTGGCCACATGACCACGGAAGTGTCTACGGACAAATGCCAGCTCTTCGGCTTTGAAACGGAGATGAGCACTGCCCCCTAGCATCGGACATGACTGGACTTAATGTCAAAGGAAACCTTTACCTAAGCTTAAACTAATACAATATAGCTCACATGATTACTAGCAAGTATTTAACTTTTTTCCTTTTCTGTCACATTAACAGTAACAGTTGAGTTAAACTTTTGAAAGGGCACTGGGGAAGTCACCCAAGGCTTTGAAGCCCTAGAGCCACAACATTGTGCATCTCTGACTCATCTCATCTCAATTGTTTCAGCATTTCTAGCATCATCTATCCCATGGGAAGTAATGAATTTTAAGCAACACAGAATGCGATGGTCAGGTCATAAGGAATGATTTTTGAATTATTTATCTGTTTCCAACCTAATGATTTTACACCTGTAATAACCATAGTATCAGAAAAGCTTCCCTGGAACTGACATATGACTGGCTCCTTGTATGTCTCTACATTCAATGCAAAATATTATTTTGATATTTAAAGCCCTAAATATCCAGAGACCAGGATGCCTTAACAATTGCTCCAGCTCAAAGTGATGCCCAGGGTATTAAAATATGAATTTGAGATCCTTCTACAAATTCCACCATCATCTCTGAACTGATATAAGTTATGTATAGGGTCTTTTCTGGTCTAGAGTATTCCAAATTTACAGTATTCTTCCTAGGGAGGCTGACTTAACAGCACCAGATGAAGGCCATTTCTCTCCCTCCAACATTTGACCTGATGTTTTTATCTGATTTTCTTTTTTCTACTCCACAGTTTTGCTATTATTTCTGATATATTTATGAGGTTTGGGTCATGATTTATAGGAACTGGTTTGCAGAGTACCTCAGTTGTAAGATATATTGTAATAACATGCAATTACACTAATTACCATAATCATATAAACCAACAGTACTCAAATTACAAAGATTCCTATAGACTGTAAAAATCAGAATGATCACTAGATGGCAATAAGTACAGAGAAAACACTTTGCTGCCATCTAGTGTCAATCTGTATGTTTGCGCCCCAATCTTGTAGTCATAACCTTCTCTTCCTTCCTCTCTGTTCACTGCACATGCTTATATATTTGAAGATAGATTTGAACAAGAGTACCTCAGTTGTAAGAAAAATCATCCCATATTCTACCTTGAAGTTCTACCTTAAAGCTAACAAGAAAGACCCAGATGAAAAATAGACTGTGAAATACTGTGTATCATTATTCTAAACCTAATTATAACCAAAAGCAAGCTGCACATCTGAGTGTAGATTAAAGTGCCAGCTCATTATTACCACATCCATCAGTGATTGCAGAAAACAAATGATGAGGGTTAATTCAAAAAAAAGAAAACTCCACAATTTTCAATCCAAGTTCCAAGGAGCAAAAGCTGCAATGCTGGGCCTAACTACACTGAATTCGAAGGGAATAGCTTGGGTATAGGATTATGCTGAATGAGTTTTTAGCAGCTTCAAGATGGATTCCTCTGTTATGGCAGAATGTTTTCCAGACTAGAACCAACTCCATTCAATGCAGAAATGTTATCTTAAGTTGGCAACTATCTACAAGCATGGCCATGGCCATGGTGATGGATCAGAAGCAGTGCAGGCAGAAGGAAATTAAATGCACAAAAAATACAAACTGGGACAACTGTAACCAAGTTTAAATACATTTGAGATTTTCATACTGGCTATTCACAATGCCATGTTGATGGTAGGAGAATTGTGCTGTCGTTGGTAAGCTAATTAGTACCCATGGTGGGGTAAGGATTCGTTATCTCAGTTCAGGTCGCAAATGATATAACTGATTTCTTGATCAACTGTAATTTAGAGTTTTATGCTAGAGTTCCTTTGATGTGGAATGGCCATTGTCAGGTAATTAGCGGGATGTCCTAAGAGAGTCAAGTGTTCTCCCATTGGTTTCTGAGTATTTGTCCTCCAGATATCAGATTTGTCTACCTGCCCTATATAGAATAGGGAAGAGCCTTGGGACAAATTAAAAAGCCCTTGGTGTGGCTGACTGTGGACCTTGTAGTAAATGGGGCAAAATCCCATTCCAAGAGGTTCAGGCACAAAAGAGTAAAACGAAACCCTTTAACTTGAACTGTCAATCACATCTAGCCTGTCACCAAAGATAGTGGGTGGAGGCCAACAAAGCCTGGAAAAATCAAACTCTGAGCAACTACTCCAGAGCAGGGAGGTTTCCGTCTTTCAGGTAAGTTTTTAAAAAGAGGAAGGGGCATTTCCATTTTGTCTTTGTTGTGCCTTCTCTCTCACATATGGAACAGAGCATCTGTTCTGAAAGTAGCTCCAAGCCAGGTAAGGAGTGCCTCAATCCCCAAGACTTTGAGATCAGTCATCCAGGAAATATATAGCACTCTAGGAAATTGTGGAAGCTAAATAGAAATTAAATATTGATTTTATTTTATGGGAAATTATCTAAGTTGTGCCTTTGTTATCTTTGCTATCCTTTTTGTATTTCATCCTGCCAACCTGTTCTTGGTTGAAGGAGCAAACATTTGGGAAACTTTGGAATCATTGTGACTTCCTTCTTTTTCTTTCCTCCTTCTGGCTTTAAACTCCCATTTAATTCCTTAACCTTGGTATACATAACATGGACTTGCATTTCTTACTGAACCAGCACCCTTGTTCCAAAAGAAGTTTGACTGTAGCATATACATCTCACCCATTCCCAGCTCATTTAAGTTACAGAACAGGCAGGAAAGCAAAGGAAGGACATTACCATGTTCTTCTTCTTGAGTAAACCAGAGAGGGACTTTTTCTGGAATATAGTGGATGGTGGCAGCATTTACCAAGTAGACTTTCTCCTAGGAGTTGTGGGAGAGTGCTGGGGGGTTATTAGTGAAGGACATAGAGACCCCCCCCCCCCGCTCCACATCCTTTGTGGGAGGCAGAAGGCCTGGTCCACCACATTTCTCGCTGTGCTTATACAAGTGAAAGTGTAGATTACGAAGGTAGTTTAGGTTTTTCCAAGAGAATAATTAGTAACCGTGACAAGCTTCTCTGAAAAACAGACTGTTATTACTGATCCTCCTCCAAGAAAATAAAGATGAGTATGCCTGGGTTGCAATTCATGCAAAGGGGTAATAAAGCCCAAAAGTCCTGCAATAGACAAATTGTGATTTCGTCCCATAAAAACAGTCACCTGCAACACCCAGATCTGTCAAGGCTCCGCGGTAGGCCATTGGAGAGGGAAAGGCTTCTCTGAAGCCAGAGTGTTCAAAAACCTACCCCTCCGTTTGGCATGGGAGCTAGCTGGGTGGTTTGGGGCCAGCCCCCCTCTCTTAGCCCAGCCCATCTCACAGGGTTGCTGTTGTGGGAGATAGTGGGAGGAGGAAGCATTATGTTTGCCACCTTGTACGGTGCGAGATAAAGGCAGGATAGAAATCTAATAAATCACATGACCATTCCAAGAAGCACCCGAGAAGAAAAGCCGAAGTGCCAGAGAAGAAGAGCCAAAGTTGCTGGAGAAAGTACTTTGGGCTTGAATTAATAAGAGACTTCCAGCCATGTCATAACAATTGGTTAATGAATGGAAAGGCATAAAAGCCTAGCAAAATAAATGCATAAATAACATTAGAAGGTAAGTGATCTCCTATCTGCCCCCCTGTTCCAGGAAGGGTACACCACAGCAGATTCCCAATTTTGTTCACAGTAATATGTGCAGCACGGTTCTTTTAAGTCCTACTCTCCCCCAGCCATTTTATTATCCAAAACGGCTCCATCTGAGGTTGATTTCACTTGCCAAAATGGAAGAGACACATGAAAGGAAAAAAAGGGGGGGGCACATTTTGCTTTTGTTTTCAGGAAGTAAAAGAATACTTTTACTGCCCAGAAAGAAAAAGAATACCAAACAAACATCATTTGCATCGGCTCTCCTTCAACATTCTTTACTTCTTTTGATCTTTTGAAAATATTTTGTGTTCTTGTAAAGTCTCCAGAAGAGGTTATATTTTTTAATGGTACCAGTCTGTTTATCTGGCTTTTCCCTCCTTTGTCTTGCCATCTTAGTATTTGAGATAGCTTTAATCATTTCCGTCATTAACTATCCCTTCAGAGGGGTCTGTGCTGCCATGGGAAATACTCTCCCTTAAGCGTAGTAGTAAAAAGCTCCCATGTTTGTGATTGCCAGAGATGAAAACAGTGTCAACCTCTTTGTATGAAATCTTCCTCTTCCTCTTCCCCACACCCCAAATCCACATTTGTTTTCAGTCTCTGCCTTATATGTTCACTGTCTAAGATCTATTGGAATTCCTACTGTGGAAAACTGAGTTTGTGCATCCATGACTGAAAAGCAGATTTTGTGTATCCATCTATATCTATATCAGCTTTCCAAACATGGTGCCCTTGAACTGGGTTGGTATAAACTCTGGCTTGGTATAATCTATGGGACTTGATTAGAATAAAATTTGCAAAGATTTGAAGTGAACAAAATACCTTATTTAGAACTATAGATATGCAAAACAATAGAACCAGATTTATAAATCTTCTAATTTAATAAAAATAACCCACATACTGCATTATAGACTACTCTTTTAAATAAAAATAAATCTATCATAATAGCTACCTTACAATCTTTCTGGACAGCCAGCCCAAGTGTTTTTCTGTATAACAAAGTTCTGGACCTACCAGCCACTCTTCTGCATGACAACAGTAGCTGCAAGCAACAAAACATCAGCAGTTGCTAAATGGATTAACTTATGCCACTAACCCACAATGTGGTTTGATTGATTGATTGATTGATTGATTGATTTCAAGTTTATGTATTATATCAAGCTGCCCCCTGAGGTTTGTAAATTGTTGTTTCCTCAAGAAACAGTTAAGTAAGCTATGGCTTTGTGCAATGTGTCAACCCAATCATAAAGTGCAGCTTGAAAGGTAATGGAAAGGTAATTCTGCAAGAACAATGTACACATAACAAATTTCAAGATAAAATTCAGTTTTCTTACATAAGATGGTAAGGACCTATCCTAATTGTTAATTCAATCACCTTACATAAAAAGTTAATTATTAATAAAATAGTAATTGAAGATTATTGACAGCTAATTATTATTAATAACATAATAATTCCTCAGTTCTGCAGCAATCAATTTTCCAGCAGAATAAACAGATTCTTTCTTTCCAAACTTTCCCATGAGTGATGACTCTCTCCTTGCAAGGCTAAAGCTAATAGTAAATGCAAGTTAGGTTCAAAATGAACAGCAATCACCTGAATTCCCCAGGTGATCATTGGGCATGTGGGCCAGATTTTTTTGAGAATTGTAGCCCAGATGAATCCAGGGAAGACCACTTAGGGAAGGTTAGACTACAATCCCGCTTGAATGCAAAGTTGTGTCCTTTGTCACAAGCAACTACAACAGAATTGAAAGCATGGGAGTTTTAAAACACTGCAAAGCATTGGCTGGCAAGGTCTGAATACCATGGCTGTTGATAATGACCACAGTTGGCAACCTATAATAGTAATAATAACAGCCATTGCTTCAGTGATGCCTTTTTAAAAACTGGTTATTGATATGTTATGAGCAGCACTGGGTATAATCTTTTAGAAAAGCAATGAACAATAGAGATTATGATGATCGTACATGAAGATCTCCTTTGAGAACACTTACCCATTTTTACTGTGGTCTTGAAATGCACACATAAAAACACTCTTGGATTATCATTCTTTAGTTCCAGCCCTTCTCACTGTGTGTTTAATATGGCTGGAGAGAGGAGCACCCAGCAGAATAGTTTAGGGAGGAAGCAGATGGTGAAATGCAGTCAATGTCTGGAGTGGTAGTTGGTTGTACAGGAGTGAGGTTTATGGCCTTTCTTTTCAACACTGATTATTGCTCCAGTCCTGAGCCTTTTTGATACAAACACCGTTTCTTCTTATTCCACTATATCTAAAGAGGAATCTAATCAAAAACTTAGTGCAACATCATTTAAAAGGTATGCCTTTTGTGATTTTAGTGTCATGCTTGTGTGTGCTTTGGCATACACTACTAAGCTTGGGGCAAAAGTCTGCAGCTAGCAAGATTGACCAAGTCCTCATGGAAGACTGCTCCCACAGTGCCCAGATGTGCTCCTTTCCTCTTACTAATTTGTTGTTCTGGTGGATCCATTTCTTTAGGATTTGTCAAAACAGAATGTGTGGTGCAGAAGGTGAAGGGAGCATAAATAAGGAAATGAAAACTCTGCATTGCAAACTGAATACACCATCTCTGTACATTTGATCCCAACGTGTTGACACAAATGTAGTCGTGCTGAGCCCACAAGAGTTCTTTTCAGGAAGCATCACAAGAATGCATGTAAGAATGCAGAAAATAAATGGAACAGTTTTATTTTGCCTTTGTAGAGAGTGCTTCCTTCTTTTATTTTATTTCCCCATATCTTCCACCAGTATGCTAATGATGTATGTATGTATGTATTTATTAAATTTATCCCCACCCATCTCCTCCCACTGGAGGAACTCTGGGCGGTTTACAATAAATTACAATAAATTACAATTAAAACAACAAGCGTAAAATATAAATACAATATATAAATATATAATTACCCTTAATAGATAAATATAAAAATAAAATCAAAATAGGAATAAAATCCAAGTGGCAGGAGGGTCTAATACAGTCCATACGTGGGAGGAGCGCTCTAAGGTATTAACATCTAAATACTATCTAAGTATTATCTAACTATTGACGTCCAATCCCACTTCCAGTCTCCTTTCAGCCATTTTCTTGGCTTCCCATATGTACAATTGTTTTAGAATTAGGCTGACCATACATCCAATTTGAATGGAACAGTCCCATTTTTTTAACATTTCCCAACCATCCCATCATTTTAATATAAATGTCAATTTTGTCCTTTTTTAAAAAAATGTTGCAGCCATTATTGGGAAAAGCAGGGAAAAATTGAAATTGAAATTGAAAAGGAGGCTGACTTGGCAGTAGTTCTCAATCTGGTGGGAAACCTAGAGTGGAACCGCAGGAACAGCTGATTGGCGGTGAGCAAGAGGAAGAGTCGCTGCCACCAATCAGTGCAGTGGAAGCCAGTCGGAAAAGCACGCCCGGCAGAAAAGAAGCCGATTGGCTCTTAGGCCAAAACGTTGGGAAGAAAAGGGCACGCCAGAGAGGAACAGGTTGTCGGGGACAACTGTTCACTAGACTCCTCTGTTCCTGTTCTTATGCCCCAGCTCGCTGCCGCCCTCAGCCCTCCGCTTCTCCAGCCTCCTGCCGCCTCATTCCTGTCCTCCTGTCCCAGCTCACAGCCGCCCTCAGTCCTCCTGCCTCCTGCCGCCTCGTTCCTGTCCTCCTGTCCCAACCTGCCACTGCCCTCAGCCCTCCTGAAACCTCTCTGCCCAATACCACCCCTACACCAGCCTCTCCGGACCCAACCATTGCCGCACCTCCCCCTCCTGCACCTTCCCAGCTTACTGTTGATTACGTTTTTTATCGTCTTTTTCGTGAATACGGAATATTACATAAGTTTAACCCTGTCCCGTTTTGCCATCCCCATGTCCCATTTTTGTCTCAAGGAAATATGGTCAGCCTATTTAGAATGGAAAAGTCATTACAATGAATAATACCCACAGGTATACATATTCAGGGTGATAACAGCAAATGTGAAAATATTTCAAATAGCTTTTGGATGTAGCGATTTATGTTACTTCCTTCTCTCCAAATGCAGTCTAGATTGGTGTTAGCTAAACGTAATTTTTCTTAAAAAAAAAAAAAAGACAAAAGCTATACTATTGCTCTATGGGATGTGGTGGCGCTGCGGGTTAAACCGCTGAGCTGTCGATCGGAAGGTCGGCGGTTCGAAACCACGCGGCGGGGTGAGTTCCCGTTGCTCGTCCCAGCTCCTGCTCAACTAGCAGTTCGAAAACATGCAAATGTGAGTAGATCAATAGGTACCGCTTCGGCGGGAAGGTAACGGCGTTCCGAGTCGTCATGCTGGCCACATGACCCGGAAGTGTCTATGACAACGCCGGCTCCAAGGCTTAGAAACGGAGATGAGCACCGCCCCCTAGAGTCGGATTCAACTGGACTTTACATCAAGGGAAACCTTTACCTTTACCTTTTATACTATTGCTCTAATGGTCATAGAGCATTCTCTCTGTCTCTAAATTCCCATTTTCAGTTTTCCATATACATTTGGATAATGTTGTGATGCTAAACGTCTATCATACGTATCCCATTCATTCTATTAGGCATGGTAGTTTATTCATATTGCTGTGCTCCCTTAAGTTTTATGTGTATAGCACTAAGAGATGACACTGTGATTTATTTGGGAAAATATTAGATACTGTGAAAATGTGCAAGCAGTTTTGATTTGTTTGTTTCTTTGATTTACAGTTAGTTTTAACCAATCTTAACAAGTCTGTTGTGCATCTTCCCATATGATCTGGGCTCACTCTATCCACATAACCCCCCAACTTTTTATAACACAGTAGGGCAAAGTGTGGTAGGAAAGAGATAGTGAACTGCCAGGAGATTTCTGGATTCCTTTGCTGCCTAAAAAGGACATTGTGGTAAACATACTGAACAATTTGGGTTTGCATTTGATCCAGAAAGCAATTACTACTTTTCAGATAGCTTAATTCCAACAAATATTTTCTTGTTTAATTATTTTAAAGTTGATTTGGGACAGAAGCAAGGTTAGGTATATTAGCTCTAGGCTGCAAAAATTCAGATGACCATTATATGGCAGATAAGACACCTTGTTGGTCTGCCTAACTATGGTACCATGGTTAGATGTACAGTATATACACATGCCTAGCTAGCAAAGAAGACAGGACACCCTGGAGAAGATGCTGATGCTAGGGAGAGTGGAAGGCAAAAGGAAGAGGGGCCGACCAAGGGCAAGGTGGATGGATGATATTCTAGACGTGACGGACTCATCCCTGGGGGAGCTGGGGGTGTTGACGACCAACAGGAAGCTCTGGCATGGGCTGGTCCATGAAGTCACGAAGAGTTGGAAGTGACTAAACGAATAAACAACAAGCTAGCAAAGCTGTGGTACATCAAGAAAATATCTACAGCCTTAGGTAGCACCTTCCTAGTTTACAGCATATGTGCTTTGCATACATGCAACTAGGCCTCCACGTAATTGCTAACGTAAGCAAATGAAATTCTCTAATGCAATCACCAAAGCCAAATCTTGACAGAAAAACTTGAATTAGAGAGGCCTTTGAGGACAATTCATGTATGACTTTCAGCTTCTCTAAGAAGACAGGTTTTTTTTTTCAACCTGTTAGCCTTCAAATGAACTCCCAGAATTCCCAGTCAACCTGGCTAGGAATTTGGAGAACTCAGTCCTTTTTTTCAGGCTGAGAAATGCTGCTGTAAGAGTTTCCAATGTCAGGAACTCTACCAATTTGGCAAATGATCATCAACATTCTGAATCTAGAAATGTAGCTGAACTCTTTAGAAATAAATTCTAAAGATACACTTCCCATTCATCATGTCACTGGAACCACTAGCTAAGTAGTCACATACATATATGCAACCCACAATTAACAAAAAACTGGCATAACCTGCAGTTCTATCATCTGTAAGGGATGTGGAACAAAACAAATGAAAGGCTATAATTAATTTGCCGGTTGATTGCTTCAAGTCAACTATAATTTGCTCAGCTCTTTTCTAGCATTCCTAGCTCACTAAGAATTTAAATATGGTGGAGTTTGGGGTTTGATTTTTTGGGGGGAGGGGTGTCACCTGTGGTATGGAGTACCATTTCGAAGATTTGATTTGGAAATGGAAGGTTGTCTAAGATAAGCTGATTTTACTGTATTTCTATGGGGCTGTTTAAGGAAGTGTAGCATGTTAGCTCAAGGGGTACAGAAAATTGCTAGGAAGCAATAACATGGAAAAAGCTGAGGAGTAAGCTATGAAATGTGAGATTTGTCATTTATCTGTAAATAGAAATGCCACAGGCCTCATTAGGAGAACAATGAAGCATTCCCAATCTATGATATAAAAGCACAGAGCTTTCAAACAAACAGCCCTGGGAAAAGGTGACTTACTTAGGAGGCAGAGATCTAAAATGAAGGCAGTTATTTAAAAAGAGCATACCTCCAGAGCAATTCAATATTGCAAAGCGAAGTTGGTAAGAGAAAGGGAAAAATAAAATCTATTGAGATTCCTTTAAAGAGTGCTTGGGAAATGGGGAAGATGAAATTAAAGAACCAGGGAAAAGGGGACTATGTCCCTTCTTCAATCAGAAATGCAAGGACCACATTGGCCTTTTGAGTGACACACTAAGAGCTGCATTCCAAAAATGAGTTGGGGCAGAACAAAAGTCAATTTGATGAGATTTCATTTACATACATGTGATAATATGAGCTATTAAATAGGCAAAAATGCAGATAGCCACTAGATGTCAGCACAGAATGAGAGTTTTCTCTTTTTTGCTGCCATCCAGTGGTTGTGTGGACTTCTGTAACTCAGGCCTGACACTGATCTATTTGGCATAATTACTATTTCCTGTATATTTTTACAGGTTTTTTTCCTTTATCAGACACAAAAAAATCACAGTTCAATTACAACTTTGGATGGGGCTCTAAGGGACACATTCAGAGTTTTTAGACCCCATGAGACCTTGGAGGCTCAGTTGGGCATCCCATCCCATTAGAGTGCAAATCATCCTGAGGTTCAGCAGACATCACCTGACCTCTTGTGGTGGAATCACAGAAGACAATTTAATGGTAAGTAGCTTAGATGATATGTTCCATTGTTCCATGCATTTTCCTCTATAAAAAGTCTTCTCTTGTATTCTTGTGTGCAGCATCACATAGCATAGCTGAGTAATGCCTTAGATTTCTAAAAGAAGGCCTCTGTTCCCCTCCATTCTCAGAATCAGTTACCTTCCCATAAACATTTGCTGTACCACTCTCTCTTTTACCTCCAAGGCCAAACACTTTGGCACAGAGATGCTGGTATTGTCTCACAAAAGCTTTTAATAACTACAACCACCTAGAATAGTCCTTCATGCTTGCAGTTTTGAAACATGTGAATGGAGGTTCCAGTTCTGGGACATGGATACAGATTATTTACAAAGAACAAGAAGCCAAGTTAATAGTAAATGCCTCTGCATCACCACAGTATGAAAGTGAAGAGGACAAGATCAGGTTGTCTTTCTTTCATTTATTTTTATTGGCATCAGAACCATTAGCAATGAAAATACATCAAGAAAATAAAGTGACAGGAGCTAAATTAGCAACCCAAGGGCATAAACTGGAATTATATGTTGATGATGTTGTACCTACAGTTACCCAGCCAGAGGACTCTTTAGCATTATTAATGGAATATATGCAGCAATAGAGCTCTGGGTCAGGTTTTTGGATCAATAAAGATAAAACTCAGGGAACATAACAGGAAGAAAAGCAACATCTGCATAGAATAACAGGGTTCAGCACTTCTGCAAAAAAGGTCAAGTACCTAGGAATTTATCTGACAAAAAATAATAAAGATCTGTTTAAAAAGAATTATTCACAGGTTTGAATAATATAACAGTAGACATTTTAAGATGGAGAAAACTAAAATTGTAGTGCTTAAGAAGAATTGCAGCCATTAAAATGAATATTCTACCAAGGCTTAACTTATAACTATATGTTCCAAATAATTCCAGTGAATATTGAAGGCAAAGTCTTAAACAACTAGCATAAACAAGTAAAAAAATTACATACAGTGTGCCCTGTATAAAAGATTAAAGAAAAAAATCTAAGGTGCATTCAGTCATGTGAAACACCCCATTCACATCTAGCATGCTGTGGTACAGTCTTGAGGCAGGTTTATCCCATGCTCCTACAAGCAGGAGATTGCACACTAATTATTGTGCATATGGAAATGAAGCAACAAATATTTCATAGGGCCTAACCTTGAAACAGGCAGTTTCATTACTCTGAAAATTACATTGGAAACACAGTGAACTCTAATAGGCTGTTTTCGATTGAGCTTTCAGCAAAAACACTCAAGGCTTCTGTGTGTCCCTTTAAGCCCATTGAAGCCCAAAGTTTTCCTTGATTTACACCACGAGAAATCTCTGTCTTAAGTTATTCACCCATAAAAGAACACAGAGCTTCCTGCATTATAGCAATCACTGTAAGTCTGCAGGGTCCAAAGACTCTAAGACAGGAATAATAAAGGCAGGATAGAAAATCAATCAATCAATCAATCAAAAAATCAGTAAAAAAAATTGCAAGGGCATTATAAATACTGACAGATGTGGGCTGCTTGCTCAACAATCAACCAGAAATCAGTCTGAGGCAAGTTTATCCAAACTGGGAAATTTGAGGGCCCTTGAGTCTCTCTCAGTCTTGGTGCTGCAAATATCCACAAACAAAAACTAATCATTTTCTCTGATTAACCATTCGATTTAACAATATCTTCATATATGAAAAGTAAAGGTCTCTCTGTGTATATATGTGTATGTGTGCAGCCTATAAATATAATACATTCCACCCACTTTTATATAAAATAACCATGAAATCATTTTCAGTTGCAAAGTCATGAGTGTTTGTACACTCATGTGTTTGTTATAATTATACCATGTGGGTATTTTTTATATTTTTATATCTATCCATCCATCCAGGGTCAAACTCTTAGTGGCCCAATAGGAACAAGGAACAGATTGAAAGGAAGACCTGGCAATAGCTACGTATGTGCTCCCCAGTGTGTACAAGGAGGGTGTGTGCAAGGAAAGACTAAAGACTAAGCTGCCTAACTGAACTGCAGAATGCAGAAAGTAGGATCTACTAAGATGGGTAGATAGGTTGATGAGCAGAGGTAGAGATTTGGGGAAGAGGTAGGAAGATTTTCCTGTGAGACATACTGGCCCCAGGTTATAGTAAAGTAGCCTCAACCCTAAAGGTTAGGCAATGGAAAGGGGAATAGAATGAGGAAAGGAAGCTATTTTGGCAGGTGCGGAGAGACAGACTGTACTGGTATGTGGGAATGACCTTGGGATACCGGGCGAAGAGATGCTGCCTAGGGAACAGTCAGATAAGAGGGAGCATAGTCCACAGCTGCATAGAGGGCAGAGCAAGAGGCTTGGAAGGGACCCTCCCTATGTTATTGGGCTGTAAAGGTGATGGTGGGAGATTTGTACTTTCAGACTTGCAAGATTCTATTAATGTAAGGTAAAGGTAAAGGTTTCCCTTGACGTAAAGTCCAGTCGTGTCCGACTCTAGGGGGTGGTGCTCATCTCCGTTTCTAAGCCTTAGAGCCGGCGTTGTCCCTAGGGACGCTTCCGGGTCATGTGGCCAGCATGATGACACGGAACGCCGTTACCTTCCCGCCGAAGCGGTACCTATTGATCTATTCACATTTGCATGTTTTCAAACTGCTAGGTGAGCAGGAGCTGGGATTAGCAACAGGAGCTCACCCCGCCGCGCGGTTTCGAACCGCCAACCTTCCGATCGACAGCTCAGCGGTTTAACCCGCAGCGCCACCTTTACAATAAAGTAGAATTAGTTCATCTGGTCATGTTTCCTGTCTGGTCTACCTGGTAAGGCTGACAGAGACATAGAGAACTAGTTCAAAAACATATATAAATCCCAATGTGGGTACAGCGGAGGAGATGAGTAGGAGAGACAAAGAAGAAGAGTATTTGAAACTAGTAGGGTTGGCAGCCTCTTCTGGCAAAAGGCTTGCTCATGAGAAGGAGATAAAGGAAGGCAGGCTCAAGGCCGTGGAGGCAAGAAATACCAGAGCAACAATTAGCAGCTGAGTCACTCTGGTGGGAAGAACTGGAAGTTTCACCTGTGAGGAGCCACTGAGAAGCAGTTTGGAGATCTGATTCAAGAGCAGAAAGATATTAGGAAGAAAGAGGGAAGGGAAAGCAGATCGAGGCCCTGCAGCACGCAGCCAGCTACAGATGGTGGCAGAGATAATTAGAATGAGTACAATTTGGAAGAGTGAGGGAGAAGAATTGTTTGTTTGAATAGAAACAATTCATTCAATCATTTAGTACAGTGTTTCTCAACCTCAGCAACATCAAGATGTGTGGACTCCCAGAATTCCCCAACCAGTTGCTGAGGTTGAGAAACCCTGGTTAAGTATAAACTTCCTATAGTACAAGTACTGTATATACTGTCCAGTTGTCTGTAAGTTGTTTCCTAATGATATATGTAAAAGTTCACGATTAGATTAGGGTATTCGTTCTTACTCGATGCCCGGGAAGGAAGAGAAGATACCCCTTAGAGTTCCACCTCTCGGTGGAAGGGCTGGCAGCAGACTTGATGAGAATAAATTTTGAAGAGATTGACTGGAAAATATTCAGCTTGGCAAATTTCTGGGGAATTCAACTATCAAACTGAAGACTAGCTCCAATGTTATAATTTGGGTTACATATGCAATTCCTGAATCCAGGACACTGGCTAAAGTTAAATCTGAAGCATCAATTTTAATCTGTTTCTTTCTTCCCCCCACCCCCCTTGGTCTTCAACTAGAATAGATTTGGGTAACAATCTAGTCACTTTGTATTATGGGCACAACTTAATCAAGTCTTATTTTGATTAATTTCCACTTAAAAGAATTGGGCTTAATTTAGCTGTGCATGTGACTTGTTCTATTGCTTTCAACAGTATTTAAGGCTAACTTTTCTTGGATGGTCCCATATTTCTGTAGCTAACAAATCTGTGATTGACAGATAACACTTAGTAACACAGCATCTCAACATTTTTAAAGTTTCTGAAAGGAGCAAGGCTTTGAAATCATTAAGTTTAGAATTAATGCAGCAAAAACTTTTTTCCCTTTCGGAATTTGTTTGCACTGTTTTGTTCTGTCTCCTCCCTTATTTTGGATTCAGCCTCTGGCATGCCACTTAACTGCCAAAGGCAATTCTCATCAGAAAGAAAGGCTGCCCGTCCCCATTTTACATGGCAACAATAAAAAAGAAATGTTTAACAAAAGCAGGATTATGAAAAATAAACATTATGAAAAGCCTGCTTGTGATCTTTTTTAGAATAAAGAGTATTTGATCTCTTATAAAAGGAAGCCAGCGAAGACAAGATCAAATTCTCTTTTGGAAGGTCCTCATTCAGCTTGGGGGAAAATAGAAGGTTATAGGATGGGGCCATAGAAATCTGTTAACCTTCCCCACATTCAAAAAGAAAAGAAGAAACAGCCAACCCACTTAGAAATAGCCCAGCCATGCAAACTGGGTGAATTAGAAATAGCTGTGTTAATCTGTGCTTCTCTCAAAGCTCAGAATTTTTAGGGATTTATGAATTGTGAAGCATGATGTGTTCAATACTATCTCTCAAAGACTTTTAAAGCCAGGGGTAATTCTCTTGTATGGTAAAACAGGTCATGTCTGCTTGACAGCTCTAAAAGGTGTATTAAAGATTTTTAAAGTGTGTCTTGGTCACGGGTTTATCACCACTGGGACATGGAATAGAAAATAAACAAGGTTAAGCCCACAGAGTAATTACTGAACTGTCAGCTTAACATCTTGGTTTAGAGTCTTCATGGATCACACTTTCCGAGCAGTTGCAGTTAAATCAATAAAGAGGCACCTTCAAAAATAATATATTCTGCATAAGCTTTTGGGAACTACATTCCACAAAATCACATCCATGGAATATTATCCTGTGAGGGAAGAATGAATGAATGAATGAATGAATGAATGAATGAATGAATATATATATATATATATATATATATATATATATATGGAGAGAGAGAGAAAGAGGAAGGGGAATTAATGAAATGAGAGTTTAGAGGGAAATGAAAAGTAGAAGGTATACTGTAGATAAGACATATTTATTTATTTATTTATTTATTTATTTAATGTTTATCCCACCTTTATTATTTTTATGAATAACTCAAGGCAGCGAACATACGTAATACTCCTTCCTCCTCTTATTTATACATTGCTAGTATAAAACAGCTGTTCACAAAATATCTACTGAGTTTGACACTGAGATTTCAAGGTGCATAGCACATGCTGCGTGATAGGAAATCTTAAGTTTTAGGGCATATCTACACTTACTATTTTAGCTGCTCCTACCTGGTGCTCGTGGTAGCTTGACTCTAAGGCACCTTTAGAAAACCCAGTCTGAACAGAGATACATCAGCTTGCAATACATTCAGGCTGCTAATTGCTTTCCTTCCTGGACATACATGCATACATTTATTTCAATTTATATGGCTGCCCATCTCATCATCATCACTCTGGGTGGCTAACAGTAATTGAAAACACAACATCATAACAACATAACAACAAATACATAATGGGCAGCTGAGTTAAAACCACAAACAACCATCAGCATAACCATCCCATGGGTCTGCCACACGTTCTGACTCCCATGTCTGGTGACATAGTCAAGAATTCAAAGCTTTATGAAAGGCCAACAGGATTAGAGCTAATTTAATCTCTGGGGGGATGATGTCCCAAAGAGCAGGTGCCATGACAGAAAAGGCTTTCTTCCTGGGTCCCACCAGATGGCACTCGTTAATAGTTCAGACCCACAGCAGGCCTCTTCTGCCAGGTCTGATGGGACAGGTAGACACAGTTGGGGGGAAACAGTCCCTCAGATAACCCAGCCCTATGCTATGGAGGGCTTTATAGGTGACTACCAGCAGCTTGAATTGAAGCTGGAAGCACACTGGCAATCAATGCATCTTGCAGAGTGGAGATGTAACATGCCCGCATCACTGCATTTTGAAGCCACAGCTTCTGGGTGCTCTTCAAGGCAGACCCATGTAAAGTACATTGCAGTAGTTCATTCAGGAGGTGATTAAGGAATGGGCACAATTGGTGTACAACTCAAATTGGCTGCCACCTCTTTCTTGAACAGGAGCTAAGAGCCCAGGAGGAGCTCCAAACTGTGCACTGGTTCTGTTTGGGCAGTGTAACCCTCCAGAACTAAAGATAGAAAATCTCAGAACCCGTCGATCCTAAAACCCATAATTATTCAGTCTTGCTAGGCTTGAGTTGAAGCCTGTTCTTCCCCGTTCAGACCCACCAGCCCCCAAGAAACTGAAACAGAGCTTCCATAGAATCACTTAGTCAGCCAGAGGGTGAAGATATAAAGCTGTGCATCATCAGCATTCTTGTGATACCTCACCCCCTGCCGTTGGATGACCCCACCAAGCAGCTTCATGTAGATTTTAAACAGGAGTGGGGAGAGTGCTAAGCCCTGGGGGACCTCGCAAAGCAGGGGCCATGGGCTAGACCTCTCCCCTCCACCATCAATATCAACTGGCACCAGCCCTGGAGGAAGGAAGAGAACCAGCACAACACAGTGCCACTCTCTCCCATTTGCCAAAGCTGGTCCAGAAGGATACCATGATTGATGGTATTGAAGACTGCTGAGAGATCAAGAAGAGCAAAGATGGATGCACTACCCCAATCCTGCTCTCACCAGAGGTCATCAACAAATGCAATCAATCATGTTTCAGTCCCATGCCCATGCCTGAATCCTGACTGAAAGGGGTCCAGATAATCTACTTCCTCCAGCATTCTCTGAAGCTGCCATGTGATCACCTTCTCTTTTTTTAAATAGTAATTTTTTAAAAGATTATAATTACAACAGTAAAAACGAATACAAACTGAAAAAAGAAGAACAAAAAGAAAGAGTAGAAGATGCAGAAAGAAAAAAGGAAAAATAAGAAATAGAAATAGAAAAGTAAGAATATAGTGAAGAAAAAGAAAAATATATATATAAAGTAGTGACTTCTGACCTTCTCCAGAGATGACAACATATCTATTTTAACCTTGATCAAATAAACCAACTTTATATTCCTTCCTTTTACTTCTAACAATCTTAATCTTCAGTCCATTCAAATAATGTCATAGAATTTTATTTCTTTTCTTTTTTTTCTTTGCCCCTTCTTACAAGATTCTTCAAAACTTCTAACAAGTCTCTTTTGTAAATCCAGTATAGGAAAATTGTCCAGGTCGCTCTCTTGGTTTATTGTTTGTATATCACTTTTAATTATTAAGACATCAGCCAGTTTCTTTTGTTTGTTCAGTGTAACATCTTTTTCCATGTCATTCTTGTAGCCTACCATTTTTAACTCGGTCTCAGCCTTGTTAGGTAGAACACGTTCCTCTTCCATAACATCTTTTAGATACAGTGTCTCCATAGAGGCAGATGTTTCTGTTGACACTATTAAAATTAACTTCTGAGTCCATTGTTCAAAAATATCTTTCCATATGTCCAATGTTAGAATATTTTGCTTCATTCTGTAATTGTAAGTCGAGTTTATGAGTTCTTCTCCTTTAATTGTAATCTTTAGTTCCCTCTAGTTCCCTCTAGTGTCCAATTTTTAAAATGCTTATTATCTTATTTTTTTAAAAAAAAAAATCAAAACAAAAGCATTTTCCCACAAGAAGGATTCTTTATAATTAATTCCAAAATCTTTTTTCAAATTTATCTAGATCCTTAGTCTGTTTGTAACTTTCTAAAATCAAAGTTTTAATCACCCTTGTGCTGTTTATTCGCACCCACCCCCTAAATTTTTAAGTTCTTAACTTATAGTTAAAAGTTCTTTCACTAAATATTGAAGGAAACTCACACAGTGCTGTCAAACTTGTTGATCCAAAGGCTCAAGCATAAAATCTCACCTGAAAGCTAACTCCAAAGCTATAAACCGAAAGAAACATAATTCTAATCCTCCCTTCACCCCAGAATAGAAATTTTTCAGCCTAAACACTTCAGCAATCCCCACTGTGAAATGAATCTGAAGGAACCACTAAGCATAAAAACAGTTCCAGATCTTAATCCCTACACTAAACGTTGTCATAGGTCTCAGCTAAGCTTAAGCATAACCCTACTTTCACCCTAATGCCAAAAGAAATTTTTCAGCCTAAACATTATCCAAACAGTAATATCAGCTGAACATGACATTTTAAAAAACTATTAGAGTACATAATAAGTACTGGCTCAGTTTAATGGATGTCCCTTCTTCTGCAAAGCAGCAAATGAACTGTTCGTCTTCAACAAATGGAACCACTATATCCATCGAATTGTAGATCTGGAAGGGACCACCAGTATATCTAGCCCAACCCACTGAATGTGCAGAACAGTCATTGAAGCAGTCTTGGGGAGGTGACTGTCCAGCCTCTTTAAACCTTCCAGAGTTGGAAAACCCACAGCCTCTAAAGTAGACTGTTCCACTGTTGTATTGATCTTACTACCAGAAAGATTTTCTTTATAGTTAAATGAAATCTAGGTAGCTGCAACATATACCCATTATTCCTGGTCCTAGTTTCTATGGCCATGGAAAATAATTCACAGCGATCTTTCCTGTAGCTTCCCCATCTTGTCTATTATGTTTCCCCTGAGTCTTCTTTAATGTTATTGTTATTATTGTTATTCTCTTCTGAATCCTGTCTAATCTGTCCTCCTGGAAATAAGGTGCTCACACTCATACAGTACATAGTACTCTGGATCTAATCTCACTAGTACTGAGTAGAGTATGATATTTCTTCTAATGTAGCCCCAGAACTGCATCAGCACTTTTAGCAGCTGTCTACAGACAGACCTCCCAATTTTCTGCCATCCACAAATATGAGAAGCAGCCCAACAATCCCATCATCCCGATCATTAATAAAAATGTTGAATAATGCTGGCCCAAAGAGTGATCCCTGCAGAACCACACTATTTACTGTTCTCCAATTCAATACAGAGCTATTAATGCAGACTCTTTGAGTGTGGTTAGCCAATCAGTTACAGACCCACTTTACTGTAGTACTTTCCAGACTACATTTTAACAGCTTGTAACTGAGAATGTTATGCGGAACCTTGTCAAAAGCTTTGCTGTCATCAATGTAGATTATATCCACAGCATTCCACTTGTCCATTACTCTGTCAAAGAAGAAGACAAGAGTTGCCTCACATGATTTATTCTTCACAAAGCCAAGTTGGCTCTTAGCAACCCGGCAATGTCTACAAGATGTTTATAATTACCTGCTGTAATTTCTTTCCAGGAACTGATGTTAAGCTTGTTGGTTGATAAGTCTTTTTTCTCCTTTATTGAAGGAAGGGGCCACATTTGTTCTTCTCCTATCCTTTGGCATCTCCCCCGTTCTTCAGGACTCGTGTGTGTGTCCTAAGTGACAGAGGTCCTGACAATTCTTCTGCCAGTTCCTTCAGAATTCTATCAGGCCCTGAGGACTTGAAGGCATTCAAATTAATTAGAAGTTTCTTTTCTATACCTTTACTACCTTTGCTGTTCATTTCCAGTTTGTGCTTCTCAAATCACACTTTTTTTGGATATAAATACACAGACAAAACAGGAGTTGAGTTCCTCTCCTCTGCTTTTTCTTGGTTGTTTCTGCCTTCAAAGTAAGCAGTGAGTTCACCAGCTCCATTATCATCTTTTTGCTATTCATATAGTTGAAGAAACCCTTTCTGCTGGATTTCTCCACTCTTGCTATCCTTAGTTTGATTTTTGTCTTTGCCTTCCTGATTTCCATCCAGTTTTCTGGACTGAAACTTTGTAGATTTCTTTTGCCATAAGCCCTTCCCTCCATTTCCAATAAGCATCCTTCTCAATGCCTATGTGAGCTATTTGTTCAATCACACTGGCTTCTTTAAATGCCTCCAGATTTTGTTTTCTTCACTGGAGTCTATGCTACCCTTAATTCCCTTTTTAAAGAGCTGGCTACAAGACCTTTTCATTTAAGGTTGCCTATCTGTGGTATCTTCCTTTGATTGCCATTTTCATTCTTCTATATTTGCTGTCAGCTACACTAAACTTTCTTTCTGAAGGATGCCTATATTGACCACCAGGAGGCAATACTAATATTAATTGGAAGTAGTAGGGATACTAATACTAAAAAAAAATTAAAGAGAAAAATGAAAGGGTGTGCCTTGTCTTGCAACTTCAGGAACCATTTCTTGGCTAAATGACTGGCCCAGAGTCATACACTAGATACGATAGGACTTGGTGTAGACTTGGTCTTCTAGAATAGAACAGATGTAGTTCTTAACAGAATTGTGAAGAGTGAGATCTGGCTTTATTTATTAAATCTAGAGTTCATACAGAATACTGTGGCCCTTGTTGACTACTATAGTATGTGCTTTTGATTGGATCTCTTTAGATAAAGCCCACCTGCAATGATGCTTCCTAAGCATTTATTCTGAAGCCAAAATGATAGCAACAATCGGTATCATTCATGCCTGGATAAGCAAGTTTTGCCATTCCTGAAACCAGGAGAAACTGAAGAACCAGTTATGAGATGCAATACCAGGACCTTCATTATATTCCAATTCTTTAATCAGAATAATTCTTTAGGGATATAGGAGAAACTGAAGAACCAGTTATGAGATGCAATACCAGGACCTTCATTATATTTCAATTCTTTAATCAGAATAATTCTTTAGGGATATAAGAGATGGCATTACTATGCAAAGTGTTACTGCAAGGAAGGGGTGCAAATAAGACGGAATGAATTCACATGCATAAACAGAAGCATTTCTATTTTGACTGACTTGTTGAATGTTTTTACAAAGTTAGATTCAAAATCTGGTTCCCAAGGACAGGAGGATTCTGATCTACAAGAGGAATCCCCTTGAGGAAAGGGGAAAGAATGTCCAGTCTGATTTCCACCTCTGCGGTTTCCTATGCTTCTTGCAGGACAGAGGACCCTCCAGAACAGCAGAGGAGATGATAGTTGGGGCTGCAAAGTGAGGGAGAGATCTTAAGCAGATATATGGTGTATGGCTCTTCTACAAAAAATGTAGCATGCAATTTAGACCATTTGCAAGTAAAACCAAGAACAAAGAAGAAAACAATGGTGAAGACAAATATAATGGGGAGGAAAGACAATTGGATATTTATGTTTCATGCTTTAAGCAAAGTGCAAATATTTTTGTGCATGTACCATTTGCTGAACGAACAATCTCCTCTTAGCAGACTTAAAGGTGAAAACAGTGGTTTACATTCCACTGAGATCGTTATCAAGACAGTTCAGAGGCATTTCTTGGCAATAAAAAAAAAATAATTATATAGCCATCTCCAGTTATGAAAGCAGTTTAAAGGATTGGCAGTTTTTCTAGATTGCCTGATGCAATTTAGCTCTCCCTGGGATATTTTTTGCTATTCCTAAACATAGAGCTACTTGGAGAGCAATCAGTAAGCAGAACTCATTCTCATATCTAAAAACAGAAAGAAAATTGTAATTGGATTATAAATGCAATTTTTTTTGAACCACAAGAACAATTTTATGGATTCATAGGATCTTTACTGTTTCACTCTATTGCTAGAATTCACTGAGATGTATTGCATTTTCCTTTGCTAAAATTCAGATTGAATACCCCAGCTTTTTCAAACCTTGCCCTCCAGATGGGATCACAATTCTCATAATTTCCAGCCAAGAAAATTATGAGAATTGTAGGTAACACATCTGCAGGCTCTCAGGATTGAAGAGACTTATTCACTGTGTTGCATGTACTGTTGTTGTTCTTGCTGCTGCTATCCTTCTCCATCTTCTTCTCTGTAACATAATTTGGACTGTTGTTACTGATTTGCTCTTAGTTACTGTGTAAATATGTTTGTATCCTTTTCTGTTTTTTGGTTTTGTACTAGTCTGCATTTTGACAGGGTTATTCACACACACACACCCCTGCAAATTTTCTCTGATTGGGGGTTTTCAAATATAAATTAAGAATCAAGCAAACCAGCTAGGTAGCAAAAGGCAAGCAAGCTAAACCTTAACCATACTAGAATGACTTTTGGCAAGCCACTTTTCCCTTGCCTAATAGGTTCTTCCCACCTGTCTTATTTTGCTTTGCCCATTGAAGCTTCCAAGCAGAGTCTCAGTCTAACCCTAACCCTAACCCTAATCCTTATTTGACCCATCCCACAGCTCCTCAATAAGAATACAGGAGTCCTAATAGCAGCAGCAGACCAATTCACTTTGAGCATACAGTGGTGATTATAATGAAAATTGCTCTCCAAACACCTGGAGGATCCCTTTTAACACCAACTACTCCTGCTCCTTGGTCAAGATCTTGGTCAAGACTCAGTTTGGTGTAGTGGTTAAGCAGCAGGCTAGAAACTGGGAGACCATGAGTTCCAGTCCCATCTTAGGCACAGAGCCAGCTGGGTGGCCTTGGGCCAGTCCCTCCCGCTCAGCCCTAGGAGGAAGCCACTCCTAAAGTCTTGCCAAGAGAACTGCAGGGACCAGCCCAGGCAGTTGCCAGGAGTCAACACGGATGCAAAGGCACAAATATGTATGTGTGTAGAGAGAGAGCGAGAGAGCAGAGTACTGCAGAATTTCTTGGCATTGGGAGAGTCCTCCATCCTAATGTGGAATCCCCTGTGAGATGAGTCCACTGGTATCAGTTTGGGGAAAATGTTTTAGAAACCGAACTATGAAAATATGCCTGGATTACCATCCTGTAGACATGGTATGCTTACTGTCGCATCATTTTCCCATCCCCTTCCCCAGTCATGGCTGTTAGGCCGTTTTATTTGCAGACATGCACCTTAGATCCCAACTATGAAGAAAATAATTGCAAAAGACTAATTGGGGTCATGCTAAAATAATCCCAGTAGAAATCTGGGGGCCCAGCCTGATCCTGAACATTATTATAGCTGAGAAATTGGAAGATCCATCCGATGTTTTAATCAGCACAGGAGAGTTATCATAGGCTTTTAACAATAGCCAGATTCTGGAGAAGCGCTCTCAAAGAATGTCATGCTTTACCTCCCCTTAAGTTCATCCATTATCTGTTTATGGTTACCACGCCTGGGCTGTAAACCTCAGATAACCACCAAATGGAAAGGGAAAAACAGATCTTTGCAACCCGGATGTAGTAGCCATTTTATTTAATGGTCTAGCACGATCAAGTGCGACGGTGGCTGTTTTGCACTTTTACTTCATTGTCCGCAGAAAATCCACCTTGCTGCTGGTTCTTCCTCTTTCCTTCTGCCTTTCCCAGGATTAGAGCCTTTTCAAGGGAGCTAGGCCTTTGCACAGTATGTAATTGAGCCTGGTCATTTGTGCCTTGAGTGAGAACTCTGGGTTGATTTGTTTGATTATCGATTTGTTTGTTTTCTTTTCTATTTGTGGTACTCTCAGAAGTCTTCTCCAACTCCAAAGTTAAAACATGTCAATACCCTATCCTGCTTCTTCAAAGTCCAACTTTCACCTTTAAAGAGTGTTGTCAGGAAAACTGTTGGTTTTCACCCTGCTCCTTGGTAAAGATCTTCAGTTAAGCAATCAGAAACAGAGCTATCTAATCTCACTAGTCTGAAAGAAACATTTAACCTGGCAAACACAGAGCTAGCCAAAAAGCCAGAGAGAATAGCAAAGGGAAATTGAGTTTTTATCACTGATGTTGGTGTGCTAAGAACTCATAATCAAGTGTATGTGGTAACACATCAGAATTCTCAACGATGAAAAAAACTGAATTCATAATAGACTGACAGATTCTCAATTCTGCTACCGTTGACCTTTTCTTGAATATTTAAATGAACTGTCAAGATATCTCAAGCACTGTAGTACCCAAGAAATAAAATAAAATAACTTTTGACCTTTCTAGTAACTCTACAGATATCTATTCAATTCAGTATTCCTCATTTCAAAATGGCACCCTGGTCTAATGGATTGGGTTTTGTATTTACAAATGTCATGTCTGCTGAATGGAAGGTTCAATAATTTTTTGATGTAGAACTTTTTTTACCAGTTTATAAATTGAAGAAGGCTTATACTTTTACACTGGGGAAAACAGACAGCATCTATTTAAGAAAGAATTCAGCAGGCTCAGTCATAAAGAAATCAACATAGTTTTTATGTTTAAAACATAACATTATACATCGTGGAGGGTAGAATTCTCAATTGGATTATCTCCTCTGTTTAAGCATAATGAGTCCTCTTACTGTGTTAATATGAGGTCTTTATGCATTATTTTCCCATATCACATATGCTGAAGGGAACACTTTTCAGTATCCACATACTGTGTATTTTAAAAATTTGTTGTTTGGGAAGGGAGATGTTCCATCATATTTGGCTGGTTGGCAGTATTTGCATGAATAGCATAAAACTGTCATGAGTTCTCCATCTTCTTCCATCCCATTAAAGACGCATCAAGCATCAGAAATGTTTATCAACAAAATATATCAGTGCAGTGCAAATAGAAGCACCTGATCTGTGGTTCAAAGGCAGATCTTAGGACTTTTCAGTATAACCTGCCATGATTCCCACAGGCCCTGCTTCATCCCTTCCTCAGATTCCTTTGCCAGATCCCTGGATTTGAATAATACATTTGGATTTGAAAAGATAATATGAATTCATCTATTGTCCTAGGTCACATCTCTCCTCCCTGAAAAATATTTTGATATGCTCAATTATGCTTGGGACTTCTTCACTACCAAGAAACATTTGCTTTCTGCAAGTTCACCTTTCATCCTTTAGGCATGTTGTGCCACCACAACCTGCTTCCTTTGGGAGACTTTATACTTCTGTAGTCACAGTTCAGCTTCGTCATGATTAAACTGCCTTGTCTGCATATACTAGGTGGATGAATTATATGTGTCACAATATCTGTATGTATGTGGTATGACTCTGGTTTTGGCCTTACCAGCTGAATCCAAAAAAACTTGAAGCTTTCAGGTCAAAAATGTGATTCAAGTCTATTCATTCCTCCTATTTCTGATAATAGCAAAGTCCAAGGTTATAAAGCTTATTCATTTTACATGCACAAATTTGTAAGTGCCACATAACACCCCGCCCCCAAATATGGCTACAGATATCCAGATATTTATTTATTTATTTGATTTATATAGCCACCCATCTCATGTAGGTGACCTGGTGGCTTACAATAAAATAGATAAAAACAAATAAACTACATAATATAAAATAAAAACACATAGCAGCCAAGCGTCATAAAATAACCATCAACAAAGCCAAGAAACGGGCACTATCACATATCATAGATATGATCTATGGTCTGCTGTGAGAAACAAATATTGGTCAAAAGAGACAAAAATAGTGTTTATAGGAGCCCACTTTGTTATACTGAGGTGAGAGTTAGTGAGTCAGCTTATAAAAGTTAGCTGGATGCAGTGGGAATGAGTGATTTAAGTAAGTGTAGTAAGGCAAAAAGAATTAAAGTCAGGGATGAATGGGTACTGAATGAATGTGGAATGAATACCAAAGTGATCTAGTAGTACAATGTATGGTTTTATCGTACAGAGAGGATGAATGAGGATAGAATTGTGTGTACGTGTGTGTGTAAGAGTAAACAATCGGTTGAATGGAAGAAAACTAAGAAAACCATAGTTGCATGAAGTTGATGAGATCTTCAAAATGAGAGAGGTACAAGTTTAAAGAAAAAAAAGCAATATATGGCTCCCTGGATGGATGCATTGGAAGCAAGAATGGTTTGCAAGGATACAAAGGTATGGAGAAGTATTGTAAACGATGCTGATGTAAATTAAATATAACTCCCCCATAGTGGGGGAGATGGGCAGTGATAAAATTTGATAAATAAATAAATAAATGTTTTCTTTTCTTTTTCTTACTGCATGCCTTAATTTCTTTGTCTTCATATTTCTTACTTACTTTCTGTGCTTTGTGTAATCTTACTTATCATGAAGGTTATGGTGTGATGGGTATGTATTATGTAGGACAAAATTTGCCTCTGCTTCTTGGAACTGCCCAGGCTTTTGACATTTTAACTCTAATTAACACCTCAAATGTCAGTGAGACCATTTTTGTGTAAAGCATCAGAAACAAGCCTTAGATGGTTGGCATGTAGAACTGTTTATAGCAGCCCTTCCCAACATAGGGGCCTTCAAAGTTTCAATTTCTATAATCCAAACCTTGTATGTTTCAATAGAAGAGAATATATGAAGCTCAGGGTTAAACTGTGAAGTCCTTGGTGCTCTCTAAGCTTGGTTGTTTTCTTGCAGATGTTTCATTACCCAACTAGGTAACATCATAATGTTACCTAGTTGGGTAATGAAATGTCTGCAACCTAACGACCAAGCTCAAAGAGCACCAAAGACTCCAAAACTTGTATGGCCACTGAATCAAACTGGCATTCTTAGTGTGATAGGAGAGGAACATTATTAAACTCATGAAAAGCAATAATGTTAAGCAACACTATTACATGCATATAATTTAGACTAACTTTAATCAAATCAAGCTTCTATTCTGACTGTTCATTTAGAATGCAACCCATGGCATGCAACTCAAAGGCCAAGTGCCTTCTTCAAGACCTGCAAAATTTTGTACCCTAGGGTCAAAGTAGTGGTACATTTATTGGCAGAGCCAAACCAACCTTGAATGAGATGGGTGGTGACTAAATTTGAAGAATGAATGAATGAATGAATGAATGAATGAATGAATAAATAATAAAAGGCAACCTAGGTGCTGTTTTAGGGAGCCCACAGAAACTATTGGGGGAGGCTTACACAGTTTGCACTGTCCAAGGGAGTAGGAACAACAGTGAGCTATAAGGAAGGAATAAAGAGAAGATGGGCAGGCAGAGCACAGATAAAACTCTCTTCTATTCTGAAGGCAAAATAGGTGTGGCCATCAGCTCTTGTTAAGCATCCTGGGACTTAGATTCAAAGCAGCCCTGGGCTCTACAATATCTGTTCTTGCCACCTCTTCTTTTTCTTTTTCTCAAGGGAAGAATTTTTGTTTAACTTTGTGAAGACGAAGGGGAAAATGAGGTAGAAATGCTGACACTAAGCATTCTACAAATCTGCTACTTGGCTGGCCTACCAGGGAAAGAAAGTTATGGACTCTCCTCTTTGACAGCCTAACACTTTGTTGGTCCATGAGTTCCTGTTAGTAAGAGATTCAAGCTACAGTAAGAAGGGAGAAATAAATAAGAGTTTGCATGTGGATGTTATTCTTTTTTGAGTTTTGATTCTTTTCAGTATTTTTTCCAGGTAAATAAATAATTTAAGTATCCCATGTTATCTTTCTGTTTGGAAAAGGAATCCTGTTTACGGTGCATTAAAACTTCAGGGCAAATCATTTGCAGCACAACATGCATGCATAAATTTATGCCAGCATACCTATCACATTAGTCCTTCTTACAGTAAGCAGTATTATAAAAACTGCAAAAAAAAAAAGGAGCAAGAAATGATAAGGAGAATACTGTCCCATCTCATCTTCTCCCAGTCATTCATGTCACCTCACAAAATAACTGTTCCCTGCTCCTGGATCACATTTATTCAGAATGTTGCACATTTTTTTCTCAAAACATGTGTTTGGTTCTTGTCGGGACCAGACCAAGAACCGACACTGAGTCAGTGTATTCCAACTCTAGTTCTTTATTGATCTCACCGTACAGACAGAATCTTGCCAGACTAAAGCTATCCTAACTAACCTCAGGGGAAATAACCTAAGAGACTCTAGGGCGGGGCTACTCTAACTTTCTCTGTCTCTCTGCCAAGGCTCTCCAGACTGCGAGTCCTCTTGTCTCCCTGGAATGCACTCTCTCCTTCCTGAGAACCAGCAGCAGCCTCGAAATCCATCACAGCAGCCCGCTCTTCAGGGACACATTCCATCACAGTTCTTCTGTTATTGACATTCACTGGAGTGTAACATGCAATTCTCACCAGCCTATGAATTCTTACTTTCATGTGTACCCACCAAAATCTAAGAGTCCAATTCTTATTTGCTAGTACATAGTTTAGCCCTTTCTTTCATTATTGAAGCTATACCTTTGCTTCTCTGTATGTATTCATCAAATCCACTGCAAAAGATCCAACTCCCTTCATTAAACTCTGCTACATTCTTCCCTTTCTCTTAGCTTCACAGATACAAAACACAGTTATTTTTCTTTAATTTCATTTCATCCCTTCATGCTTTTGATCCTTGACTCCTTTTACATTCCAAGTCACAATCTTTCATACTTCATGATCATCACCAGATAAGCCCATAGACATTGACCTCCACTACTCATCATGGCTTTGGTCAACTGAAAGTTTCATGTAATATTTTGAGGGGGAGGAGAGGAGAGGAAAGGAGAGGAGACTAGGCTACAAGGCTTAGTTGTACCTACAGTATGTCCATGCAATATTTCCTAGAGGAGGTGGAAGATTTGTAGTTTCAGATTTGCAGGATTCTGTTAATATAGCCTTACAATAAATTAGAATTAGCTCATCTTTTCATGTTTCCTGTCTGGTGTATCTGGGAAGCTGACATCAATCTTGTAAGTCTGAACGATAAAATCTCCTGCCTTCTCTTTTTACAGTGGATCCTTTCTAAGTTACTTTCTGTGCCTGTTATTCAGTTGCAGGCTCCTCCCCCTTTTATCTGATCATTCCCTAGGCAGCATCTCTTCCCCTTGCCTCTTGAGGGCATTCCCACATACCATTACATTCTTCCTTCAGGTAAATATGTAGACAGAACCTGATTTCACTCTGAGTACTAGAAATCTTTTTGAATAATTGTTCCTTGAGAAGATCTAGCATACTGTAGGGGTTAATGTGTTGGACTACCAATACATTATGAAATAATGAAACCCAGTTTCATATCCAGACATAGAAGTTCACTGTGTGACTTTGAGACAGTTATTGTCTCTCAACCTAATGTATCTCATAGGACAGGGATATTGCAATTATGATAAAAAGGAGTCCCACACATAAGTCACCTTGAGCTTCTGAAGAAAAGACTGAATCTAAATCTAATAACAATAAGAGAATTCTCCTGCATGACTGACTGGGGAATTCTGGGAGTTGAAATCCACACACCTCCAAGTGGCCAATGTTGAGAAACATTGCAATAGAGTTATCACTCCTTCCTTCCCTCTTCTTTTGGGAGATAGACCAATCTCAGTAGAACTAAACAAAATCAAATTTTATTAAAACAAAAAAGAAAAGATAAACTATAACATAATGTTTAATTTTAAATATGCAAAATGCAAACACCCAATACTGAAGGAGAACAGTCACAGTGCTATTCAGATTATAGGGATATGGCTTCTTGGTTAAAAAAGAAAATGCTCCAGGCAAACCATAGGAAGTTAGAGGAAGCTTCATTATAAATTTTTACATATGAGAAAAAAAAAATCTAAAGTTAAGTTATTTCCTCACATATAACCTCAGAAAGTGTGTGAAAGGCTGAAGTGCACACCAAGTATTGAGGTTGTGCAAAGAAATGTTTAAAAAGCAGGAGACTTACACAATGCAGAAAAAAACAATCTTAGTGCAGATTTCTAACTAGTCTTGTAATTTATTTCTTCAGGATTAAAATTCCCTTGAAACAGATGTTCCTTCTGCTTCTCTTACTTGAACATTCCTCAGATTTCAGTCCAAGTCCAAGTCCACCAGTCCAAATTTTACTCAGAGGCTATACCTTTTCTCAACCTCAACTTATTCCAAATCTGCCTTTATCTTTTAAAAAGTCTCAACTTTTCTGTCCCCAGCTAAGGAAGGGGTGGGATGTCTCTTTGCATCTACAAGAACAACACTTCCTTGTAAAGATGCGGATCCTAAGTCTGCAGTTTGCAGAAAACAATGCTTATTGGGAGTATCTGAGTTCTACTGGCTGGCAAAGGAACTATATTTACAACATCTCTTCTTTCACAAAGAAGTAACATTTGGGTGAGAAGGGTGGAGCTCAACTATGGTTAAAAAGAAAAAACAAGGGAGATTCCTTGTTAAAATATTGTCCAGCCTTACTTTAAGAGAAACGTAGAAAGATACGTGGGGAATGGGCAAGCTAAGAAAACTGGGGAGTTCGCCAGGAAGGGAAGGGGAAAGTGGGAATCCGTTTCTGTCTCAGATTTTAATTTAAAAGGGAGAAAGGTTCCAGGGCTTTATATCTATTTCAAAAGGCCTTAATGGTACTTTTGAGGCACCAAATTTCACAAGCAGTCCAAAATGTGCACAGCCATGCCGATTTAAAATCAATCAAGTCATAGGATTTGTAACTTAGACTTCTTTAAAGGAGTGACAGATATAATTATCAGTGCCAGGATGTCTGAGTATATTAAATATCTCATTTACATATAGGGGACAAAGTAAAATGATGAAAACAAAAAACAAAATTTTGATCCTACATTAAAATATTTGGGAAAGCTACACCATTAACTGCAATCAGTGTAACACATCGCACTATCCCACATAATTCAGTGGCATTTTAAAATGCTTTGGATTGGGTGGAATATTTCTATGTGCACTCATATCTGATCACAGTATTCATTTGTTCAGCTACTTGAAGTTGAAAAGGCAGTACCTTCAATCATATCAGGCTCCAGGGATGACCAACCCCCAGAAACCTTTGAAATGGCACTACCTGTCTAAAATGATTTCAGTAATTGAGACTTCTGGCCAGAAACGCACTTTGGAAAGTTATATTATGCTCAGATTTTCAGCAAAAAGCACAATTTCTTTTGGAGGGAAGGAAGCAGAAGAGAGGATCTCACCAGACCTGTCTGTGACTGTCAAGTGATCTAAGCAGACCGCAAGGGCCAGCCTTCTAATGTAATTTCCCTTGACAAGCTCAGAGGTAAAAAATCTGTTTTCTCGAAGGTTGGGTAAAATACATACATGGATTCTTAAACATACATCACAAGTATATCAGAATATGACATAGTGTGTACTGCCTCTTTAAAATTACATATGCATAAAGATGCCACCTACTGAGGATAGACTTTAGATGCAGACACACAGAGTGCCGGACTTCTGATCTTGCTGAGCAATAAAGGAGACGTGTGCTCTGCAGTTCCACTTCCAGGACCAGACAGCATTCTTCATTTCACATCCTTGCGGTGTTTTTCAAGACTCTCCAATTATTCTGGGGATTACAGCATATGAAGAAGTCAGAATCTGTCCTAAACACAAGCTCTAGAACAGGTACAATCTGATTTGCACTTTGTTTTTTAAAATGGCTTTGTTTTTATCAGCAAAGGTGTTTAACAATGTACAAGTTTCTACTTTGTTTTGATTGTTTCTTTGTTTACAGTCAAGACATGCACTGATGTTCAGATTGGATTTTTCTGCTTCCTTTTTTGTTCTGCCACAGAGAGAGAAGAATAGTTGGACACATCACTCTTCTCAGACATTGTAGCAATTGGTCTCTAGAAATTATCTACACTTTATTCCTACCTCTGTTTTCTTGGGGTGGAATTGTAGGGAATACTTGGATATACTCAATGAAACTTACTTCTGAATAAGTCGGCTACAGATGGTGCTGTTAGACTTTTTTCTCTTTAATTCCAGAAAAATAATTATGTTACTCAATGCCAACAAAAACGTAAGAAATATTTTGCCTGGCAACAACCTAATGCCTCAAGAAGCCGCTAAGAAGTCTGCAATTTTTACCTTGTTCTTTAGACTGACTTAGATGAGAGGTTTTCCCCTTTCATTTTCACCTCTCTGCTACACATGAAACATGATAAGCAACTGAACTTTCCCAGAGACATTTCTTATGACAAAACCTAGCTGCACATTGCCCTGCAAATCCCAGCGCATTGTTAGGAAATGATGTTTGCTTATTTATTTAGTAGTTTGTTTATTCTGGAATTTATAGGCTGCTCCAGTCTATGATGACTTATGTTTGATCAGCATAAGCAGAATTACCTTTACTATCCAGATAAATGCCTGATGCTACTTGACATCTCCACAATGCAAAATTAGTCCAACTGCTTTGCAGCGTTTGGGGTCCAGTTGGTCTACTGAATTTTGGGTGGCTACGTAATTATACATAAAATATGCAACCTGGTCCTGGCAAATTTGAGTATCGGTCTCCCTTCCAGTGATGGAAACACAGGCATGAGACTACATGAGATTATGTCACCTGTGAAAGGAGACATAAAATTCCTCTCATTCTTTTCAACCCCTGTTTCTTTTTCCTGGCAAAGTTTGCATGATTTCTAACCAGAACAAGTATATCAGATGAAAGACATCCTTTTACCTGGAGTCCAGAGGCTATTTAAGCAGCTGGTGCACTGCTGATTTTATTGTAACCAACCCAGTTTATGAGCGAATGCTTTGCAAGTCATATTTTTGCAAAGCATTCTTCACTGTATAGAAGAGTAAGTGGCCCAGGTGGATGAGCAACCTACAGGTCAAAAACAGTGGTGAAGTTTGAAATTCAGTTAACTGTCTTTTATGGATTCAAGTCAATTTGTCCAATACAGGTGGCCTAATATACATTTGGGAGACCCAATATTGAAAATGTTCCTTACTTGTGAAAATGGAAAGCCTTTCATGAGCAGGACCCAGATCAGGGCATCAGAGAGTTCTACAAAACTTTGCATAGCAGTTCATGATTTATATAAATATGGCATCCCCCAAGCATCTGGAGAATTTGGTTACCTTGTCCCTACAGGACAGAAACATTGATTCCATTGCACAGCAAGACTCTCCAACATTCTTTTAATTTTGTTTGTTTGGCGTGATTTATTGGGTTATTAAAGCAAGCTCCATGATGGAGGCCGAGGCAGCCTATTCACGTCAGAAATAAATAAATAAATAAATAAATAAATCTGTTCTGTCGACTTCAACAAAAGGTTGAGCAATTAAAACTGGTATGGAAGTATCTCTTTCCAAAATAAAACCCTTGCTGGTGTGAAACCCATTATATATAGTCAATTTAACTACTTGGGGAGGTAAAATGCAAGAGTGGCAGTTTTGTTTCTCTAGGAGCCAATCACAGACTGCAAAAGGCTGAAGGGAAAGTCACTGAGACACACTCATTGGTATTTGATGTATTTTACTAGTTCCTCCTGAGCATTCGTTTTGAAGTAGGCACTAGATATATGAGAGGTATAATCTACACACATCTAACTTCATTCCCTTCCCTCTCCTCACTGTCAATCTGTGAGTTCTGCCTTTGTGAGGAGAATATTTGTATACAATACAGCTACCTGAAAAAGCCCCTCATTTGGATATAAAAACTGACCTTGTTTGGTCTGTCGTTTGGTCTGTCATTTCCAATCTGTGCCATGCATAGAGTTAAGCTTTGTTGGAATGAGTTGCATGTTACCCTTTCTCTAAGTGGCTTTACTTCTTTCCTGACTTGAAAGGTAAGAAATGATACAGCTGTTGCTGAAGATGTTGAGAACATGACTTACAGAACTGTGAGATTTCTCCCATGGGTGATGGTGAAAAGATAAAGTTCAATACAGCATCACTGAAGAAAAGAGAGACAAGAACACCACCATGAAGCAGGAAGCACATCACCCCAATAACACACACCCGAATACCAACTTTGCTGCTATCTATAGCAACCATATTGGAGACTTCCCTGCTTACCAAAACTTCACCTTCCCATTCAACTTCAGCTACAGTGACTATGATCTGCTCTTGGATGATGATGATGTGACAAAGACTCGCACTTTCTTTGCTGCCAAAATTGTCATTGGTGTGGCACTGGCTGGCATCATGTTGGTCTGCGGTATTGGCAATTTCATTTTCATTGCCGCTCTCATCCGTTATAAGAAGCTGCGGAATCTCACCAATCTTCTCATTGCAAACCTGGCTATCTCAGACTTTATTGTGGCCATTGTTTGCTGTCCATTTGAGATGGACTACTATGTGGTGCGCCAGCTATCCTGGGAACATGGCCATATCCTCTGTGCCTCCATCAATTACTTGCGCACTGTCTCCCTCTATGTTTCAACTAATGCACTCTTGGCTATTGCTGTGGACAGGTAAGGGGATATTGGGAAAACAGGGTTGACTGTAGCCAAGAATTGCTTTATCTAATGTTCTTGAAATTAATTTCCTGATTCCTCTTTTCTTTTTAAAAAAGTGTATGATTTATTGGACTTTGAAGCCTTCCTTCCATTTCAGAGCCCTTCACCATCATCTCACTGAAAGATAAATCACAGTTATCATTTGACATCAAAAGTAGAAAATTATAATAAAAAGTGCTAGAAGGGAACATCTGACAGAGGTTGCTGGGTCTTGGCAGAGCAGTGTGCAGGATGAAAATGGGACCATAGACCTGGTATTTAGCAATTTACCACCCCCAACACCCCAGGTTTGGACAGAGGTCTTCCTCTTATACATCTGCTCGGGATAGTCTATTCTGGCTTTCCAAGACTGATATCAATGGCTTTTCACTGGAATTCCAGTGATCCTGTGTTGCTACATTAATGATATGTGATGGCCCTCTGCTCTTTAGAAGTGGTTATGTAGAAGAGAAGGATTCTGTGGTTGCTGGAAATGGTTCAAAAGTAATAAGCTTTTTATTTTCAAAAGCCCAGATCTTCGTTTGTTTCACATGCTGGTATTATTGTCATTTGCAGAAGAAGGTAATTTGCAGATTTAAAACAAAACATTTTTGAGAATTGTTTTTTGCTCCCGATTGCCTACTGTCCTTTGAAATAAGATTTGCTTTTTCAGTTTTAGAATGCTCAGACTGAAACAGCATCTTGTACACATCTCAGATATAAATCAAAGTGCTATTGCTTTGTTTTCCCTAGTGGGACCTGATCACCAAGCCATTTACTATATTTCAAATGTTGGTTTTGAAATATCTTGAAGAATATGAACAGTGTTCAAATATGGAACATAAGTGAGGCTGAAAGGAATATCTGTACAGTATAATTATTAAGGAGGCTGCAATGAAACACCAATCATGAACAAAGATTGCCCAATTTTCCCTCCACAAGGGAATCCATTGTTTCAGGCAACAATCCTACATTAAAGCAATTATGTAAATCTGCAGGCTTTTCTGTAAGATTTAAATAGCACCCCAAAGTAATTTATGGGATTCTTCTGCATTTGAAAATGGCGAAGTTTGGATAAAATAGGTGTACATGCTCTGTTAGCAGCAACTCCTAGTGTCAGATACTTGTATGAAAAACACTTTTGGTATCAGCCTGCTTTCAGACAGCTGAACTACAATCCCCATCTCCTTAACCAGCACTGCCCTCTGGCATGCTGTCTGTAGCTGGGGATAATGGGGATATAATCCCACTCATTTGTGATTGAGTGCCACATTGTGGAAGGTTTGCCCAGAGGATATCATAGAAAGAAAACTATCCTTTCTGTTCAAGCGTTATTTCCTTTTTGTACAGCAGCTTATTCTTGGAAATTGTTCAGGACATCAACCTTCAGTGGCCCTTGAAATATTCAATATTCTGATAGCAAATTTGGAATATAAATTGATCCGTTCTTTAGCATATCTGTTTTTATAGGCAATTATGTTAGTGATATGTTTGAAGGATGGGCTAGTAAATCTGGAAGAACTGGAATTGGCCTTTCTCATTTAAAATCTGGATCCACTCTAAAGATACCAACATTATATTTGAAATGATGTGATGCACCAACATGGTTTTCTAAATATTTACCTTTTTAAAGATGCCAGATTAATAGTAATGTGCAGGGAAGTGTATACTCCTCCATTCAAATAGTTTACTCTGTGATGTATAGTATCAGAAATAATTTTATTACACACATATTGTATACTACCTGCATCACCCCCTGAGATGTTGGATCTGATAATGGGAACCACTTGCTCAGCAAAGGTTAAATAGAAAATATTGTGGAAGCAGTGAAATGGAAAATATTAGGCTGCAGCAGAGAAGATTTGGTAATAAAGAAAAAGCAAGATCTGATTGTTTATTGTATAGCCGGAGTTTGGAGAATGTCACTGTGATGTAGAGAGAACAGAAAGGATATAAACTGATATTCGATCATTCTCTTTTAAGCTTCTGTGAATAGAAACTCATTCCAGTGTATAAAAAATATCTGAAGAGGTTAGTACATCCTGACATTTCTTGAAGAGCTAACAGAACTATGTGGGGAACACTGACAAATAGTTCCCTGGGGCTATGCAAAGCTTCATTGGCTTCAGTCCAATCACCTAATTGAAGAAATGCTATGACCAGCATCCCCATCCTCCCACATAGACGCACACCACGTATTAAAGAAGCAGCAATTGTGTGGCTTTTCTTCACCTCTGACGCCTTCCCTAGCAATTCCAAATAGTAGAAGAGGCTTCCCATTTCTGGAAGAGGCATCCTGCTCAGGCTCAGAAGCCTCTTCAGGCTATTAGAACTGCTGGCCAGGACTTCAAGATGACATAAAGTGCCACATCGCATTGCCTCTGAGCCTCAGCGAAGCAAACTGTACCATCTCAATGCACATCCAGACCGCTTCACACGGGACTATAATTCTCACACTCTGTCGGTCACCCAAAGCATACAGACTCAAGGTTTGCACATCACACTAAGCCATGGCACTATAAACAATCTATAGTGGCCTGATTCGCACATATCATTAAGCCATAAACTATGTATTTCAAGTATCAATGTATGGATCTTTATATTGTACACAGCCATAAAGTATAATAGCTGTGGGAATAACCTTGAGAGACAGGAGGAAGAGCCGCAGCCTAGACAATGGTCTGATAAAATAAATCTGAGCCGAAGGAGGGATGGGGGTAGAGAAAGCGTCTCAGAATTGACCCTCCCTGGTTCTCTGGAATGTAAAGGCAGGGGAGGGGGAAAGTGCTTTCAGACTTGCAAGATTCTGTTACTCTAACCTTATAATGAGAGCCAGTTTGTGTAGTGGTTAAGGCATCAGGCTAGAATCCAGGAGACGGTGAGTTCTAGTCCCGCCTGAGGCAGGAGGCCAGCTGGGTGACCTTGGGCCAGTCCCTCTCTCTCAGCCCTAGGAAGGAGGCAATGGCAAACCACTTCTGAAAAACCTTGCCAAGAAAACTGCAGGGACTTGTCCAGGCAGTCTCTGAGAATCGGACACGACTGAATGGATTTTTAAAAATCTTATAATAAAAGTAGTATTAGCATTCGTGATTTTGGTTTCCTGGTCTGGATTATTTCAAAGGGCTGATATGAAGTGGCTTGTTTGGTAATAATTACGATGATTGGCCAACCACACTGGGGGCTACATCTATGTAATGTTTATGCCTATTAGGAGTTCACCTGCATAGCAGTATCTTTTGCTAAACCTTCAGGTAAGAAACCATTACATACACAGTCTAAGCCTGGATTGTTAACATTTAATAAACAGGCCATTCCTTGCACTTCTTGTTTTATACCTTCTCATGCCTCACTTTCCTCCTCCAGTGATAGGACAGAATGCTCCCCTTGATTGTCTACCAAGAGACAACCCCAGTTCTGGTGACATTGGCTTCTTTTTCCCTTGAGGTTGTTTTTCTGATTAGGTGTACTAAGTATAGTGGACGGCCTTGAAGGGCAGAGAGAAGAACCGCTACCAAGGCAACAATCAGATAAACAAGGCTTGAGCCCAGGCCAAGAAAGTGGTTTACAAAAATGCCTTTTACAGCCCCCCCCCCCAAATCACATGAAGATAAAAGTGAAGCCAATTCAGTGGCCTGCTAGAACCACTGAAATGGAGCAGAGCTTATAACACAGCTGAGAAGCTGGCACAGAAAAAGAAAATTGTCTTAAGATAGCTTCAGTGAGCATGCCAAAGAAACACAGGTTATTGATCTTACACATTCAGCCCTCCCAAGCATAAAGAATCACACGCTTAGACAGATTAGGTTAAGATAAGTGTAAAAGAGTTTTACTGACTTTATTCTTTGTTTCTGTTACATCCATCTTGGTGGAAAAGATGAAGTTCCTTTGTTCTTCTTTTCCTTCTAAATACTTAGTTTGCCCTAAACTCTCAGCCCTACAACTGCCAAGAGCTGCATGGAAGAAAGGGGCAGAATTCTTCATCAAGGCTCGAGCACATGGCCCTGATGAATGGAGAGCAGAGCAGCATGCTGGATTTGCCAGGACTTCCAACAAAAAGGAGGAGGAATGGAAGCACATTCAGATTTGCAAGATTCTGTTACAATAAAAATAGCTTTAGGCCCACACAGGGTCTGTTTCTTAGTCTGATCTACCTTATAGAGTGACTTTCCCAGTTCCTGACCAGCTTTCTAGTCACACCCCTTTTGCCAAAAGGTCTGGCCCAGCAAGGGGCTTTAATGTGTTCTACATGCCATACTGCATTCTGGGGATTTCCTTTTGTTTTAGTGGAATTTTCTTTTTTTCTAATAATGATTTTTATTAAAAAATTTCTCAGATATAAAAGAAAAACATAAAGTAATATAAAGTGAAATTAAAGAAAAAAGTGAAGTGAGATAGTGAGAAAAGTATAAGAGAGAAAATGCAAATAGATACAAGAAAAGAAAAATATATAAAGAAGCGACACCCAATCTTCTTAACAGCAGTTACTAGCAAACAGATCTTCACACCTCCTCTTTAAAATTATATCATATTTCCCTTCTTCCCATATCCAACCCTTTTCAATCAGCAAATCCCTAAATCACCAGATTTTTTTTTTCATTTTCAGCGAAAAGTCCATAAACAGTTTCCAGTCTTTAATAAAAGTACTTGTCTTGTCCTTGATCAGACAGGTCAATTTTGCCATTTCTGCTAATTCCATCATCTTCACCATCCATTTCTCCATTGTCGCTATTTCAGTGTTTTTCCATCTTTGTATGTATTATAACCTTGCTGCAGTCACCATATACAAAACCAATCTTCCATAAGTCTTTTTTAATTGACTATCTGTAAGTCCCAATAGAAGAGGTTCTGGTTTCATTTGAATATTAATTTTTAAATTCTCTGCATCAATGTATGTACTTGTATCCATTTTTTTTTGCTTTTGCTTTTGCACAAGTCCACCATGCATGGTAAAATGATCCTCCATGTTTTCCACGTTTCTTTTATATATATACTGTATATATACAGTTGTATGTATGTGTGTGTATGTGTGTGTGTGTATATTTGTGTGCGTGTGTGTGTATACTGTATGTATGTGTGTGTGTGTGTGTGTGTGTGTATATGTATATATATATATATATATATATATATAAATTTTTACAAAATTAAAAAATAAACACAAAAATATAGAAGAAAAGTAGGAAAGGAAAAAAGATAAAGAAAAAAGTGTTGAAAACAATAGAGAGCAAAGAAAAAGAGGGGGAAAAAGATACTTAAAGAAGCAACTTCCAATCTTCTTTACAACAGTTATAGACATACTTGATACCACTTCCTTCCTTCAAAATTACACAATGTAGTTCCCTTCTTCTCATGCACAGCCCTTTTTAATCAATGAATCCAGAAATCACCAGTTCATTTTTATCCGTTTTCAGCAAAAAGTCCATAAAAGGTTTCCAGTCTTTTATAAAAATAGTTGCTGTTTCTTCTCTAATCAAGTCAATTTAACCATTTCTGCAAATTCTACCATCTTCACAATCCATTCTTCTGTTATGAATATTTCTGTATTTTTCCATCTTTGTGTGTGTAATAACCACACTGCAGTCACCATATGTGAACCCAATTGCCCATGAGTCTTTTCTAATTGACTATCCATAAGTCAATTAGAAAAGACTAGAAGAAAAATTCTGATTTCATCTGAATGTTAATTTTTAAAATTCTCTGCATCATGTGTATTTGAATCCAATATTTTTTCACTTTTTCACAAGTCCACCATGCATGGTAAAATGTCCCTTCATGCTTTTCACATTTCCAACAGTACCTAAAGTACCTTTATACATCATAGATAATTTCTCTGGTGACATATACCAATGGCACATCATTTGATAAAAATTCTCTCTTAAGTTATAAGACAATGTGAATTTCAATCCTTTTAACCACATTCTTTCCCACTGATGTTTTTACATTTCCAATATTGATTGGAAGTTCCTTTATACATCTTAGATAATTTCACTGGTGATAGAATGGGATTTTCCCATCAGACATCTAATTCACAAAAGGTATTGAAAACCAATACCAAGTTCTTGTCTTTGGCTAGGTCCTGCAACATGACCATGTTCTGTTCCTGCTTGACTAAAAAAAATGTTTCTTTCAGAGGAGAATGAACTGGCAGTGTGTGTCATACAGAGTGCACCAGTTCTGCCTATTTGAGTAGCTGGCAACCATGTGATGGGCAGGCACACGATGCTTTGAACAATGCAGTTAAAGGGCTCACATTTCAGGAAAGCATTGAGAATGCTGTAGTAGGAGGCTGCCAATGAGATTAATCAATGCTGTAAAACAGTGTTTCTCAACCTTGGCATCTTGAAGTTGTGTGGACTTCAACTCCCAGAATTTCCCAGCCAGCATGCTGGCTGGGGAATTCTGGGAGTTGAAGTCCACACATCTTTGACTTGCCAAGGTTGAGAAACACTGCTGTAAAGTATCTCCCTGATTTTATATTATAAACAGCATGACAATGGCTGAAATAAACCCCACTTGGAAGTGCTGTACATTGTGCAGGCACCATGTATGTTTGTGACCAGGGTCTGCAGGCTTATCCTGAAATCTGAAGAAATCACAGAAGAATGATCCCAGATTCCTCTGAACAAGTGATATCTTGCCTACATGTTTTTTTTCCTTGAGTTATAATGCCACTTCCTATGAATCTCTAAGGGCAGTTTATCATTTGATGCTCTGCACTGCTACATTAGTGGAAGCAGCCTTTTGATCAAATATTAGGGTAGCTTCTTCCAACTTGGTGGCCTGAAGATGTGTATAAACTATAGTTAGCAACACCCTATTCTGCCAAGGGATAGTGGGAATAGTAGTGCAACAGTTCTGGGGTGTGACAAGTAGGGAAAGCTGTATTTGGAGTCTACAGAGCAATGTGGATGATGGGGGTTACATTCCCCAGGTGAAAAAATATATATAAACTAGGGCTTTGAATGCATGATAATGCACTTTCCCAATCTCCTGATTGGGATTAATAGCATTATATCAATGATACAGTCTCTATCTACAATTATATTTCTTAAACCCTGGAATGGGAGCAGTTCTATGATTCAGGCCAATAAAGCAAGTTGCCATTTCTGTTAATTACCATCAGCTCGTTTGAAACAAACAAAACAAGCAGCTCTTTTCTAATATAAATTTGGAAACTTCTGTATTTTGCAGGTACCTTGCCATTGTTCACCCCCTGAAACCTCGGATGAATTATCAGACAGCAACCTGCCTAATTGCTTTTGTGTGGATCGTGTCCCTAATCATTGCAATACCATCAGCATATTTTGCAACTGAGACTGAACTATTCATGATCAAAAACCAAAAGAAGTTTTTCTGTGGACAGATTTGGCCAGTGGATCAGCAGATATATTACAAATCCTATTTCCTTTTCATCTTTGGTGTCGAGTTTGTTGGACCAGTTTTCACCATGACTCTCTGCTATGCCAGGATCTCACGGGAGCTTTGGTTTAAAACTGTGCCGGGCTTCCAGACAGAGCAGATCAGAAAAAGGCTTCGCTGCAGAAGGAAAACTGTGCTGGTGCTCATGTGCATCCTAACTGCCTATGTTCTCTGCTGGGCACCCTTCTATGGCTTCACAATTGTCCGTGACTTCTTCCCCACAGTCTTTGTGAAGGAAAAGCATTACTTGACAGCCTTCTACATAGTCGAGTGCATTGCCATGAGCAATAGCATGATAAACACCATGTGCTTTGTGACAGTCAAGAACAACACCATGAAATACTTCAAGAAAATTATGCTGCTTCGGTGGAGGTCCACCTACCATGGATCCAAGGCTAGTGTAGATATGGACATCAGAACCAGCGCAATGCCCATCACTGAGGAGGTGGACTGCATTAGACTAAAATGAAATCTTGCCAGACATTGTCTCACAGCCAAGGTCCTATAGCGTCATTCACTCACTGCTTTTTTTCCTTTCCTTTTTTTTTTTTAATATGTCAAAATTTACCAGGGAAGGTGCTGCTAGGCAGAACACAGACTGAATAAGGTCCCTGAAATGCTCCAAAAAGCAGAACACTAGGAATCAACCAGCTTTGCCAGTCACTCCACTTTGTTGTGACTCAGTTCCTCTGGTGTGAAATTATATTGACACCTAGACTGGAAATCAGGAAATGATATAAAATAGGATTATTCCCAAATCTAAGCTTCTTTCTTGACTCTGATCAAAATCCCCATTGCTTCACATCAGGACAGAGGCAAACAACAAACCAACTCACTGCATGTGTAAGACAGAGAAAGGCAAGGAGCCTTTTATCATCAACCAGCTGCTTTGTTATGGATCAATGGGCTTCAAAATACTTCATATATTATCAGAACCTACCCAAGCAATCCCAGTCCTGTGATAAGGTCCCCTAAGATGGACACTAGAATGGCTGGAATTAGTTGAAATTTCTGTAAAATGTCTGCTCTGCTCTTTGCAATATTGTTCTTCAGTTCAGTAGTATCCTTTAACTGCAGAAATCTTGTTGCCTATTGATATCAGCCCTTTATAGATGTATGAATGTCATGTTTTTTATTCCTGTTGCAGACTTGATAGTTAGAGCTGCTATATTTTCTCTCAGTCAGCCTCTTCCATTTCTCAAATCTAATGGATGTACTGTAGATTTCACTTACATTTATGCTGGGAAAAAACAGAGCCCTATATTTATAAAATGTAAGGTGGTATTATTATTATTATTATTATTATTATTATTATTATTATTACAATCACCTTTTAATTTTTATTTATTTATTTAATTAAATTTATAGGCCACCCAACTCTGTTATGACTCCAATGGGATTGTCTATTGTTTAATGCTGATTAACAACAAGCTACATAGGTATGTGAGGATCTATTTGGTACTTAAAAATATAATGGCACTTGCTACTTCATACTACCCTCTGAACCAGTCTTTCTCAATCTTGGCAACTTTAAGATGTCTGGACTTCAACTTCCAGAATTCCCCAGCCAGCATGGTTGAGAAACACTGACCTGGACCATAGTTTTTTGAGATGCCCCATCCATTCCCATTCTCTTAGAGCCTTCTAAAGCTGGTGACTTGGTTCAAAAGATACTGTAAAGAGGTGAGGCTATTCTGCCTCCCTGTAATTCAAGGGCTGAGTAGAAGGCCATCAAAATTATACTTGTGGTACTCAGATAGTAGAAGAAGCAGTAGAGATCAGTTAACACACCTATACATAATTTGGGGAAGTGAAACTATATATTTACAGAATAAACTGGGAAAGCTGAGAGGTGGAAGAAGCCCAGACATTGTGCATTTTATGTCAGGTGCATGTATTCATTTGTACTTTATTACCAATATTTAACTATGACTTGAAAAATGCAAAGTAAACATTGCAAATAATCTGAAACACAGAAACAAGTGTTGTCTGATAAAAGGTGTTCTCTTCTTCTCTCCTGGAACCAAAATGTCCTCTCTCTCTCCCCCAAATAATGCACTCAAGAAAGCCAGGGAACCTACCAAATATTGTGAACCAGCCTTGCTGAATATGAGCAACCTCCTGATGTGTGGAGGACTTCAGCTCCTGGAATTCCCCAGCCAGCCTTAAGTGTCTGCATGGGTGCAATGTGACAAGTGGCAAATACATGCTGCCCGCTATGTACTTCTGCATGATGTTACCATGTACTATATGTATGATAAGGCAAAGCTTGCATCATCCTGGCATCATTTTGATTGGGAACAGAAATCTATCCATTTAGCATGGCTATTGCTGAGCATTCTGGGAGTTGAAGTTCCACCCATTTGGAGGGAGCCCCAGATTGGGCAAAAGAGTTCTGGGCTCCACCCCCAATGGCTGCCATAGGAAGGAGAATTACCCCAACTTGGGCAGAGGATTCCTGAATTGTTCATGTCAGGCTACCTACTCAAAATATTTCTCCAGGATATTTTATAAGTCATTAAAAGCATATCCAGTTAATAAGCTTATTTGAAAGATCCAGCAACTTTGGATGCCCTGGAAAGAAACAGGTTTGCAGTTGAATATTTGGGTAGCTCTAATTATTTTAACATTCTTACTCTTCTCTCCAAATACCATAATCCCATGCTAGCACTTGAAGAATGAGAACAGATGGTTAGTTCTGGATTATGATCTTTGTTAGTGTGATCATCTTGTCCCTTGTAGCCAAGCATATGCAGGTTTACTCAAAATTATCCCATCAAACCTACTGGGACTTACTCCAAAATAAAGTAAGAGTGACTGTAGGCTCAATTGGCTGTTCATTATATGCTTTGACAACAACACCGTTGTGCAACCCACACTGATAAACTCTTCATAAACTTCCAGAAAACCAGTGCTATTATGTTCATCATACTCCTTGTGATTAATTCTTGAAGAATCCACATTGCTGAAACAGTTATAGCCTGAATGCAAATCAGAATAGTTTGGCTTCATTTGTTATGATTCATGGATTTCATATTGTACTGCTACAAACATTGGTCATTTCGTAAAGCTAGTTTTGATGTCAAGTGAAGCTTTTGTCCTGTCTACTTATGAATCAATGTGGGAGAGAAGGTTCACAATGCTTAATAAAATGTTAAGATGTGACAACCTGCAAGATGCTATATGCCTATCAACAGTTTTTAAGGGCAGTAGGGCTCATTTGAAAGGGATTTATCTCAAATATATGTTTTTTCCACATTTTCCCCATCTCTTGCACTCAGAACTAGAGAAGACTCAAAAAACAATGCAGTTAAACATATTCTATGACAATAAATATATAAAAGTGAAATACAACAATTATAGGTGTCTCCAAGGGAGGGCAAGGAAAACTGGCGACAAAACCTGCACCACAGCATAACACAAATATCATAACTCACATACTTGCATTAGATGTCAGGACTCAAGGATAGGGTATGTGTTGTGCTTCTTCCATCACCATGGCTTGCTGCAGATGCCTATGACAGTCACCATCCTTAAAAATAGTTAAGAGTAATGATAACACTAACTTTCTAGCTTTACTGGATTTATTTAGCAGTGGGAGAGATAATAGAAACAAGGGCCCAATTAAAGTCTATTTAATTAATGGCTCAACCATGGAACTAATTATCCAGAGAAGCAGGGGTTTGATATGTTCATGTAGAAGGTGGATAGCATCCATCATAGTGTAAATTTAAGCTTTTATTCTCCCTTATTACCCATCATCTGTAGACTTGCCCAGAATCCCCAACTTAGGAATTAATTGTGAGTGCTGTATGTGTACTTTGAATGTTGATGTACCAAATATGACACACACAAACACAAATAAACAGTACAAATAACTTCATTAAAACTACCAATAAGCAATATAGCAAAATATATGTTTAAGCTAAGCTTCCTGCATGATGATACATTCTCTTGTTAGAAACAGATAAAAAACATACAGGTATTGAAATGATTCTTCCAGTCACATCTTCAGACCAGGGGTGATAAGCTCTGGAGACCTATCAATACCTCACCCAAAATACATCTCCCAACAGCACATAAAGCATATACTGGTAAGAACATCTCTGAATTGCAGCCTTCTCCCTTCTGTCACGCATAGCACACAACACACATAGCAGAGATGTTACATAAGCATATCATGGTGTATCCATAACTACCCACGCCACTGCATTCTGGACTAACTGCAGTTTCTGGATAGTCTTCAAGGGCAGCACCATGTAAAGTGTATCACAATAGTCCAAACAGGAGGTTACCAAGCCGTGACTAACCATGGGCAGGACCTCCTGACCTATGAACTGGTGCAATTAGTGCATAAGAGTTTTGTGGAAAGGCCCTCATGGCCATGTCTTCCACTTGGTCTTTCAGCAAGAGCTGAGGGTCCAAGAGAACTGCCAAGTTGTGCATCAGTTTTGTCTGGGGGATTTCACCCCCATCCAGAACTAAAAATGGAGAGTCCCCAGACTCAGGGGACCCAAAACCCATAGCCACTCTGTTTTGCTTGGGTTAAGCCATAGCCATCAGTAAATTGATGATACCTCATCTCATACTGATTGTATCAGTGGTTTCATGTAGAAAGTAAATAGGAGCTGAGAGAGGAATCCACAGAAATTGGGTCTTGGGCCAGACCTTTCCCCCCTGCCAACATCAACTGGAACCAGCCCCGAAGGAAGGAGAAGAACCACCACAGCATTGTGCTTCCTACTCCTAAAAAGAAGACACAAGCCTTCACCACAAAAACATGTAGGCATTGATACCTTAATCATCAAGCTTATGGGGTCTACCACAAGGGGCACAGCTAAACAAAAGTTTTAGACATTCTTAAACTTAAATCCCTCTGGTGGGAGGAGATGGGCAGTGACAAATTTGATAAATAAATAAATAAATCAAAGTACCCCAAGATGAGAAGATGAAACAGACATAATTAAAATTGCAAGGAAGAAAAGATCACAGGAGACCAAAAGATAAAGAACAAACAGCTAATAAGCACAACCAAGCAAAGGCATAGAAACCTCTAGCAGAAATAGCAGGGCATTTAGCTGGAAATACAAATACAAAGCAGCATCACAGAACTGCATGAGTTTGACCTACAACTGGGTCAACTGGGAGACTGAGCATGTATAGTTTCATAAGAAGAAACCAAAGTTAGGGTGAATAAGCAAAAAAAGTGTAATCAGGCTCATCAGAAAGTGAATCATAAAGCAGGTCCCTACATCCAGAAGCTTCTAACCATAGATGTTATAATGTGGATTTTTGATTGGCCCCCAATCAAAACAGTCACAGCCTCCAACCATTAAAACCACTTAAAGAACAGTTAAAAGCTACAGTTAAAAGAATACAATAACAAAAAAGACAGAGGAGAGTGCAGTCTAACTTATATACAGGGTAACCTTTTAATAGGCTCCACACTTTGGGAATCCCTGAGCCCAAGGGCACATCCAAGTTTTGGTACTTCAACCGAACTTATTGATAAATCCAATTTATCCATGTTAAAACATTCCTTTGAAGTTCAGATATTGTTTAGATAAGCAGTAAAACACCCTGGGAGACTTGCTAGATTGATGTCAGCCCTTCCAGGTAAACCAGACAGGAAACACAACCAGAAGAGCTAATTCTACTTTATTGTAAGACTACATTAACAGAATCTTGCAGGTCTGAAAGTACAAATCTCCTGCCCTCCCTATTTACTGCCTGAGTAGTTAGGGCGGGTCCTTCCTAAGTCTCTTTTTTTGGCTGTTACTCTGTTGCGGGCTCCTTTCTCTTTTATCTGATTGTTCCCTAGGCAGCATCTCTCCCCCCCCACCCCCCACCCGTCTTCCAAGGTCACCCTCACATTCCATCACACTGGGTGACCTTGGGCTGGTCACTCTCCCTCAGCCCCAGAAAGGAGGCAATGGCAAACCACTTCTGAAAAACCTTCCAAGAATACTGCAGGGACTTTTCCAGGACTGAAAACCTGACTTGAAGGGGGGCCAGGGTGGGGTTGAGAGACACACACACACAGAGAGAAAAGCTTCATAGCCAGACGTGGCAAGACAGAGGGCCCATGTATTATAGCGAATTGTGTCTCACCTTAGGTGGCTGATACTGGTTCTTCCACAACATCAACTAATTAGAAGGGAAGTAAGTACCTATTCAAGCTTCCAAGGATTCCTAACCATTTCCTTCTCTTGTAAAAGAGCCTTCTGCAGTTCTACCTCATTCTTTGTGAGGTGGTAACATTTCTGTAGCACTTCTGAAGTGGTAGTGCCAAATGAAATGACACAGTCAGGTGTTGCTGCTATTGTCAATCATGTTTCTCTTCCTGTCTGGGATTATTTATTTCTTTGAAACATGGGAAGCCAAGGAACCTGCAAGCTGCTGAAGACTAGTGCACAGTGAAAGACCCAACACTTACTCCTTCTAACACATATTGATGCAAGTAATCTGCCCCCTCCCAAAGAATTTCATCAATTTTTTTCTTCTCTGTTCTTTGGGGGGAGGGAAGCTATTCCTTTTCTAATGGCAGGGGAACAGTAAAAAAGTAATTAAATGCAGAAGAAATTTGCAAATGTCATCACAGGACTAATTATTATAGAAAGCTGGGAAATTGGAAGAAATCCCAATTCTGCAGGCCAAGAATGACAAACCTGTTGGAAGTTTTGGCAAATCCAGCATGCCTCATTAACATGTAACTTAAGTTGCCCCACAATGCAACTCAGAGGAAGCTGTTCGTTGCCACTCCCATTCCCCCTTTCTTTCTCTTTTCCCCCCTTCTCCACCCAGGGAGAGGCAGGATGGATGCTGCTCTCTTGATGAGGGATTCTGCCCCTTTCTTCCACACAGCTCTTGGCAGCTGTAGGGCTGAGTTTAGGGCAAACTATGTAGTTAGAAAAAGAAAGAACAAAGGAACTTCGCCTTTTCCACCAAGATGGATGTAGCAGAAGCAACAACAAATAAAGTCAGTAAGCTTCTTTTTACTTATCTTAACCTAATCTGTCTAAGCATGTGATTCTTTATGCTTGGGAGGGCTGAGTGTGTAAGATCAATCACCTGTGTTTCTCTGGCATGCTCACTGAAGCTATCTAAGATAACTTTCTTTTTCTGTCCCAGCTTCTAAGCTGTGTTATAAGCTCTGCTCCATTTCAGTGGTTCTAGCAGGCCGCTGAATTGGCTTCAAAACCTACCTCCACCAGATGTTGTGGTCTACAATCTCCGTCCTCCCTGGGTGGGACAGATGGGAACTGATGTTCAGCAACTTGTGGAAGCCAAAGGTTCTCTACCCTTTGTGTTTATGACGTTACACTGTAGGTTGTAACTCTCTCATTTTCTCCTTTCAATCTAGTGGGTATTTGTTCAATTGAAACAATAACCATTTCAACTTCTGTATGTTCAATTCTTTACTCAAGCACCTTCCTATCTAAATCATGTTCTTCAAGACAGTTACTTCATGAAAAACAGTTGTCTCTGTGCTCCTGAAGAGAAAGATGTCTAGTGGAGAATCTGATTTGCTTCCCCTGCTTTGTTCCATTCCCATCACCATTTCAAAAGTCTGTCCTGATCTTCAGATTTAAACAGAAAAACAGGGCTAGTTGGTACATTATTTTTATAGCCAAAAATGGCCGATCAGCACAGTAACCCTTAGGAAAAGTAATGCATGCCTAACAAATGCTTTATAGATATCTAGATATCTGGATAAACCATGATATTTTTCTTCTTGTTTTACAATGTCTGCCTATATTATGAGAAGCTGGCCATAGGCAAAACCAGGGTGAAATTCCAGTGCAGTTGCCTGTTATGAGCATTTTTCAGTGCAGTTGTCTATTTTGGGATCCCTAAAGAGCACAAGGGCCTATGATCACCATTGGGCATTGACCAGACCTTAATAAAGTAATTTATTCCCTTTGTATATCAGTTCTACATCATCTTCTAGTTCTGTTGAGTAACACAATCTGGAATGATTCATAAAAAATATCCCTTCAAAGGGAATATTCATTTCCTCATAATTAGCCAACCTGTTCCCAGCAGGTTATTCACCACAGAAAGAAATGTTGCCTGCTATTGTAGCATGGGAGTGCTCAAACATCAGCCCAAAGTAGCATTTGGTAGCTTTTACTAGGAAGAAGCTGCTTATTAATAAAAGATTGCTGAATGAATATGTGAGAGAAAAAGAGAGCAGGAACATGAATATGCATTTGGGCTTGTGCTGCATAATTACCTCCAGTTGCTTGTAAGCTGCCTTGAAAAATATTTAAGTGCAAAAAGAGCAAAAAATTTGAATACATCAATATTTTGAAATTCAAAGCATTCTTTCTACCGGAAACATTACCAAGCTTATCAAGTCAGATGTAAGAAATACGCTCCAGTGTATATAAAGATATAAAGAAATTGTTCTGATATAGGCTGCTTTAGAAATACTCTGAAAAATGGCAATAAATCTTCTAAAAGTAAGACAGATTCTTCCGCTGACATTTTTCTGGATTATTGTCATTGCAATAATTCAGAATTCAATACTGGGCATGTTGACTTTGCTCTTTTTGTTAGGTTTTTTTTTTTTTCAAGAATTACAGAAACAGTCACCAAATTCTAGGGAAGAGTACGAAAGTGTTTTTAATTCTCTTCCCCTTCACCTACTATAACTGGTAATTAAAAAGATAAAGCTGTGGAGTCCTTGGTGCTCTCTGAGCCTTGTTGTTTTCTTGCAGACGTTTCACTCCCAGACTAGGCAATATCTTCAGTGCCACTGAAGATGTTGCCTAGCCTGGCAGTGAAACGTCTGCAAGAAAACAACAAGGCTCAGAGAGCACCAAGGACTCCACAGTTCAACCCTGAGCTACAGACATTTCCTTTGATTGAGATAAAGCTGCTTTTGAACTGTACTCAGTTCCTGGTGACTTCATGGACACATCCATGTAGTTTTCTTGGTAACTGCATCAAACATGTTTTCTATTGCTTTTTTCGAAGATGATTTTTCAACCTCCCAGTCTACTGCTCAGCCTTGGGAATTTTTAGGTGGCCTCCCATCTGAGTAGTATCATTTCTGATCCTGCTTAGTTTTTCAAGATCAGCCAAGGTCAGCTAGCTGCTGCCACCTCCTGACCATAAATGGCTGTGTGTGTGAAAACTCTTTTGGTTCCCATTTTGTTGAAGGATAGAGAATCTGAAAAGGGCAGGGTGTTGCTTTTTTGCTTACAACTAACATCACAAAGAAATTGTAATCAAGTTCATTATAGTTTAAAGGACAAAAAGAGGATCAAGTAATTTGTTCCTCACCCCCCCAAAAAATATCCAAATAATAATTGTATTTCAGTAACCTACAATTTCTGAGCAATCTCCTGTGCAGTCATACAAACAGTGATGCTTCTGAGACACATTCCAATATGTGAGAATTCAGGCTCAACTTCAAGCCTATAGTATTTAAAGGATAAATTACTTTCCATTCATATGTTTGAGATAAAAATACTCATTGATAAAATATATACCATTCCTCAAACAAGTGTCTAACATTTTAAAAGATATGCCTAAGAAATTAAAATATGTTATGGTTAGGATTTTTGCTCTAGTCCTGAGCTGCATCATGTTGCCCTTCTACAGCCCAGTTGTATGCAGTTGTGAATTATAATAAATTATGGCTGTATGTATCATATGGTGAGCCTGCTTAGGAAATGTCCTCATCATCTGTAATGGAATGTGGGAAAGACCTTGGGAGACTGGGCAAAGAGATCCTGCCAAGGGAATAGTCAGATAAGAGACAGCATAGTCCGCAGCTGGACAGTGGGAAGGGCAAGAGGCTCAGAAGAGACCCCCCCCCTAGTTTCTCAGGTGGTAAAGGAGATGTGGGGGGGAGGGAGAGAATTGTACTTTCAGGCCTGCAAGATTCTATCAATGTAGCATTACAATAAAGTAGAACTAGCTCATCTGGTTGTGAATCCTATCTGGTTTACTCCACAAGGCCAACATCAATCAGAAACTAGGGAGGGTGAATGAATGTCCATCTTATGCCAGCAAATATTCTTTTAAAAAAACAATTGGCTACACATCCCAGGTTGGGGGTTGAATCACAGAGATGGAAAAAGTCTTGAAGGCTATCTAACAGAACTATTTGCTCAATGCAGGATCCACCATGCAAGATGCATCTCCATTCTGGAGATACCTCAGCCTTTACTTGCTTCCATTGGAGAAGAGCTCACCACACAGTAAGGAAGGAAGATTATTTTATATTATTTTATATTCTTTATATATTATATTAAATATATATATTTACTGTATATTAATATTATTTTCAGCCTGGGGCTTGCATGAAGATTGTTGGCAGAGTCACCACATCACCTGAGTGGTCATAAGTGACATTTTTACTGCAGCAAGGTTATTATTATATGCATAAAGATGGAGAAACATTGAAAAGCAAGTAGCAGCTGGGGATCTCTTGGGATGTCTGCTATTCTGTGACCCTTCAGCTAACTCTCTTCCATTCCAAATGTGTAGCCTTTATACCTTGGACTCAGTCATCTAGCCACAGGCCTCCTCAAAGTCTCCTTTCTTTCCCCAGAGTTAGACTATCGATCCTCCAGAGTCCAGTGCTAACATTCTTGCTCCTTTTGTGTTTTTGTTTTGAAGTCTACAACTGCTGGTGATTTTATCCATCCAGTGAATTCTCTTTGGGAGCAGACTTTCTATTCATGTGCTCTGGGCCTTTTTTTCTTTTTTCTTTTAAGATAGGTTGGCCAAACTTTTACAATACATTTACTTTGCATTTTATCCTCTATCTTCGGGCACCTAGCCCAGTGATTCCCAAGCTGTGGTCCATGGAGAACCATCAAGTGGTCCACTATAGCTTCCCCACATTCATCATCAGTCAGCTGTTCACGTAAATATATCAGTGGCTGAAAACTGGTTCATTGAAGCATACAATTGATACTGCCACTAGCAATATGAGTAAAGCAGTGTTGAATGCTTCATTAAATTTCTTCAAGAAGGGACTGGTGAATTCACTAAAGAGCTCTCAGTACAAGGGGGGAGCTAGTTAGGGGCTATGATACCATGATGACAATTAGATGGCACAAAGGAGATACAGATAACTTTCTTTGTAGCCATCTCATGATTGCTTGGAGTTATGCAGCTCAGAACTAGTAGTCGTAGCTAGGAGAGCTATTCAGAAAGTCCAGTTTGCTCTGAGGCTAATTTATTGCCTTGTGCCTAAGATGTGCCATGCCAGTCTTTCAGTAAGTGCTGCTGTAGAAAGTTCTAGTAGGTGAGGCTACAAAAATGCATAACACTGTGCTGATTGTATAGGATCAAAATCTAAGCAATGCAACTTGATCTACCATGAGAATTGACAACTTACACTGCAATGTTGTAGAATTTTTGTTCATTTAGTGATTTTGGCTGAGCCGTTTTCAAATTCCACATAACACAGTGAAGCCCCATGGCACTGAGAAAGGTCTTCTACCCCTAGTCTCTTAAGAGTTGTGTTATCACTGCTGTAGCTGGGAAAATCATATCCCTACAGAAACATACCTATCTCCAGTGGTTAAAAATAAGTGGGCCCTCAATCTGTGTATGCGTCTGAGGGTTTGTGCTAATTCTATCACCTCCATTTTTCTTCTCCTATTGGTGAGAAGATCTTCAGACTCAATGGCTTTGAATGTAAGATGCAGCCAGACTAAGAGCACAGAAACTTCTATTTTCTTTGGCCACACAAAATTTAGGAGTCGGAATTCAGCAAAATTCTCCCTTTCCTAAACCCCTTCTGCTATGTTTAGAGATACATGTAGCACTAAGTACCCAGAAGGTAACAGAAGGTATCAACAGCCAGAACTGCTCATATTGATGGCAGTATTCTCATGGACTTTGTTGCCACCAGGATATTCTCTCCAACATAGGCATGATCCCTTTCACAAAAATCAGGGTAAAGTACACAGATACATTAATTTGCTAAAGTAGTACAATAATCCTTTACAATCCATGCTAGCTTTTATCTGTTCTATCTCCTATGCATACAGGCACTTTTGTGTTTCTGTGAATCTGTTTAAACTTTCAGAATTATAGGAAGAACACGGAACAGGGTTTGGAATCTGCTTAACTATCACTCTTTAATAGGGCCAAGTTGATACTCAGGTCATTGTCTTCTCACCCAAGTTACACCATGTTCATGCAAAGTCACATACTGAGACAGCTGTTTACAAGGTTACATTGTAATCACATATTTTTCCTGCACAGTACTTTCTATTACACTTGAAGTAAACATTCAGTACTTATAATGTACTGTCTGAAGGCAATTTTATACCTTTGTGTGTAACTGTACATTATTTTTCAGGCCTGAGGTCCTGTAATAATAATTTAATTGGGGTCATCAAATATGGGCTGCAAAGCTCTGGATGTTTACTAGATGGCAGCAAATAATTCACATTATATATCTCTTTGCTGCCATATAGTAGTCTTTCAGAGTTTTGCATCCCAGTCTTAATAGCAGAGGAGAATAGAAAGAAAAAAAAAAAGGAAGGGAAGTATCCTTTTTTTCGGAAAGTTGCTGAGAATGAATTTAGGAGGCATTGTTAAGCAGATGCAACATATACCTGAGAAGCTAAGAAAAAATAATGGGGACAAGCAAGAAGTTTGCTTCCAAAGTTTTTTAAAAAGGAAAAGTATATTAGAAACTATTAGAGTATGGCAGGGCTGTATACTCTCACCCTACCTATTCAACTTGTATGCAGAACACATCATGCGACAAGCTGGGCTTGAGGAATCCAAGGCTGGAGTTAAAATCTCTGGAAGAAACATTAACAATCTCAGATATGCAGATGATACCACTTTGATGGCTGAAAGCGAAGAGGAACTGAGGAGCCTTATGATGAAGGTGAAAGAAGAAAGTGCAAAAGCTGGCTTGCAGCTAAACCTCAAAAAAACCAAGATTATGGCAACCAGCTGGATTGATAACTGGCAAATAGAGGGAGAAAATGTAGAAGCAGTGAAAGACTTTGTATTTCTAGGTGCGAAGATTACTGCAGATGCTGACTGCAGTCAGGAAATCAGAAGACGCTTAATCCTTGGGAGAAGAGCAATGACCAATCTCGATAAAATAGTTAAGAGCAGAGACATCACACTGAAAACAAAGGTCTGCATAGTTAAAGCAATGGTGTTCCCCGTAGTAACATATGGCTGTGAGAGCTGGACCATAAGGAAGGCTGAGCGAAGGAAGATAGATGCTTTGGAACTGTGGTGTTGGAGGAAAATTCTGAGAGTGCCTTGGACTGCAAGAAGATCAAACCAGTCCATCCTCCAGGAAATAAAGCCAGACTGCTCACTTGAGGGAATGATATTAAAGGCAAAACTGAAATACTTTGGTCACATAATGAGAAGACAGGACACGCTGGAGAAGATGCTGATGCTAGGGAGAGTGGAAGGCAAAAGGAAGAAGGGCTGACCAAGGGCAAGATGGATGGATGATATTCTAGAGGTGACGGATTCATCCCTGGGGGAGCTGGGGCTGTTGACGACCAACAGGAAGCTCTGGCATGGGCTGGCCCATGAAGTCACGAAGAGTCGGAAGCGACTAAACGAATAAACAACAACAAAATATTAGAAACATAACTGCTGATATTTACTGCCAGTAGAATCCAATGAAATGTACTTGCAATAGAAAATAAGTGGAATCCAAATGACAAGGAAGTGACATTTCTGGCAGTGCTGACATCGAAGTTTCATTTCAAAGGACTTTTGCAAAGCATTAAGATTGGAGCCCTAGCAAATTAATTGCATTCTTGATTCTTCAGCCATTGAGGGTGGCTTTTTTTCTTTTTTACTACCAAGGCTGTCAGCTAATGTTTATGAACTTGTAGTGGAGCAAAACAGATGGACACAAAACAAGATTAGGTATGGGGCTCTTTTACACAAACCCTGCCCCCTGCCAGTGCTTCAGCCCCCCAAAAATCTTGCCTTGTACTTATTTGAACAGGCCAAAAGAGATGTTATCTGGAGTGTGGTGTCCAAAACTACATTCAGGTAAATAATACTTTTACTAGGACCCAATCCAATATGAACAAAATTATACAACACTTTCAAGATCAACAGATTGTTTAATTAGACAGGAAGCTACAAACAGCAGAGTGGGGGATCAAAAGACAGGGAAAAAAATTGAATTGGAGTAAGAGCTTTCATTCACACATTGTACTAAACTATTGTTTTAACCATTAGTACTGGAAGATCAGTATATACAAAGCAAAGCTGTGTTCATGAATTATCACCAGAACCGGTTGTTGTTTAATTTACGTAGCACCCTTGACCTTTCTCTATCATCCCAGAGTGTAAGACTATAAAACTGTGGTCTTAAATGACAGGAAAGGCATACTCCAATTTAACATTAGGGGGGAAATTGTCTTAATTTTAAAAGCAGTTTGACAGTGAAACCCATTACCAAGAGAGGTATGACCTCCCTTTTCCCGGAGCTCAAGCAGAGGCTGGATAGCTTTCTTTTAGAGATGCTTTAATGGGATGAGTGTGGGATTAACTCTGTGATTTAACTATCTCCTTTCATCTCTGTGATACTCTCTCTGCTTGGTACATTTCAGATTTGCACAATACTTTACCCACCTGTTCCTATGAGTCAACCAAACATTTAATGCACATCTTTAAGCTTGGAGCAATAAATAAATTTATAAAGATTTTAGAAGACCAAAGCAAGGAAGATTTGCTACCACCAGTAATGGCAGTTGCCATATGTTGCAAAGAATCAATATTTCTGGCTGCAGTAGTTTTTAGAATATCATCAAATTGTAAAAAGCAGCCTTATCCAATTACTCCCAATTGCACCATTATTGACTGGCAATTTGAAGGAGAAAGAGCTAACTAAATCCTATTAACAGATGTAAACCCTATTGGTGGGAAATGGACTTCATTAGATACAGTTTGGTTGTTTCTCATACTGTAAAATTATACAGCCTACTGGAGCTAGAAATAGAAAATCCCTGCTAAGATTTATGAACTGATATCCTTCCCATCCCTTTGCCTTTCAGATGGGTGATACTATAACTCCCATAAATCCCAGCTGGATGCTGGAGTGCACAACATTAAGGAAGGTTATCAAGCATGCCAAACCTCACTGGGGTTCTGAAGCACTTGCATCCAGAGAACCATTTGCAGCAAACAAAGGAGTGAAAATGAGTATTCCATTAAGTAGTGCCTTGACAGAACACAAGTGAGGTAGATCCTTTCTTGGGAACTGGGATAATGACATTAAGCTGCAGTGATATCCCAGAGCATTACACTTTCCTGAGGCATGTTTTTCTCAACCTTAATCTTCCAGCATCTCTTCCTACCCCACCACTGGGCAACCCATCACCTTTTCTATCCAATCCATATATTTCCTCCTTTTTTCTACCATCAGGCTGTTTCTTGTGCTCCCCATTTCCCTTATTGTTCTATTTAAACATTTCTCTCACAAATGATTAATGATGTTGTCCGTTACATTTTCCATCTTTTTGGCAAAGGAAGTATATAGTGAAGTAACCTGCCCTTCAGCCACCAACCAGTTTTACTTCCAAAGAATTCCTCTGAGCCTGTATAGCATCCAGAATGAACTATGGCAAATTGCTGGAGGCCAAAGCTTCAGTTTAATTTATAGGACACAAAAGAAATATTAAATCATCCAACAATTGTACTCAGCAATTGTCAACCTTTGTCACACAATTGTACCATGTAGAGAGGGTCTTTAAGGACAGGAGAAAGAGCTGCTATCAAGGCAACTGTCAGTTAAAAGGGGGGCTTAGCCTAGGTCATGAAAGTAACTTGAGAAAACATCTCAGACAAGCCCTTCCCTAGTTTGCATGAAGATATAGGGAGGGAGGGAGGGAGGGAGGGAGGGAGGGAGGAAGTACATTCAGACTTGCAAGGTTCTATTACTCTAGCTGTTAATAAAAGTAGTACTAACCTACATGGCATTGGTTTCTTAGTCCGGTCTACCTTGTAGGGCTGACATACCTGTTAAACTTCCTGCATCCAATACCCACTGATGACAATTTTGACTCCAAAAGGACTAGAATTTCCCATTTCTATTTAATTAATAAAAGCTGGTTAGTAAGAGCTGTCCAACACAGCAGAGAGATCACTGCTACACATCTTTCATGAAAGAAGATAAAAGCTTCATAGTTCAAATAACAGAAAACCTTTAAATGTGATGGTTTTCCACTTAGCATAATGCCTATGTATTGCATCCAATAAGGTTTTCTAATTGCAAAGTTTTGGCAAAGTATCTGTATGTTTGTAATGGAGAATCCTTCTCTACCTCTTTATTCAAATCTGAATTTCAAAATGAAGCTGACCGACTTATTAAGGAAACATATGAATGCCCCAAATGTGAGAATCTTCTGCTTAGATCCTTTCAAAAAATGTGACCCGAGGATGGAGGTTTTAATAATGAACTGAATTTGCAGTCAATCACTGGAGGTACGTGCAGTATATCCTCTGTTGCCTAGCCTCGACTGTAAGTTCTGTGATGGAGACAGTTGCTTTTTCAGCAGTCACAAAGTCTGCAGTGAGATGCTGTAGAGAGGATGGTAAACTGGGGCTGGACTATCTATCTATTTATTTATTTGATTTTTATCCTGCCTTTTATTATTTTTAATATCATTAGATGGATACAGAGGTGCTTAAATAGTCATCCCCACTGTGTATGTCTCAATGGCTCGATGTCAGGACAAGGGTACCACAGGGTTCGGTTCTAGGCTTTGTACTGTTCAATAAATAAGTAGCTCATATGAGAGAATTAATTAAGATTCTCAAATTTGCAAACAAGAAAAGCACCTTAAAAGGCAGTATTAAAGACTGTGATAAGTCAGACCTATTGGCAGAAACCAACAAGATGAATTTCAACAGGAGCTGGGACCTTAGGAGACAGAAATACATGTGAAAATGATTTAAATGCCTTTGTGGATGAGAAGGAAGGAAGGAAGGAAGGAAGGAAGGAAGGAAGGAAGGAAGGAAGGAAGGAAGGAAGGTTAAGAGAAGTTACCATTGCTCTCTATAATGCATTAGTCTGACCACATCTAGAGTATTTTGTCCAGTTCTGGGCACTGCATTTTAGGGTAAACATTAACAAATTAGATGACAAGGGCCTGGAGGGAAAAACGCAGGAGGAACAGTTTGAGTCTTTGGTATGTTTAGCCTGGAGAAGACTGCAGGGAGGTATGATAGCTGTTTTCAAACATGTGAAAGACTGTCACATATAAAACAGGGCAGAAGTGTTCAGAGTTGTTCCATAGGACAGGGCAAGAAACAATGGGTTTACATTATAATAAAGTAGGTTTCTGTTTGACATCAGAGAACATTTTCTAACAAGTTTTTGAACTATGCTTTAGGAGATGATGAGAATTCTCTTTGCTGGAAGTATTTAAACAAAGGCTGGAGGCCATCTCTTGAGCGTGCCCTAGAAGTTGATTCATGCATTGGGAAGAAATTGGACTAGGTGATTTCTATGGTCCCTTCCAACTCTTACTGTACACGCTATGATCCTATGACTTGGTATGCCAAATGGGTCTTTCTGCTTAACTGTGTCTCAAAAGGGCTATGTTTAATCTTTTTGGATGTTTTCACAATTCACTATCTCCGCCCCGCAACATAGACAATTAGCCTACTTAGAGTATTATATGAATAGGCCCGATATTTTGGCGAGCTGGATTTGGAACACATCTGTAACTGATAGTTCACAATACATCTTCAGTGACTTTAATAATGGGAATGTTATCTACAGATGTTTTGTGATTGTGTTCTCATTTTAAACAGTGTTCCCTGTGGTGTATCTATTATTACTGAATATCCTTCTATTTCAAAAATAGCTATCCATATGGATAGTTTAATCAAGCAAAGCAAAGGCTGCTTGACTCAAACAAACTTCTTTCATGATTTTATTGAAAGTCAAATAACCTACAATTTGCTGGTTAGCCAGTCCTAAGGGGTGATGATGGCAGTAGTGAAGAGGAAATTCTGTAATAGCTGGAGAGCTAAGATGAAAAACAGGAGGTGGCTGATGGTTTTCCATCCCACCCACCATTTGGCATTTTTAAAAGGTTCCCACTGACATTGAAGGGATGGGGCTGGCACACATTTTCCACATTTGTTTCCAAGTTCAAAACTGATTGCCTGCCTTTTATTCAGATTGCAAAAGACAGCCCCTTTCTCTCCCTCACCCTTGAGTTCTCCCGGTTCTAGAAAGCAGACTTCCAAGTCAATAAGCTCTATCAGCTTTCCCGGCCCCTCCAAAGCAGCTTTTCCCCCCTGGGCTAGGGTGATTGTTACCCAATGTGTTGGTAAAAGCAGGATTACTTTTCAGTGCCGCCAATGCATGTGTTGTAGTTGGCTCAGTGGCAGTCATAGAACAAGGGAGTTAAATGGTTTCATTTTTAAAGTATCTATAAATGAAGAGGACATAATAACAGGAACTGAGACTTTCATTCTATCTCAAGGGGAGCCCTGATGATTAATCAGTTTAAGTGCCAGCATTAATCATCTGAAGAGATCTAAAAAAGGAACTCGTTGTAAGACTTTACTAAAAAGATATTACTAAATATGTCAGAACAGAGCCAGTACTTTAGTAGAATATACTGTAATGTATTCACTTTATTATACATACTAATATATCTGTTATAGTTTAGGACAGACTCAAACCCATTTCCTTACCCAGGCTTTTCAGAGTTTTTAGTGAATTTATGCTGATATATATATATATATATATATATATATATATATATATGTGTGTGTGTGTGTGTGTGTGTGTGTGTACATACACACACACACACACACACATACACACATATATACACACACACACATACTATATATACTATATATATCCATATCCATATCCATGTATGCTGTACGTGTCTGTGTCCATTTGTGTAATATATGCATTTGTAAATAAAAAATGTTAACAAATAATCACACTTTGGGACCTGAGTCTATACGAGTCTGCCACAAGTTTACTCCTGGCTCCACTTGGTGGACCATAAAGTAAATCCTACAAGATGAAAAAAAAAAAAAAAGGTTACAAAAGGCAAATCATATGGTAAAAATAAGATCCAATTATATAACCATATATCTGTGCAATATAAGTGCCATTTTTAAAGCAGGAGCATGACAGCCTGTAACAGCTAGCTTATTGTTTTATTCATCAGAAGGTAACGTTCACTTTATGATGATTTAAAAATGAGACAAGAGGCTATTGGTTTATATAACTTTGTGACTGTGTGAGTTATAGCAACATACATTGAATTGACCATATGGCAAGAGCTCATCTTTTAAATGTTCAGGAGTTTGAAACAATCCTCAGGATTGTTAACTATTATGCTTTCTTTCTCTACTGCTTTTAGAAGCTTTGTTCTACTTCAGGGAATGGCTGAAGGTCATTGTTCTGTAGTTATAATTCTGCTGACCTCACCCTAAAGTTAACTGCAGTTCTAATCTTGTTTATTTTACACAATTTATTTTATACAACGTAATTGTGCACTTGATAAGATGAACGCATGTGGACCAGCTGTTGCTGGAAAAGTAATGGTGCATTTAATTCTTTAGAAATATTCTGTTTCCCAGGACTTCAAGAGAAATTCTCTCTGGAGAACAATCCACAAAGATTTCAAATGGATACATATCTATCCACCTAAAATATGGCAGTTAATACCCCTTCAGGATACAGACTGCAGAATGAGGGAATGGATTCAGCTTGCTCATTTTATGAATAGAAAAGCCATTCCACTCACCAGAGGCATATGGGGTCAATGGAAACTTCCTAATGGAAGCAGGAAGTGTGAAGTTGACATGTCGCTAGTTTGCCCTATATGGCTTCATGTGTTGCATCTTCTCAAAAGGCACAGGAAATTGCAGATGGAAGGAGACATCATAATTGTTACCTCCCTCCTCCTTCCTACAGGGCAAGCAGAATTCCAGAAATTCTTTACCAGTCAGTTCATTCTTCATGGAAGGGACATAGCATCAGACTGCCCTTTACCATTGGCCTTGTTAGGTAGGGACGATGGGAGGTGTAAACCAGTAACATCTAAAGAGTCACCTAGTGCCTATCCCTGGGTCTAGCTCAGAAAAGTCAGTTCCATTTTGTTCTGGTCAAGCTTTCATTGTTCATCCCATTCATTCTGAAGATTTTTTCCTTGCATGACCATATTTCTTCTATTTACCTCCTTCATTTATATATTCACAGAATAGCCATTATTTGCATTTCCTGTGATCTCCTTTCTTGAAAGGTAGAAAATAATAAAGCTAGGCAGACTCACCAACAAGTAAAAAAAACAAACAAACTTAAATGAAAAATATAAGTATCACTGTCATCTCAGCTGAATATTGATTTAATATATTGACATCCTTTCTGAAACATTGTCACAGTGCTGCTTGGGAATGATACTGTGGCTTTCAAGATAGTATCAAGAATTCCATTGCTGTTTCTGCCTTTCTTTATGGAAAAAGATTTCCTGCATATCACTCTTTAATGTGCAATGGTCCAGCATATGTTTGGCTAAACAAATAGCTAAGAAAAAGCACTTTTGCAACAGTCAGGACCTTGGAGCATCTAGTTAAGAAGGCATAATAAGAAGTTCAAAGCTAATGTATTTTCAACAGCCAAATTCTTTTTATGTATTGCTTGATGCATTAATGTTGGTCAGAAAACATCAGATGCTCAAAACAAAAAGCAAGATAAACCTGCTTTCTCTCAGATCCCAATATCTGATACAAATTTTCAAAAGGAAGGATTGTTACTCTAAACAGAATCCTGAAAGCAGAGAAAAACGTTTTTCTTTGACAAAAACATCAAATAAATTATGGCAAGTCTTAAGAGCACAATAGCATTGCACTGTATCTCTGATTCTATTCATCCAGATCCTTTAAAAAAAGAGCTGTTTTTCTCATCAATCCCCTTTTCCTGTTAAGCACTGTTTTTTTAATTATATTTGTAAGGCATTTGGAAGGAAGGAATAAATATTTCCCTCTTCCTTTTAATTTTCTTTTGGGAGGAAGGTAGGGAAGGATGGCGGCTCTAAAAGATCACTTGTGGCTGTGCCTCCTTTTCACTTTGTGCTTTTATAGATGATTGTCTCAGTTTACTTGGGTGATGGGATCTGTGTTGCTCAACTGTTGCAACAGAAAAAAAAGTGTGTCCAGAGAACATACAAGGGTTGATTGAAAAGTAATGCTTCCAATATTGTAAGTCACCAACAGACGGCAGTTATGACACATTGCAGCTCTGATGTGTTCTTTAACATCTTTTCTTTCACTTCAGTGGGTGGGAAGTTGTTGTAAGAAAAGGTTGTGTTCCTATTGTTCATGAAATGGAAGCTGACAGTAAGCACTTGTCAGTGCACTTGAAGCAATACACTATGATTGACTACTGAATAAGTCCCTCCAATTGAAATTCATTGGCAAATGCACATTGTTTATAGTGGTGATGTGTTGACCTGATTACTGTGTGTTGCTGGACCAAAAAATGCAAAGCTATTGAATCAAGAAGAGCTGATTTGTGTGATTAAGAGCCAAGTAGGTGACCTGTGACAGCAACCAGTGAGTTTCACATGAGAAATACTGATGAACTGATTAAGGACAATTGAGCATCACTCAAAGGGAAATTGCTGTCAAGCTTGGCATTTCACAGAAATGCATGAGTCACATTATTAATGCTTTTCAATATCAAAAGGTTTGTGCAAGATGGGTCCTTCATATGTTGAAAGCAGAGACAAAATCTTCAAAAGCTGAAATTTGCCAGCAATTGTTGTCATGCTACAAGAATGAAGGTGAGGGATCAGACAGTAAGTGAAACATGAGTTCATCATTATGAGCCAGAAATCAGTCTATAGAATATCGTCACAAAGTTTTACTGGATAAGTGGGGGATCAAAACCCAGGTTTCAGCAGGAAAATTCATTGTTGTAGTTCTTGGGGACACAGACGTTAGTCACATGGATTTCCTTTAACTTGGTATACTATCAACTCAAGAGTGCTACACTGCAACACTCAATACCCTGAAACAATGATTAAGCAGAGTTTGGAAGCAGAAGAAGGAAATTTTGCTGCAACATGACAACACTAAGCCTCACACCTCATTTCAGTATTTCTCATGTGAAACTCATTGGTTGCTGTCACAGGTCACCTACTTGGCTCTTAATCACACAAATCAGCTCTTCCTGATTCAATAGCTTTGCATTTTTTGGTCTAGCAACACACAGTACTCAGATTAACACATCACCACTATAAACAATGTGCATTTGCCAATGAATTTCAATTGGAGGGACTTATTCAGCAGTCAATCATAGTGTATTGCTTCAAGTGCACTGACAAGAGCTCACCCAAGAAGCAATTACAAAGTTGGATCTCACTGTCTTACCCCTCTGCTATACAGTTCAGACTTGGCACCATGCAATTTCCAAAATGGAAGGAATAATTTTGCCTCTTTGTGGGGCATCTGTCTGACTCAAATGAAGAGGTGAAAAGTATTGTCAGAACCCGGTTGAACACCAGAAAGTAGGGATCTTTTGTGACAGCTTTGAGAAGTTTGTACATCATCAACAGAAGCATACAGAGAATGGGGATTATGTGGAGAAGTAAATACAGGAACAGAAAAGTTTGTTTCATTTATTAAAATATCCCTATCTAAACTAAAGTTATGGAGGTGGAGGCATTATTTTTCATTCAACCCTTGTATTTTTAATGTACAGACCTCATGACACAATTAAAATGGCTTTGTTGAGCATGGGGTATGTATTGCTCAGTTGCTGGATGTGAAAAAGGCAGGCCTAAAAGTATACTTCTGTAGATTTTGCCTTTTCCATGCAGTTTGATAGCTACTTTTTCAAAATGATACGGTGTATCTCTCTCCTTCACTCACCAGCCAGACCTTTGTTTTGCTACAAGTAACTTTCTAAGGTTGTTCTATTGTTTATTTTTAGTGTTACAATTAAATTGATAAAACCTATACAGGGGGAATGGAGGGAGGGGAAGATAAGCATTTTGACAAGCTTTGCTTTAAACTCTTGACAACCTATGCTTTTGAATGTTCTGAAGTCAAATTCCACTGAGGAAGATAAGTAAGTTGGTAATGGAAAAAAGTAACATTAACAAAATAGTTTAATAAGAGGGATCAGGCTGCAATTTCTTATCTATGACACCTTCTGAGAAAGGATCAGAATCTTAGTTTGCTAAATAAGGCTTCTTCTTCACTCCAGCCTGTCCCTCCCATCGTTTTAACATTTCATTCCTGATCTGTTTAGCAGGTGTTGTGACAGAACAGGGAGCTGTGACATTATAATGCTTACTAGCCAGGATCAAGCTAAAACTTAAGAATCTGTATAGTAACCTAATACGTAATATCTCATATATTTCATTAAAGGCATTTTCTCAAGGATTAACAGTATCCCCTCTGCTGGATCATTTTATTTCTCTCCAGTTTTAGGCATGCTTTGAGTTTTGCAACAAGCAATGCTTCCAAATGTCACTCTTTCTCAGGCAAAGCTTTAAAGGATTGGCATAAACAACAGGAAAAACCAGATTCTCACAAATTGGTTTTTAGCCTTGAAATAGTTGATAAAAAGCACTAGAACCCCCGATGTTGGAAGATAATATAGTTAACTGCAGGAAGAGCCTTGAGAAACAAATGTAATAGTAGGAAAACTCAGAGATCGTGATCAGCAGAATAATTTAAAGACCCAAGTTCAGAATCATGAGTGCAAAGGAGAAGGGGGAGGTGGCCCAAAAAGTAACATGATGCCACTGAAGCTACGTTTTTCTGATGTGATGTACGACAAAGGCAAAATAAGGCAAAACCAAGAAATCCAACTCAAAAGCAGGAAAAAAGAGGAAAAGAAAAAGAAAAAAGAATAAAGGATATATAGTTTTAGGACACTGCACACATACAGTGGTTGCTTCAGCTCCCTATTCCCTCCAAACTCTGTGAATCTAGCAAGAATGAGATTTTTTTTTTAAAGTACAATAATTAGCTGAAGGAATCCTGAAGGACCACCCTATCCAACAATGAAGTTGTAGTTGTAATTTGTTTCAGTAGAACTGGCCATCACCAGATATGGAAATTGGTCACAGCAGTTCTCTTGGTCACTTCGTTGCATGCTATAGAAATTCATGGAGAAGCACACGAAGAAAGAGAGCACACGGGGACATGCTTGTCAGGAAGTTCAGCTTCTATCAGCATTAATGAAAGTCAGAGGGAGACCAGAGAAATCAATATTGCAAAGCTAGACTTGGTCTTATCTGGGGAAAGAGAAAATGTGCTCTGTTGGGAAGTAATTGTCCCTTCTGCCCTTAATAAAAGAAATCATGCCTTCCTGCAAACTGCAACAGAAAACCAACATCCCTTAATAAATGATGAATGCTTCGGAGCAGAAGATGGGAAGGAAAAATAAAATTTATATACATTAGGTATAAAGTTAAGCTCCAGGCATCATTGCAAAAGCATTGTAGCTCCCACAATATAATAAGGACTAGCATTGCAATTAACAGCTTAAAGGAAGCATTATTATTTGTAGGAATATTAGTTTCAAGTATATATTCTTTGTGTCTTGGAAAACTTTTGCTTAATTATATAAAGCCGAGCAAGCAAGGAAGAGCTGATAGACATAGTCTACGACCTGTTTATCTGAGAATGAAAATGCCCCCTTTTCTTTCACACAGAATCCTATTCCAACATCCAGACTGACACCCTCAGTATGAAGCTGTTGAATTGGACAACACCCTACTGCAAAGGATACTGAAATTGCCAAATCAATCAAATTGGTGGTACCCTTCTGACAATAAAGTTAATTCTCACCATACTTCTGAAGTTCAGGGTACCTTTCCAGTACTATGACTAGCTGCATGTTTCCAGGGTGTATAGAAACCTATGACATGGTCTTCTAAGATGGAGTTTTTTACACTGGGTTCCACGAACCCTGGGGTTCCACAAGGTCTTGAATGGGTCCCGTGGGATGTGGGGGGGGCGGGGAGATTCTCCGTAAGGAACTTAGAGAAAAAATACTCCCTCCACAAGGGACAAAGGCTGAGTCCCTTGAAGAGAGGGTTTTGTTCCCATCAGTCCCTTGCAGAGACTTTTTTCTTCTTCTTTTAGTCACTAAGGTATAGTGGAAAGGGCAGGTCCTGTTAGCTGACTTTCAGAAGCCCCAACTTTCTTGATCAGGGGTTCTGGGAATTTTTGTTTTAACAAACTGGTTCTGCAGCCTGAAGACGTTTGAAACCCCTTGCTGTAATAACCTGATTAGTGGGATACAGTCAACTTTGACCAAACTCTGAATTACTGGCAACCATTTCGGAATGCATTTCAGCAGTGAAATTGTACATGCTAACCTTGTCACATAAACAACAGTGATTTTGCTCCCATCCCATCTTTCCACCTAGTTTATCCTTGCCCATTCATCCTGCACCCTAGATATTCCATAATTTAAGACAAATTATTCCATAGGGAGACTCCTGTTTAAAAGGAATGCTGTTAGAGTTGCATCATTAGGAATTCTGAAAACCTAAAGGATATTTGAGTTTGTTAGGCAGAGGATATGACTCTGTTGTGCACAGATACCTCCTTATATTTTACAGATAAACCAGGAAATTCCATCCAAGTCTATTCAAGTAAATCAGAGTTCATGCCAATGATCTTTATAACAATTTGACATATTTAGAAGTTTTAGGATGAATTCTGATTCCTTTCCTAGGAAAAATTCCTAGGAAATATTCTCCACTGAGAAAAATTGAATTTAACCCCACTTTTTGGCACAAATTAAACACAGCCTAGAGTTCCATTCAGTAATTGGGTTAAAATAAATGTGATGAGATTCACTTTGAAGTTGATGTGTATTTTAAGAGGTCTTCTATTTTTATTCCTTCACCGTTTTTTAAATACAGTCCATTACATAACTTTATTTGTTAGAAGCAGCCTTTGACATTTCACTGTGTAAACTAAATCTGCCGATTGGGAAAGTCAGATTTAACTTTGCACATGTTCAGCCTATTTATTTATCTATACACACATACACACATACACAGAGTTTATTTATTTAAAAATCTGGGGCTACAGAATCATTTCTCTTTCTCCTGAAAACACTACATATGGTAACTCAAGAAACCATGTTGTGCAACCATATTGAACATACTGAAATGACTTGAGGTGAATGGGACTTCCAGAAATAGCGTATACCCTATAGTTTGTCCTTTATTCCAGCTACATGACATTGAAAGTTTTTCTATTAGATTTAGAGGTGCATTTTTTAATGCTATTAATTCTGATTTTGCTAGTAATTTCCTAGCTAGGAACCATTTTTTTTAAAATGTATGGCATTATATTTACACCTTTTCCACCTATGAATGCTTTATTATTCTATGTACCATACAATATTTAATCAAGAGATATTTCATGAGAAATTGAATGATTCCTCAAATACCTATAGATCCATAGAAGAAATTTGTTAGTAATGAGAGCAAGGGATTATAATGCTACTACACTGTGTGCACAATTATTAGGCAAGTGAGTATTTTGACCATATCATCATTTTTATGCATATTTTCCACCTCCAAGCTGTATAAACCTGAATGCTTATTGGATATAAGCGTATCAGGTGATGTGTATTTGTGTAATGAGGGAGGGTGTGGCATAAGGAGATCAACACCCTATATCAAGGTGTGCATAATTATTAGGCAGCAGCTTTTCCTCAGGCAAAATGGGCCAAAAAAGAGATTTAACTGATTCTGAAAAGTCAAAAATTGTAAGAAGTCTTTCAGAGGGATGCAGCACTCTTGAAATTGCTACGGTATTGGGGTGTGACCACAGAACCACAAACGTTTTGTTGCAAACAGTCAACAGGGTCGCAAGAAACGTGTTGAGAAAAAAAGATGCAAATTAACTGCCAAAGATTTGAGAAGAATCAAACGTGAAGCTACCACGAACCCATTATCCTCCAGTGCTGTCATATTCCAGAACTGCAACCTACCTGGAGTGCCCAGAAGTACAAGGTGTTCAGTGCTCACAGACATGGCCAAGGTAAGGAAGGCTGAAACTCGACCACCGCTGAACAAGACACGTAAGTTGAAACGACAAGACTGGGCCAAGAAATATCTGAAGACAGATTTTTCAAAGGTTTATGGACTGATGAGATGAGAATGACTCTTGAGGGACCAGATGGATGGGCCCGTGGCTGGATCAGTAACGGGCACAGAGCTCCACTTCGACTCAGACGCCAGCAAGGTGGAGGTGGGGTACTGGTACGGGCTGGTATTATTAAAGATGAGCTAGTTGGATCTTTTCAGGTTTAAGATGGATTCAAAATCAACTCCCAAACCTACTGCCAGTTTTTAGAAGACACTTCCTTCAAGCAGTGGTACAGGAAAAAGTCTGCATCTTTCAAGAAGACCATGATGTTTATGCAGGACAATGCTCCATCGCATGCATCGAAGTACTCCACTGCGTGGCTAGCCAGTAAAGGCCTCAAAGATGAAAGAATAATGACATGGCCCCCTTCCTCACCTGACCTAAACCCTACTGAGAACTTGTGGGCCCTTCTCAAATGGGAGACTTACGGTGAAGGAAAACAGTACACCTCTCTGATCAGTGTCTGGGAGACTGTGGTTGCTGCTGCACAAAAAGTTGATCATCAACAGATCAAGAAACTGACAGACTCCATGAATGGAAGGCTTATGACTGTTATTGCAAAGAAGGGTGGCTATATTGGTCGCTGATTTTTTGTTTGAAATGTCAGAAATGTTTATTTGTAAATTTTGAGTTATTATTCTCACTTTAACAGATGAAAACAAACGAGATGGGGGAATTTTCGTTTTTCATTTAGTTGCATAATAATTCTGCACACTAATAGTTGCCCAATAATTGTGCACACATAGATATGCTCCTAAGAAAGCCAAAACCTCACTTTTACTTTCTTAAATATTCAGGTTTGAGGTTTATTAACATTTTGGATTGACCGAGAGCACTGTAGCTGTTCAATAATGAAATTCATCCTCAAAAATACAACTTGCCTAATAATTGTGCACGCAGTGTAGAATCTGTTATAAAAAAAGAATCTTCTAATTATGAAAGATCAGGGGATTAAAAATCTTGCTCAAATCCAAATTTCTCTTAGTCCTAAACAATATTCAATAAGCTGATAAAAAATGGGCAATTAATGCTGTTTTGTCTCAACCCATGAGAATGGCTACCAGGCTCTAATATGCAACTTTAAATCAACTTTAACTTCCTAAGTGTGCCTCTTTGCATCTATTATTTCTGCCACCTTCCTTCCTATACAAGACCACTGGATGTTTTATTTCCTCCTTTCCCATACAACTCTAAGTTATTTTTGTGTTTTGATTCTTTCAAGTGGTACAAATGGAACTGTCCCCACCCTAATAATGCTTTAGAATGGGGGTGGGGTGGGGTGGGGAATGGCCTATATTCTCTTTTATTCTATGGGTTAAAAAGAATAAAAATAAACTGTCTGTGCCACTTAAAACCACTGTTAAAAGCTTTTAAAAGAAAGCTCAAATAGACCTGCAGTATTCTTTCCGTGACTTGGAAACATTCCATGAAACACTGGCTAGGTTCCCCTATTACTCTAAGCTACAAAGTTTGGTTTACAAACCAGAATTGCTGGGTTTGCAGAACATGGTGTGCCAAAACTATACAAATCATAGTATGGTTTAGCACAAGACATGAACAGCTACTGACTTCCTTGCTCTTAAGAGTTAAGATTCATAGCTGTACAGGTCTTACAACACAGTTCTGGCATCTTAAGAAAGTACTGCACTTCAAGACACTAGTGTCTGCCAGAGTTGACTGTTTTTGTCCAGAAGAATGACAAACGGAATCTTTTCTTTAAAGATCAGATGTTCACACTTGCTATCTGCATACGGAGATTCAAAGTGCAATTCAGACATTTTATGAAGAACTGTGTCTCAAGTTCTAGTGTAAAGCCAGTCACTTAGGATTTGTTTCAGCTTCAGCCAACTGAATGTAATAGTGTAAATGTAGCTTCAGAGGAACTAAAATATTGGAGAGAGATTTGGAACATAATTGTCTTTCAGGATAAATTTATACACTTTCTTCTCAAATAGAAATACTACTGCTTTTAGTCTTAAACAGCATATTACAGGAAAAAGCAGTTACTATTTACAGTTTTTTTGTCAGCCTGACAGAATAAAGAAATGAACTGAAATCCAAATTAGTGCCATTACCAATATGGCATTATTATGTATCCATATGTGCAAAGGAATGTGCTCTTGAGTTAATACGAAGTTTAGGAAAGCATCCCTCACTTTAAATCATAAAGCCATTATCTACCACTACATAGATGATATTAATCCAGCAATGTTAGGTGTACTGCCTAACACTTAAGATTTTTTCACAAGCATTATCAGCTATGGAGCAATTGTAATTTTGAAAATGTACATACATAATCCAATTTTATGAGGTAACATCAATTTAAGCCACTCAGTTAGTGAAATTGCCACTTAATGGGATACTGGCAACACTGCAGCCAGATCTTTGCACATTTTATGACACTCACTTCAATGAGGAAAGTGTTTGGTATTTTAGCTTACCTTATTAAACTGAATAGAAATTCAAATGGCTTAGTTCCATCTGGACTGATCAATCCTTAATGTGTCTTCAAAACAGCAACAAGCCTGAATTGTTCTCCAGCAACCATTATGACTACCTTTCAAACTGCATCTTCTTCAAAGAGCACAAATGGTTTCAACCAGAGAATGTTTAAATATAACAGATATTAATTCTAAGATGACAATACTTAGCTTAATTTCAAGAGAGTTTCATGTAGTTGAATGACATTTGATAAACTCTATCAAAATATTTGGATACAGTTAGTTCTTGGTTTTAGCAAATTTCTTTGCTTCTTTGAGAAGCATGTCCATATCTTCACTGTCATTGTCTTGAAAATCTGGTTCCCAGTCAGAATCTTCATCAGTAGGATCACACTCTTCCTCCTCTTCATCATCTATAAAACTGTCATTCAAGTTGTATTCATTTGGTTCACCGTCATCATCACTCTCATTCGCAAGAACACTTCTTACTATATAATTTTCAACAATAAAAAAATTAAAACCCTCGGGTGACCAATGCAAAATGATAATGACATACCCCACCTTAAGAACTGAATTATATCATTTCATTCTTGATCTTCAAATAAATTTGGTTTTGCTAGCAATACAGAAACACAGTTTGAACAGGTGAGACAAAGTGTTAGTTATTATTAGAAATTGCATGAAAATGTGTAAACTGGTGGTACCTTGCCTCCTCAATCTAATTAGTGAAACAAGACAACAATTCCACTGGTATCTCATCTTATTTGCTAATGGGTTCACTCCAGCTTCAATGTTCTTCAGTGCAAATCACCCAAATTCTGATTTGGAAAATGTCTATTTGATTTTATCCAGACTTCCAAATAGATTTGAAAATCCATTCTGTATGCGCAAAAGGCAGTTGAATTGGTTGTCATTATTCCAAATTGATGACAACCAATTTGCTCTCTATTTCTTGTGGTCTGGTATTATCAAATGTAATAAATAAATATTTAACTGATGTCATTAGATCATCTAAAACCCCTTTGAACCTTTTTTTTCCTGAATCAAATATTCACACAGTCCAACCAGCCAGTATTTCTTACTAGCGTTCCCAGTAGCCTATAGACAAATTTTACTCTTCTGGAGTAGTGATCTGGTAGTAGGGAGGGCTTGTAGTACTATTTTAAAGTGTTAACTATTAAAGAAATTGATGCTCTGAACACTTGAGTTTAGCAAATAAGGCAAAATCTATACCACATCTTCCTTCTCAACTATTACTGATTTTCAGTAACAAAAAAAAATGCAGCAAAGAGATTTAAAATCATAAGAATTTTTTTTTTGCTAGAATTTGGAAGGAACCTTCCTGATGAAGAATCATGACAGTTAAATAGTATAAAACCTACCTAGGTTCAAAGTGTAGTTTTAATATACTCCATCATTTTATTTGGTATTTTGTATCCTACTACTGTATAAAAACTAAATATTATAACCTATTTAGAATGGCTAGCAGAATGGATTACATTTTTAGAAACACATTCTTCACAGTTAGTATTAGGGCTCTGGAGTACTTCAGGTTTGATCTCCAGATGGGGCTTTGCGCTTTGCAACACCTGAAAACAGCTGTATATTGGGGAGGCAGTGGAACAGCAGCTGCAATGTGATCCCTGGAAATGGCAAAGCTGCTTTAAGGTGTTGTAGACAAGTGCTATGTTCGAACTCCTACATGTTTCAAAGCACAGTTTAGAGCCATGTTTCTCAACCATGTGTGGACTTCAACTCCCAGAATTCCCCAGCCAGCATGGCTGGCTGGGGAATTCTGGGAGTTGAAGTCCACACATCTTCAAATTGTTAAGGTTGAGAAACACTGGTTTAGAGACTGAATCCAAAGGGCTCCACAGCCATAGTTGATATAAATATACATATCAACAGCAGTCTAAATAAAGATTTCAACCTAAATCTCTTTCATTTCAACCTCCATTTTACAAATCATAAACCTGCACGCTACTGAAATAGAATAATTTTGCACTGTACCAATGCTATTGGGACCATACATATTCACATTACAGATGGCAGATTACCAACGTATTTAGAAAGCTGTCATTTAGGTGAGTGGCCCCAAGATACGCATATACTAGCTGGGTTAGTCAAAGGTGTTTTCAATTTTTTTTAACACTTAATTTTCCTTTCCTTTCTCAAGGCACTCTTGAAGAAAAAGAATTACTATATTCAAATATGGTTCCCTTTTCCCAGCATGCCAGTATGTCCTTAGTTTTTTCTCTAAAGAGACATTCAAGTCAGCTATCCTGGAACGAAAACTCCCTTTGCAGCATTCCTAAGAATAGCCTTTTCAATTTCCTCTACCGCAATATATAATGCAGAACTACTGTGGCAGGACTGCAAAGAGACTTTAGCCAGGTCACATAGTTCTTCCAAGCATATTTGGAATGGACTGTGTGAAATGCAAAACATCAATCCTGACTTTTGACAAGCTTTAACCTTCAGAAAAGCACTAGGAAGCAGTCGACAAGGGAGTGAGTTCATCACAATTTTGCCCCAGTACTCCCATTTTATTTTTCATTCATCATTTTGCCTGAAACGATATAGTCGGCAAGAGCAGGCAATCAGAGTGTGATTACATAACCAGTTGTCATCTTCCACTATCATGGAAAAGAGAACCTCTTGCCTGCTCAGTGATGAAACTTAAATCCTCTTTTTTGCATTCTAATGTAATCAACATCTCTTTCAGTCCCTTTAAGTTTTCTGCCCCCTCTACCCTTGCATAAGACTGGCTGCCTCTCTTTTCACTAATGGATCACTGCTTCCTCTACCAGTATTTAAACAGAACATAAAGAAGCATAATTTTTTTTGCTCTTTTTGCCAGCTTTTCAGTTTCAAGAGCAACTCTCCTTTTCCTCCCCTTTGCAGAGTGAAATAAATCATCTCATAGAGTAAATGTTGCCTCTTTGCTTCTTGTCTACCTTTATTTTATTGTTGCTTCTTTGAAGCACCTTCAACAGCTAACTATTGAATTGCTATTACACTTAAAAAATAGTAAAAATAAAACTCATTTCCGGAAAAGCTCTGATTTCATCTCTGTTGAACACTCCATTCTTTGGACAAAGTGATCTGAAGTCACTTGTGTTGTGTTCTTTTTATATAGGGAATGTGTTACTTATGGGGTCAGCTTTATGGTTGGACATAACCCGAATTCAAGTTGCAGAATTCAAGTTGCTATGGATAATTATTTCTCTAGCACAATGGTACATAGCTCTCTTTCTAAAAATCATACCACTGAAAGTAAATTATGTGATTTTTTTTCCATGATGGGTACAGGTTTACAAAATTAGGAAGCAGAAAAAGTGCATTTATCTGGTGATGTCACTGCAACTCCTTTTTCAGCCCTTAGAGTATGCAAATTTTAAAAAGTTTGTCCCACTTCTAGAAAGCATGTGTTCATCCTTACCCTAGAGCTTTTAAGTTAATTCTCCCCCTCTTCAGCCTCAGCCATTTAAGTAATTTACAGACATTTTATAATTGATACCACATGTAATATCAGTGCTGAACATGTTTGGGGGAAATACTAATAACATTCCCATTTCTTCCTTTCCCAATAAATTTATGCAATTTAAAAACAAATGCTATTGGAGATTTGGCTTCCAAATAGCAAGCTACTTTTAAAAAATTGTGTGGAATTCTGGATATTAGGATACATTCCAAGAGATCACTTCTATAATTAAAAAAATAAATGAATCTGTAGCTTAGTCTACAGATCCACAAGAAACATATTAAAAAGGTCACTACTTCACATTAAATTGCTCAAACTATTTGCAATACAAACTGCATGCCAAATCCAAGCATCACATTAAAATAAATTAACCCTTTTTTCTAGGGGAACTGGTAGCTTACAGAAATGTTGATCTGCATGAATAGATTAAAACATTTCATTATTCACATGAGGGAAATGGATACATTTACGAAGGAATTTCTTTAAGGTTGTACACAGGAACAGCACATCCATATAAAGTTAGGATACTAATTTAAGAAAAACGAACTTCTTTTCTAAACTTTATAGGGCCTCTGAACAGTGTCATCTACATAAACACACAAACTAGGATTTCTCCTAGAAGCCATTTTTATTTTCATTCACAATTATGGGTTTAGTCATTTCTATACTAATTTACCTGGGGCAATCAGGTGATCAAAGCTAATTATTGAATCTCCTTATGTTTACTAGTGGTCTGTATCTTGTACATTAAAATGGAGACAAATATTTAGTTTTGATTCAAACAATCGAGTATTCAGAAAACGTGAACTACTGGTAGAAGAGGACCCTTTCACAGAACAGTAGTATTTGAAAATGTACAGAATCCTCACCTTTTCTTGTAACTTTTGATCTCATCTGCCTTCTTTCAGATTCTAGAGAAAGAAAAAGAAATTATTATCAGGAAAACAACCCAAACAACCCCAAATTTTATTAAAACTGAAGAAGGAACCTTTGTTAAAATTCTCCTATTCATCTGCATCCCCTGCGAGGAGTTCCATCCCTTTTCATAGGTCCACCAAACCCCGCAAAGAGGCATTGTAACTTCTTCACATATTTATTTTGGTTCACTGAACAACCAAACGCATTCTGAATCAGGGCTCTTTCAATTTCACTTCTTTTATCCAACAAGCCAATCACCATGCACACATTCAGAGTGATATTTAATCTTTATGAAAGATGTGTCAGTAATTCTTGAAAATTTTATACCTGACTCATACCATAGCCACCTCAGTCTGACCTTCCATTAACTTCAAAAGCAGTTAACTGTAAAGGAGTACTCCTGTTTATGACAGACAGGTCCAAGTGTGCACTCTAAACACTTTACAAAGAAGCAAACCCCCTTCTGTTCATTTGGACTTACTGCAGAGTAAGACTGCATAGGATTTCACTGTAAATAATAAAATTGCTACTTTATCCTCAGTCCAAACCAAATTAAAATTGGAGCACATATGTAAATTTAATTTTTTACATCTTAACTATTGGTTTAAATTTTCACTTTGATTGCATTGAGTTGAGTCTGCTCTTGGGACACCTTGCAAAAGGTGGGAATGGGATTGCCATCCATTTCTTCCATTTATAACCTGAAAGGTTTCTGCACAGGGTAGGGGACTCTCCAAAGCAGTGTGGGAGATTTTTGGAAGCTTAAAGGAAAGAGGAAAACTCTTCCTACTCTTCCCAACAGAAGCCTTTATTAGAACTTGATATCTCTGTAAGTAAAATAAGCTCTTTTTTCATGGAAAGAATATGTTGGACATGTAAGCTATCACAATTATACTATGTTGTATAAAGTGTATTAATTTCACCACGCCTGAAAAATTAAGTAACAAATTTACCTGCTCACATTAAGGGCAAATTTCAGGTATGCAGTATATGGAATACATGTAACTATAACAAGAAGTTGCAGCTGGGATGTAATGATTGCTTTGCAATTGGCACACTGAAATATGGCATTTAAACCATGGGGAGTGATTACAGCTCTTGGCCTGGGTAGCAACAGCCCTTGACTGTTCATACCTGAAAAGAAATTATGCAGACACTTAAATTTGATACTAACACCACTGATTTTTACAGTGATGAGAGGTCTTTTGAAGAAAGCAATTGTTTTGCTTTTATCACAGTTGACAACTAGTTGTTCCTTTCCACATTAGAGGGTAAGAGCTTGAAGGCTCCATCTCAGGCCAGCTTAGGTTCTAAAGCTAATTTTAAGCCAATGAAAGCAAAAGGATGATACCTGAGGGATAATTAATTTTTATTAGAACATGAAAAACAAGACATTGATCAAGCATTGACTACCATTCTCTGAATCCAGCTTACTCTTCCAAGAGCACTTCCAATCAATCAATCAATCAATCATCTATGCACTTGGCTGGAATATAGCTTGCCAGGGATATCCACACAGGTGGAACTAGTAAAAAAGGCAACACGGTAACCATGACCGTGATCAAAGCCCCACCCCTTGTTACATGTATCAATCCACATTAAAAAGGGGCAGGACTTTAATCGCACAGTCATGCTCACCATCTTGACTTATTTGTACCCCTTCCCCACCTGCCAAAGTTGCCCCTGTATCTTGCTTACTATATTCAGCAAGCTGATAGGGCAAGCATTTGCAGGATCTTATCATCTCCTTTTTTATATATTGATACTGTGATATGTTTACTCCAGTCCTGAGAGATCTTGAAGAAAAAAATCTGTATGTGTAAATATATACAGCTAATATATCAGCCATCTTTTATATGGAGTGTAAATGTGTTACTATCATAATTCAATTATATCAAAGCTGTCCAATCTAATATTTAAAATCCCTGTTGCAAACTCTCCAATGTATAGCTAATTCTACACTAAGATTAGAATCTGGTCTAATTTCTGTAGAGACTTGCATGCAGCTTTGCTGCCTGAAGTTTTGGCTCAGATTAGTTTTCATTCACAGTTCCCTGGATTCTTTGACCTTATAAGTTTATGTCATCATGGAAGGCAGTTACTAATCTACAGTAGATTTAAAATGCTACAGCTATCAGCTCAATACTTGACCTCATTTGGCTCTGAGAAAGCTTGGTTAGACCTGAAGCAATAGGCTCTTGACAACAGCATTCAATATATCTTAAATATAACTCTCCACCCTTATCATAACAGGCCAGCTTGTAAGACCCTTTTCCCTTGCCAATTACTAGTTAATAACCTCTACCCAACTCATAGGAAAGTCCTTACATCTGCTTGATTTAATATTCTGCTGGATGGAAAATTTAACAATATTCTCATGCATTCCTTTTGTTTTGCTTGATCATCTGACCTAAAAATACTTCTACTAATTCAAATGTATGGTAGCTCAGAGGGGAACCCTTTTCTTAGCTGGCAGGTCATCTGTGATCTCCAGAATGCTCACCAAATTCTGTTCAAATGACACTTACGTTCAATCCTTAATACCTGTTAATTTTACTAAAAATGTATTTTCATGCATTATTTTAGTGTACAGTCTTTAATAACGTGCAACATGGTTTCTGATTGTTTAATTGATTTATAGTCAAAAACCAAAATCAAACTATCCTGAACTAGAATAAGGAATGTTCAAAACTCCCCAAATCACATCAATTCCCACACTTCCACAGTACTGCCTAGAAACATTCTTTAACACCATATCTTCTTACCAGTTACATTAGGAAAGATCTGTTCTTCACATACATTAGAATAAAAACACTTTACCTGGAGGAGCCGTGTGTTTGTATTCCAACTTGTGCTGTGGATTTTTCCTGCAAGGAAAAAGAGTCAGAGAAGATGAATCTGAGTTTTTCATCTAATAGCCTGAAGCTCTGAATGAAAGGAAAAATGAAATGCAAAGCAAATTATTTTCCTCTTTTTTTCAAAGGTTGGCAAATAAATTATAAACATATTGGAAGTATGATTTTCTTGTTTTCAAAGAAATAACATTTGATCCATCCATTTCCTAGGTTTTACATGCTCTTTCTTCACACATTTGAGTAGACCAGCAATGAGCCTATTATCAAAAATGAAAAACATTGGTAGCAAACAATATGAAGAAATATTGTTGTTGTTTTAAAAAATAGAAAATAGGATGCAGGGAATTTAATAGGAGAGTATGGGTATTGCGAACAGTAATGGTTTGTATGCTGAAACTCTTGGTAAGCATGGCCAGGAATAGTAATTGTCAGGTTTAATAGTCAGGTTAACTCCTGGAGCCCAGTAACTAGGTGTGAAACTTTGAATCTCAAGGGGAGTGGAAGCTTTAGCCTGTCACATCTTGTCTGGTGAAAGTTCCAGGCATTTCTCCATCTGTCACAGGCTCCTACGTTTGAGACTCCTCCTTGAAGTGTAGCTTTGGGAAAAAAATACTGAAATATGTTAGTCTTCTTAGGCATGTGCAGCCAGAGTAAGTGTGCCCAGATGCAAGGAAAGCAACTGCTCTCCCTTGAGTCTTGCTCTCCTCTTGATCAATGGAGGCTCTATAAACAAAGCAGTAGAGAATTTTTTCTTTGCTGGCAAGATACGTGACAGGATTTGTATCTGTGTCTGTGTGTGGGGTGGGGAGGTTATGCCATTCTGACTTACTGTTCTTCAGCTTTGAGGGAAGAGCAAGATATTTGTCCAGTGTAGGTGGTTAAATGACATCTACTGAGGCTTGAACCATTAAACCTAACTCTGCTGAGGGGTCACAAGAGAAGGCCAGTTAGGTGGCTTTTGTACTGAAATCACCATTATGGAATCCAAAGCTGCAGAAGTCACGGTAAGACTTGTAATTCCTACAAAAGTGCTTGGAATCAAGAGGCACAATTCCTTCTGATCTGTTTAGTGAGCTACCAGTAATGAGCAAAAGTCTTAACTGGTTTTTTCTGCTAAACCAGTGAAGCAAAATGAATGCTTATTAGTGGTGGACAATTTGCAGACACACCTGTTGCCATAGGCACCTCAATGCAACAAAATTTCTGCTGCCAAAAAGTCAATAAGAAATTAATCTTCCAGAGATAAAAAGAATCAATAAATTCTCCATGACACTGAAGACAAAAATGGCAAACGAAGAGAAGGATCCAGATGATATTGCTGATATGGCAATCAAAATAAAACTGAAGACAAGAACAAACCCAGTAGTACATACTGCAAAGCATAAGCTTCCAGCTAAAATATTCCAAAGCTTTAGAAAGTTCCATTATTGTCCCATAAAAGAGCATCATCCCAGGTATGTCATATAGAAAAGCCACAACATAAACTCAAAAGTTTTCAAAAGCTTTGAATGGGAGCTGAGCAGTATTTTTTTTAAACCAAAGTATTGGATAATTGGCATTTGCAATACAAGCTGCTAAAAAATGTTTCCCATAGAACAAATGCTTTTAAAGTGTGGCCTACCAAGACTCTTTGTAAAAGATAATTTCTTGCTGCAAACTGTAATTAAAGATGGGACTTGGAACCAAAAGAACTGAAGTATGTAGCAAAACCCCTGTTGGACAATTCACTCAACTGATTTTATCCACCAGGTGTCAAGAATAGTCCTCACAGTGACCCTGCAGATGCTCTACTAATCCCTCCTGACCCAGAAGGGATTAGGTTGCCCTGAACAGGGCCACTGGCCAATACTTGGAGAATGCAATAAGGATGGAGAAATAAGCCTTTTTCGCCACAAGGCAGGTTCTAACAAAGGCTCTCACTTCTGTCTGGCTGGATTCACTCCTGCAGTATTTGATTGCAGCTTCTATAATCTCTACCAGCAACAGGTTGGGTGAACTGTCTAAGCCACTTTTTGCTTTGGTATACATATAATTGTTTCCTGTGGTTTGAAATCTCTTTATTTTAGATTTCATTTCAGGGGTTGTGGTGAACCTTTAATAACCACTTAGATAATCAGATATAATGTTTACCCATGGTTAAAAGTTGAGTCTACACAACTTCCATAAATTTATATGCTACTTTTGAGTCAATCAGTAGAAAGTACACTTGGCAACTCACAATGATGTACTCTGCAAGTGAAATACTTATCATCCAAACTTCAAAATTATACCAAATGATCATTCTTACCTGTAACAAGCAGTTCCATAAGGACATTCAGGCCTATCATCATCAACCTGAGTTACAGCTTCTGGGTCATGATAATCGCTATCACCAGGGTGACTAAATTGCTGGAAATGTATAGGATTCTTTCTGAAATTTAGAAATACTGCATCAACTATCAAGATGTATTACAAATGGACGCAGCTGGGGGAAATTCAACACAACTAATTCAATTAAACTAATGGAAATGAAACAGTTAAAACAAGCTAATACAAACAATAAAAACCAGAAGGAGCATATACAATAGAAACATTTCAATTAAAATTAAAGGCAGCAAGTAGTTTCTTTTTTAACCCCACCGCAATTGGGGTTGGCCAAATGGGGCTGGCCAGTATGAGGGAATTTCATGGAGCAGAGGTCACTATTCAGAATTCCCTATTTTTTACTGCCCTTTACAGATTATTATAACACACAGGAAACTTTCCCTCCTCCATTATTTTGAAAGGGCAGGAGGGACTGCTTTTACTGTCATCTGACTTTTAACTCAAGTGAATGAAAAGCCTTTTCAAAAGAAGAACAAGCTGAAGTTAAGATATTACTTTAGGACTAAGAATCTTCAATTACTGATTAAAATCCAGGCCAAAATCATATTCTTCACTAATTGTAAAACTATTTAAAATAGGATAACTATTACTTTGCTTTGCTATTTTCAGTCTGTCTAGCTTCAAGCTACAACCAGTTGATAGGATGATTCAGCCCTATTTCAGTTCCTTATTTTAAGAGGGGAAGAACAATGACCATTCAATAGTAATGATGATATAACAAAGTGAAAGTGAAGTGATAGTGAAACATAAAATACCTTCCAAAATTCCTAGGGATCAATATAGCATTACTATACAGCCCACAAAAGATTATGAAATATTATATAATGTATGTAATATACATTTATGTCTATGAAAGTTTAGTAATTGCAGTTGGATTATTACATGTGAGATTGCTTGAATGTAACAGAAACACCAGCTAGTGTTACTGCCAGTACTTGAAGTGGTTTATCCAAATTTGTTCTTATTACATCAGTTCTAAAAACTGAACTGACTGACTGACGCTAGCAAAATGCCCCATGAACCTCTACGTTTCAGACACAGTCCAAACATAGTAACATACTACACTGCCAAGCCATCAAAATTCTGGAGTGGGAGAATACACTGTCTCCCATAAAGCTGATGCTAGATAAGCATGAGACAGTGCAAACTGAAAAGGCAGAAAATCTTTACAGAATTACAGAAAGCTCTGTCTAGTTGTGTTCTTGTTCTCGTTTTTTTCCTCTCTCTCTCTTTTTTGCAGCACATATCTGGCAATGCTAGTCCTGGTGAACCCATGAAGAATAGCAACATTTTATGTTTTAAGATTCAGATGAATTCCCCTCTCCTTCCAGCTCTTCAAGCCCTGAGATGTACTTGATGATAGTGGATTTACTATATTTTTACTGCCTGGAGACCAAACCTGACCAAGACACAAAAGCATCAGTCAAAAAATATACTTTTACCACAAGATGTGGTGCTGGCTACCAGTTTGGCTGGCTTCAAAAAAAGGCTTGGACCAATTCATGGAAGTCCTGGGGATCAATAGCTATTAGCCTTGATGGCAGTGTGACTGCCTCTGAAGGCCATCTGCTGGGAGACTAGTAGGCTTCCAGTGAGGTTGGCTGGCCACTGTGAGAACCAACTTCTAGACAAGATGAGCCAGGGGTCCGATCTAACAGAGCACTGTTTATGTTCTTCTATTCTTATATGGTATTACAAGCATGCATATAGATACATATATGAACAGTGTGCCTTCTATGTGATGGGAAAAACTTAAAACTTGGGGCAATGAAAACACAATTTGATATTATACAACTCCCCTAGCCCCTGATTTTGCTCAAGGGTAAATAGTTAAATGTCCGATGTCTATCTTCCAATTGCTTCAATGTACTTTTAGTGTGCAAAGAGAAACAGTTATTCTCTTAAGAGGCATTCTGTCCTTTTCTCCTTGCTACCATTTATTCTAAAAAAATCAAAACCAACTTCGCCTTGAGAGACGTGTTTTTACAGAACTATAGCATTCACAAACAGAAGCTACTTAAGATGCAACCATGTGCGACTAAATACTCTTATTTTTAATGGTGCTATTGTTATGAAGAGACAAACTGTTTTGATAGAGAACTCAAGACAAACTTCACATGCAATTAAATATAGTACCCATAAACAAATAGTAGTAACAACTACACACATTTACCTGGAAGTTATTTTAACAGTTCAGAGACCTCTTTCCTAGCAATAGAATAATGTAAGATAGCTCTAATAGTATAAATAATTTTGATAGGAGCATTAAATCAAATAAAATGGCTACAATATAAATTTGACGTATCCTATTTCTCTTATAACCTTTCAATATCATGGAGTCCTTGGTGCTCTCTGAGCCTTGTTGTTTTCTTGCAGACATTTCATTGCCAGACTAGGCAACATCTTCAGTGCAAAGAGGGAGTGGGCCTTGCTCTCAGTGTATATACTGTGGCTTGCCCTGCTTGTGTTGGTGGGGGTGTTGTTCTCTCCTTGGGAGTTCTTTGATTGGGCTGTTGTTTGCTGCTTGGTTGTCTGAGTTAATAGTTCCTTGATTAGGGTGTATTGTGCTGTTTGATAGTTCATCTGGTGTTAAGTTGTTTTATGTGCTACAGTGATGCCGTGTGGTTGTAACAGTCTGTTGGTGGTTTCTGAGATGTTTCTGGTGTATGGCAGTGTTATCCTTTTCATAGTTTCCATTGGTTGGGTTGTAGTGGGTTGGGTGGTGAGGCACTTTTTGATAAAGTTGAGTGGGTATCCATTTTGTTGGAAGATGCTGTGCAGATGTTCTTTTTCTTTATGTGCTACGGCATCACTGAAGCACATAAACCAACTAAAACTCTTCAAAACATATTAAGCAACCCAAAAGACCCAATAACCCAAGAAGAAGAAACAGGAGTTATTTACAACATACAGTGCAAAGACTGTAACAGCCACTGTGTAGGACAGACAGGCAGAAGACTAGCAGAGCGCATCCATGAACACCAACTAGCAGTCAGACACAATGAGAACTCCTTAATCTCACAACACATGGACAGACTCAACCATAGTTTGAACTGGGAAACTGTGAGCATCCTAAACCAAGCCAAATCCAAAAAATGCCAGAGAATTCCTGGGAGCCTGGCACTCAGACAAAGAAGCCATCAACAGACACATAGAGGTAAACAATATTTACATACCATTCAAAAGAGACAATAGAAAAGCCAAAAGACCAAAAAATCAACACTAGGATTAACACCAGATGAACCATCAAGCAGCACAATATACCCTAATCAAGGAACTATTAATTCAGACAATCAACCAAGCAGCGACCAACAGCCCAATCAAAGAACTCCCAAGGAGAGAACAATACCCCTACCAACACAAGCAGGGCAAGCCCGGTATATAAACTGAGAGCAAGGCCCACTCCCTCTTCGCACTGAAGATGTTGCCTAGTCTGGCAATGAAAAGTCTGCAAGAAAACAACAAGGCTCAGAGAGCACCAAGGGCTCCACAGTTCAACCCTGAGCTACAAATATTTGCTTCGATTGGTATCTTTCAATATCCTTTCAATATATAGACAGCTCCTTCCCATATGTTTATTTATAAAGAAACTCAATCCATTTACAAAAAAACAAGAAGAGAACTATTATATTTACTTATTTTTACATACATACATACATATGAATGCATGCATGCATGCATGCCATTTCTTCTTACCTCCACTCTAAACCTCTGGAGTGGAGGTAGTTTGAACTCTATGCATACTATACTGAACAGATTGTATTTCACTATTACTTATAGAATATAGATATTTTTACAAAACTCCTGAACATTATTTTGCCTATTCATAAACACTGACATCCTTTTTCAATATTATTACAGTTTAGATAAATTATAGTAAAGGTAAAGGTTTCCCTTGACATTAAGTCCAGTCGTGTCCGACTCTAGGGGGCGATGCTCATCTCCATTTCAAAGCCGAAGAGCCGGCGTTTGTCCGTAGACACTTCCGTGGTCATGTGGCCGGCATGACTACACAGAACGCCATTACCTGCCCGCTGAAGCGGTACCTATTAATCTACTCACATTTGCATGTTTTCGAACTGCTAGGCATGGCAGGAGCTGGGACTAGCAATGGGAGCTCACCCTGCCATGCGGATTCGAACCGCCAATCTTCCGATCAGCAAGCTCAGCAGCTCAGCGGTTTAACCCGCAGCGCCACCGAGTCCCTTTAGATAAAATCACCTAAGATGTGCTGTGTAACTGGGATGGTCATCAACACTGAGTAAGCTGTGCATCTCAGTATTTCAACTCTTATCTATCTATCTATTCTGAGTAACAGATCTTGGAATTACATATTAAAATAACTTAGATTTCTGTTTTAAAAATGTGAGAAGAAAAACAGCATTTCTATTACTCAAAGGGAGCAAATGGAAGCAACAAAATCTCAAGTTGTGTGTCTGTTAGTGCCTTATAAAGTTATTTTTGTATTAGCTTAGCAGGGTATTTAACATAAGCAACATACAGTCTGTCTACTGTTTAAGATTTTAAACACAAAGAAGACAGAGAGAGCCTTCATGTCCACAAGTTATATGGTTATGCATCAGGAAGTTGCCATTTAAAAGTTTAACAATTTGATTTTACCTGTAGCAGCTTCTCCCATACTGGCAAGCAATCCTCTGGGGTTTGTTTATGTTAGAACTCTGTTGCGCCTCTTGACTTTCCATTAAATTTGAAGGATCTGTTCCAACAGCCTGATTCAGAGTAGTCTCTTGAATCTCACCCCGATGAAGTAATGATTGGGATGGCTTCTCCTGATAAACTTGCATGGTTTTAGAGCTAACACTCTCCAAATTGTTTCCTCTTGTACTTGTTGTATTTACTTGAGTAGGATGACATGCCTGTCCATCTGGGTTGAGGTTCAGCTCTTCATTATCCAGCTGATTGTTAAATTGCTCTATAGAACTTTCCACTTCCTGAGATATTTTTTTACTTCCATTCTTTGGCATTTTCTTTGCAACATCTTTAATAAATATTCCCTATATATCATGTGAAAATTGGTATGAAATTGTTCAGTAAACAGATTTTAATTTACTGTTGGTGTGAAAATAGAGCTTAATTAAGTTGGATTAATTCATCAGTATACATGACACAACACAATCAAAATTAGACAGATCCCTGCCTCATGCATCTTATGAAGACAATGAAGAACAACTATGAGGACAATGGATGATGGAGAATAAAATATAACAATATTAAGGAAAAATGTGGGAATTAATAGGAGGGTGAAAGTTAGTACCAACTCCATATGGGGGGAATGCTAAAAGAGTGGGCAATGTGGAAATTAGTAGTGTCATGTCAGAGACCAAGACATCTTTGAGCAGCTGATGATAATTAAGTGCAGATAGGGATACAATGGCAACCCGACCTCTCCCCAAAAAAACAGTAGGCAAGAAAGACTTAGATGGTAAAGTTATAAACTTGAGCAAAATATATGGTCTGAATTATGAGAAAGGAGAGTCATATTGGCAGTAGAATCTTGAATTGAGATAAAAAATTAATTTTGATAGAATAGTTATAAAGAGAATTTAGCTCAAGGAACAAATAGAAAAGGGAAGACAATGGAATGATGCAGGTTGCTGACTGAGAAGGTGTTCACATGCAATTTGTAACTGTTCCAAATTAGAAAGTAATTTGGGCTTAATGTTTTTTATGTTATTAAACAAAAGAATTTGTAGAAAATATCCTTCAACTACTGACTGGATGACATTGTTTCCTACCCATATGCTTACAGATAGCCTTCACGTTATCCTTTACACTCTTATTGTCATGACCCCGTTGCAAGGCGCACAAGAGTCTCACAACGTGGATCATGATCATCAGGAAAAGAGGAAGGATATAATCAAATCAATGCTCAACTAATCACCCAAGCACCCACACCCATGAACTGATCTACAGCTTCATAGAAGGACATCACAAGGTAATTCAGATAAGCATCGAAGACACAGAAGGACTCACGCCTTGTGCCCCGGAGGACGCACCTGCACCCATAGGACAAAGACAGCAGCCGGGAAAACGCCCAAGCCACCATCACAAATCCCATCAACGTCTAAATCTCCCGTCCGGTGAGGGGAATGGGGACAATAGAGGGCGGAGGAGCATGGGTCCAGCAAGGGGGTATAAAACAGGACACCATGCCCCCATGCCTCCATTCCCGTTTTTCGTTCTGTCAAGCATTCCGTTCCAATAAACCGGAAATCCTTACTCCCTATTAAGTGAGTCCGTGTCTTATTCGGAGCGAGGCTGACCCTGACATAAAAACGGGAATTGGAAAAAACTTTTAACCTAGCACCTATCCAGCCAGCTTGTGAGGGACCCAGCTAGGTATGGAGAACAACGGAGTGCGGCGACATTACCACCCGGCAACCAGCGGCGAAGCTCCCCTCCCCTTGGGCGGGATGTGCCTGAGGTCCCGGCGGTGCAACGCCCAGGTAAGCGCGGGGTCCAGCTCGGAGGAAGAGGAAAGGGGGGGAAACACCCAGGCGTCCCGTGGCCCGCGGGCCACCGCGGATGAGATGGGGGGATCCTCTCTAGGTTCGCCCGGCACCCCGGAGGAACCGAGGGACAGACCGTCATCCACGGTGGCCGGAGTCGAGGGTGAGCGGAGAGTCGAGCGCACCCGAAGGAGTTCGCGGACAGCGGCGAGGCTAAGCGCGCTGGAGGAGAGGCTGGAGGCGGTACAGCTGCTGCTCCAGAGGCTGACGGCGGCGCAGTAACCCCACGGCGGCAGCATCAAGGAGGGCACCAGAGGTCCGAAGGCGCACCCGGCGGAGAGACGGAGGGGCGACATAGAGGACGGTGCAGACCGCGGCAGAGTCCGGTGCCAGGAACCCACCCGATGGCCGGAGTCGCACCCGGAGGAAAGACAGAGGAACAACCCAGCGGACAGCGGCAACTACAGCAGAGCCCGGTCCTAGGAGCCCACCCGACGATGGGAGGAGCACCTGGAGGAGAGACAGAGGGATGACCCAGAGGACAGCGGTGACTACGGGAGAGCCCGGTTCCAGGAGCCCACCAGATGGACGACAACCCACCCTCCCACCCTGTCGATGGGATGACCTGCTCACGAGGAGACCCGGCGAGAGAGGACACCGACACCTCCAGGCGCCAGGAGACGAGACGACTCACGTCAGCCCCCGCGACGCATGCTGCACGGCCCAGATGTGACCTGGAGCCAGACCAGAACGGCAGCCAAGGACTTTGGCATAAAGTTCGATGGGGACCCCTTGAAACTCTCCTTTTTCCTGACTAATGCCAGGTACTACCTCGAAGAGTGGGGCCGCTGTTTCAGGACAGAAAAGGGCAAGTTAATGCCCTGGCCATAAAATTAAAAGGACGGGCCGCGGATTGGTATGTCCAACTGTGCCAATCAGGCGCCCGGGAGCTGCAGGACAGCAATGAGTTCCTTCGGGTGATGGAACTACACTTCAGGGACCCCCTGGAGAAAGAAAGGGCAAAACGGACTTTGAAAGCGCTCCGGCAAGTTTCAAGCCCTGGCAGGAAAAGTGGAAGTTTGGTCTCAATCAACTCTGATCGAGAAATTTAAAGAAGGACTCAACCTGAACGTACTCAGGTGGGCACTCTGCCGCAACAACCCCAACTCCCTGGCCGAGTGGATTCGTCTGGCGGGGGAAGCAGAGGATGCCCAAGACACTTTCCTCCAAGCCAAGAGGGAAGCGCAGCAGGTGGAGGCAACGAGAACATCACGCACAGCTGAGGGGCCGGGGAAGGCGAGACCCCAACCGTGGAAGGTGGAATGGGACCGGCGATTCGCAAAGGGCCAGTGCCTCAAGTGCGGCAAGGACGATCACAAGGCGGCGGCTTGCCCCAAAACTAAACCCAGAGAGAGCACGTGGAGGGCATCAGCCACGCCAAACCCAGCACCAAGAAAACTGCCGGTGGCGATGGGGAGGACAGAGCCAAACAGTTCCCCTACAGCTCAGAGAAGGAGGGAAGCAACTCCGACGAGCCGACGGGAAACGCCAGCCACCTGGCTTAATGGGCGCCAGAAGACAGGTGGAAAAAGGAAATAGGCGCACCGACGGAGAGGTGAGTGAAAAATGCCCCACCCTCTATGTCCGTGTTACCCCCACCCATGGGGAAAAGACAGAAAAGGTCTGGGCACTGATCGATTCAGGCTGCTCTAAGTGTTTAATGCACCCAGACCTGGTAGCCGCACTTAACCTCCGCTGCTATCCACTTCAGCACCATTTGGTGTTTACGCAGCTTGATGGGTCAGCAGCGGGAGGGGGCCCGGTCACCCAATACACCAGCGAGATCGCGCTCCGGCTCGGCAGCCACGAGGAAAAATTGGCTTTCATCGTGGCACCCGTGGGGCAACCCCTACTTATACTAGGGATCCCATGGCTCGTGCAGCATAACCCAGTTATCAACTGGAAAACTAGAGAGATCAAGTTTTCTGACGGGCGCTACCAAGCACCCACAGGGGACAGGGTCCCCCGGGCAGCAATGGGAAGGGCAACGACGACCTCGGAGCACAGAGAGGCGGCGTTGCCACACGGCCTGCCAACCAACTACGCGGACTTCGCAGACGTCTTCTGCGAAAAGGAGGCGGACAGACTCCCCCCTCACAGGAAAACGGACTGCACCATCGAACTGGTCCCAGGGGTGCCCCTACCCAAACCCAAAATATATGCAATGACCCAGAGGGAGCTGGCAGCATTAAGGGAGTTTGTGGATAAGAACTTGGCGAGGGGTTTTATCGAGCCTGCAAACTCTCCAGTAGGAGCTCCAGTCCTCTTTCGCGAGAAAAAGGACGGGTCACTGCGGTTCTGTACAGATTACCGGGGCCTGAACGCCACATCTGTATCCAATAAACACCCACTGCCCCTAATAAAGGACATCTTGTCCCACCTGGCAAAGGGTAAGGTTTTCTCTAAACTAGATCTAAGGGAAGCCTATTACCGCATAAGAATAAGGGAGGGGGATGAGTGGAAAACGGCCTTCAACTGCCCATTGGGGTCGTTTCAATACAAGGTGCTACCATTCGGACTGGCAGGGGCACTGGGTGTATTTATGCAATTAATCAATGAGGTCCTGCGCAACCACCTTTTTAAAGGGGTGCTGGTTTACCTCGATAATGTATTAATATACACGGAAACAGAGCGTGAGCACAAACGGTTGTTAAAGGGAGTGCTCAGGAAACTTCGCAAGGCAGAGCTGTTTGCCAAGCTCTCCAAGTGCAAGTTTCATAAACAACAAATTGACTATCTAGGGTACAGGATTTCGGAAAAAGGAATAGAAATGGACCCAAGCAAGGTCCAAGCTATACTGGAGTGGGAGCACCCACGCACGAGGAGACAACTCCAAAGTTTCCTCGGATTCACAAATTTCTATAGGGGGTTTGTCCCGGGGCTGGTGGAAATTGTATTACCCCTGACTAACCTACTAAGGACCAAGGGCTTGGGGGACACTCGCAAATCAAGAAACCCGGGGGCGCTACTAAACTGGACAGCTGACTGCCAAACGGCGTTCGAGAGACTAAAAAACCTATTTACAGCAGAGCCAGTATTACAACACCCCGACCCCGCCAGGCCTTTCGTGGTGCAGGTAGACGCCTCCGATTTCTCCATCGGAGCTCTCCTGCTCCAAAAGGACTCTGACAACCAGCTGAAACCCTGCGCATACCTTTCCCGCAAATTCTCCGAAACGGAGCGGAGATGGCACGTATGGGAAAAGGAGGCGTTCACAGTGAAAGCAGCCCTGGAAACATGGAGGCACCTACTGGAAGGGGCCTCCTGCCCCTTCGAGGTATGGACTGACCACAAGAACCTGGAGGCTCTCAGCACGCCTAAATGCCTCAGCCCCAAGCAGGTGCGCTGGGCACAGTTCTTCAGCCGGTTCAATTTCACGTTGAAATTCATACCGGGAAGGAAGAGCTTCCTGGCGGATGCCCTCTCCCGACGGCCACAGGACGCCACGCAAGCCTCAGACATCGTGGGGACCGACAAACAACTGGGCTGCCCAGCTGTGACGTGCAGCCAGACGAGGAATCAGCCCACGCCAGCACGAACGCCAGAAAACAAACGGAGCCGCTGTTCAATTCCGCTCGACTGGCAACAAAGACTCGCTCAAGCACTACAAATGGATACATGGTTGCAAGACAACCAACACCATGTATCTCTCAAAGACAACCTAGCCTGGAAAGAGAACGTTTTTTACGTGCCAGAGTCATTGCGGGGGGAAGTTTTAAATTGCTCACACAACGATAAAACTGCGGGGCATTTTGGGTTCGTAAAAACCCTACATTTAACGAGACGGCAATTTTGGTGGCCGACGCTTAGAAAAGACATCAAAGACTATGTCGCCGCCTGCCCCACATGTGCCACCTCCAAACGGAAGGGGGGGAAACCCCAAGGGCTGCTGCAGCCAGTAGCCAGCCCCTCTCGCCCATGGGAAGAAATTTCCATGGATTTTATAGTAGACCTACCGCCCAGCCAAAGGAAAACAGTCATCTGGGTGGTAAAAGACTACTTTTCAAAACAAGCACACTTTATCCCTTGTACGACCATCCCCACCGCGCAACAACTGGCACGCCTGTTCCTCACACACATATACAGGCTCCACAGCGCCCCCTCTCGTTTGGTGACTGATAGGGGCACACAGTTCACGTCCAAATTTTGGAGGGAATTTTTAAAACTCATTGGCACCAAACAGGCACTGTCCACTGCGTGGCATCCACACACAGACGGATCTACAGAGATCCTAAACTCAACCCTTGAACAGTTCCTAAGGGCATTCATAAACTACCAGCAGGACAACTGGGTGGACCTACTACCTTTTGCAGAGGTAGCCTACAACAATGCAGTACATCAGAGCACTGGCCACACCCCATTTAAGGTGGTCTACGGAAGGGACTTTGTACCAATACCCGAACTACCTCAACCGGACGCCCCACCCTGCTCACCAGACGACTGGGCAGCGCAGCTGGCGACAACCTGGCCAATCATCCAAACGGCCCTAGCGGACGCACAAACCACGTACAAGAAATTTGCGGACAATCACAGGGCGGAGGCACCGAACTACAAAGTGGGAGATAGGGTCTACCTCTCCACTAAGTTCATAAAGACCCCACAACCCTCGAAGGAACTGGCACCGAAATTCATCGGACCCTTTAAAATCTCAGAAGTAATCAATCCGGTCACATTCAAACTGGAACTACTCCACAATTTACGACGGATCCATCCGGTATTCCACTGTGCCCTGCTGAAACCAACAAGCCCTTCCAAATGGCACATGGAAAACCCCCCGCCCCCACCCATCGTGATAGACAAACAACAGCATTTTGAGGTACAGGAGATTCTGGACTCAAGAAAGCAAAGGGGCACACTACAATACCTCGTTAAATGGAAGCATTTCCCACACCCAGAGTGGGTCCAGGCACAACACGTCTTAGCAAAACAACTGACTAAACGCTTACCCAGGGAAACCAGCACCCTAAAGACATCTTCGGGGGGCAGCATGTCATGACCCCGTTGCAAGGCACACAAGAGCCTCACAACGTGGATCATGATCATCAGGAAAAGAGGAAGGATATAATCAAATCAATGCTCAACTAATCACCCAAGCACCCACACCCATGAACTGATCTACAGCTTCATAGAAGGACATCACAAGGTAATTCAGATAAGCATCGAAGACACAGAAGGACTCACGCCTTGTGCCCCGGAGGACGCACCTGCATCCATAGGACAAAGACGGCAGCCGGGAAAATGCCCAAGCCACCATCACAAATCCCATCAACGTCTAAATCTCCCATCCGGTCAGGGGAATGGGGACAATAGAGGGCGGAGGAGCACGGGGTCCGGCAAGGGGGTATAAAACAGGACACCATGCCCCCACGCCTCCATTCCCGTTTTTCGTTCTGTCAAGCATTCCGTTCCAATAAACCGGAAATCCTTACTCCCTATTAAGTGAGTCCGTGTCTTATTCAGAGCGAGGCTGACCCTGACACTTATTTGCAAAGTGCCTAATTATCAATATGCAAATAATTCCAAGAATAATTCCACTAGTTAACAAAAAAAGTGTGGTCATTTAAAGTTACCAATATTAGGTATACATCTCTATAATGTGTGCTGAAAAAACACACAACCCAAAGTGCTCCCTCATGACTAGTAGTAAGAATTGAACATGTGTCAATCCTTACATAAAGACTCTCTTAGCTACACTGCAGAACTATTAAGATTAATGTGGACTTGCCACTTTGAGCACCATGGTTCCCAAATTCCCTTCTCAAATGAAATGCTTTTCTTGGTTCCAGTAATTAAAAAGATGTTACCCCACAAATGGCACCATTTGGAAATAAATATATATTAAGTGTAATATACTTTATAAAGGCAGAACTCCGTGACACTATTTTAACCTTAAGATATCAAAGCAACTACAACAAAATTACCTGACCACTCACATATATTTCTGCATCACAGGGTCATGTGAACTAGGAAATCTGGACATAATTCAGTAAGTAGTTGACTTCCTGAAGCCAATGGCATTCCTGTAACTCACAGCTTCACTATGGACCAGTATTTGCAAGAATGCAGTGGCCTGTTATATGAAATAAAATGGGGTGCTATTCTCAGTGATACCAGGGCAATGGTCCACCAGTCCTTTTCACCAGTCCTTTCCACTGAGGTCACTAGTATTAAGGAGAGAAAAGTGGATTCTTCCTGTATCTGAATGTACACCTCCATTTTGACTTTTCTAATAGCATGAAAGGCAATTGGTGCCCTTCATGGAAGAAAAACTAGCACAAAATGTCAGATGGAAGAAAGTAGGAACACATTTTAAATAAATGAATGACTGTTATCTGCTTCTGAAGAAGACAACAAGATGAACCTTGTGGAGTTAGCACCAAATCACTCTCTTAGTTCTGATATTTCATAGCTGCTTCTCTACTGACATGGTTCTTCCCTACAAGCATTATGCATTTCTATGTACAAAACAGCAAAACATAGTATATCTTTTGCAATCCTGTCCTTGTATATTAACAATATGAAGTATTAATTGAAAAAGTAGAAAAGCAAAAAATACCTCTGTTACTAGGGCAGAATCTTCACTTCCAAGCATTTTCTGCTTTTTTATTAGACCTGGCTTTATCTCTTCATTATTACCTATTTTCATAAAAAAAAAACCACTGAATAGAACAATTTTAACATCTAAGCTATGAATAATTGCACATATTAGAAAGATTTCATATTGTCTTATTTTAACAAAAAGTCAACTACAATGCATCAAAAGTTTGCTTAAGACTAATTCTATTGGTTTGCAAAAAACTATGCAAAACTGAATAATATTCCTAATATGAGATTCTATTTAAATCCATGATAAAAATTTGTAATACTTCTCAATCTGCACAAAACTATTTTTTACCAAAGGAGAACCCCAAAATTATTGTGTTGTATAAGTTATGCTACTCCACAAATGCCATGATGATCTACTTGTATTAAAAAAGTATCCATCATTAAAATAAATACCATTTTCAGCAGTATGTCTATAGTTACTGAAATAGCATGTTAGCATGAATAAATTATACTTTATTGTATCACAGTGAATTCTCCCCACCTTCTTCATAAAGTCAGAGATTTGTGATCTAAAAAAATTTACAACTGATTGGTGCATGCCAATTTTAATGGTCCTTTTTATTACCAATGTTCCAGAACATAATCCCTGATTTATAATAAAGCTACAAAACATGGGAACTATATTGGCTACACTCAAAACAGGGTAAAAAAAAAATCAATTTTAGTTTTGGATTATCAGATCAATGAGAAAATAAAAGATTTGAACTACTCAATGTAATTTATATAGACAGTCATTACTAAGTACATCCTTACCTAGGCAGATAAACAATACAGAAGACTTGAATTCTGTGAGGTTTATTGTGTGTAAACAATCTACTAACATTAATTACCCCTTTGTACAATCTAATAGATGTATGCATGTTGAAGGGCACACACTGTTTACATAACTATTATTTTAATTTCTGATGTTCTGAAATACTTAAAAAACGTTTTACACTTACAATACCTAACCCTAACAATACATTTAGAATTTAGATATAATCTGCCCTCTTCTACATATAGTAAAAGAAAACACAATCAATTATTGAAGAATTTTTGCTTATTATTTTTTCGAAAACTTTTTCAGATGAAGGAAATCAACTAACAATGGTGCGTTGTGTTTAACAGGAACCACAATCAATCTCATGTCCAATTTACCATCTCATTACTTATTTAGAAACATATTTATTTGGTCCTGTATTAGCTGTATTAGTAAGCAACAACAGCAACAATACTTTATAAACAACAATAATACAAAATCCTGTTTATGCTGATGTTATCTGATTCCAGTGCATAAGCTGTATAAGTAACTTAACTATTTACCACAAATCTGCTAAACATATAGTGTGGAATCTCATGCAAAAGTAAATTAAATTCTATTATTCCATACTCCAAAAGGAGAATTTAGTGTCCTAAAGAACTTAGGAGAATTTAAGATAACTGCCAAGACTTCCATAGCAAATCTATCTCCACACTTACCTTTCTTAGAGGCTGAGGTTAACTGGGTTGAGGTTATTAGATCTGCTGGCAGCATCCATTCTGGAAGCTGTCTTTTTCGCTGCACAGACCTTGATTCTTCTTTTTTAGGAAGAGTAAACTAACAAAAAAAGTAAATTAATATACTAGTACATATTTTCCACAAAGGCTAGAAAATAAGAATAATAATACACAGGGGATCAATTATCATCTTTCTCCATAATTGTTGTAATACCTTATATTCCTAGATTTATGCAACTGTATTGTGCCCATCTTCAGTAAAGGATAGTTACCTTGTTGTGGTGCTGGAGCTTGAGCGCCTCAATGATGCCATGAGCTAAACCGTGAAGGGCCACCCAAGACGGGAAGGTCATGACAGAGAGGTCAGACTAAATGCGATCCCTGGGGAAGGTAATGGCAACCCACCCCAGTATTCTTGCCGTGAAAACTAAATGGATCAGTACAACCAGAGATATGTCGGTATACCATCGGAAGATGAGACCCCCAGGTCGGAAGATGGTCAAAACGCTACTGGGGAGGAACAGAGGATGAGTTCAACTAGCCCCAGACGTGATGACGCAGCTAGCTCAAAGCCGAAAGGACGGCTAGCGGCCGATGGTGTTGGTGGTGAACGGCAAATCCAATGTTCTAAGGATCAACACACCATTGGAACCTGGAATGTAAGATCTATGAGCCAGGGCAAAGTGGATGTGGTTATTGGTGAGATGTCAAGATTAAAGATAGACATTTTGGGCATCAGTGAACTGAACTGGACTGGAATGGGCCACTTCACATCAGTTGACCACCAGATCTACTACTGTGGACAAGAGGACCACAGAAGAAATGGAGTAGCCTTCATAATTAATAGTAAAGTGGCTAAAGCAGTGGTTGGATACAATCCAAAAAATGATAGAATGATCTCAGTTCGAATTCAGGCAAGCCATTTAACATCACAGTGATCCAAATATACGCCCCAACCACAGATGCTGAAGAAGCTGAAGTAGAACAGTTCTATGAGGATCTGCAGCACCTACTGGACAACACGCCTAAAAGAGATGTTATTTTCATCACAGGAGACTGGAATGCTAAGGTGGGCAGTCAAATGACACCTGGAATTACAGGTAAGCATGGCCTGGGAGAACAAAACGAAGCAGGACATAGGCTGATAGAATTTTGCCAAGACAACTCACTCTGCATAACAAACACTCTCTTCCAACAACCTAAGAGACGGCTTTATACATGGACTTCACCAGATGGACAACACCGAAATCAGATTGACTACATCCTTTGCAGCCAAAGGTGGCGGACATCTATACAGTCGGTAAAAACAAGACCTGGAGCTGACTGTAGTTCAGATCACAAACTTCTTATTGCACAATTTAGGATCAGACTAAAGAGATTAGGGAAGACCCACAGATCAGCTAGATATGAGCTCACTAATATTCCTAAGGAATATGCAGTGGAGGTGAAGAATAGAGTTAAAGGACTGGACTTAGTAGATAGGGTCCCGGAAGAACTATGGACAGAAGTTTGCAACATTGTTCAGGAGGCGGCAACAAAATACATCCCAAAGAAAGAGAAAACCAAGGCAAAATAGCTGTCTGCTGAGATACTAGAAGTAGCCCAAGAAAGAAGGAAAGCAAAAGGCAACGGTGATAGGGGGAGATATGCCCAATTCAATGCAAAATTCCAGAGGTTAGCCAGAAGAGATAAGGAATTATTTTTAAACAAGCAATGCGCGGAAGTGGAAGAAGACAATAGAATAGGAAGGACAAGAGACCTCTTCCAGAAAATTAGAAACATCGGAGGTAAATTCCAGGCAAAAATGGGTATGATCAAAAACCAAGATGGCAAGGACCTAACAGAAGAAGAAGGATCAAGAAAAGGTGGCAAGAATATACGGAAGACCTGTATAGGAAGGATAACAATATCGGGGATAGCTCTGATGGTGTGGTCAGTGAGCTAGAGCCAGACATCCTGAAGAGTGAGGTTGAATGGGCCTTAAGAAGCATTGCTAACAACAAGGCAGCAGGAGAAGACGGCATCCCAGCTGAACTGTTCAAAATCTTGCAAGATGATGCTGTCAAGGTAATGCATGCTATATGCCAGCGAATTTGAAAAACACAAGAATGGCCATCAGATTGGAAAAAATCAACTTATATCCCCATACCAAAAAAGGGGAACACTAAAGAATGTTCAAACTATCGAACAGTGGCACTCATTTCACATGCCAGTAAGGTAATGCTCAAGATCCTGCAAGGTAGACTTCAGCGATTCATGGAGCGAGAATTGCCAGATGTACAAGCTGGATTTAGAAAAGGCAGAGGAACTAGGGACCAAATTGCCAATATCCGCTGGATAGTGGAAAAAGCCAGGGGGTTTCAGAAAAAAAACATCTATTTTTGTTTTATTGACTATTCTAAAGCCTTTGACTGTGTGGACCAGAACAAATTGTGGCAAATTCTTAGTGGTATGGGGATACCAAGTCATCTTGTATGCCTCCTGAAGAATCTGTATAATGACCAAGTAGCAACAGTAACAACAGACCACAGAACAACGGACTGGTTTAAGATTGGGAAAGGAGTACGGCAGGGCTGTATACTCTCACCCTACCTATTCAACTTGTATGCAGAACACATCGTGCGACATGCTGGGCTTGAGGAATCCAAGGCTGGAGTTAAAATCGCTGGAGGAAACATTAACCATCTCAGATATGCAGATGACACCACTTTGATGGCTGAAAGCGAAGAGGAACTGAGGAGCCTTATGATGAAGGTGAAAGAAGAAAGTGCAAAAGCTGGCTTGCAGCTAAACCTCAAAAAAACCAAGATTATGGCAACCAGCTTGATTGATAACTGGCAAATAGAGGGAGAAAATGTAGAAGCAGTGAAAGACTTTGTATTTCTAGGTGCGAAGATTACTGCAGATGCTGATTGCAGTCAGGAAATCAGAAGACGCTTAATCCTTGGGAGAAGAGCAATGACCAATCTCGATAAAATAGTTAAGAGCAGAGACATCACACTGACAACAAAGGTCCGCATAGTTAAAGCAATGGTGTTCCCCGTAGTAACATATGGCTGCGAGAGCTGGACCATAAGGAAGGCTGAGAGAAGGAAGATCGATGCTTTTGAACTGTGGTGTTGGAGGGAAATTCTGAGAGTGCCTTGGACTGCAAGAAGATCAAACCAGTCCATCCTCCAGGAAATAAAGCCAGACTGCTCACTTGAGGCAATGATATTAAAGGCAAAACTGAAATACTTTGGCCACATAATGAGAAGACAGGACACCCTGGAGAAGATGCTGATGCTAGGGAGAGTGGAAGGCAAAAGGAAGAGGGGCCGACCAAGGGCAAGATGGATGGATGATATTCTAGAGGTGACCGACTCGTCCCTGGGGGAGCTGGGGATGTTGACGACCGACAGGAAGCTCTGGCGTGGGCTGGTCCATGAAGTCACGAAGAGTCGGAAGTGACTAAACGAATAAACAACAACAACATCGTGCCCATTTTAACTCATGGTTGGATGTTCTAAAAACCTAGCTGTTCTTCCAGGCCCTGGGGTAAGGTAGTTGCTCAGCCTCTACAGGTTGTTGTTGTTTGGTTTGGTTTCTGTTCTCTTCTAGATGACTGTTACCTGTTTCTCAGCTTTTAATGTTTGTGTTTGAGTACTGCTCTTGATTCAGAGTAGTCAAACTGCCTAGGGTCATCTTAAGGCAGCTTCTAAACTGGATGGATGGATGAAATATCCCTTGTTGGGCATGATTTCATACGTGCAAATCATAACCCAGCTAAGAAGAAAGTTCCCCTCTCATAGCACCATACTGGTTCTACCCATGTTCCTTTCATTCAGCCATACACAGAAAAGAAGAAAGCAGAGTGTCACCCAGCATACTCTAACGGCCTAATGGCTGATGAATGCATTCCACTATACTTAAACTATTTAAAGATTATGTATGAAGATTAAGTATCTGCTACGTATTAAGGGCACACATCACAAATTCAATAACCTTGTTAAAATGTAACTCAGAAGGAGATGAAGAATACATATTTCTCAAACCTAGAAATTGTTTGGCATAGCAGTGAAGTACATAATATTTAGATATAAATAAATATACAGTATGTTTTGGTAGAGGAACCTATGCATCTGGAGTGAACGTGTTACAGATCATATGACTATGGTTACATGTTTTTCAACCCCAACAAATACAGGTAGTCCTCGACGTAATGACCATTCGTTTAGCAACCATTTGAAGTTACAACAGTACTGAAAGAAGTGACTTACAAGCAGTCCTTGCATTTACAGCCATCACAGTATCCCTGTGGTCACATGTTCAAAATTCGGGCACTTGGCAACCAGCACGTATTTACGATGGTTGCAGCATCCCGGGGTCACATGATTGCCATTTGCAACCTTCCCAGCTGGCTTCCAACAAGCAAAATCAATGGGGAACTGCATGATTCACTTAATGACCACCACAAAAAATGTCATATAATCGGGTGCAGTCATGTGATGCCTCACTTAACAACCACACCACTTAACAGCGAATTTTCCAGTCCCTATTGTGGTTGTAAGTCAAGGAGCACCTATAAAGACTTCTGCTAATGAGAAGTTAATCCCAGTGAGTTCAACTAAGACTACTTTACTCACAGTAAAGGGATATACTTTCAGCCTAACTCTCCATGGGTAATGACACTCATCATTATATGACAGAAGAAGTAACCTCATTCAGAACAACCTCTCTTGGGATGCCACCCATGATCACAAGATTTACACTAGTAATCCAGACAGAATTCACATTCACTTGTCTGGATTTGGATCCACATTGTGTAGAAGCACAGGGGGTCCATGTTCTGCAGCACATATAATGAAAGACACTCCACCTTCCTTTTTTGATAAAACAGAAAAGTTTTCAGTCATTTTAAATCCAAGACTCAGAAACAGAGGAAATGGAAATGGAGGGAGGAGCAGCTGGAATCCTCAGGGAATATCTGAGGAGGACAGGGGGATCCAGAAATAACTGAGACAGGAAAATCTGTTTCAGACAACAATTTCTCCAGGGAAAAAGAAATAAGGGATCACTGCTCTTCGAAATCTCTGATTTTAGGTTGCAATTTACAAGTTTTGGGAAATATCTAAGGAAGACAAATAGGAAATTGTTTGCTTGGGAGATCCTTTCTCTCTCAGATATAGGTAACATTTTAGCCAAGAATTTGCAGTCAGACCATTACTTTGCTTTAATGTGCATGCTGATTACAACCTTTATTTGTATCTGATATCTACTGTATCTGAAGTTCATTGTATTTATGCAAGCTTGGTTACTATGCTTGTTGTACTTTGGGCTCTTTGAGCAGTGAATCCCATTTACCTTGGATCTGTCTCATGTTTAGCATCTTTGATAGCTATTTATGTGATTGCCTTAAGATACTATGATTTTATCAGTGCTCTTTCTCTTATTTCATCAACACCACTAATGTTTTTTTTTTGTATGTGACTACCTAATATTAAAAGTACATTTACATTTCCTTACTTAATGAAGCTGATTGTAAAATTATATCTTGTGTTATTGATCTTACTTCCCACAAAAGGGGAGGGAGGGGCATTTTCAATACCCACATGCCTCTTGGCAGAAGGTCATAGAAACAGAGTCCTATTTCTGTCACACACCAGTGTTAGTGGGGAGGATGGCAGGTAAAGGCATCCTCCTAGAAGACAGGAGGTAGTACCAGCTACACCATGGGAAGAAGACAGGCCAGGGTGGGTAATACCTGAGAATGTCTTGGATAGTAAGTTGAGACCTACCTTTTAGCCTGCTGGCCTAGCCCTGCCACTATAGCCTCTCTGAAAATAGGTTTTCTATAACCTCATACTTCTTGATATACATGAAAAGCATCCCTATCATAAAATTCACTTAACTTTTCCATTAACAAAACTGCAGCACCCCAACAATGAAAATTACCTTCTCTGGGATTTCAGTTGCTTTTTCCATAAGTGAATGTACTTCTGGAAGTTGGTTTTTGCTAGAAGGGATTGCTGATTGTCCTGAAGGCTGTCTGTGAGACATCACGGTTGACTGCAGAGTTGTGGAGATTTGATCTGGCATGTCTTCTACACAGAGATTACTATTTTCCCTATTGCATGTAATAAACCTCTTAACGGCAATGAATTGACACAGGTTGCTACTCATTAGTTAGTAGAAGAGATGTAGAATTAAAGGTATAAAATTCTACCCAAAATTATGATTTAGGCCCCAAATTATATCAGTGGAGTTATTTTTATTGTTTGTTGTTGTTGTTGCTGTTATATTTGTTGTTAACCCTCCTTTTTGTGTGCCTTCAAGTCAGTTGGACTATCTCTGCAGCCTTCTTAGCAAGATTTCAGAAGTGATTTGCCACTGACTCCTTCCTAGGGATGAAAGAAAGTGACTGGCCCAAAGTCACCCATATACTTTGAAGAAATAAATAAATTCAATCGTTTCACCAGAGATCAGGACAGTCCTGGATGCATCATGAAAACACTTCAATGCTTGACACACCCCAATTTTAATACTTGCAGCATATTCCATATTCTACATTAAAACTATAGATGAATGCAAACTGATAAATGTTAAACACTATAATGCTACTCCCACTTTGGGGGGAGGGAGGTCTTTATTTTTTTTTGTGCCTAAAAGCTTGACTATTATTTTGCTTCTTTTGAAGTCGCCAAAAAATGGTGGTGTCCTAATATGAGTTTTGGAAAAACATACATTAAATAATACAGCTGTACAAATCTTTTAAAATAAGTGTCTTGGAAACCACAACAGCATCTACAAGATTTTTTTATGTCTGTTTCCAGGCTTGTTTGCTGCTTGGAAAGCTGCTCCTATTGCTGCTGCTAAACACAGTGAGTCTGCACGCGTGCACACAGAGGGACAGCTGGAAGCTGCTTCCAAAACAGCTGTGCAAGCCAGGAAAAATATAACAATTTAAAGCTGTTTCATATGTGCTCCTGCCTGTTCCAAAGGACCTCTTGTACAATCCAATTAATGAATCTGATGTGCTATATAAAGTTCTGGTAGTTTATAGTTAATTTCTCCATGACAGTATGCTTTAGCTTGTTCTGAATCTTATTTAGCATGTATATAACAAGTCTCATGCTACTAGGTCTAAACAATATTTTCTGTTTTATAGCACAAAACATAAACACTATTCACAGAGAAAAGAAAAATAAGGATTTTATGTTATATTAAATACTCTGAATTTAATGCCCTATAAATTTTAGCGTAGCTAATACCTACTTCATTCTACATCTAAACATTTGATAAAAACAATTTTCTTTTGCTTTGAAATACTAATCAGAAGTTTGCTGCATTGTTGTCTTATATCTTTGAACTCCTGTCATTACAACTTTCATTACTTTTTGTCATTTTTGAAAAAATACTGAAGTTTCAATCACCTAACAACACAGAAACATCAAATATTTAAAGTATTAGTATATTTATATCTGTATATTGGTATCAACATCTCTAGATTACATTCTGCATATGTATAATTATTACAGGAATCAACTTAAATTTTTTGTGAAGGAGAAAGGAATAATGCCTGCAATTAAAAGCAACTTGAGATAATTAACAGAATAATTTACTCAGCTACCATTTACCATAATGACTCAAACATAATTTGACTCATTTGGCATACTGCATATCAGACTATATAGTAAGAGGCAATTTGACACTGAAACTCACTGTCACATTTTCATCATCAAATCTCATTACCTTGGCAGGTTTTCCTTTTCCAGTGGGCTACACAGAACCTTGAAGATGTATTTGTCTACCAACAGAGAAAAACGGTCACCTGGACACAACTGATGCCACTTATCTCTGTCCAACAGAAATAGTTGGTCATCTTCAACAGGCCAATAAAAACAGGGGTTCACATGGATCTGCCAAGGAAGAAGAAGACACTTGGTATAGGTGTCAGTGAAGACCTTGTAGGAATGAATAGAATTAATTATAAATGGGCCATGATTCCATTACAATGCAGCAATACAGCTAATTTTGGGAGAGGTAGGATATTATTATTTTAAACTACAGTGAGAGAATGTATGATATATATTAATCGCATTTGAAATATTAACTGCATTCATGGACCACAGATAAGGTTTACTCATACAGGATCAAGAAAATTCCTTGCGTGAGTTATTTCCATCAATTTACACTCCTACCAAATTCCAATACACAGAAGTTCAGGCTTTGGGAACAGCTTTGGGGAGCTGCACAATGATATCTATCACAAGCCATGATGATGTCAAATGATTGTGATGTTTTGCACAAATGGCACAATTATATAACAACATCTGAAGCCAGTAAACCATGACATTTCCTTGCTGACATCATGACACACGTGTAAACATTTTCCCCCCACCATGGATGCCCATGCTGTAGTGGAAGGAAGGAAACTAAACGCTACTGGATGACTGAAGACAAGTAGCTGTTCTTTGAATCCCACCTCCCAAATAACATACTCAGTAGAACCCTAGGAAATGAAGAGAGAAACTTGTTTGAAGTAATGGCTAATAATAAGATACACTAGTACATCTCAGTTATTAGGGCTACAAACATGTCAAAAGTTATTTGGAAGAGTTTTGAAACATAGCGCAGCACCTCTCTGTTGTTCATTAAAATAGCCATGTCCCTTTTCAAGTTTCTATGCAAGCCTGGAAAAATATGTAGCTTCTTTAAGAGTTGTACTAGTTGATTCTTAAACTAAAGAGTTGGGTTCAGCTGGTATATCATGGTAGGTGCAAATGTAATTGGCCAACCTGTTGGTCATTATAGCATGTGAACTAGAGGGACAGAAAGGGTAAATGTGCTTTGGATCCAGCGTAGGCACCTTTTCTGTACCTGTTTGCAGCTCTTTAAAGGAAATATGTTTTCTCCTGGGTTTGCACAGTATCAATGTGGGCTTCAGAAAATATACATTTGAAGAAATGATGTAGTAACAGTACAGCAACACATGGTTGCATCCTATCACTGTCTGTTTCTTGCCTCCTGAACAACCTATGGCTTACAATAATGCATGAACCAAACCCAAGAGTTCCTGACAGTCAGACTGTATTTATTAAATACAAGCCAGACTTAAAATTACATTCTGAAAATATATTTCTCTACTTTTTTCTTAATCCTGCAAATCTATATATAGTTAGAATGATAACAAGTCTAATGAAAATCCAATGTATTATCAAAAACACTCTTTATTAATTTTAAATTCTATCATCTTAACCTCCATTTCTACTTTGGGCTAAAAATGAAAGGGACATTCAACATTAAAATGAGCAATACAAAATTAGAATTTTTCAGTTTGTTTTACACTGAGAAACAGGAAACAGTACCCACCGGTCTGATGCTAAGCTGGTCATCAACTACTTTCAGTATAGCATGCTTCCTGGAGCCATTTTTATCCGTAACCTGGAAATAGACAATGCAATTATTTCTCAACAGTCAATGTGATGCAAAAAATTATTGTAGAAATAAATAATCTTCTTCAAAGAGAAACTGTTTTGCTTTACCTTTAAAATGAAAATACTGTTCATCCTGTTTACACACAGTAAAACGTGTGGCAAGTCATGCAAAATACAGATTAAGATATCCAATTAAGAACTAAAAAGGCTATATTTAAATACATATTCAGATTGAGGCAGAGAGAATGGATAAAAAGAAAACAAAAGAACATCTCTATTTGAACAAACTCATTGAGTATGTGCCATGAAGTCAGTGTTGACTCTTAGCAACCACACAGATTTTCTCCATGATGATCTATCCCTAATCTGCTCCTTCAAGTCTTCCAATGCTGCACCCATTGCCACTGTATTCGAGTCCATCCACCTTGCTGCTGGTCATCCTCTTCTTCTCTTTCCTTCCACCTTTCCCAGCATTAGAGCCTTCTCCAGAGAGCTAGGTCTTTGCATAATGTGTCCACAGTAGGAGCCTGGTCATCTGTGCCTCAAGTGAGAATTCTAGTTTGATTGGTTTGATGTTCTATTTGTTTATTCTCTTGGCTATCCATGGTATTTTCAGGAGTCTTCCCAAGCAAATACACATACACACAGGTGTGTACAGTATGTGTATACTAACACACACATACACCTACAAACATATATTTACATCTACAATTTTCAAAAACTGATTGTATTTCTTGATGAATGTTTAGAATATTGGATAAAACTAGCATACAATCTTACTGCAGAAATAACGTTTTTAGTTTTTCTTCTTTTTAAAAAATAATAATCCCACTGCAATAGTAAAGAACTCTAATTATATATTAGCAGGTGGGTACTTTCAAAGAGCTGCTTTCAAGTTAAAAAAAAAAAACAGTAGAAAATAGACAGTGAAAACAACTAAAGCCAGAGCTCTTCCAACTTAACAGCAATATAGAATGGGAGCTCAGAAGGTATGTAAAATCATGCAAGCTACAACTACTAAAATTCCTTTTTTGTACTCCTATTAAAGATACAGGAACCTTGTCCTTTTTTTTGTATGTAACCGTCCATGGAGAGTATGGATAGTGGGTCAGAATAAAAGCTTGAAAGGACTTTGCTTGCTAAATGATTCAACAGTGACCCATGACACTTGAACACCAAAAGAAATATAACAAATTGTCTTGCTGTAGCTTCTTTTGTTGATGTCTCCAACTTAGGAAGCTTTAAAAAGTCCTAAATAATTGGAAAAACCCTTATAAAACTAAAAAAGCAAATAGTGAATGTAATTAAAAATATGTTATAGTATGTTGTTATAACATACTATATATACTTCAAGAAGTACGATTAATTGTGGGAGAGGGGTCCATTCACAGTACTTGTATATTGTGACCTCTAGTGGGCAATACAGATATCTGTACTTGATAAAACACAGCATAAGAAATTAGTATTGACACACAGTCTTCTTTGAACTACTGAAAATAAACAATTATCTGCATATTATAAAGCACCACCACACTGAGGTTTATGAAATAAAAAACAGACCAAGCAATGTTTTTTTTAAGAAAATGTTATACATAACTTTCAGAAAACTTGAAAATTGGTATGTTATTCCAGTAGTTTTTTTTTTAATCTCCTGGCTGTTTGAGAAATCTTGGTTATCCATCTGTATTTGATTGCTTATATTAGTCCTCCTTTTTTGCATTCTCACTATACATTTATATGCTTTTAAATCTTTATTTGTATCAGAATTGCTAATTTCCTTTTTTTCTTGAAATTACAATAAATGAGTATATGCATGTTTCTGAACTCAGAAGGAGGTTCCGACCTTGAATTGGTATGCTCAAGGATGCCAGTAGACACTTAGCAACTGATTCAAAGAAGATCGAACAAATGGTTTCCAGAGGAAGAAAAGGCAGACTGAAGATGGCTTCATGAAAAGCCTTTGATCATATAGATCATGTCATGCTGTGGAATGTGCTAAGAAAAATGAGAATCCCAGAACATCTCATTGTCCTCATGTGAAACCTATATACAGGTCTGGAAGCCACAGTACAGAAAGAACATAGCAAAGCAGACTGGCTCCAAGTTGGAAAAGAAGTGAGACACTACTCTGATAGCTGAAAATGCAAAGGCTCTGCAAACTCTAGTAATAAAACTCAAAGAGCACAGTGAAAAAAATGGGACTACAGTTAAACATAAAGAAGACTAAACTAATGACAGCAGGTACCACAACCAGCCTTAGAATTGACAATGAAGATACCGAACTGATAGACAGCTTCTGCCTCTTAAGATCAACCATCATGAGTAAAGCAACAAGCAGTCAAGAAATATGCTCCAGACTAGCATTTCATAGAGTGGCCATGAAGGGCTTAGAAAGATATTCAGATACCGGGGTATGTCTATACACAAAGATCAAAATATTGCAAGCAATGGTATTCCTTATAACATCCTACAAAAGCAAAGGTTGGACTTTGAAGAAGCAGGATAGAAAGAGTATTGATGCTTTTGAACTTTAGTATTGGAGAAGGCTCCTGAGAATACCACAGACAATCAGGAAAACAAACAAATGGATCATCAAACAAATCAACCCAAATTCTATGTGGTTATTAAGGGTCGACACTGACTTGATCAATCACATAATCAATCAATATGAATGTTAACACACATACACGCACATATATAAAAGCATTTATTCTAATAAAAGTATCAGAAATATGTATGTTCAAAAAGTTTCGGAAAACTTGGCTGTTCTCCCAGACTTTGGGTCAGGATGGGTGTCAAGCCCCTGTGGAATTGATTAAGTTCTTGCTTTAGTGTCTGGCCAATGCTTTTTCATTTTACTGTTTTCTGTTTAAAATAGTGTAAGCTGCCTGGAATCTTATAGAGTTGGGTGGCCTCTAAATTGCATACATAAATTACTAAACAAACACAAGTTAGCCCATTTCCAACAAAAGTACCCAGAATGAAAGTATGTCACATTGTACTGAACAGAAGAATGAACATTGGAAAATTAGGGCCAAAATGAGACAAAACTAGTATGTAGTATTTGTATTCAGCTATTGAATCTTTGCCTTCATCAAAAAGGTATTCCTTATATAAGCTATTGTTACATTTTCCTCAAATGACCAAAGAACATTCAGCATCACACTGGCACTAGTTCTGAGACTGCATGTTAGGAATGAGTATAATGCATGGACTATACATACCTAGTTATACATAACTACTTATATGGTGAAAATGAGGGTTAGGAAAGATATAGGACCCTTTGGGATAAATCTGTTTTCTTTGCATTTATTAAGGTACTTGCATAGGACTTCTAAAGCTAAATGGTTCATCCCTTCTTTGTGAAGTAAGTTAGACCGAGAGGTGGCTGTCGACTGATGAACCTCCAGCAAACTTTATGGCTGTACTGAGATTTGATCTGGGCTTTGCATTTTGCAACTAAGTGCTATGCCACACTGGCTCTCCTTATAACCTCTATAGAAAATTAATTAAGACTGCAGTCCCATGATATCCCAGGCAATGTCCCAGAAACCACAGAATGTATCAGTTTTCCTTCTCAGAAGTGAGAAATCCTCTTCCAGTCTTGGAAGAGGAAAATTTACAGCAGAACATTCTAGCTGGGTTTTCCCAATGTCATGGGAATGACATTGTATGAGAGGGTTCCGTTAGGAGCAGGATTGAAGGAGCTTGGGATCCAAAGATCAATTACCCAATTTACACTGTATATTGTTCTGCATTTATTCCTATCATTATTCTCCTATATTATGTGGGAGAGATTACAGGAAGGAGTGGCAAAGAGACAGAGCTTCAAGTGGTTTTTTTCTGAGATTTCACCAAGTCAGGGTGCAAGCTAGCAGTTACTAAATTATCAGATGCTCTAAGGATATTGTCCTACCCAGTGGTGATAAAACATGTACAAAGTATTAGTATCAGCATATAATGACAATTTGCATGTAAGATCTGATGCAAGGATCTGGAGCTCTCCTAACTGTACTTTGAAGATGCTCGGTTAAGCAATATTCCTACTCTTAACCTTTTCATCTTTTTGTGTTATTTTCTTTTGTTAGCTTGCAAGCAGAGCCTGTTAAATCTTATTGATTTAATGATTTCACTTCACAAAACTTTTCCAAAAGACAAGCCCCCTAATAGACTGGTGGGGCGGGTCTCATTGGTCAAGCAGGTTGCTTAGAATGCATGACCAGGTAAAGGGAGTTAGGTAATAAACGCTGTCACAGCATGCCGAAAGATCTTGGCAAGCCTCCATCTGTAAAGAAAAAAGGTACCGCCTTCCCCAATATGTTAGGCTACAGTGCCATCTGGAAAGAACCAGAAACGTCCTTATTTCGCGAGTGGACGGTCTGATTCAACGTAAAGGAAGTCTGTGTCCCCTGCCCTTGTCCACAAGGGAGTCGCTCACGAACTGTCAACTCTGTTCGTCCTCTCAGCCAACTATACACACGCACTGTACAAACTGGCACTCCTTTGGCGCACCGCCGTGGCACTTACTCCCAAAAAAGCGCCTCTTCCTATCACTGTTTCCCCGAGCGGCAGCGGCAGAGGGCAACCCCCGTCCACCGGCACTAACTGAAACTCAGACATGACTACAGGCCTCTGGCGTTTCCCCCACTGCAAGATTCCACACGGGAAAGCAGCAACATACCGTCCGTCCTTGTATGGGCCCCTCCTATCTGCTGAACTAAGATCTATCGTTCCGGTATAGCCAATAGCTCGCCGCCTTTTAAAAGAAACACACACATAACTGCGCCACAAACCGAGGACGGAAATTCCTGTCTCACTACCAAACTACAGCTCCCAAAATTCTTGTCGGCAAAGGCGGGTGTTTCGAGCGTCTCTGGTTACGTAATTGTGCAACGAGGAAGGAAAAGTAAATAAACAAATTCGAATGGAGAAGCCGTTAAAACCGTTAGCGGAAACGGAGGGCAGGGAGCCAGGTGAGCGGCCTCGAGCCTCCTCCGTTGCTCGGTGACGTCGCGATTGCTTATTCATCCAATCGCTGAATAGGGCGGAGCTGGGGGAGCGGGGCAGTTAAATAGCGGCGGGAGGGTGTGTGCGGGATGGTGCTGCGAGCCTCCTTCGGGGACCAAGGAGTCTCGAGGAGGTTGTGGAAATCTGGTCCCAGACGAATGTCAGGCGAATTCCTTTCAGTTTATACAGAGCTGATGTGGACAGCGCACAGGTGTCCCGTCATAACATCTAAGGTTCGCCATTCGTAACAGTCTTATATGCACTCACAAACACAGCCCATCCTGTTTCAGCCTCTAGCTCCAGCAGCGCAAATAAAAAAGTGCTTACATATATCAGGAGGGAGCTAATGAGTGTGTTTAATTTGATTCTGTTTTTTATTCTAATTCAAGGCGTGGAATTTTTATCTGAGGCGTATGTAAATTTGATGACTAATAATACTAAGTAAGGTCCAGTGCTTTAAAAAAAATTCCTCTAGAAAGAATCCTCAAGACTCTGTTCATGGTCACATAATTTCCAAAGAGAGAGAAACATCATTTCGATCCATTTAAAATTTTGAAGGTTTACATTGCTAATTGCTTTGCACTGAACCCAAAAGAAAATGTTTTAAAAACACCCAATTTTAAATCGTAGGGAATCAATCAGGCCAGTGCTTTCTTAACATCTTCAGTATTTTTTCTCTCCCATTGCATTTAATATTTAAGATCTGCTTGTTTGGGTGACTGCGCAAAACAACTGCCAAGGCTTTGTGTTACTGAGTGAACTGTATTTACATTTACATAAGACATGCAGTTTCTTAGCTTACTGGTGAATAATTCAGCCTCTTTTGCCATGTTCCGGTTCTCAAGCTTTCTTTTCCTGGTGTTGAAACACCAGGTTACAACACAATATCTCAGCCCCAACAGACATTCCACACTTCTGTGGGTTTTTCACCTTTCACAATTTTGCTGCAAAAAGCCTCAGGGGCATCTTTTTTCGAAAAATAAATTGAAGTATTTTGGCCAGTTGGTGGCGAAGGTCCCTCTCTCTTTGTTTGCATCGTTAGAATGGCTCAAGATCATTGATAGCCTCACTTAATAAATTTTCCTCCCAACCACACCACCAAATTTGTCAGGCTGCAGTAACAGAAGGAATCAGATCATGCTTGTCAGGCTGTGAGCTTTATGTAGGATGCAGAAGTCATTTAAAACTGTGAAGATTCAGAACTTTAACAATGATAAATAGTTACTGGTTCAACCAGAAAAACAGTTTTTTGATACATAAGTATGTAGTCACTACCTGTCCCATTTATACGATTCTGCCATATGTCTCCATTTTATTGGAGCACCATTCACCCACTAATGAGCCAGAACAATTGTACTATGCAAAACAAACATACAATCTCCTGAATTCCTTTTTCTCTATTGGTGTTAGGGGTGTCAACCAGAAATTTTTAAAGCAGTTTGTGATGCATACCTCCTCCCATGAATTAGAAGTCACACAGTATTAATAAAAACACCTAAGAGCCAAACAAGTCAAGCAAACAAGATGCTACCCATTAACCCTATTTCCTAGATTTTCCTAGCCAAGTGCACCCTTAGAGTATGCATGAGTGTGTATTTCTATTTCAAAGTATCTATCTGTCTTTATACTTCCTTTGAAATAGAAGTTCTTTGAATGATGCCATAAATTTGCCTACATATTCAGGACAGAGTCAATACATTTATAAGTGAAAGGGTGAATCTTACAGATTGAAAACAAGGAACATGATTTATTGTCTTACAGGCCATGGCTACAGTTATTATAAAATTAGGTTCATTGAGAGATGACTTACAGTGGAGTCAGTGTGGTTATGGATAAAAGTGTTAAGCTAAGACTAGGGAGACCCAAGTGCGAATCCTCTCTCCACTGGTGACTTGGGGCTAGTTGATCTCAGCCTAGCGTACCTCACAAGGTTTTTGTGGTGAAAAAATAAAGGGAGATCAGCATGTAAACCATCTTGAGTTCTGGAAGAAAAGGCAGGATGTAAATCCAATCAATCAATCAAGATACATGAATGAGACAAAGGAAGGCCATGAATGTATCTTTACCCTCATCTTCAATGGCCCTTCTTGGTTTCCAGTGAGACTGTGCTCCTCTCTACATGGAGGAACAGCTTCCCTCCAAGCAGACAGCTTCTCAGGCCCAGCTGCCAAAATGACAATTTTGTTGCAGTCATAGAAACTTTTATTCAGCCCTCAAGGCAACGAACAAGTGTAAGATGGAACTGAATAAAGTAATAATAATGTGTATTAGATTTATATCCTGCCTTTTCTCCAGGAGCTCATATTCACACTGGAGCAAAACAGCCAATTTAATTGTTCCATATGGCAGATACATGTACAGTATGTACAAAAATCTGAGAGCAACTATTTCCTGGGGCTCAGATGGAAAATGTGTTTCTTTGGATAATTGCTACTTTTCTGTTAGTGTATCATTTCAAGATGCTCCACTTTAACTAAATGGAAAGAATTATGCCTGCCTGTGTGGACACACACACATTCACTCACATATCTATACAATATGGTCCTTATGAAGGAAAGGTATGATTCATGGAAAACAGTAAGTAGTAGCATTAAAAACAAAATTCCCAAAATGATTGTGCTCACAGTGATTATATATAGGGATATACAGTATTTTTGTGTACATTTATATAGCACTGAAACTTATCCAGAAAGGAATTTTTAATAACACTAAATAGTAGCAAATATTTCTAAACAGAGTTGATTATAGTCTCATCTCTGACAATTTTATTTTTTCAGAAAGGGTGACTGGTATTTAAGCAAAGTCTAAACTATGAAGAAAGGGTCTAAACAGAAATCATCCAAAAAAACCCAGCAGACTGTTGCAACTACTACTTGTAAGAAATTGTTCTTTAAATGTTCCAAACAGAAGAAAAACAACAGTCAAGGGGATTTTGTGGAGTTGTTTCCACTAGAAGTCAGCTTAAAGATTTTTAGCAAACTTGACATTCAGAGCTTGTGCAATGCTGCAATAACCTGCAAGAGCTGGAACCAAACCATTGAGCATTGTGATGATTTATGGAAACACCACTGTTTAAATATAAGGGCTGTCTGTCAGCGAGAAGTTGATGGTGACAGAGGAGAAGGGTATTCATGGAAGGTAAGTTTAACTGAGGCTTGATTACAGTATGGCCTCTTATATCCAGATCTACTATCCCATGCACAGTATCACTAAGTCTTTTGGCACAGTTGAAATTTGTCAAGCCTCTTGGGCAGTGTTTCTCAACCTTGGCAAGTTTAAGGTGGGTGGACTTCAACTCCCAGAATTCTCTCAGCATTCTGGGAGTTGAAGTCCACCCATTTTAAACTTGCCAAAGTTGAGAAACACTGCCCTTGGCTATTTATTTGACAGGAGAATCTGTAGTATAAGGCAGTGTTGCTATACTTGCCTTATTTTTTGGTGAAAGGGAGGGAGGGAGACAGGAGACAATATATTCCTGAAAGTAACTGCTTTCAAGACACCTGATGTTTTTGGACTACAGCTCCTGAAAGTCTCAGCTAGCATCACTACTCAGAGTAGAAGATAGGAATCGTTGCGCAAGAGTATCTAAATCATCAGCTGCCTTCCCATTGCTCCAGTTCTAGGAATTTAGGCTGAAGGAATGGGCAATCTTTTGCTGGTTAGGAGCTATATTTCTGAGAGGCCAAGAACCACAGAGGGTGAGGCAGGATTCCAAATGGACAGAATTGCATCACATGCATGGGGCTGGGATTTTTCTGGTTTTGGGATAGCAATTATTATTTTTCGTTTGTTTCAAACACAAGCCTATTTTAGTGCTTACACCAGTTTCCATGTCTCCATTCTCCAAATTGCACTGCCACCAAACTTTAGCAGCAGAAGGTCAGAGGGAGTCCAGAATAAGAGTTTGTAAGGCTCTAATATAAGATTCTGGGGTTGACCTCCAGTTCTTGGAACTGCAGGTTGCACATCCCTAGCCTAAACAAAACCTAGGATTGGTTTCAAGAGAGCTTGCTTTCTTGGGTCATGTCCAAGGAGCCCATCCTTTAAGGTAGATGGCAATAAGGTTACCACCAAATGTCTGTACCTTCCTAAGACTCATGGAGTGGGCCATAGCTGCAGTTCCTTTTAGCGTTGATTCAACAGTACAATTATCTAGTTGTACTCTGCCTGCTTTCTATAATAAGCCTGGGCAGTTTCTCAGAATGGAACATAGCTTCAGTTATAGTTTCTACTTAATGAAAAGGTCTACTGTACTGGGATAACTGGCAATCATAGGGGGGTTTATTTTAAAGAAACTCTTCTATCATGCACCAGTCTCATAGTTGGGGAAGCCTCATGATAACATTACTATTTCTTCTCATACAAGAAATAAGTTGCAAAATAAAAACTGCATATCCTTTCAGTCTTTTGCTTCTGCATTTCTGGAGCAAAATTTACCCAGAAGTATTCTCTGCAGTCCCTCTTTACCACTTTTTTCTTCCACTGAAGGCCAACTCAGTATATTACCTTGTCAAAACCAAATGTTCTATAGACAACAGTGATGCTTTACTATCTCGGAAGCTTTATTTATTTATTTGCCATATTTTTAAGCTGCCATATTTATAAGAATCAGTCAGGACTCTATTGCCTAAATAGACAGATATAGGTCTTTCTTGTATGAATATTCACAGACTGAATATTCTGGCAGTTCCCATAATTGTAGGTATTCATAAAAAGAGATAGGAAAAAAAAGGATTAGGAAGAAAAGAAACATAATAGCAACCTATATTGGATTTTTACTCTCAAGTACAGTTACTTTTTAACTTCACTCCCACTAAATTTGTGACTATCTTAATTGATTGATTGATTGATTGATTGATTGAACTTCTCAGCCACCCAATTCACACGCAATGACTCTGGGCGGCTTACAATAATAAAAATAAGATATTAAAAATACAATGTAATAAATATAAATATATATAAACATAGTATACATATAAAAATACAAATATAAGATATAAATATAAGATGGCAAATGAGAGCTTCCTGTTGGCACCATCATGGTGCCAACCACCCCCATGTATAGCTATCGCTCCCCCCACCCCAAGCCGGGTGGCATAACCAGGTTTTAAACCCCTTCCTGAAGGCCAGGAGAGTGGGGGCCTGTCTCACCTCCGGGGGTAGCTTATTCCAAAGGGCAGGCACAATGGCAGAGAAGGCCCTCCTGGACCCTGCCAATTGGCAATCCCTCATGGACAGGGTCTGTAGCATGCCCTCTCTGCCTGACCAGTGGGATGGGTCGATGTCATAGGGGTGATTATGATTAGTGTGGATATCTTTTTCAACCAAGGGTCACTTTATTCTCCCTTTGTTCATTATCTTTACCTTCTAAGTCTACAAGGGGGAACAATAGAATGGTCATCACAGTTTTATTTTTTGTTTGTTTTTCCTTTCTGCCTTTTTTACTCTGGAAATACTCAAGGCTCTTGACACAACTGAAAAAGAAAAATAGGGTATAAAAAATTAAAAACACTTATTAGAATTAACAATAAAATAGATCCTAAATTCACTTAATAGTACAAAGCCTAACAAGGGACATGAATCTCTGTGGATTTTCTAATCACAGAGAAAATTGGGGCTGAACACAACTCCCAAGGGAGCATGCCCCCATAGCCTAGGAGCAAAGGAAGGCCCTCTTCTCTCCATTAGAAAGATAGTACTCTTATGGGGCTCTTCAGAAGGATTTTTCCTGCTGTTTTAACAACTAGACAGATTCATAATGAGAGATACAAAACTTTGAATAATCAAGTGCTAAGCCATTGAGATCAATAGATTAAAGATCAATACCATAATGGGTATTGATAATGGGATGCGGTGGCGCTGTGGGTTAAACCACTGAGCTGCTGAGCTTGCCGATTGGAAGGTCGGCGGTTTGAATCCGCATGACGGGGTGAGCTCCCGTTGCTAATCCCAGCTCCTGCCCACCTAGCAGTTTGAAAACATGCAAATGTGAGTAGATGAATAGGTACCGCTTCGGCGGGCAGGTAACGGCATTCCATTTAGTCATGCTGGCCACATGACCATGGAAGTGTCTACGGACAAACGCCGGCTCTTCGGCTGTGAAACGGAGATGAGCACCGGCCCCTAGAGTCGGAGACGACTGGACTTAATGTCAAGGGAAACCTTTACCTTTACCTTACCATAATGGGCATCCACAGGAGGGGGCAAGTGATGAAACGTGCTTAGTGACATCATCACACAAATACTGTAACTTACAGATTAGCCTCAGATGTTGGGGTACAAGTACCTAATGTCATCTTTAGCATGATGAGATTACCACATGCATGTAATTTTGTCATCATCATGGTTTGTTGCAGATGATGCTGAATACCAACACCTTAAATTATGCCTGATAAGCAACTGGCAACCACTATAGATCAAAGATCCATACAGCCCTATTTAACATACCTATTTTATATCTTAAATCGACAGTGACAGAGATGACACTAAAATTCTCATTTTACCAGCAAAAAGTAACAGCACGTTCCTAGGGGCTCTGGGTGTGTTTGTGTGAATGTGTGACAAAAATGGGACTGCAGCCCAGACAAAGTCTACTGTCAAAGTTGCACAGGCGTAATTAAATGTTACAGCAAACACATATTGTGACATTTAAAAAAAATGTGAATACATTTTGGCTGGTGATGTGATTTGGTCAGGAAGAGAAAGAATGAAGCTGTTTCTGCCACTCACCACTTGTCTAATCTAATCTACTTCCTCTCAAAGTACCTTTTCTTTTTTTATAAAAAAAATTTCAGTAAACGCATTGGTTATGAGGGTTTAAGCCCTTGGCCTTGTAGCATGAAAGTGTAATAATTTCCATAAATCACTAGTGGGCAGCAATACATTAGAAGTCCATTCTAAATTAAAAAAAATTTCTGGAAAAAGTCATTCTGAGAATACTGGTTTCAAATGACTTGAACAGAAACATGAAAACTATATGGTGTGGAATAGACATGTACTTTCTGTTGAAAACAGAGTTTTCACATAGTACAACTGGCATGATTTTTAATCTCACATGTAAAAAATAGGAATTAGCTGGCTTGAAGCCAGCTTTAAGTAGGTGAGTTTTTTCCCCCTAACTTATGGAATCACTTGCAAGATAGGACTTTTCATACTTAAGAAATCTATGTATTACATCTTTATTTATATATATCTCTTTTTTTCTGTTTTTCCCCAATTGCTTTTATCAGGTCACACTACATAGAAACTACTGGAAAAGCAAAGTAAAGTATGAATGGCTGAGTGGAAAATATAGCAATATTCAGTCACGCAGTGGTTTACCAGAAAAATGTATGTATCCTATGGATGTGGATACCTGGGGAGAAATCTTGGAAGCTGAACTGGAAAGAGTCTTATACAGAGGAAATTAGAGATGAGTTCATGGGTGTGTATGTGTGTGTCTCTGTGCACACGCACACATGTGTATAGGTACATTTTCTGTAGCTTTGTGGCAGCTTTATATGTGTTTATTTTAATTTTGCACCTTCAGAACTGCAAATATTTTAATACTTTATTGTATAATTTGAAATGCTATATGCAAAAACAGTTCTTTGACAGCACTTTACAAATAATGTCAAATATTTTTATAAACTGGTGGCTTTGTGTACTAGTAGGACTTCCAAATAATTAGAATTGCTATTCCTTTCAAAGCAAGATTGCAAGTCCTGTGATAGAAATGATGGAAATTGTAATGTAAAACTTCTGGAGGATATACTTTTAGCTATACTTATGGTACATTGATTTAGAAGATCGTTACTAAACGTACCATTTGATTTATCTTTATGCTGGTCATTGATCAAAATAAAGATTGACTGACTGACTGATTTGATTTATCTGCTTATAAATATTCAGTTTGAAGATCGCAATTAAATGTATACAGTTGAAATTAAATTCTACTGTATTTTTTAAAATTTTAAAATAGGCCTACACACACACACACACACACACACACACACACAATTGTCTTTATTTAACTCTTATACTTAGGATTAAAATCCAAATTCATTACTCACAAAATTGTGATAAATGCAGTTTTTCAGCCAAAAAGCTTGATTCGCATTGAATATGTCTTTAGGCTATATCATCTTAAACAGTGGGATGGAATTCTTTTTTTCCAAAAACTCATCTGAAAATTAGAACATTAGGCAGAAGAATTCTAACACATTTCTGCAGCAACAATAGTTATTACCTTACCACAAACTGAATTCATGAGGATTAGGTCCACATGTGGTTACTGTCAAAACCTTAGTAAGAACTATTCCCACAACCTATTAATTAATTTCCTTCTAAGCTCAGTAGACTGATAATGTTAGCCTTAAGAGAAAAAAAATCCACCCCAACCCAAAAGCAACTGATATTTTCATGGGAATTTCAAGCCTGAAAAAGTTGGTGCAATCAAGAACAGTGTTTTGTGATACCCAACAATTTCTGCCCCTTCAGATCCTTGAATCTACTTCCACCCACCCCTAAAAAATAAGTTGTTGGTAGATACCCAGGGAGTAAGGTTCTGCTAAACTTTGTGGGCAAAGTGATACTGGGCTACAAGCAGGAGAGGAAGTAATTGAAATTGGCAGGCCTGCAACAGCACTGCAAATTCCTCCTTTCATTTGTTGTTGTTATTGGCCATTTCCCACTCTGGCTCTGTAAGATAGCTCTCCCTATCTGCTTACTTCCTTCTTGTCCAAGAGGCATTTTTGGAGACAAGAGGTAGGCAGGAAGAATTTATTGCATGAGCTTTCCTTGAAGTATTCTTTTTGTGTCCCTTCAATGATCTCTTTCCTTCCATTCTTTCTTCATTTTTAATTTTTTACTGTTGAACAATTTGAGTCCTTGTGAAATACTCAAAACATTGTGTAACATGAATATAGAGCTGTATCAACAATTATTAGCATAGAATATTGAATGAATATGGTTGAGCCCTGTGGTTGAGTTAGCACTCTTACGAGTATATTAACATCTGACACTATATTAACCCCCAAAGCCTGACACTGCATTTAATGAAAACGTTTGTACATTTGTAACAAGCTGCCCTTTATACCACATACATTCATTGGAGGCAAAGAGCATCCTTTGTGTAATCCAGGGCATAAGCAATTATTTTTAGCTTGTATAAGTCAGATGACTAAATGAGATTATATTATATTATATTATATTATATTATATTATATTATATTATATTATATTATATTATATTATATTATATTATATTATATTATATATACACACAGTATATTTATATTACATTACATTACATTACATTACATATAAAAGAGAGCCAGTTTGGTCTAGTGGTTAAGGTGCTGGGCTAGAAACCAGGAGACCGAGGGTTCTAGTCCTGCCTTAGGCATGAAAGCCAGCTGGGTGACCTTGGGCCAGTCACGCTCTTTCAGCCCAACTCACCTCACAGGGTTGCTGTTGTGGGGAAAATAGGAGGAGGAAGGAATATTAGGTATGTTCGCCGCCTTGAGTTATTTATAAAAATAATAAAGGTGGGATAAAAATTAATTAAATATTAATTTTAGCACAGGATATTAGCACAGGATCACAGTCATTTGGTTGATCTGGGGTATGAAGTTCTGGACTGTGGAGTTCTGCATGACTCTCAGTAGAAAATTATATTGATATTGGCTGGGCTAGGCTAGGAGCAGGACTTGTTTCTAGCTAGCCATAGAACATTTGTACACGAATTCAATGGTGCTTGCTCCCCTATGTTCAGGAGGTTTACAGTGCAAAATAATTCAGTGGAGCACTTCCTTTACTTTTTCATCAGTATTTTTGGAAGAACAGAACATATCTTTGACAGATAGACAAGTAAAAGAAGCTGGAGATGGAGACAAGCAGAATATCTTCCAGAAGCAAGTACCTTCAAAGCCAGAAATACAAAGCAGAGGGCAACACAAAAACACTTATTTGAACACACATTTTTCTGGCCCAGCCTCAAGCAGGAACCTTTTCAAGAGAGGAGGAACCAAAGGGAAATAATGTTAAGATCATTAGTGCAAACAGGTTGGGGAACCCTAAAATAGTTATTTGAAAATATCCTATTTTCAACAGCAACCTATTTCACAGAGGAGGTGTAATTTCATGATAGTGAGTACGAAGTATAGATTAGATGGGATTAATCTAACGATTAGTAAAGATGTCCCTTGACCTCCCTTTTTAGAATGACACACAACGTATATGAGGTAGGAGTGCAAAATGGGGCCCATAGGCCACATGCAACTCCAGCATCACTTTTGTGGCTCCCAGAACAACCTTCCACATAATGGCTTTGGGCAGCAAATCAATATATGTTTTTACACTGGGGAAAATATGGAGGAATTTTAAGGGGCAAAATAGGTGCCTTAAGTCTTGCAGAGATAGTGTGCCCATTTCAATCCTTAAAAAACTGCCAAGACTTTTCCCAAATTGGGTGAACATTGAGTTCCATACTCTACATTTTTGGACTACAGCCCTCAACAAACTCAGTATGGTCCTTGAACCAACAGAAGTTGTGTAGTCTTGATCTAAACTAAGCATAATAATGGAATGAGGGCCAGGTAACTTGCAGGACTGCCTCTCCCTGAGGGTATCTGCCTGTCCTACTAGGTTAGTTAGGGTGGGTGCATTCCAGGTCCCCTCCCTTAAATGTTGCCATCTGATGGGACCTTGGAGGTATGCCTTCTCCGTGGCTGCCCCAGCCCTTTGGAACAGCCTCCCACCTGAGATCCAAGGGATCCCTACCCTTTTAGCCTTCTGGGGGGCTCTGAAGACCTGACTGTGAAGACCTGATTGGGCTAGGATGGGGGTTGAGCTGTGAGGTTGATTTTTCTGGCACCTGGGGGAAAAGGTGCTTTTGCTTTTAACTTTTTTTATGGATTGTTGTGAACCACCTAAAGTCATCATATGAGATATATGGCCATATAAGCCCTGCAAATGAATGAATGAATGAATGAATGAATGAATGAATGAAACCCATGGGAGAGCTTATGATAAATCTTACTTTATAGAGGTTGGTTTCCTGTTTGGAAAAGACAGTCCTTTTGTTGAAGATATCTTTTCCAGTTTTCCCTCACTTGGCACTTTCCTAGTGTAATATATTACAACTTCCATAGTCACAAGCCAGATTAATGATAAGCAGAACAATTCAACATATCTGGAAGGCTATTCCAATTATGCTCAGCTGGAGGTTACAGCCAGCTGGTCACATGGTTTCTCCATTTGCTGAGAGGTACTGCATTTCTGTTGAAAGTATAATCATTGTTACTACATTTATATCTTTCTATTAGCATACGCACATTTTAATGCAGGTTGTTACGTTTTATGGGGTGATACATTTTCTGTCTTTTTGCATTGGTGGCCACTGTAATCTCTGTAGAGGTTAGCCCCAGTGACCTCTTTTAACTATTTAAAACAGACACTTTGCTGTAATAAATTAGTTAATTTCCTGTTTCCTTGTTTTGCAGCATATGATAGCATATTTTTAGTTGTGAGAACACTTGACTGTTAACAACCACACTGCAAATTATCAAGAAGGCAGTCACTCTGTGAGTAAGCTTTATTTTCGTCCTCTGGCTTCCTTTAAAGTTTTGAGCCACTGAGATACCCATGTTTCTGTCAGCATGGAAGATTTACGATAATGGCTTGCTCTGGAAGGCACATACTTACAACTCATTCTAAATGAGGGTGAATTTCGCATGAGTGTCCAATTGATCACTTCTCCTGAGCTGTTTCTCATTTAAAAAGCAGTTTCAAAATTAGAAAGGTACAATATGAAGTAAAGTCTGCTACAGCAGAGAGCTAAACTAATCTGGAGAACTCTAAGCTGAGGATCACCAGCCTCATTATTTATTTATTTATCAATCATATTTATATAGCCGCCCATCTCATGAAAGTGACTCTTTATAGAAGTGAAACACACTTTCTGGGTAAAGAAACCAGAGAATGTGGATTTCCATTGTTCCCCTTTGTATTGTTGTGCTCCCCCCACCTTAGTTTTGGTGCCCAAATGATTGAGAGAATCAGGTGGCTGATTTCAGCAGCAACACCATTTTATGGGGCCTTGTAATTCTGACCTATCCTTTAGCATTTGATAATGGAAATTATTCAAATTATTAATGATATTAAATTAAAATTAATTACACTTGACTAGATTACATTAGATTAAACTAAACAAAGCAAAACTAAATTAAATTAAAATTAATAAAAATAAAGATTAAATTAAACCTTTAGTCCAGGAAGTGAAGGGTTGGGGCACCAAATGATGTTTCTGTGTTGCTACTCTGGAATTAACTCTTCTGTACTTTAGTCCAAGATCCAGTTGGATTCTACTTCAGTCATCTTTTGGAAAGCTGTCAAAACCTGGCTTTTCTGAACAGCCTTTAGAGATTAGTATCTGTGCTTTGTGAGCCATCAGTTTGGCACTGTGTTATCTTAATTTTGAGCTCCTTTTAATGTGTATTATAATGTGGCTTCCACTGCATTATAATGTAGATTTCTGAATGAACCATCCAGTGATGTGAAATTCTAGTGGTATAGAAGTCATGGAAAATAAATAAATCTACAGTATTTACACCTCAAAATACCCAGCTTTTATCTGCACAGCACAGAAATGCAACATATGTCAACATTTGATGCCTCTTTAAAAGCAGAGAAATGGGATGCTTATTTACTTAGGCATGAACAACAGTACATCCATTATTATTCCCCTGCATTTTAATTTTTTTTATTTATTTAATGAAAGAGATGCATGTAAATCTGGAATATTTTAAAATGGGGTATTTTGACACATGTTATCAATATTCTATCTGGCTTTGTACAGCCCAGAATTGATGAGGCTTCCCCTACTTTTAGCTCAGGACAAGAGGCTTCATCTTGCCTTGTGTTGACTGCTTACATGTAGTTATGATATAGCTCTGTGTGTGTGAGAGAGAGAGAGAGAATTTCAAAACAAGTTTGGGTATAATAGTAACAATTGCTTGAATTAAGGAAAACCAGATTTAGTGGCTTTCATTGTAATGTGATACATGTTTAGTCAACAATCAGTTCCATTGTGTTTAGCAGAGTTTACTCTCTAGTAAGAATGTAAGTATATACCAGTTGAGTGGAAATATTATGATATATTTTCATCTGAGAAGTGTTACAGTGTCATGACTCAAAAAGACTAAATTGTGAATTAGAAAATCCTTCCTTAGTACAAATATCTTAACTACAACTTCTAAGTGGACTTAAATTAGCCATTCTCCATCAGCCTGAGTTCTCACCACCAATAGATGTTAATAATACTAGTCCACCTCTTAGAGCTGTTGTTTATTCATAAAGCAATGCATGTGCAGCATTTTGAGCCTCTGGAATACATTATAATATTATTTCTGTTCTATTTATGCTTGAGCTACTTTGGAAAAGTTCTCAGATGACTGGGTAAAAAAATTTGTCTACACATGTACCTACACATGTGATGTTTCCTTATAAATCCCAATACATATTTCCAAACTAGGCCCTAGCATCAGTTCCGGAAAAGAAAGTAGTGATAGCTTCTGGCCAATTGTTAGAAAATGTCCACTTCCTAACTTCTATTGGAGGGGAGAACTCAGGCTGATGGAGAATGACTAATTTAAGTCCACTGTGTCAGTTCTTGAAAAGGATTAGTTACAATTCTGCAGAACTTGTCTGAGAATCAACTGTTCTGTAGCCTGATTTTCTCCTGTAAACCAGGAGAATCAATTTTCTTTGACCTAGAATTAATGATGCAACATTTTGTTTCTGGTGATTACTTTGCTTTATGTGACCAAACTCTGCAGTTAGGAAATTGACAGTCTTGAACTCATTCAACTTTCACCATGGTTAGAATGGCTCAGCACAAACATCAAGATGTGAAACACTCTTGCTTATCTGATTCCTTCCTGGATCTTATTTTCTCTAACCCTCTGGCAGGAGAAGTCTCCCTGCTATTCAAGGCTTCTCTTCAAAGACTGGCTGCAAAGGTGGGAAAGACTGGTGATAAGAAAATAACAAAAGGGGTAGGAGGGCAAGCTGTCATCCCTGTTCTGCTGCTCATATAATTCTCATCGTATGCAGGTGGACTAGCGCTTAGTTACAAATATTCCTATTGACAATGAAGGAATCTCTTTTTTTCCTATTCATTTCTTTTGAATTCCTTCTGAACGTATGGCTATCCTTCCCATAGGAAAAAAAAAATCTGTTGAGGACATTCTTGTGATCTTCTATTTCTCAGTGGGCCCCAAATCATGTGGTGGGTCTACAAATCAGTGGTAGGGGATTGGTTATTATATAGGTGGAGCTTCAACCAAGTGGCTGTAAAAATGAACAATAAAATGACTCTGAGGGTATCATATTGGAAAAAGCTGAACTGCACTGATCCCTTTTCATTTCAAGACTGTGTATATAGCCAAGTTGTGAAAACACAACTACCACAAACTAGTAAACAAGAAATCCATTTTTATAACTTTACAAGCCAGAAGAGCAATGCTTGCAAAGCCAGCAATCTTAACGGCAGCTTAAGCTACTTCACACATACTTTCCCAGAATGAGTGACTGATTAAAGTTGGTCACACCACATACTTGGCTATATGGAAAATATAAGCTGATGTGTGAAGTAGCTTGTTGTTGTTGTTTATTCGTTTAGTCGCTTCCAACTCTTCGTTACTTCATGGACCAGCCCACAGCAGAACTTCCTGTCGGTTGTCAACACCCCCAGTTCCCCCAGGGACGAGTCCGTCACCTCTAGAATATCATCTATCCATCTTGCCCTTGGTTGGCCCCTCTTCCTTTTGCCTTCCACTCTCCCTAGCATCAGCATCTTCTCCAGGGTGTCGTCTTCTCATTATGTGGCCAAAGTAATTCAGTTTTGCCTTTAATACCATTCCCTCAAGTGAGCAGTCTGGCTTTATTTCCTGGAGGATGGACTGGTTTGATCTCCTAGCAGTCCAAGGCACTCTCAGAATTTTCCTCCAACACCACAGTTCCAAAGCATCGCTCTTCCTTCTCTCAGCCTTCCTTATGGTCCAGCTCTCACAGCCATGTGTTATTACGGGGAACACCATTGCTTTAACTATGCGGGCCTTTGTTGTCAGTGTGATGTCTCTGCTCTTAACTATTTTATCGAGATTTGTCACTGCTCTTCTCCCAAGGGTGAAGTAGCTTAAGCTGCCGTTAAGATTGCTGGCTTTGCAAGCGTTGCTCTTCTGGCTTGTAAAGTTATAAAAATTGATTTCTTGTTTACTAGTTTGTGGTAGTTGTGTTTTCACAACTTGGCTATATATAGAGTCTTGAAATGAAAAGGGATCAGTGCAGTTCAGCTTTTTCCAATATGATACCCTCCAGATGTATTGAGAATGCAAAGATTCTGGAAGTTATAGTCCCCGCACATCTGTTGGAAAAACCTTTATAACTGTATGCCAGAAAACTATGTTATGCAAAAATTGGAGGGGAATCGAATTTACACCTTAAATTAGCAAACATTCTAAAATGTATTTTTGTTGAACTTGTTATAGAGCATATGAAATACAGGTTAGTAAGATACTTACTACTATTATCAAGCAGAAAAATATCTTTGACTTATGGTTTTGTGTTTAAGTTACAAGACCTCAGATGTTTATGACACAGAACTGTGTTTCTTAACTTTGGCAACTTTTAAGATGCGTGGACTTCAACTCCCAGAATTGCTGGCTGGGGAATTCTGGGAGTTGAAGTCCACACTTCTTAGGGTTGCCAAGGTTAAGAAACACTGACATAGAAGAATTGAAGGTATGTGTTTTTAGCAAACACAATATTGCTGGATAAATCAACCAATACTTCTGAAACATGACACTATTATTCTCATTACTTCACCCATATATGTCTGTGTGTTTTGTGTTTCCCCCTCTCCCACGCATAGTTCTATGAGAATATTGTCCATGGTTTGTGATTGTATTGTCATTATTGGCATAGTAAGAATTCTAATTATTCCTGTGGGAATTTTGCAAAGATATCTGGAGAGGTGAAAATCAAAGGACTTTATTAAAAATATATATTTTACAAAGAAAACATTTTTCTCCCCAACCACCATATGCAGCAATCGTAACACAGATTATCATATTTATTCATTCATCTGCTTCAGAGTTGCCCCATAAGAGAAAATAAAGTGTAATAGAAGAGCTTAATTATATGTATGGTAGCATTTTAAACAAAAAGAAAAAACGGGGGGGGGGGGGACTGGGATCCTCCAGATGCTGGTGAACTCCTTCTCTCATCATCCCTTATTGCTGGCCATGTTAGTTGGCTGCTAGGTGTGGTTTGTCAGCAACATCTGCAAGTCTTATAGATTACCATTCCTGTTTGGGATAATCGAGATAGAAAAACCTGATCTACACAACATTAAATATTGTGTGAATTCTAAAACAAGCTATTGTCAAATAACAGTTTAAATGTAAAACCAGCCTGATACTCCTTTTTGAGAGAGCTGCCGGGCTGGTAATTTTTTTTTTTTTGCTAAAATCAACAGTCTTTCATTTTCCAGTTCTAGAGACAAGCTGAATGGCCTTGATCCATTCTGTACGTTCTGCAGAGGTGGCTGCTTGAAGGACGTAGTGCACCTCGCTTGCAGTAATAATCTCAAACAGGTTTCCCTCCACTTCATTTTTCTTGCCTGATTGGGGGGAGAAAAAACAGTGAGCAAAGGATCAGGGAGAAGGGTTGTTTCAGCACTTCTGCCTCAGAAGAAATAATCACTTCTGTTCTTACTGGATAACAAGCACAAATGAAACTCTTCCCATTTCCATTTAACCCAGATACAGAATTTCTGCATATATAAGCCTCTCCTTCTTCAAACGAGCTGCTCTAAAACTTTTTACTGTCTAAGATTGAGCTGCAAATTAAGCCCTGCCACCTCCCAGAATCAGGTTGGGTCATAACCAAGAGTGGTCAAATTATTTTGCCACCCAAAGTGGAAGGAAGGAAGGAATCTTTCTGGCACTTCACCTCCTTCCTGACAGTAGAAATACAAGGATAATAATCTATGAAATATATTATTATATAACACGCAAATGTGTAAATTAATATTAATATAGTTATTCATATTTATCATATGTTTGTTAATATATAAATAAATGAACTTGAGCATGAGGCATGTCTTGGAAGCAACTTTTTCCCAGAAATTGGGGGTGAAAAGATAATATGGTACAGGCATGGTATAATTTACAGAACGCTAGCCTGAAAATCAGGCAAGACAGGCTCTGTGCAAAATCTCATAGGGACCTCCTCACTTCTGGCAAGGGGCATCTCTCCAAAATCGCACTACTGCTTATAAGCTAGGTATTCCTGCGTAGTGATTACCGTCAGATGTGTCTTCAATCGCCGTCACTACACAGCCCCTCAAGTGAATGGCTCCAAGTGGCTCTTCTCCCTGAAAGGAATTTCAGTCAACATTCATGCAGTCTTGGACTTCCAGGGAAGAAATGTCAAACTGAAGACAGCTCTGAATTAAGAGCCGGCAAGTAGACTGGCTATTCGTAATTCCTCTCTGGACAAGGAGAGGACTTGAGATTGCCCACAAGTGCTCCAGACAGTTGCCCCTCGTGAGGAAACCTCAAGACAGGTGCCTCTGGTGGGTCTAGGAGATGAGGGAATAGCCATCTTGCTTAAACCACAGTCGGCATCTTCAAAAGGACACTGGGTTCACATACTTCCTTTCTAATCACTTTCAGAAATTGCTTGTTAAATGCTTTTCAGTTATTAGGAACCTTTGGATTTTACAGCACTGGCTAGGTTTCCTTCAATTCTTAGCAAAAGGAAGTTTTAAATACAAGTTTAAGGACTTCAAAAAATTCTTTTGGAATAAACAGCAAACGGGTGATTAGAACTTGGATTTTGGAAAAGTTACAAATGGACTAAAGGTCCAGATGGATTTGAAATAAGATTTTGGAATTAATTATAAGAATCCCTCCCATGGGAAAATACTTTTGAATTCTCTTTTTTAAAAGTACATGGTCGGATGAGACTTTGAAGGTAGGACACTACAGGAGACCAGAAGGAACTAAAGATTACAATTAAAGGAGAAGAACACTTAAATTTGACTTACTAATATAGAATAAAGCAAAATATTTTAACATTGGACATACTGAAGGATATTTTTGAACACTGGACCCAGAAGTTAATTTTAACAGTGTCTGCCTCTATAGATAGATAGTATTTCAAAGATGTTATGAAAGAGGAACAAGTTCTACCTGACAAGATCAAGGCTGAATTGACAGTGGATTTAAAAGTGACAGGCTACAACAATAACAGGGAAAAAGATGTTACACTGGACATACAAAAGAAACCTGCTGCTGTCTTAATAATTAAAAGGGATATACAAATAACAAACCAAGAGAGTGACCTGGATAATTTTCCTATATTGGATTTACAAAAGAGGCTTGTTAAATCTTTGAAGAATTTTATGAGAAGGGGTAAAGAAAAAATGAAAAGAAATCAAGTTCTACAACATTATTTGAAGGGACTAAAGATCAAGATTGTTAAAGTAAAAGGAAGGAATATAAAGTTGGATTATTAGATCAAGGATAAAAGTAAAAGGAATATGAAGTTGGTTTATTTGATCAAGGTTAACAAAATAGGTATGTTGTTTTCTCTGGTAACCCTTGATGGACTTTTGCTGATGAGGACTGAAATGACGAGGATTAAGGATTTTTAAGGATTTGTTTATAGATAAGAGATGGGATATGGGAAGAAGAGATCATTTGTTGTATTTTAAGAGAAGGTGATAGGTTACAAAAATTGTTTATACTTGTGATGAAGGGGGAAGTCATTTCTTTATATTTCTTTTTCTTTACTATATTCTTATTTTCTCTTTCTTTTCTCTTTTTGTTTCTCTTTTTTCTTTTCTGCACTTTCCATTTATTCTTTTTATTCTTTTTTAGCTTGTATTAAATTTTATCTTTTTAACTGTAACTTTTAACAAAATTACCTTAAAGAAAAAAATCAGGCAGACTCATCTTCAGCTTAATTAAAAACACAACTTTGCAATCGACTTTTGCATTAAATAAAAAGGGGCAAGAGCTCTGTGTAAGCGTGTTGCTGAGTTGTGAGGAAACTGATTTATGAAAGCTAAAAACTTAGGACACTTTACTTTGGAAGAAAGGCAAGAGAGAGGAGGCTTGGCAGAGAATTATTATAATGTGGTGTGCTAGGTAAGGAACGTGAACAATTAACATTCTTCTTTGATGCGTAGCATTACAACTCAGAATGAAAATAACACATAATTAACATATACCACATAAACTCGCTCACCAATGTTATTTTGAAACAGATGCATTTTATACCCCGCTCCCCTCCAATGCCCTGAGAAAACAGCTCTCAACTTTGTCTGGCCACTGAGGATGATTGTGCTCAGTCGAGAAAGGCCGCTCTCATTTTCAAACATTTTGCATCCTTCTCATCCACTGGTGCCTAGGCGGTTTTCTCTCTAGACAGCCATTTCTCATACTAACCATGTGTGTCTCAGATAAGGGGAATGAGGATTTTATTTTATTTTGTTTTGTTTTATTATGATTTATTTCAAGTTTTAGAAGATAAATTGAATGTCTCTTTAGCTAGGAAGAGAATTCAAGACATTACAGTTCATATGATAAATTGCCCAGAGTCCAGATGCTTAACGGTGTGTATGAGTAGTCTTCCTGACATCTCCAGCTGAACAGAGTCTTTATAGAGATTCTTAAGGAAATGTATGAAGAACCAACTGTAGAGCCTGCGCACACAAGCCCTAAGCCTACTTCTTTACATATTGCCTACCCCTCCCCTGACCTCCTCATGAAATCTGAAGGGATTCTTTTAAAAAGGAAGGAAGGAAGGAAGGAAGGAAGGAAGGAAGGAAGGAAGGAAGGAAGGAAGGAAGGAAGGAAGGAAGGACGATCACAGGCCTTTGTCAGTTCTGTGGCCTGGAAGAAATGGCTGATCATATCAGTCTAAAGATCTACTTCATGAACTGCCTGACCTGGGAAACTCCCTTGTGAGGAACCATATTTCATAACAGATTGCACAGTTTCACTATTATTAAGGAGAGTTTAGTGGCTTGTTGGGATTTCCAATAGCTGATAATTAAATGAGAATATATCTTCTTTCAGCCAATGCTTTTGTTGACCTTTGACTGCCTTTATAACAAGAATAAAAAAAAGGTTGAACAGGACTAGATCACACAAGAGCTGTTCAAGCTCCCATTCAGACTCCTCCGGTCAACCCAAGGGAGAAATGGAGAGGGTACCCAAAGCTATAAGAGGCATGCTCCCATTATCTGGGCAGTTTTGCTTTCACACATGCATAACGAATGCCTTTGGTTGTTCAAGTGTTTGAAGGATGACAAAACTTATCCATGTACAGAGACAATGGAGCAGCCTTTCCCACACAGGTGACCTCAAGATGGGTTGGACTCCAAAAAATAAAATTCTCAACTACCGTAGATTCTGGGTGTCGAAGTTCAGTATTACCAGAGAGAACTAAGGTGGGAGAAACTAAAATAAAGGGTTGGCTATTAGTCACTCAGGAAATGGTATCATTAAGTGATGCAGAAAATGACTGCATCACTTAATGCTGATAAAATGTATGTGAGGCTTTGTTATGCAGAAGGATGGGTGCTAGTAATAAATGATTCACATCAACAAGCATGCTATTCCTACAGTGTTTGGTAGGTGGTTTCATGGCCAAGTGGCAATCCAACAAAACTGAGTGATATACACACTTACTGCAGCAGGATCATAATAATGCATGTAGGCAGGGTCCTCTCTCAGAACAAACTTCCGTACTTTCCAGTTTTTTCTTCTATGACCCTAAATAAATATTAAGAATGCATAATTTTGATTTTCTGCTACGTAGGCATAAATGTCAAACTATAACTGAGCCTTGTTCTCACAACTGAACAAGACTGTTTAGTTATCCTCATTCTAATAAAATCAATAGCAAAGACTCCAATGGTTTTACTGGACTTTATCCTCATGATCAAATTGGTTATTTTGTTTATTTGAGGGACCTTCAGTTAAATCACTAGGGTAACTACAAATGACATAACCAGGGTAGATAACCTCCATCCTTAGGACCACAAGTGATTGCTGAATCCCCTTTCTGCAGATCCTAGAGCCCTCTTGGATTGCATTACCATCAGTTGACTGAATTTGATGGATGATTTTCTCATCATTTTGAGGGGGGAAAGTACAACCAGCTTTAATGCAAGCTATGGAATAGATTTACAACCATTTAAAAGCCATATATCCTACTTGCCCAATACAAGGGTGGGGTGGGGGGACACTCCTAACTCTGTCTTTCTCACAAGTATGTGTGATTCTGCCCAGTTCCTTTTGCCTCATTGCCTCATTGACTACAGAACCTGGCCGCCAAAAGTTTTCCATGTTTGATTTAAACTCATCCATCAGTATGCATTTATCATATAATTTCATGTAGTATGAATATCATATAAACCATATCATGGGTATATAATCTTTCAGTGCATGAGTTTTCTTCCTAAGTTATACTCAAGCTTGCTTTTTATAAATAAAAAAAATGCAGAAAAATAGAATCTTATACTGTGTTAAAACACATAGTAAATAAATCACTTTGGATTTCAAACTTTTTTAAGTTTTAAAACATTTTACATACATACATACATTTTAAAAATGAATACAAATCTCTGTTCTGGTTTTGCCTCTTTTTTGTGTATCCTTTCTCATGTAAGTTTTCTTTCTTTTCCTTTTCTTAAAAATGCTTAGTAAAAAGCTTATTAAAAAAATAAACAAAATGTGTCAAAAAGCAAAATGGGCACCATAAGAGGCAATTCAGTAGCCATTTGGGGATTTTTTAAAACAAAATATTGTAGATATAAAATGTTTCAAGTTTAATTTGTTAAGGGTTAAGTTTTTCTCTGAGTAAGATTTACTCATCTATTAAATACGGCTAGCAAAAAAAAGTTAAAGTTTACGTCTTTGAAACATGTCTCAGAACTGATCATTTCCACAAAATGTTGCAACTTCTTAATCTTCTACCAGAACAACATGAATCAAGTGGCAAACTGAATGAGTCACGTGCCTTTAAAGCTCCACGCATTCTATACTTGAAGCCCTATTGTAATTCCATTGAAGCCAGATCTGCCCATATGGACTCACTGGGACATCAGATGACTATTACATTTCATCTGTCCCTACTATGGCTTGATTTACTACCCAGGAATATGAGTCTTTTGGCTGTTATTATTATATTTTAGTTCTCTTTCCAAAACCATTGCAAGGGCAGTTGGCACCATATCTGCCATCAGATATATATTTCTTGCTTCAGAAACAGGTGATTTTTCCCCCCTTTCCAAAAAGGCTTTCACCCCTGTTTATCTCTTATTCTGTTCTATGGACTGAAACCAGTTAGGGGTTCGTGAGTGGGTTTGGCAAGCTAAATCGGATTTTTGCAGAATGGCTGTGCCCCCCTTGCAGCTGATTTCTACTTAGCAATGCTATAGTGCATGATGCTGCAAATGCAGAATATAGCCAGGAAAAGTCAGAGAATGTTCAGTACTCTGGAGACAATTTAAACTGGTTGATTTTATTCATGTGTATTACATAAATTTTATTTATTTATTTATTTTCTATCCTGCCTTTATTATTTTTATAAATAACTCAAGGCGGTGAACATACCTATTACTCCTTCCTCCTCCTGTTTTCCCCACAACAGCAACCTTGTATGTTTTACATTTTTCATGGATAACAAACAAAAACAAAAACAAAAACCAAGATATATACCAACCTGTTTCAGCAGACAACCCTGTTTGACCACTATGCCTCTGAACTCTTCCTTGAAGACTGTGTCATCATCACTGGAGTTGCCCTCACAGAAGAAACCACTGTCAGCCTATTTTAAGACATTGAAGAAGCCAAGTGGATAAATGTCTCCTAGGATAGTTCTGGCTGGTAAAAAATGCCAGTATTAGTTGGACATTCAAAAGAAACCTGTTTGTTGTAGAGCATGGAGAAGCCATTATCTACCCATCATGCCAACATGTATCTAGGTAACTGTCTTCTATAGAAGAGAGGAGACACAGACAAAGGCCTCTTCTTGTAGTTTGCCATAACTGCTTTTTCCTTCTTGGCAAATATATTCTAACTCTATCTTTTCTGGTATGAACAATCAGACTTTGGCACAGTTCTTGCCTGGTCCTATGTAACTTACCTGTAACTCCAGAATGGAAAAAATAAAAATGAGCAACTGAGGTGCATAATACAGGGAAGGCTCAGTTAGAAAACACTATAAAGCTTGTTGCCTATGTCTTGATTCACAGAATTATACAGCTGGATGGAAAAGTGAAGGTGCATGATATAAAGAAGCTATTTGGCTTGCTGAGGATTAAACTGAGGCCTGACATCAGTATTGTTCAACAATCAAATATGGTCTCTTCAGACACCACTAATATATATTGCCAAATGTTAAGATTAGGATGCCTATGGCCAAGTAGAAAATACAGTATCTAAAATATAAGAATGAAATTCATCCCTTAAAAGTCCTTTAAGTAAAAGATTATCTTCTTCTAAGTAGTACATGGCCACTCTACCTTGGCAAACTTGTATGTCATATAGAGATTTGCCAATAAGGGTCCTAACATAATTTCTTTACACAGCATTTGCACACATATGTGGGGTAAAACTCAAAGCTAAGCAATGTGGTGCCTTCCAATTTTTTGAACCAACTCCCATCAATTTAGCCAGTATGGTCAAAGCCTTATGGAGATTGTGATCTAAAAGCTAAAAGAAAGTCGTTAGCAATAGCCCTTTGGAACAAGCTATCCCTGGGTGTAAGACAGGGCCCCCCCTCTCCCGGCCTTTCGGAAGGAAGTAAAAACATGGCTATACCATCTGGCCTGGGATGGGAGAGGGGACAGCTATTCATGGGGGTGGTTGGCCCCATGAGGGTGCCAAGGTTAAGGTCTTCCCATCTTGAATTTTATATTTTATATTTTGTACTTGTATTTATATTGAATTGCCACCATTTTTATTATTTGTAAGCTGCCCAGAGTCGTCGTGCATGAGATGGGCGGCAGATAAATTTAATAAATAAATAAATAAATAAATAAGATTCCACATTGCCCTCCATGTTGCTAACTACTTTCTAGCTAATACAGGGCAAGTTGTGTGAGTCCATTTTAGGCCAAACTACCGTAGATGTTCACATGCTCAAATATGTTTATTGATTTCACTATAAAACACAGGTGATGGAGGTCCACTTTTATCATTATTCAGAATTTAAGGAGTGGAACATCAGCCCTCCTCATACATCCTTGCAACTATGCTGCTTTCATCCTTCTTCCCCACCCAGAATAATCTTTTATATCCCAAAATATAAATGGGAAAAGTCTTTAAGCTGCAGGGTATGGAGTGGTAGGATGGGGAGGGTATGTTTTAACTGACATATCATGCTCCATGTAATGGTAAAGCAGATCTCCCCCTCAGAGGTTATCATCAGATTGATGAGCAGATGTTTTGCAAGCAGCCCATGATTAATTTATCCCTGAAGCACCGTTGCAGAACAAGATCAGCATGCTTATAGAAAAGAAGCACCAAGATCTGAAGACTGGTTTGATTGACTCCATTTCCAGAAAGCATGTAAGTTGGATTCATATCTATGGTTAACTGCCACATGCCAAGAAAAAATAACAACACCAAAGTCTCTACATTTGTAGTCAAACACCATACAATTTCTTATGAAACAACAGCTGCTGCAAAGGAATTCTATACTGTAGTGACTCAGCTCGTAGCCTCCATAAAGAGGTTGATTTCCCGTATATGCTATGGTTTTCTTCATAAAATGCTGAATCACATTTCAGGAGAAGCTCTCAAAGTGTTTTCCAGTCAATAAATGCTGGAAGCCACTATAATTGGCTGACAGATTAATAGGATAATTCTGTGCGCATCTATTCAAAATGAAGTAAATCCCCACTCTGATGTACGATAGGCGTGCTTAGAATTTCAGTTTAAGGCACAAATTAATTATTAAACCATTCTAAAATTACTACATTTTCTTAAAGCAAGCTGCTTTAAATCAAGTATGAAAATTAACTTGGTGGGTGTTTTAACACAAGCTCAGCTTCAAAGTAAAGGAAAAAAAAAATCAGTCTTCTAATGGATACCTAAAGTACCTGGAGTACACTGTTTTGAATTCACCAATCTATGAAAGTAAGGGCAGTTAGTTCAAGAGAGTGGCTTTGGATTACAAATTTGGTATGGATATAGGGGGAGATTTGGGGGTGGAGGGGGTAGAAGTTTGCCCCAAACATGCTACTCTTCAGCTTCAATCTCACCAATTTTTTATTAATTTACTGAAGCTTTATGGCTGAACCACTCTGGGAATAAAGTTAGTGCAGAATTTATATTTGTTGTACCTGGAAACATAAAAAGTAGAAATTTCAATTCATATAGACAGAGTATGTATGATGTTAAGGCTGGCAGCTGGAGAAGCACCTGGTCTGGTCTAATGCTATGCTATCTTTTCTTTTTTTGGAAAAAAAATGTAGATGCACACACCCCAACACACACACATCTGTGTGTGAAGCTTTTGTTTTTCAAAAAAAAAAAGTGAGAAAGTGAGACCAAGCAATGTATTAGATCAGACCCGCTTCTTTTCCTGCTGCTTGTCTGATAGGTATACTCTAGAAAGGTTTCTGTGCTCAGATAAAGGAGACAAATGTCTTAACACTTACAAAATAATAATAGGCATCCTCAAGATCCAAGAAGGTGGTTTCTGACAGGCCTTCAAGTGCATTCTTGGATGTATCACCAGCAGCCTGAAAGTAGCCTTCATTCAACAAGGCAGATGCCAGAACTATACCCTCTTGGCGATTTCGTAATGAGTTGTTTGACAGTAACCAATCAATCACAGAGTTGCCTAGTGGAAAGGAGAAGAACCAAGGATGGTCACCAAAGATACAGTACATAGAAAAGCAGTAGATATGGTAATGATTAAGCAAACAGAAAAGCAAATCCCCTGATGATGGCTAGCTCTGGATCTTATCTGAGGTAGATTGTATAACTGCTGGAAAAGATGTGGATTATAGTAAATGCTCAGAGGACTGTAGTGATATTGTTCTAAGTCTTCAGAGAAAGTTTTTGTAAGCATCTGTAGGTGGAAGGAGGGAGTCAGTCCCCTGCGATTCTTTGTGGTACTTCCCAAATTGTTCCAAAGGGTGCTCCAAACTTCTTCAGTCAACTGAAATCACTTCTCTCACTATTCCATTCACCAAAGTCTCAATAGACTCATACAACATTCCAGGAAGGATGCAATCTCAATTATTTTTTATAACTCATATTTTGTGACAAGAATTTGGACAGTATTAAGTGTAAATGTTAGATATGCCCTGGGATTAAAGACGTAATAGTTAATAGCAACTACCAAGCTTTTGGAAAAATAGACTAAGTGTATATCCTTTGTTTTGAGAAACATTGGAATGCAATTTGATTATGGGATAGGTACCCTTGTCACCAGAATTGAATCCCTCAGATTATTCTTTATTCCTTGTTCTATTTCTAACCCTACAGATCAGATGTCATCTGTGTGATCCTATTTTCTAGGAATACAACACAATACAGTACAGCTCCATTTTCTGGTATCTGTTTTAATTTACCCATTATGTTGTGGTTGTTTAAGGCAACTCTTAGCAACTCCCTACCTGTAAAACAGTGATTGAAAATTTTCTTGTCTTTTTCCAGCTTCATTTCCCGTATCCCCCTGTTAGGGTCTTTCATAGAGAGATACAAAGTACTGTGCAGAAAACAGAAGGGGCAATAATTAGGAAAGAAGGTTGGACTGAAATATAATATAACCACACTGAGATTTGTTTTTAAACAGCAAAGAGTATACAAATGTTTTAAAACAAAGCAGCAACACTGTTGGTAAAAATTCTTGGCCTTCTGCTAAATGAAATCACAAAGCCTTTAAGATTCACATGAGGGTATCGAAAGGATTCTGCCTTTCCACTGTTAATGAGCTACTGATTTGCACCAGCTTTCTCAATCCTGTGGACAGCTTAAATACTTGTGCATGAAAGAATGTGTAAGAATAGATCAACACTTCCAAACAATAGCTTTCTCTAGATCAGTGCTCCGTCACAGTTCCTCAGCCTCAGAAACTTCTAAATGAGGAAACTTCAACTCCCAGAATTCCCCAGCCAGCATGGGAGTTGAAGTCTAGGATGGTAGACTTCAAGTTGCTGAGGTTGAGAAACACTGCTCTAGATAAACTACATCCATAATCCAGTATTGGAACGTGATTTGTATATAACAGGAAATACATATTCTTCCAGTTATAACACTGGGTACTATCCCAAGTAAACTTCCTTGTGCCCAGTTTCCCAAACTTCTCTTTAAACCCAGGAGAGAGATGTTGTGAAGTAATTCTACTTTCAGATTAGGAAGCAGCAGACAGCTGGAGAGGCTGATCTGTGATGAGAGAGGCATAATAAGGAAGAAGAAGATGGCACCCGTAGCTACTTCACATGACTAAAGGTGACTCAGAAATGCTGCCAAAAGAAGTGTTCAGGCTTCTTGAGAACAAGAATAGAAAAGAACTATAGAAAGTCTCTTTCATGAGACTAGAAAATGTATAAAATATGCTTCAATTCCAGCTTGCTGAGATAGCAGAATTAGGAGGGCAAGTTTTAGCATAACTCAGAATCACTCAAGTAGCTCCTTCTGTGGCTGCCTCCTAAAAATAAAGCTTTTGAAATAAAAGTATTTTCCCACATCCCACTTATCCAAGCAATCTTTGGACATACCTCAGATTGATGGTTGTAGGAAGCTTGATAGATTTCTTGGTTGATTTCCTGGAAAATCTTTGACCTCCCAAAATGCACTTGATGGCCTTCTTGATGTCTTTCACCCAAGCATCTCTCTCCTCCAGATGAGAAGCTTGGAAGATGTGATCCTGTTGTTTGGCCGTTGTGAGTTTAAAGACAAACTAGAATAGGAATGGATCTCATTGTTAGCCAGCAAAAGTAGTTTTTTGTAGGCAATTTATGTTAGCAAGCAGCTAATAGCATAATTATACAGCTCTCCTCAAAAGTAAGTTGACTTAGTTCAGTGATGCTTGACTCCCAAATTGCAGTCTAAACAGAGTGTCCAGTTTAAATAATTACACTGAGAACATTTGGAAACTATTGTCCTCCAAAGTGTAGAAAAGATAATTTATTTCCCAGTCAGATGCTGAAATGTCTTACAGATTGAACAGGCAATATTAAAACAATCAGGAAAACAATCCTGTTTATTGTTAGTATAAGCACCCTATATTGAGAGCTGAGTGCCTGGTTTCCTTAGCCCAGAGTTAAAGGGCCAGAGAGAGGAATTTGTGCTGGAAAAAAAAAAAGGAAGAGTGCTCAGTTCAGTTCTGGACCCTTGGCATCCTTTAGTTAAGGAATGGGCCAATTCCACAGCACTGTAGATATGCTCCAATCTCTGCTTCCTGAAACAGAGGGACACACCACTTTCCCCCCTCACTCTAGCCACTTGGAATAAACATGGTGTGTTATCCTTTATCCATTTGCCACTGTATATACCACCACAGTCTGAGACAGAGACACTTCTCTGACCAACCATACTTCAAAGCTGCAGCTCTCTTCAAATGATCTTTAGATTTGACTAAGAAACAGCAGGAACCATAAGTGTCATTCAGTCTTTTTTAAATTCTGTACAGAGTGCACCAGAATGCTTTCCCCTGCCTGTATCACCATATATCTTTTAAATAAATACCTCCCTATTATTCAGACAGGAGGTTTCAATGTGTTCTGATTGTCTCAAGGGAGAGTTGGTTTATCGTGAACCAGTCCACACAGAAGTATTTACTTGCAATGCCTATAGGGAGATGAGTGGAAAATAAATCACCTATTCACAGCTTAAAGATCTCACTGCCTTGAAAATTCAGAGGAAATATGGATGGAGGCAGCATGGCTCAGTTGCTTAAATCCCATGCCCATTGGCCTGCCATGCAAGGAGAATGGGGAATGGAAGACTCCTTTTTCTGAAAATACTGCACAACCCTACCTGAAACTCTCAGCTGAAAAGGGAGGAGATATTGTTGCACAAAGCATTCTAGGCCAAAGCAAGACTGCAGTTCAAAACGTGCTAGTTTTCACACAGTACTGTGTGTTTGTTGCTATCTACACAGATGGCTTGAGAGAAAAAGTAAATGTGTACATAGGTTGCACATGAACCTATTTTTAACTAATAATTTTATTATTTTTTTCTTTATACTACGAAAGAGAGTATTGTGAATGTTAACACAGTAGTTAGCAGCATACCAGAAGTGCTGTGGTAACTACTGAGCCAAAGGAAATTGTCTCTAAGATCAGTAGCTTCTCCATTTTCTTTGATTTTTTTTATATTCTTCAGTCATAGGAACAAAAGGAAACAGCTGTGCTGGATCCAACCAAAAGTCCATTTTGTTCAAAAGTCACCGTGGCCAACCAGATATCTATTTGCGATTAGTTATTTGGCTCTTTTGGCAGTAAATAAAAAAATCGTTGTTGTTGTTGTTGTTAGTGAGTACTAGTTATGATGTTACCATTGCTGTCAAGGTTTTATTCCTATCAACACCACCTGCTGGGGATCACAAATATGATGCTATGGTGGACATGTATGCTGGATTGCAAAGGCCTACAGGACGTGTGCAGCCTTCCATCACTTCTCTTACAGCCACTAGAACCTCAGATTATATTGTGAGTGGCAAGGGCAAATATGCTGGGGCCTTTGGGTTGGCTGGGGTGGTTCCCCCGTGAGGTAATTAGGAGCAAGATAATGGTCATAAGATTCTGCAAAGCTTAAGAGACCCATTCTACCCTTTAGACCACCCTCAACTTCCAAACACACCACACCTTGTAATGATCCCTTTGGAATAATTTCATCACACCCTACTCTGCTGATGTCATCATATCATTTGGCCCTAGAAGGCTATGTATGTGTACACACACACACATGCACATACAGTACTTAAATACATAAATACACCCTCTTTCCTTGATTACAAAAGGTGATGCCTGCTCCTGGGATAGTACTTACTTCAATGTACTTCAAAAGACATAAATACTCACTGTTCTTTTCGCAAAGTCCTGGCAGGGGCTGGTCAGGGTACTCTCCTTGAGGGGAATCATTCCTTTAGGATTGTTATCAGTCTTCTTCTTAAAAAATTCAATTCCATCTTCTGACAGCACTACCCACATGGGCTTCCAGGTACAAAACATGCTCCCCTGTATCAACCAATTAAGAGAGTATTATCTACACAGCTTGGGATGGCACAAAAGGAGGCCTTTTTCTGTTCATCCTGATCATCTTTCTTAAAAAAGAAATAAAGAAAGATTATCAGAATGAACATTCAAATTCCAGGAATGGGTTGATATGCACATTTTGCTTTGCAGCCGTTTTCCCACTGAATGTCAGCATATGATTTCAGAATGCTGGGCAGCTACAAATGGGATCAGCTTAGTTGAAACCAGTATTGTTGTCACACTGGGGAAGACTTGAAAAACTGTTCTCTAGTGGGCTCCACACCCTCACTTAGGCACTCCACCACTTTGGATCACTCTTCCTCTCACCTTTTTCTTTCTGCTATCTTTGAACACATTCCATTGTTTCCTCTGAATGCTTCTGGAGTTTCTGTGTTTTGCTTTGAAAATGATGTACGTTACATGGGATGGGGTGGGACCTCTTGATTGCAAGACTCTGAACTTACACCCATTGGTTTGGCCATATGGCACCTCTGAACATGATTTATGAACCTGCCAATAGTTGGCCCTACATTAGCTTCCCCAGACTTGTTCCATTCAAATGTATTAAAGCTGCAGAATTCCACAGCCAATACATCTGGAGGGCACTCACTTGAGCTTCAAAGGGTGTGCGTGCGTGCCTCAACCTTTTCAAAAACAAGGATGTCTTCAAGTAAAGCTCAGCTCCAAGGAATTACATAGATACAACCATATGATTTCCTTGGCAACAGAACAGGAACAGTCTGCCATTTTCTTCTTCCAAGATTTTTCAAACGATCTTTCAGTTTTGGTATTCCCTGGTCATCTTCCATCCAATACAATTGGGAACAATACCCAATTGTGCCAGATCTTTACAATACTAGCCAGGCCCTACTCTGCACAGCTTTGGAGAACATACAAGATCAACCAGATGCTTCAATTTACTGCACCTCAAATTTAGACACTAGCTAATTGTTTATTTAAAAAAAATCAGTGGCTTTTTCTTTGATGCTTTGTTTTGTTTTCACATACTGTACAGTAATGTCATTTTTAATTTCTGCTATTTCAACCAGAGTCCTCAAAGGCAGGAACTCAGATTCTCTCAGACAGCCAAGGGACCAGGGTGAGAACCCACCCCCACACCGTTCAATTCCAAGGGATTTTAACAACAAAGCAGAAGATCCAGGGAGGATTGGGAAAAAGGGATAGAGGGAACAAGAAATGTTGTGAGAGGTGTTAGCTTAGAATGATCTTTGTGGTATTCAAAGTGAAGCAATTAGTATGGTTGCCTAAGCCCTCACACAATAATGGCATGACTTTTCTCAAAGGAAAAGGAAATTCAATGTAATTGCATTAAGACAGTAATCATGCTCAGCTGCAGGGCTGATTATAAAATCAGCCTGTTCGGAGAGGGCTATGGAGTGCAATTGGTGTCTTAAGCCTTTGCAAAGTTTAAGGTACCCACTAAGTTCTTTAAAAAGCATTAGTCCGCTCACTCCAAAATGCTAAAAATAAAAATAGAAACTTGAAAAATTCAGCCCCACCGATTCTGGGAGGCTCTTGCAAAAGGGGTATTCGTGGAATAGTGTTGACCCAACTGAATGTGTTACGTGGAAGCAATAGCTGTGCCCTAATAGAAGATTCTGCCATTGCCTAGTTTGACCAAATCCATTCCCAACCTGCTGGTGGTAGAGAAGGAAAAGGACTTACTAATAAGAATAATTGGCTTATTTTGAAAGTGGATGTGTGTATATAGCAGCAGCAGCAGCAGCATAGGAATGATATTTCAACATATGAAAAAGTCAAACTTAATTTATGCCCAAATTCACTGTAAGTCAGATCCCAAATCTGTTTTTAAGTACTAGAGTCATGAAATATGTGAATAATTCAGAAAAATAGCCCTGTGTGTGTATCCAGTGCCTTCAGTTCCTCCTAGACTGACCCCTCTACAGAAGCACAGAAGCAGAACTTATAGGAAAATGACTTGATTTCTCTGTGGGTCTAAACCTTGTCCTTTGTATATATCATCTTACAAATTAAACACTATCTCCTATAATGGTAAATAAGCATTCTCATTCTCTCTCTCTCTCTCTCTCTGTGTGTGTGTTTATGTACCTATCACACATTTTCTTTTGCTAAACTTTCACATGTATGCTCATCCATGTGTATATGATGGACATAGTTTATTATCTGCCTTGCAGGTGGTAGCCACTGCCGATGTATCTTCTATTGTCCTCAGTTTCTGGCAACACAAACAACAAGGCTTCCAGTAAGTGGTAGCACTGGTTCAATTCTGAGATTAACTTTAGGAAAGTTCCTGTTATGGGGTATCCCCTAACAAGATAACCTAATTATCAGCTGTAGCAGCATTCCAATCAATGCTGGAGAAGTACCATTTCAATTTCCTACAACCCTTCAGAGGGGTGCTTTGTTGGTGACATTCTGGGAAATTAAAATGCAGCTGCTGATTAGTAATCCAGCAAACAACAGCTGGAGCTCTAGCAGGTGCTTGAGGTTTCTGCTCACTGGTCTTATGTTGAAGGCTTCTTTGAGAGGCACTATTTAATTGCTACAAAATTGGCACTCGTATACTTAGCCACCTTTCTGTCCCTATGCTGCCAAGGTTGGTGTGATGGACTACAGTAACACAGCTGGTTCTCAGGTGGGAAGGAGCACATTCCAAGGAGGGGGGCAAGACAAGAGACAACACAGCCCAGAGCAGGACCATGAGAAGAGAAAGAGATTCAGAGTAGCCACGCCCTAGAATCCCCCAGGTTATTTCCCTTTGGGCTAAAGGAGAGTAGGTTTAGCCTGGCAAGATTCTGTCTATACAGTGTGAGCAAATAAAGAACTAACTTGGCTGGATTGATTCTATGCTGTTCTTGGGTTAGGCCTGGCAGTTGCTTTCTTCCACTGGCATTAATAATGTACTTCCTGAATTAGACCACTGTGAGAGAAATTGCATAGCTGACCCTGCAGTTTCTTATTAAAAGTTACTGCATAGATTTCTTAACTCCATATGCTTCCTTCCCTTCCCTGAGCTATAATCAGAAAGAGGGTTGAATGCTGTAAACTGGAAATGATTGTTAGAAGATTTATTGTCCAGAAAATCTTTGTATGACTTTCCACAGGGACTCACAACATAGATGACAGACTCTGTGATCCTTGTTTTAGAAGCATGTTGGCCTAATTAGAGCCTAATTAAATTAGAGTCCCCTGGAGTTGGGCAGCCAGTACAATAATAATGATAATAGTAATAAATCAGAATTACAGCAGACCAGCACTAGAAGTTCTGAAAGTAATGGAGGTTTACCACCCTGGTGAGCCCAGAAACATTGGGCAAATTCTTTCATTTTTGTGAAGAGGGAGAAGCTAAGTATATGCAGGCACAAACCTGAATGGGAGCAGGACAAGCACTTGGAAATTGGCCATTAGGCAAGGCGTGACTGGCTGACAGTTCTGTAGGCTCAACATAACCAGAAAGAATGAGTGCTGCCTAGTTGGTGGTTCTCTATTCATAGCATCCTGATTGCATAAGACACTTGAACGTAGTCAAAAGTTCAAAATTTCTTATTATTAGTTATTTAACTTATATTGGCTTCTTTTGAAAGATCAGGAAGCATATGCATTTCTCAAAATACAACAAATTCAAATGAAAACTCTCACCAAGTTACATATAAGGTTTTGCTCAGCAGGTAGCTTGAACCCATGCAACATTATTGCATTTTCCTTGGTATACTGAAAAAATGCAGATAGTTGGAATCATATATATTTTACTAACTCATCCAAAACGGGAATCAATTCTTTCCCTGAAGCAAAGATCAGAGCCAAGGCAGAAATTGTTGTCACAGGAATGGTGTTATTTTTATGTGTGTGGAGAACACTTACAAATGAAGAAGTGGCATCCACGCAACTTCCCTAAAGCTTTACTTCTTGTTTTCTTGTATCTGTTACATAGATGTAATTTCCCCAGCTAAACCACCTGTCACAACGAGAATCTTACATTTATTTATTTTTATCCTGGCTTTATTATTTTTATAAATAACTCAAGGCGGCGAACATACCTAATACACATATATTATGTTGTGGAGTTAAGCATGTCATAGCCTGCATACACAACTGGATAAAGCCTTCCCTTAATGCAACCCTAAACACACTTATATAAGTCCCATTAAATTCTGATTTCAGCATCCATATGCCTGGAACTGCACTACTCCTTTTCTGGATGAATTACTATGGCAATGTACTGTGCTTATACAGCCTGCCCTTGAAGACACTCCATTTCAGCTGAGCCAAATGCAGTAGTTTGAATGAGGGATTGGCGGAATTGACCCTATTGTGCCAATTTCACTGAGGACTAATTCTTTTTCATGCTCAGTTCAATTCATTTCTAGGCCCTTTCCTGCTCCTAAATGGGATCTACCAAATGCTATTCTTGTGGGTTTTTTTAAAAAAAAGTTGAGCCTTTGTATGAGTTTTTGTTTTAGTCTGCTACTGTTGATGCAGTTTCTATGACTATGTTTTATGAAGCACTATTTTTAATTTGCTTATCAGTTATATATGTGTGTCTGTGTCTATCTTTAATGCTATGTCAGAATGGGGGGGGAAAACCCTCAAATGATATGCACATATATATTTGCACATCATTTGAAGGGTTTTCCTCTCTTACTGATATAGCATTAAGGATGTGAAGGTCTGGGAAGGGAGGTGGGAGGAGAAAACTGAGAGGTGCAGACAAAATACGTGTTCCATTTATCACATATTTTTCGCCCTAAGTCTTCACATTTCAAGGAAACATATAGACAAAAAGAGTGCAAAACAGCCAACCAAATAACATTATTGTGAGATCCGTGCTGCAGATTCTATGTTTGTAAATGCACTTAGAATCCCACTAAGTGAAATATCTTATCTGTACACTGGAGCTCCACTTTAGTTCCTCCCTTGTTCTATTTAGTTTCTTTTTGTGGTCTTGGCACTTCCTTTGCTCTCTTTGGAGTTCTGCTAATCATCTATCAGGGCTATGTTCCTGCAACTCCCAGTTATCCACAAACCACAATTCTATTTTAGCTGAGTGTGCCATGCAGATCCAGTGGGTAGTTTATGGAGCCATGTCTTGTACAAATTTAGCCATTCAAGTTAATTGAATACCACGGTCAAGATGTGGATAAGTGGATTGGATGAACACAAGCCCTGTTTTGTTCTTTAAAGTGTACAAGTTCCCATTGGTTGAAGGGCAAGTTGACTTAGGTCATGCCACTTCCTGAATGCAGGAACAGATAAAAATAATCCTCTACCCAGTCCATTATAAATGCCTATCCTGCCCAAGTTTTGAAGCTGTGCCCCAATAATTCTGTTTTCCATCCTAAGCCAACTTAAGCTCGCTGTGCAGCCATTTTCTCTTGGGCTACAGGGCTGTTACATTCTCTGCTAGTCAGCAGCTCCCATTTAGTTATTGGGGTCTGGTTAATCCAATGATGATCCTTCAAGTCAATGAACTTTCCTCACCCTGTGTTTTCCCACCCCCTCTTAGCAGGTCAGTTCTCCATTCAATCCTTACATATCTCGGTGGACACCTTTTCAGTTTCTGCTCAGGTTGGATGTAGTTTGCTCTCCATGCTTTCTCACCCCTGCCCACATTACTGCAGAACTTCCCTTTCCTTGTTTCCCCTAAATCTTTAAGTTTCAACATAATTACATTAGAATAAAACTTCCAGTGAACTCAACATTGCTTCAGTTCAGTTCTTCTGTATTACAGACTTTCTATGGACCTACAGGGGAAAGTAGAAAAGAAACAACCACCTGTTCCCCTATATTTTAATTAGTATCACATTACAGCAATGATGGTACCATAAAAGGAAAAAAGAAAGGGTCTGAATGTCATAGGAGAGAATGTGTGAAGGAGGTTGAAGGTATCAATGTGTGTAAACATATGGGAAAGCAAAGGAAAGACATGGGGACTAGTGAGGAGGGAACAATCCTTCAAAAGGACTGAGGCAGGCACTGATAGACCAGTCCTCCCAGAAGTCAGCTCATGTGGCTTCCCTCCCCTGAATGAATGGGGAGAGCAAGAAGCAGGGGAACCACCAATCAGGGCCTTAGTCCAGACTGAGCTCCAGCTGGACCTCATTGCCACCCCACTGCAATCTGGACTGGAATTGCTGAAGTTGGTTTAAGAAACAGTTGGAAGAAGCATGAGACCTTAGCTGTGGTACAGAATTCCCCTTAATTTTGACAATTGTCCCATCTAATAACTGATTAGGGCTCTGGATGCATTCTCTTCTGCGGAATGCTTTCCAACATGGCCTTTGTTTGTGCCCCCATCCTGCTTCATTCAAAGTATGAACGAACCAGAGGTTGCCATTTCCAGTTGTAACTCTCCCATATTACCCTATCACTTTGTTCATCTTCCTCGTATTATTTACTAGGGAGGCAAAGACAGAACACCTGCATAACCTCTTTGCACTGGAAGCAAAACATCATAATCAGAAGCTCCCATTATGCAAGGGATAATTCCACTGATAAGCCAAGCCTTTTCCTCTGACAGAAGAAAATAGAAAATTTAGGGGCAATATGTGTGTTGCATTTATTATTTGATCATAATTACAGGCTAATCCTCAGTGTGAAGTTGGGAGTGGTGAGGAGAGAATATAGGAAGTGGTGCCAAATTTGAATCCAGGTTGCAGTTTTGGCATTCAGGGAGCAGCAACCCATGTTATATACAGGACACACATCAGGCGCAAGACTAGTGAAAAGAGGCAACTGTTATCAAAATTACAGCAGGGGAAAAGAGAAAGTTTAAGCCTTTTGTTCATTAATCACGTTCTCTGTGGAAGTTCTACATTGCTTTGTTCCAATTAGCTTTGGAAGAGAGGAAACACCTTCCTGTTAGTGCTCATCAGAGAAGAGGTGTGTTATTTTCCATAATACTTAATATGTCATGCCTAACCAGGATTTCAGTTTATTTCTTTGAAGTCCTAATCAAGAACACAGTGACAGGATTTTTGCTAACCATGGTTTGTTGACTGAGCCATACATGGCTAGGTTTGTACACTACAGTAAGCCATATTCTGTGGCTCACAAGCCAAAATGCTGAGGTTTATACAATACCACAAGCCAAAACTGAACATATCACCTTCAATATTATGGCTTATTATAATGCATAATTTTATCAAAACTTTTGATAAGTTTGACCACTTGAATCCAGCTTAAAGATGTTTTAATTCACTTCTTCCTACAAAATGTTTTGGAATAATTGTTTATTAAAAATTTGAATGCCATGCTTTAAAAGAGAGTTTTCCCAGAGTAGCTTACACTACATTAAATCCCAATATTTCTTAAATAGATTAAAAATTAAATCATTTATTAAAATACAATGTGTCAATTAAAATAAACCCCAGACTGGGTGATTAGAAAGTTTTGTTGCAACATACAAATTTAAAAGGGTATATTTTTGGGACAACTGGCCATCAAGGCTGATCCTCAGTAGGCAAGGGAAATTACATTGTCTCTCTGATGGATTAAAATGCTATTAAATGTTCCCTTTAACATTCTGTAATTCAGCCTTCCATCACTTGGTGTCATTCACCTGCCAAGCTACTTGGAAATTCTGGAAGATACCAGGATCAGGTGAGGAGGGTAACTACTTTCCACCCAGCTTCACTGTCAAAGAGGCTGGGATGTCATCTATTAAGATAAACCACATCTACAATCTTGGAGAGACAAAAAGCCATGCTTGCAAAGGTCCTTTCGGGGAAAGTCAGTGTTGACTTGGCATCCAAACTGATCAATCAATCAGCCAGCCAAATGGATGAGAATAGCATTTAATATTCCTGGTTGTAAGTTTCACAAGTTTAGATACTGGCAGCTTTGAATCATGGGATACTCAAAGAAAATAAATACCAATCTGCATTTTTGTCATTCCTCAGGCTTAGCATTTGTAGAAAATAGGAATTGTAGTCCAACAGGTCTGAAGGGCAACACTCTCTAAAGCACTGCAGAGATGAAGCTGTTCATATGACTGACTGCCCCACTCCAATGGCAGAAAGTTAAAGCACAGGGTTTCACATGTCCGGGTATGTATTATGAGCTCAGCTTTCCAAAACATATAATACAATACAAGTATATTACTTATACATATACTTACATGAGAGCCAGTTTGGTCTAGTGGTTAAGGTGCTGGGCTAGAAACCAGGAGGCTGTGAGTTCTAGTCCTGCCTTAGGCATGAAAGCCGGCTGGGTGACCTTGGGCCAGTCCCTCTCTCTCAGGGTGGTGGTTGTGGGGAAAATAGAAGGAGGAAGGAGCATTAGGTATGTTCACCGCCTTGAGTTATTTATAAAAATACTAAAGGCGGGATAGAAATGTTTAAAAAATGTATATTATATATACCCAGAGAGAGACACACAGACATAAAACTGTAATTCCATATAATCCTCACATACCTTCTTCACTAGATAGCCTTCCCTTATCCGCCTGGGTTCTCGCTCAGGTCCTTGTTCCATCTTTGCACTGTGCTTTTTTTGTCCAGATCAGAGGAGTTTTGTAAGCTGCATTTATATAGTTAACACTTTCACAAGTTCCTCTGATCGTTAATCACATGAAAGCATGCTCATTTCCTCTTCCGGGAGAAGGACGTGTAGAATCAAATGTAAATGTTAAAGTAAGAACATTTTACTCTTTTAAGTACACAAGTAAGAACAACCCTGAGACATCTTTTCATCAGATGAGATGAAAACTCAGGTTACCAACTTGAGATATTTAACTTCTTTCAGTTATCAAAAAAACAGGAATTATCTTGATAAATAAAGCAACATAAGTGAGACATATATTTGAAGCATTACTCTTGTTGAATCAGATCCCGCTGAAGATTATTTGATCCATTATTTGGGGCTCTTACTAATGGGAATGATTTTTATTATTATTATTATTAATTAAATTTATATCACCGCCCATCTCCCCCAATGGGGGACTCTGGGCGGTTTACAATAAAATGACACTAAAAACATAACCACCTAAATTACCATTAAAATATAAATAAAAATAAATGTAAAATCCAAGTGGAGATGGAACGCAGTCACTAAGAGGTGCTATGGTGCCAGCCATCCCCAGGTAGAGCTGTCGCTCTCCCCCTCCCAAGCAAGGCGGCAGAACCAGGTCTTCAGTTTCTTCCGGAAGTCCGAGAGTGAGGAAACCCATCTCAACTCCAGGGGCAAGATGTTCCAAAGGGCAAGCGCCACTGCAGAGAAGTGGCATATTTTTATGTCTTCATCTCAGCATAATTTCCCATATTTTCTTTCTTGGAAAAATTGGTGCTGTCTGTCTGGAAAAAAACCTATCAGAGATGCCTCTTTCTTAAGGTTTCAGAAGGACTGAAAATCTCACTCTGTTGTTAGCAGTTTTAATATCTAGATTTTTAAGAAATTGGGATATTGATGCTGCTCTGATTCTGGTTTTATTATTTAAATATCTTTTTGATTATTTGATGTAAGCCACTTTGAATGGTAGTGATAGACAATGAATACATCATTCATTAAAATTCAGAGCACTGAATCAAACCAAAGAGAAGCAGAGTGGACATTTTGTTAACTAAGGATCATTATTAAGGATCTTGGCACAATAATGTATGAGAGGTGCTTGGAACATCATAAAAGCCCAATATAAATGTAACATACCTTCTCAGACAAACCTCAGAAGAGAAGAAAGCAGCAATATTTAGGTGGGTGTTCCCTTCATTCATATGTGGAGCGTTAAGATCCTGAAGCAGCAGTACATTACGAATAAGGAGCCTTCCCACTGCTGAAGTGCTATCCTATCATCCCTGAGCTGGCAGAAAAGTATGCAAGCATGACATTTGCTGTACCCATTGTCCATCCCTATCCTGCCTCTACTGAGTCTCTTTCAAGAACCTGTAGTCTCCTCATTTCCCTCCATGGTAACGAGTGACAAAGCCTCACATAGCTTACTCATGCTGAGTCCGCTTCTGGGTGATATTGGAATATGCAGGGGAAAGACTCCTGTAGTTAATAGCAGTACAGCTACGGACAACTTAAACCTTTGCCAGAAAAAGCGGGTGTCCTATTTGTGCCATGCTGAGGTGCACATGGAGAAAGGCCCTTAGACTGATAACTTCATACAATGCCTCTGCTAGGGGAAAGGGCGAGAGATCAATTCTGCCAATTCTTCCTTCCCACACAGTGTTTTTTATTCCCAAAAAGCTGTATGGAATCAAAATATGTGTGTGGGGGTGGTGGGGGATTGCTTGTTCCCCAATCCTTTTGCAAGATCCACTTCTACATTTCAGAACTTTCTGTGAATGGATGGAGCATCATTTGGGAAAAGCACCCTGGACTGAATTCTATGGAAAAATAATGAAACAGTACTGATCTGAAGAAAGCTGTCAATCCTGTATTGGCCTATTAGAGAGCTGTACATGCATAATCTATACAACATTTTCAGTTGAGGTGAATGTGGTAACTAGAGAGCCAGTTTGGTCCAGTGGTTGAGGCAATGGGCTAGAAACCAGGAGAGTTCTAGTCCTGCCTTAGGCATGAAAGCCGGCTGAGTGACCTTGGGCCAGTCGCGCTCTCTCAGCCCAACTCACCTCACAGGGTTGTTGTTGTGGGGAAAAGAGGAGGAGGGAGGAGTATTTTGTATGTTCACTGCCTTGAGTTAATTATAAAAATAATAAAAGGTGGGATAGAAAATAAACAAACAAACAAACTAGAATGAGAACACTTCCCATTCTTCCAGAAAGAAAATATGAGAATAAGAGTAACATTTGGTTTTAGAAAAATTAAATATTCTCACAATAAAAGGAGGGTTTAGAGCAGTATTTCTCAACCTTGGTAACTTCAAGCTGTGGACTTCAACTCCCAGAATTCATGGCTGGCTGGGGAATTCTGGGAGTTGACATCCACACAGCTTGAAGTTGCCAAGGTTGAGAAATACCAGTTTTGAGGAAAGAGACTGGAAAGCCCACAATAAATATGAAATAGCTCTTCTGTAATTTAACAAAACAAAATAAATGGCCACAAAGCTCTAGCGAGTGCTAAATATTTATAATTCTATGCTTAGAGGTCACTGACATCCTACATTAATAACAAAAGCGCCCTCTTCTGGTACTGAAAATGAAATTTTGCTTTATGTTAATGTAGCTACCTAAAGCAAAGGAAGCTATGTTATCCATAAGAAAAATGGCCAAATCTACAGTTTATTGAGCTAAGCCCCAACCACAAAATAATGTGCAAATTTCATGTTCTCCAAAACTCTTCTTCAGCCTAGAGGACAGACAAAGCCAACAGAGATGGGACTTGGCAAGGATCCAGATGATGCAGAAGCCTTATAGGTTTTCCCCATTACCGTCCTCTTTTGTCTGCCATATAACCTAACCTAATGCAGAGCTTGCATACCATTTTGTAACTTGCTAACATAATAGCAACAGCCAGTGTGGTGCAGTGGTTGTAAGGATCGCCTTGTCGTGAATAACTCGCAGACGCTGAGTTACGAAAACAGTTTCTGGGTTTATTCAGAACAGGTACAGTCCAGGTAAAAAGCTGAGAGTAGCACGGCATTGTAACAGGTTCAAATATATTACCTTGTATCCGCCAGTGTTCCTCCCCCCCACCATTGCTCCGCCCTCCTTCCCGGAATTCCTTAATTGGTCATGTCCGGGCCATTGGGTCTGTGACTGCACATGTCTTGACCTCGCCCTACCTGTCTCTGCCCTGCTCGTTGTCGGGACAATGGTGTTGATGGTTGAGTGCCGGCTCAGCCCCTCTAAGGTATTTCCAGGCTATCGCTTTCTATTGTCCTACTAACTACTTCTCCTTTTCTCTATGACTAAGACTTCCTTTTGTCATGTGGGCGCTGCCATGTTTTGCCCCATGGCAGTGCACTCGTGACATACCACCCTCCCCAATAGAAGGAAGAGGGAGGGGGAGCGGGGAGAAGAGGGGGATTCCCAAGGAGGGGAAAATTCTTTAAACTGCGGGTTTGGCAGGGTATGCCTCGTGGAAAGCGCGGACTAAATCAGGGGCTTGCACATTGTGAGCTGCTACCCATTCGGGTTGTGGGAAGTGTTGCCATTTTACTAAGTATTGGAGGGTACCCCTACACTTGCGGGAGTCCAGTACTTCCCTTACTTCGAAATGCTGCTGCTCATCGATCATGATGGGCACTGGGGTTGATTCCTGCAGGTGCCACTGCGAGTGTTGGACCTCTGGCTTGAGGAGGCTGCAGTGGAACACTGGGTGCAGCCGTTTTAGATTGTGCGGGAGGTCTAACTTTACTGTGACCAGGTTTATGATCCCTGTGATGGGGAAAGGTCCTATGAATTTTGGTGCCAGCTTCTTGGATGGTTGGGTGGATTTAATAAATTTTGTGGAAAGCTATACCAAGTCCCCTACTTGAAAAGCCGGCTGCTCGCGTCTGCGTTTGTCTGCGTGTAGCTTGTATGCGGCTTGCGCCTCCCTGAGTGCATTTTTGATGACCGGCCAGGACTCCGCGATCTTTGAGCCCCATTCTCCAGCATCCACTGCTGCCTCTGGTGGCTGCGGGAGCTCGGGGATGGGGACAAAGTCCCTGCCCGAGACCACAGCGAATGGGGGTTTCCCCGTGCTTTGATGGACGGCATTGTTGTATGCCGTCTCTGCGAGGGGGAGTAGCTCAACCCAGTCGGATTGCTGGTAGTTCACGTAAGCACGTAAGAACTGTTCCAGTGTCGAGTTAAGAACTTCGGTCGCGCCATCTCCCGCAGGATGATTCGCCATTGTGAGGGCCTGTTTGGTACCGATGAGTTTTAAAAAGGCCCTCCAAAATTGGGAGGTGAAGTTTGACCCCCTATCCGTGATTATACGGGATGGGCAGCCATGCAGGCGGTACACGTGGGTCAAAAATAATTTTGCCAATTGCTGTGCCGTTGGAATGGAAGCGCAGGGCACGAAGTGTACCTGTTTGGAGAAGAAGTCTTTGACAACCCAAATGACCGTCTTCTTTTGGCTAAGTGGCAGGTCCACGATGAAATCCATGGAAATTTCTTCCCATGGCCGGGCGGGGCTAGCTACTGGCTGCAGTAATCCCTGGGGCTTTCCCGGCAGTCGTTTGGTCGCCACGCAAACAGGGCAGGACTTGATGTATTCCTTGACGTCTTTCTGCATCGACGGCCACCAAAATTGGCGCCGGATCAAATGGAGGGTTTTAAGGAATCCGAAATGCCCAGCCTGCTTGCTGTCGTGCAATCGGCCAAGTACTGTCGCTCGCTGTGAGTCCGGGGCATACAGTCGCTTTCCAACCCATGCGAGGCCCTGCTCCATGGATACTTTCCCAGGGTTCGCCAAAAGCCATGGGTCAGATTTCAGTGCGGAGGCGAAGTCCGCTTGAAGCCCCCCCAGTGTCCGTGCGCGCCTGCGGTTCGGATCGAGTGGCTCCGCCGGCATTAGTGGGGCGGGAGGGTTGGCCCGTTCCACGGCGTGGCTTCTGGTAGTCGTGGCTAAGCCCAGTTGGGATGCGGAGAATATTGTTCCCATGACTTTGGGAGCCAGTTTGTCATCCTGAGGGAGTCGAGAGAGCGCGTCTGCTAGGAAGTTCTTCTTCCTGGGGATGTATTTCAACTTAAAATTGAACCGGCTAAAGAATTGCGCCCAGCGGATCTGTTTTGGGTTTAGGCGCTGAGGCACCTGGAGGGCTTCCAGGTTCCTATGGTCCATCCATACCTCGAAGGGGTGGGTTGCCCCCTCCAGGAAGTGGCGCCAAGTCTCCAGGGCCGTTTTCATGGTGAAGGCTTCTTTCTCCCATACATGCCAGCGCCTTTCTGTCTCGGAAAACTTCCGAGACAGATATGCGCAGGGCTTGAGGGTTCCGGCAGCGTGTTTTTGCAGTAGGATGGCCCCTATAGAGAAGTCGGAGGCATCTACTTGCACTACGAACTCCTTGTCGGGGTCTGGGTGGGCCAAAATGGGTTCAGATGTGAACAGGGTTTTCAAACGTTCGAACGCTGCCTGACACTTGGGGGTCCAGTTGAGTACTGCCCCTGGGTTCTTCACTTTACGGGTCTCCCCCATGCCCCAGGTGTGTAGTAAATTCGTCAATGGCAGTGCTATCTCAGAGAACCCCTGTATGAAGTTTCTGTAGTGATTTGCAAATCCCAGGAATGATTGTAGTTGCCGTTGTTTCCAGGGCCTTTCCCATTCAAGGACAGCCCTGACCTTCCCCGGGTCCATTTCCACCCCCTCTACGGAGATCCTGTAGCCCAAGTAGTCTATACTAGACTTGTGGAACTCGCATTTCGATAGTTTAATGTACAGTTTAGCGTCTCTGAGTTTGGCAAGCACCCTCCGCACTAGTTCTACGTGGTCCCTTTCATTCTCCGAGTAGATCAGAATGTCATCAAAGTATACCAGTACGCCTTTGAACAAGAACTCATGTAAAACCTCGTTAATGAGTTGCATGAATACCCCCGGGGCTCCCGCTAGACCGAATGGCAGGACTTTGTATTGAAAGGAGCCCAAGGGGCAGTTAAAAGCCATTTTCCATTCGTCACCCACTTTAACTCGCACCCGGTAATACGCCTCCCTCAGATCCAGTTTGGAGAAGACTTTCCCCATGCATAGGTGTGCCAGTAATTGCTTTGCCAGGGGCGTTGCATACTTGTTACATAGAGATATTGCATTCAAATTTTGATAATCGGTACAAAGGCGTAGTGTCCCATCTTTCTTCTCACGGAAGAGTACGGGGGCACCGACCGGGGAGTTTGCCGGTTCGATGAAGCCCCGCGCGAGGTTTTTGTCTATAAATTCCCGCAAAGCCGCCATTTCCCGCCGTGACATCGCATACGTTCTTGGCTTTGGCAGTTTCACGTCGGGAAGAAATTCGATCCGGCAGTCCGTTTTACGATGGGGGGGTAGTTCGTCCGCCTCCACTTCACCGAATACGTCCGCAAGATCGGTGTACTGGGATGGTAGGCCCTCCAGTAGGGAGCCCTCTCCCGGAGGTTGAACGATTTCTCCCCTCCCCACCGACGCAGTGATGTTCTTGGCCTCAGCCGGCACTTTGTATGTCCCATCATCAAATGCGATCGATCGGGCCTTCCAATCGATGCGGGGGTTGTTGCAAGTGAGCCATGTGATGCCCAGAACGACCATGGGCCGGCCCACCGGGGCGACAACAAATTGTATGGCTTCTCGGTGTGTGCCCAGCCGAAGGGCAACCACCCTCGTCCCCATAGTCACCGCCCCCCCCTGCTGTGGAACCATCTAACTGCTGGAATTCCAGTGGTTCCGGGAGTGAAAAACAAGGTAGTTTCAATACTGCAACTATGGAAGGGTGGATTAGATTTCTGGAACATCCCGAGTCTACGATGGCTCCGACTGTGACGGTCTGGTCCCCAAAAGTTAGTTCAATGGCGATTTTGAGGATCGGGATGGGTTTACTCATGTCTCCGGCTCTGCGCGTCTTCTCTCCCACCTGCTCCTTCACGCCGTTCAGAACAGGTGGAAATCGTTTCCCGCCGGCTGCGCTGCCGAGTCCAATGCGTCGTCAGTGAAGTAGTCATCTTCTGCCTCGTCCGTGGCGGCGATTTTTCCAGCTACGATCTGCGTTGGGGTTTTCGCCTTTCCGGGTAGGTTCCGCGGTGGGGTTTGCAGTCTGGGCTTCGTCCTCTGCGGTGGTCTAAGAGGCAGGTCTCCCTTGCGAGGCACGTTGCAGTTCGCCGCTCTGTGTCCCTCGTGGCCGCATCAGAGGCATTGCCCTCAGGCGAGGCGTCGTCGTCTGTCGCCGTCCCAGGAGGACTCCGGCCTTGGTGTTGGCTCTCTCCCGCCGGGGAAACGGCCGTCGCTCTCTGCCGTCAGCTGAAAAGTGTTGAGCGCGTGTTCAGCTTGCCCAGCTACTCGAATCCATGCAGTTAAGGAGCCCGGGTCTTCGCGGTTCAATGTCCATTGCAAAACTTCCCAGTTGAGGCCCTCTTTAAATCATTCGATCAAGGGCACTTCTGACCAGTCCGGGAGCTTTCCCGCCAAGGTCCGAAATTCAAGGGCATAGTCGGCGACCGATTTGCGCCCTTGGCGGAGTACTCTGAGCGCGTTTTTCACCCTTTCTTTCGCCAGCGGGTCCACGAGGTGTTGCTTCAGCGCCGCGAGAAAGGTGTGGCAGGATGCCAGGGCAGGATCTCGGGACTCCGATAGTTGCACATACCAATCGGCAGCTCTGCCCTTCAGTTTTGTGGCAAGTGCTGTAATTCGTGCCCCCTCGGACGCGAATCAATGTCCATAATGCTGTAGGTAGTTCGCGGCGTTGTTCAGGAAGAAGGATAAAGTCGCGGGATCGCCTCCAAATTCCACGGTGAAGGCATCCGTGCCCCCGCTGTTCCTAGGGGCTTCAGCCCGTAGGTGAGCGGTCGCGCCATCCACCAGAGTGGTCCAGGGCTCCGGAGTCGCGCTGTGTGCCTGGTTTGCCTCCCATTTTCTTTCGGCTGTCACCAAATACTCTATCCTCCGTTCTAGTGCGTCCATCCTGGAATGCAGGGCTGCGAGGCTGGCCGATACGTCTGGGGGGATGGTGTGCTGCATTGCAGGTCGCTGCCCGTTTTGCCATCCAACTAATCCCCCTGCTGGTACGGGCGACCACTGCTGGCTCCAGGCTGCCGGGGCCATCTCCGGCTGGGGTTCTGCTGTGCCGTCATCTCTGGGGAATAGCCGGTTCGTGGGGCGTCTTTTCTCCCGGGCGCTCCACACCGGGCTGCAGCTGTAGTCTATGGGCTGTCCCGTGGTTGATCCCCAGAGTGGCGTGCCTTCGATTTCTATTGTCAACTCCGCCGGTTTCGTGGGGACCTCTGTGGTTCCATGCTGGGTCGCAGATGCCTGGGTTTCGGCTCGTGTAGTCATTGCTAGCTGTGCCTCTCACGAAATTTTTTTTTTTTTTTCGGTAGAGGCTAGCGGATTTGTGATGTTACTCTCGGCTTTATGTAGGGATCGCCTTGTCGTGAATAACTCGCAGACGCTGAGTTACGAAAACAGTTTCTGGGTTTATTCAGAACAGGTACAGTCCAGGTAAAAAGCCGAGAGTAGCACGGCATTGTAACAGGTTCAAATATATTACCTTGTATCCGCCAGTGTTCCTCCCCCCCACCATTGCTCCGCCCTCCTTCCCGGAATTCCTTAATTGGTCATGTCCGGGCCATTGGGTCTGTGACTGCACATGTCTTGACCTCGCCCTACCTGTCTCTGCCCTGCTCGTTGTCGGGACAATGGTGTTGATGGTTGAGTGCCGGTTCAGCTCCTCTAAGGTATTTCCAGGCTATCGCTTTCTATTGTCCTACTAACTACTTCTTCTTTTCCCTATGACTAAGACTTCCTTTTGTCATGTGGGCGCTGCCATGTTTTGCCCCATGGCAGTGCACTCGTGACAGTGGTTAAGGCACCAGGCTAGAAACCAGGAGACCGTGTTCTATTCCCACCTTAGGCACAAAGCCAGCTGGGTGACCTTGGGCCAGGCACTCTCTCTAAGCCCTCAGAAGGAGGCAATGGCAAACCACTTCTGAAATCTTGCCAAGAAAACTTCAGGGACTTGTTCAGGCAGTCACCAGGAGTCAAGACTGACTTGAAGGCACAAAAGCAAAATATTGAGATGCACGTCTTAGTTCAAGGCAAGTGATAGCACAACATTTTTTTCGCACACGTAGCGGGCATGATCTAGTCCTGCAGTCGAAGGCCCAGTGTTTGTCAAATAACAACTGGAACCCATGTGCTAGCAGACAGGCCAGTACATCATATTTGGAACCCTGAATGTCACATAATGCTTGAGTTGCAGATTGAACTCAGAAGGAGCATGGAAACTCACCAAGGCCATAGTGATGCATGCAAAAGGGGGTGAGGTTAATGAGTTTTGGGGGGGGCTTGCTGCCTTCATTTTCATTCATCCCACCTCCAATCTGTGTAAAATAATGCAACTCTGTCACTCCACCTGCTCCTGGGAACAGCATCCCCCTAGAGATTTATTTAGCTCCCACCTTCCTCACCCTCAAGCAATCTTTTAAAAAGTGGCTTTTCTCCCTGGCCTTGGGTTAGGATGTTTGGGTGAACCCCTTTAACTTAGGGAGTGAAGAGAAAGAATAGTATGTTGTTCTCTCAGGTGATGGTTTTTATATAGTGCTTTTTTTTTTTTTAACTTTGTGAAGCCACTTGGAGTCATTTTGGATTTGGACAGTCTAGAAATCTGATAAATAATCTATACATTAACATTTTTATGTGCTTGTATTAGAAAAACATGATATAGAGACCCTGATAGCAAGAGATGCTGTTGTGTTAATATAAAAGCCATGTTGTCGTAATACTTTTACTGGATTACCCAAAAGGCCACAAATCTTGAGCATGCTTCCATGATCTAGAGAATTCTTCATAAGGCCAGGTGTTGAACAAAAAAAGCATGATAAAGAGTTGGAGGATGTTCTTATCTCTCATTCTTGAGAGAGCATTTAGGAGAAATATATAGATGTAAGCGGATGAGACTCAATGAATAGAAAACCTAGTATTTATCACACAAAATCGAAATTGGGCCTTTAAAAACATAGCAACTGTCAGCAAAATAAATTGGCTGCAGGAGGCCTGTGCACATGTTATGTACACACATCCACACTTGTATCCCATCAATGAGAACAGATCAAATGTGGAATTACAGATTTATTTCAATAAAGCATTGTGAGGAAATGCTAAACAACTTGAAGTTACTTAGCAATGATTAAATATCACAGTAGCAAAATAATGCTTTTAGATAGATGATGTCTTAATAGCAGGAGAGGCTTCTGATTGTAGAGAGCCAACAGCTCACACAAGAAGAAAAAAGTAGTAACTAATGATTACTGTTGCAGTCTGATGCAACATGAGGGGACATGTTCTGGATAAATGAGCATGAGGTTGTGTTATGTACTTTCATAAGAAAAATGGCTCCTCCTCCTCCCATTCATTCAAATGGAACAAATTGAAAAGGCTAGCATTTAACTAAACTCTTTACAGATTTGTCCTATCACTTGAAAGGGTAGCCAATTAAAATAAATACTCTTGGAGGCACACAACTGAGCAGGACCTGATATGTTCAGAACTGACCACTGGTGAGAGGAGCTTTAGAGGTATTCCGCTCATTTTCCAAGTGAACACAGGAACTTGGATGTCATTTGAAGTCTCTGGCCCTTTTCAGCACCTACAAGCCATTACCCTGAAGTGGACAACATCTTGCCCACATCCTCCTCTCACTTCTTTTTAAACAGATGGTGCAAGCCTGAATCATCCCGCATACACACATACCCATAACAGGCTAACTTAAGGCAGGAGAAAACTAATGGGTCCACTACAGGCAAAAAGGGTCAGCTTCCAACATGATATGTTAATGAATCCAAATGCTATGTTTACCTCTTCCTCCAGTTTAAGGTAATATCCTGAGTTCAAGTTGTCTATGCTGTAGGGTTGCCTCTCTTGCCCCATAAATGAAGAGCTATACTCATACTCACCTTCCACTAAACAATTCCTTTCCAAAGAAATTGAAAATCAGCATTCAAGTGAAGCAACTATATGCATATTAAACATGTCTCACTAGTTTGTGTTCTGGTACTAGAAGTTCTGATATCTCTCATCCTTGATTCTAATTTAGAACTAATGCAGGTATTCCGTTCATGGGGAAGGCAATGCTATTGCTACTATAATACTAGTGTGTGTGTTTGTGTGTGTGTGTGTGTGTATCCTATTTAATTGTGTCCAATTCTCAGAGACTGTCTGGACAAGTCCCTGCACTTTTCCTGGCAAGATTTTTTGAGAGGTTTGCCATTGCCTGCTTACTGGGGCTGAGGGAGAGGGACTGGCCCAAGGTCACCCAGCTGGCTTTGTGCCTAAGGCAGGACTAGAACTCACGGTCTCCCGGTCTCTAGCCTGATGCCTTCACCACTGCACCAAACTGGCTCTCACTATGGTATATAGCTTATACTATGTAGTATAATAGTATATAGTATAAGTATATAAGTAGTTATATACTATAACTGGAGTGGGCAGCTATAATAAATAAAATACAAATAAATAATAGTGATCCAAAAATTTGGGGGCTCTTTCTCCTCGCTTCTAGGGATTGCTGGATCTTTATTTTTATAGAAGTGCTAAGTATGATTATTTTTAATGCTTTACTGTGTTTTTAGTGATGCAATCTTGGGAATTGCAGGGATTGCAAAGTAGGAGCCAGATATAACCAGAGTTGCAAGCTGCCTACCTTGGTTTAGAAAGAAATAGCCAGTGAGATTAGTTCTCCAGAAGTATGTTTGTATAAAATGACATGGATTTCACCACAGTTTTAGTGACTGCACCGCACAACACCACACAGAAGGCCCATCATACTCATTATTAAGGAGTGCACTTGTGGCTTTCCAGCTGTGCAACACAATCAACCTAGATTATTGATAAACTATTGTTTCTCAAACATTAGTGTCAAGCATATATTTTGCCATCAAATATTAGTGGAATGACACATACTGAAGTCTAATAAACTTAATAAAGTTTAATCAATCTTGTGTGTTCAACATCTGCAAACTACACATTTCCAACACTAAACAAGCAAACTGAAAAAAAGTTGAAAGCAACGATCTCATGACTGTGTGCAGACTGACCTGTCTGCATCAAAGCTTATGTTCAATATGTAGAATGCCAAACACATTTTGATTTTTTCTCCAAATGTCAAAACATCCCTTGCCCAGATGCCAGCAGCACTATCCTTCAAACAACAATCACATATTTTATGATTGATTTCTTTACATATTACCATTCATGGAAAAATATTGTTTTCCATTTTTAATTTTGATCAGTAATATTTAAAAAGCATACATAAATCTGGAAGAGAATGCAGATGTTAATGCACCAGTGAATAATTAATTGCAGAATTACAAATGTGGATTCTGTGTTTATAAAGGTACTTGAGAGTGTTGGTGTGTGTATATATAATCATTTCATTGTATTACAAAAGTAAACCTAAGTTGAACAAAATAAAACAGATGATTTAATGGCATCATTGACATTTTTTCATACATTTATTTTCCAATTATTTTTTTACCAGATTGTACAAATTTAGTCATTTTAACCTTAACTACAATTTCTCATGTTATCCAGACATCCAGTATTGAAGATTTTCTTTCACTTATAAGTAACTTCAATGCAAGCTGTTGTTGAGAACTGAACACATATTTCAGTATTTTCATTGTACAAAGGCTTAAAATAGCACTTTTTAAACATGCTGTTTCTGAACTGACCCCCCAGTATCATTAGGAAAAATGAGATTAACTGGAGCTAACAGGACTCTAGGCAAATTAACATTATCTGAATGTTTGCACCAATACATTAATTTGAGTGACCTGATAACAGTTTTAAAAGGAGGGGGGGAAAAGGATTTCTTCCCTGGTAACTATTCATACCTGTGGTGCTGAAAGAACATTTGTCAAAATGAGACCAATTATTAGATTTTCTGACAATAATACAGCCCATCTAGGTCATACTTAGGTTTTTGTTAAATATTACAGATGAATATGAGCAAAACTAATATAGTTATCTAACCTTTACAAAGATCACTAGTCCCCTCTAGTTCATCATGCCAATACAAATCTAGTTTTCTTCCCTGTTCTTGAATCTTTCACTAAATATTTTGCAAATTATTAACTTCACTTGTAAACCAGGCTTGATCTAATGATGTATCTATTTACTATGCTATTACCACACTGCAAGATCTCCTAACCATTATGCAAGTCTTCTTTGTGTTTGCAGAATTACTCCGCACAAATGATTTACTTCCAAAGAGGTTTATTCGCCCATTTACCCATAAAATCAAGATTCCTGATAGAAATACTTATGTGCTCTTTCAACTTTTTTTTCTTATTTTTAACAGTTAAAATATAAACAGAAACAATCAGTAACAGAGGCAATAGTTTGACCTTTGGATATATAATGAATTTTGTTAAGAGAATATTGGCAAAACCATATTTTAAGCAGGTACCTGGTCCCTACAACTTATATAAAATTATGTGTATCTATTCACCATCGTTTTTTTTTAATGATTAATGTAGTCAGTAACAAATTCTAATCAGAGCCAGTTGAAAATAATGCTAGGAAGGCCACTTGACCTGGGTGTCAAGATCAAAAAGGCCTCAAATTCAGACGGTTGCTGTTTTTTTTTCTTTCATAGGTAAAGGTAAAGGTTTCCCTTGACATTAAGTCCAGTCGTGTCCGACTCTAGGGGGCAGCGCTCATCTCCGTTTCAAAGCCGAAGAGCCGGCGTTTGTCCGTAGACACTTCCATGGTCATGTGGCCAGCATGACTACACGGAACCCCGTTACCTGCCCGCCGAAGCGGTCCCTATTAATCTACTCACATTGGCATGTTTTTGAACTGCTAGGTTGGCAGGAGCTGGGACTAGGTTGTCTATTATTACTAACACTAATAGGGGGCTCAGAAGGAAGCAGCCTAGTGCTCTCTTGATTCTAAGAGGAGCTGATTAGACTAAGAAATATATCATAGGAGGAGACCAGATGGGAACCACAGGCACAGACACTCCCAGTGTACCTGCAGGGCCCCAAATTGAAAAAGGCTGGTGGTGATGGAAGACATATCAGCTTATCGTAGTTTACCCTTCCAGAGGGCCAGAAGGTGAAGGCACAGCAAGCCCAACCCTGCTTCCCCATCAGCTAGCAATGGGGGAGGAGGCGGTACCCGCGTCCTCGAGAAGTAACGGCGGCCTCTTTTTTTAATCATTTGCATCGGGCCTCTGCTGGGCCAGCCCAGTGCAGTGCAAAGGATTTAGGCGAGCAGAGGGCGCCCATGCTCGCTCCTCCGAGGCAGGGGATACCACCATTCAACCTCGCCAGGCAGCTGAAGCTCTTTCTTCCACCGAGTCGCTTCGAATCAACGCTCCCCGCCCGCGGGCGCGCCTTCTTTCCAGCCGATCTTCCGCCCACCGCATCCCGCGCTCCAGCTGTTTGGGTTTGGGCCCCTCCCTCTGCCACCCCGTGGATTGGGCGAGCGCAGGAAGCAGGCCGAACCGGATTCGCTTTCGCGGCTAGAAAACCGGGCAGGCACAGATGGGCCCGCTTTGCTCGATTCCGGATTGGAGCGGGTACTTAACGGGCCGCGATCGTCATCTCGCGGGGGGCTGAGCGCGGTCCCTCCTCTTTCTTATTTCCTCCATCCTCGCCGCGAGCACCATGGCCGAGGTGCCCCCCGTGGTCCGGATCAAGGTCTCCCTCAAGATCCAGCCAAACGACGGCCCCGTCTATTTCAAAGTGGACGGCCAGAGGTTCGGCCAGAATCGCACCATCAAATTGCTGACGGGGGCCAAATACAAGGTCGAGGTGGCCCTGAAGCCGGGGACCATCCACGCCACGTAAGTGCGCATCCCTCGCCTTCCCCGCGAGCAGCTGCTTTTGCTCGCGGCCCGCCCTCCCTTATTTGTAGAGCGCCGAGATTTGTTCCTGGCGAACGGACAGGCAGGCGCTTCCATTTTCCCTCCGTGGGATTGTAGTTTCTCTTTGATGGTTCCCTAGAATGCCTGCCAAGATCTCGCTCCGTTCTTCCCCCCTTCACAAATCAGTCCTGCAGGCGGCCGTAGCCGTAGTGCGGGAGACAAACACACCCACGCGGACTTTCGGGTAGCGATAAACCTCGGGAGAAACGCCCTAGTCGCGTCCCGCTATGTGAAACCGCAAGATAGGCGAGGGGAAGGCAAATGGGACCGAGGCCTGGCCTGCATGATTTTTAGGGCTTATCCAAGGGCAGGGACGAGAAAATCGAGACGGATTTAAGAAACGCCGAGCAGAACGGTGGCAATCAGGAATGAATGTAGAGAAGCCGGCTAGCCGGCGAATGCTTATTCTTGTTACGTAACGGCTCACACACAGCCTCTCCTCTGTTGTGAGTGACTTAAGGTAGGGCACATAACCAGGTTTCAACCGTGGCCAACTTCTATTATTTAAAGAAAGAGGTGGTGGCCCTGTAGCATCCTTTCAGCCTCTTGGGATCAACATGTTTATGGCTTATACTAAAAGGATAGAGTATATCTCATTTTGGGAAATGGTAGGTGTTCAGGCAACTTCCATCTTCAAATTGAATTGCTGAATTGATTTGATGCATTGGACCAAATTGGGTGCCTTTAATCTATAATTTAGCAGTTTGGTTGACTGTTGTGCACATGCTTGCTCTTTATTGAACCTTTATGTTGCAGCTGGTGATTCACATCCCACTCATAATTAAGCTATGTAAGAGTTTGGCTGTATCTTGCATTTCTCTCTCTTCTGAGCTATCAACATCCAGGATTTCTAAGTCCTCACAATTTTCTTTGGGCATGCTATCCTTATTTCACTTGACTTAATTTAGATTAATGTTATTTAAATGGTGATGAAATCAACATCATGGATATTAGTCAAAAGAGACAAAAAGAATTTTTAAAGCATTATTTTTCCTTCCTGTCCCCCATTTCCATGAGAGCTATACAACCTTTTCCCCCCCGTTCCCTCCTCTTTATTACACCTTTAAGGACAGAGTATGTAAGAGGTTAGCCACCATCACAATTTAATTATCTGCCATCAAGTCACTGTTGATTCCTAGCGACCACATAGATAGATTTTCTCCATGGTGATCTATCCCTAACCTGGTCTTCCAATGGTGGAAGATGCTGGAGACAGTTGATCACTTTAGTGAAAATAGCAAAGGCATCAATTCATACTGCATGGGAGAAGGCAGTGGATAGAACTCATCATCACAGTACGGATTTTTTTTTTAAAAAATTCTCATCTCGCATCCATACTATCAAGGGGATCGTTAAGTGCTAACAGATATTAAGACTCCTAAATTCTGTTTCAGGACAATGGGTATAGGAGGGGTAACTGTGCTCCTTGAAGAGACAGCGAGAGAACCTCAGCTTGTTACTTACACTGGCATCTATGACACAGAAGGAGTTCCTCATACCAAAAGTGGGGAGAGACAACCTATACAAGTCAACCTACAGGTAGAGTATATCTCTGAGTGGAGGAGGAGGAGGATAAAATGCCACCCAGCTGAAAATAAATGGAATGCAGTTAGCAGAAAGAAGGATAAACAGGGTAAACTGCCTGATACATGAAATAGATCTGATCAGATTTGTTTTATGATGATGAGCTGGGCTTGGACTGTGTACACCTTTTCAGATTTTTATATCTTATCTTTTTCCCTGCTTCAAAAAGAAGCAAACTAATTTGTAGTCAGCTCTTTGTTACAGAAAGGAAACCCTAACCACAATGTAGTTTGCTTCCTGACCCCAAGACTGTTCTGACTCTTACTTGCTACTTGAAAGAACTAGGCATCTTCCCAGAATGCACAACCTTTATTTATTTGAGAACAGGTGATATCCTTTCTGATTTCTTCTGGCAACGAATTTTAACATTTTAAGCATTTGTGAAGCTTGCAGCTGCAAGTATCTCACCTTTACTCTGCCAAGCCCATAATCTCAAAGTACCTCCTTCATTGGAATGTTAAAAAATTGAAACTGTGAAATGAGGTAAACTGAGGTCATTAGTTTGGAAGAGTTATGATCAGAGATGGATGCAGTCATCTCTGACCTGATAGAATCTTATAGCCGAGTTGAACTGAGCAGAGGGAAGTGCAGCATCCCATGTCTCAGTATGAAACAAAGTTGCACAATCTGAGGGACCATGGCTGCTTGCAGTCCCAAAAGGTTTAGATGTAGCCACCCATAATTTCAGACTTGTTCCTTGTCAATAGCCCCATCTATGTTTTTTTTTCCTGGTCCAATCTACTTTTTGGAATGTGTGATAGCACTCAACTTGGAAAAAATTGTTCATCATTGTTTTACAATATTCTAGCTCTTTAAAATTTTGGTACTTTAAGAGTAGAGGTTGTTACATGTTAAGTTACATCCCTATTTTATACCTTTTTTTCTGCCAAGGATTGTTTTATCAGATGAATTGCAAGATTCAGATCCTCCTGATGAAACTGTCCTCTTAAGGAAGTTTCTACAATTTTCTAAATAACTTTTGGCATCCCCATCATGGTGTTGATAAGCAGTAATGCTCCTGCAAATATCTCCCAGCATGTCGTCTTCTTCATCTGACATTTTATTCATTTCAAATCCTTTTAATTAAAAACTGCTGGGGAAATGGACTTACATAGCAAAGCATGAGCCCCTAGTATCCTCTATTCTCAAGAATGCCTCTGGGCCCTACATAGGCTTGATAGGCATTCTTAGTAGACAGAAGTGAGAGGGGCTGCAGGGCTGTGTTTGGGAGAATGCTGGCCAGCTCAGAAAGAAAAAAGGGAAGCTAGGGTGGTAGACAGCAAAGTCCATGGCAAGAAATGGAGACATGGAATATCCTCTCCCAACTTACCTGCCTGGTAAATTGATGTTCTCTGCCTATTTTATTATTTGTCAGAGTGCCTGTAAGATGTTCAACTATGTTGAACATCTCAAATTAGTTAGTAACCCAATTTCTTGTATTCTCTCATCACATCAGCTTCAAAGTTGTATTTGTTATATTATTTATGATGAGTGGGCAGCCTGTGGCTCCAGAGTCATATGTACCCCTGGACCTCCTTTTTGCTCCTGCTTTTGAAATCTTTGACAATGATTGCTGAGAACTGAAGGCTCAGTTGCTCACCATTTTGAGTTCACAAATACATGAAAACTGTAGTCTTAAAATAAGCAGTTAAAAAAGCAAAGAACCACCCTACAGCTCTAGTTTGACCCACACATATGATGTGACCTCCCTCCTCATTTTGAAACCCTCAGTCCTCTAAAAAAATATTAAATGTGTCTCTTGGTCATCAGAAGGTTGCCTTCCCCAATTTATCAACTTTAAGGAGTAACCTTAAATCTCTCGATGAAGCAGTGATGAAGTCCCTCAAAATTGTCTTTGTAAACATGCAGTGGTTATGACTGCAGTCTTTGACAGGAGTGAATGTCTTTATAATTTCACATTGTTTCTTTCCATTAAACGCTGTATCTATATTAACTCTTTACATAATATATAAACGTTGCATCATTAAAATGAGCCCTGATTCAGAATTAGGCTTTGTTTTTCCAGTCTGGGTACAAGTGGTGATATTAGGCCCTATTTCCAGTCCAACTCCTCTAATATCCACTAGCCTTATAATATATGGCTGATTGCCAGGCATCTTGCACAAGGAAAATGAAATATACACACACACATATATATATACCTGTGTGTGTGTATAATTCATTTGTTCCTGGGAACAACATTAGAGCTCTCTGTCCAGAAGAGTGCAGTGCTAGGAACAGCTAAGATACTGCGCAGAACCCTCAAACTCCCAGGCCTCTGGTAGAGGACCCGAGGCTGAGGAAGACACATACCACCCATAGGGGTGAGAAGGGAATTTTTTTGTGTAAAACTTTTCAGATCCAAACCATTTCAAATTCAAAACATTCCATTTAAAGTTTCAAGAATGCTTCTGAGCTATCTACTTTCAAGGAAACTTTCAAAAGTTCAAACAACCATTGCTAGAGATCAGTGTGTTTCACATAGTCTGATGCTTAGCAATTACATAATATCTCCCCGTGGATGGAGATGGGAGAGCCCATTAAAATAGCTTTGGTGGTACAAGGACATCCTTTTCCCACTAAGCTTAAATGGCCAACAGGAGGAGCCGTGTCATGCCATCTGCTAAAATCCACCTGTGGTTTGGATCTTTCTATTCTTTATGACACACACTTGAAAGCTATGGCTCTGCAAATGGAAAGCATACCTAATGTTTTATGGTATCCTAGGGTTGCATTCTCAAGAGCATGAGGGCCCAGGATAATGGTGGAGATTGATCCAGGGTAGAAGCTACATCTGATTTGGTCAAATTAAAATTCAAACTTAAAAGAATATACATGAAGTACAGTTGATAGGGTTATTCTGTGCATACTTAAGCACTTTTCCCTTTGACCTATGGGTCCTTTTGGTGCCACATCATAGATTTTGGGGCCAGATGTATGTTGTGTCCCTTTGCCCTTTATAAACTAATATCAAGCAAACATTAGTATCTGATAGATGAGACACAGAAGCTTCTGATTCTGAGTAGACTCAACAGTCGTTGTGGAAAGGAATTTCATAATAAATCACTTCACTGGAAAATTTGAAATACATACAGATGAGCAAAGGTCAGTCCATGAGCACCGGGCTGAAACTCTGGCAAAGATTAGCTGTCATCAGTAACATGACCAAATGCCTTTTGCAGTATTTCTTTTAATTGGGTTCTTTTCAAAATCTCTGGCTACCAATGCAAATTGAACCATTATGCTGTGTGGCAGAAGTGAAAGCAGAGCAGCCTTCTGTCTCAGCAGAGGGATAGATGCAACCTGCTACCCACCACAGCCTGTCCTCCCTCTTTTGTCCATGCACCATTGGAGTTCTCACCTTTTCTCCATCTTTGCACATTTCTTGCTGTATTTCCCTTTGCTGCATCTCCCTCTCTCCTCTCCTCTCCTCACTAGGTTTCCCAACTCGTCTGAACTTTCCCCACACTTCCCTTCACTGCTCCTTTTTCATTATGTACCACTCATGCTGTTTCTCTCTTCTTTCTACTTTCCCTGCATTCCTCCTATCCAATCCTATTTCCTCCCTCCCTCCCTCTTCTGTCTTCATGCTCACTTCCCCCTTTCATCGTCCCTCCCAGTTTATGACCATATCATTTATTTCATTGCCATTGGGGGACTTACTTCAGATCTACATTAGCAGAACTGAGATCCCCATCTTAGATATATGTCTGAAGAAAGACATTTCTGGCAGATTTCAGTTTCTTCCCCTATCTATAGTAGTGCATATACTTATGCTCACAGGCAATAATTTTATTCTGATTGTAAAGAAATCTTTAAGGCCTCATGTTTGTATATCTGCTTTATGGGGTTAATAGAACCATCCCTCACTCCAGATTTTTGGGAAGAGGAGAGGAACATGCCTGATATAAAAAGAAAGGAATTGGCAAAGAGCACTTCCTTCCTAATGTCCTTTCAATGGAAATGCTGCTCTGAATCAAACTTCTGCTGATGGAAAGGTTCTTGCAGCAATGGACAATAAATCTAGATCCAAACTATAATGTTCAGTGGAGGTTGTTCTACCATCCAAAACAGGTAGCTAGGCAGCAAACCTCCCTGAACTCTTTGCCTCTTAGCAGATGTGAGCGGATTGCACTGATACATGTCTCCCTAACTTGAGAGAGAGGGTTTTGCTCCAAAAAAGCTTTGTTTCTTGCTGCATAATATGCTGTAGGTTTTGGGGCTTCTCATATGGGTTGATTGGTCAGGTCAATATATAAACAAGAAACACTGCTCTAGTGAAACAATCAGACGGGCTTGCTTTCTCTTCAGGTCACTGACATTGGCACTTTTGAAACAGTCTGGCAAGTCAAATTCTACAACTATCACAAGCGAGACCACTGCCAATGGGGAAACAGCTTTGGCTGCATCGAGTATGAGTGCAAACCCAACGAAACACGGAGCCTCATGTGGATCAATAAAGAGACCTTCTTCTGAAGTGAGGCAGCTGTGCCTGGACAATCTCTTGGTAAAATAACTGATTTTCAAACCAGTGCAAAGCCTTACGGAGGCCCTCAGTATAGATGTTTTTGTTGAACAAGCCGGATTCCTTCCCCTCCCCCACCCCGCACCCTGCAGCACATTTGTTTGCAAATAAGTTTCCTTTGAAGCTGATGAGACTTGCTTCCAAGTGAATAGGTTTGCAATGGGGGTCACAAGAAATGAGTGTTGCTGGGAGATGACTTGGCCTACTCCCTCCCTCAGTGTGAACTGCCCCCCACCTGCATTGGGGTGAATGGGCAAAAGGTGATATTGCAATATCCACTAGGCTCTAGAAGCTCCCTTTCCATTTTCCATAGACATCCTGAGATGTACTGTTGGTGACCCACCCCATATCACTGTTTTAGAATTTTATCTGCTACAAGGTAATAACCGCTTCTCTATTTTTATGTTCAGTCCTGGTGTTCGTCCATGCTAGCGAGTGTCATGAAATGCAGCTGCACTCCTGCCACTGTGCTCTGAAATTCAGTATACCTTCTTCCTTCTACTAATACTTTTCCAGGGCTGAGAAAGCCCTCCAGATGTTACTGGACTATGCCCCATAGCGCCCTTCATCCTTGGCCATGCTGGTTGGGGCTGCTGGTTTTTCTAACCCTCCAGCCTCTGGAAAACCATAGATTTTCTTCATACAGATTACAGTGCACAGTGCTAATTCCAGATGACCAGGCATCTGATAACATAATAGCAACAGTTCTGCTCAAATTATGTTGCTTAGTTTTCACAGCTGAGGAGCAGGATTGCTGAATGTTACATAATCTGAATGACTTTTCACTTATCAAACCAAAAGCAATGATGGGATTCTTGTGATCATGCAATACATCAATGGTTTTAAATTTTTTTGTGTTATATTTCTCATGACAATTGGATCAGCTACAATTAAGTATACAGTATGTAATGTTGCGTATTAAAGCCCACTGAGTTTTCAGATTACCTGTCCAGCGGTATTTTTTAAGGAAAAATGAAATAAATTTGCTGTAACATTTGAGCTCTAGCAGTTCACTTGCACCATTCTGTAACCTTTCAGGTCAAATATGATTTTACCAGGATGCTTTCCGAGTAAAAGAAAATATAAGCTGTTTGAATATAAGCTTGTGCAGGATTCTGGACTCTGGTGCTATACCCTAGATAAACCTGTTTACAAATCTGTGGCAAATGAGAAGCACATCCTTTATCTCTTATGAAGTTCAGATGAATCAAGGTTGCTTCTTTTAAAATCTACAACTGGACTAAAGGGATGTTCTGTTGATGTTTCTTTGCATATTAGTGTATTTGTGCCATTCATGAGACCAATCTGTAAAGTGATGCAGCTTTTGACCTTTGTAATAAATGAGTTGGAAACCTGTGTCTTCCTTAGTAGTTTTTTAGCATTCATGTAATAATAATGTACTTGTACCAATACAGTAAACAAAAATTTGCCATGGAAAAGTAGGCATTTGGGAGAGAGTTCTGTAACTGGTACATTTGGAAAGCCCTACTCTGACTCTTCAGTGTGAGTCAGACCCATAAGTGGAATCATAAGCAGGGCCTCCCCGTCTGACTTGAACATGAGGGCTAGATGACATTTGGGGGTTGGTCTCTTAAGTGTCTTCATGTTCACCACATAGTTTTTTTGGCAACGCATTGAAGTAATTTGCCATTGCTTGCCTCAAGATGTGTGTTGATTACTTAAATACTAAATCCTAGATCAGCTTTTCTAAACCTAATTTGCTTCAGATGTATTGGTGAATGATCCCCATAATTCAGTCAACATAATCTGTGTTGCGAGAGAGTAGTGGAAATAATCTGTGGGGTTATTCAGACATTGTATTTATTTTTAAAAAATATTATGAATTAACACTTGCATCCCTTGAATGTTATATGAAAACAAAATTGTGAGGATAATGGATGCTAATAAAGATAGGAATGAAGAAGTTGGTGGGAATCTTGGGCTGATGGGGTATTTATTGTATTCCATGAGCTTTGCAAAAAAATTGAAATATTGTGCCTGTTGGTGGATTTACTGTGCTGGGTCCTCATTCAGAACTTCACTTTCTATGATTTCATAAAGTCTACTGGATTAATGACTTCATTGTGAAGCACATCCACTGCTTTTATAGTAATTTTGGCTTCTGGGTGTGTTCAGTCAAGGCAGTGAGGACCTGAAGAACTTTTTTGCATAGTTGCTTTACAACATGACACGGAACTAAAATAAACATTCTGTTCCGAGTTTGTACCATGTGTTAGAGCTGTGCAGGACTCCCAATTCAGTCTGGAAGAGGTGCTTTGGAATGTGCAGGAGCACAAATTTGGCACCTGACTGCTACTCTTTAAAGCAGCTGCTATAGGGAATGGGCTATGGGAAGAGATTGCATAAGCTGTGTATTGCCAGTTTGGTGTAGTGGTTAAGGCACCAGGCTAGAAACTGGGAGGCCATGAGTTCCAGTCCCACCTTAGGCACAGAGCCAGCTGGGTGGCCTTGGGCCAGTCCCTCCCGCTCAGCCCTAGGAGGAAGCCACTCCTAAAGTCTTGCCAAGAGAACTGCAGGGACCAGCCCAGGCAGTTGCCAGGAGTCAACACGGATGCAAAGGCACAAATATGTATGTGTGTAGAGAGAGAGCGAGAGAGCAGAGTACTGCAGAATTTCTTGGCATTGGGAGAGTCCTCCATCCTAATGTGGAATCCCCTGTGAGATGAGTCCACTGGTATCAGTTTGGGGAAAATGTTTTAGAAACCGAACTATGAAAATATGCCTGGATTACCATCCTGTAGACATGGTATGCTTACTGTCGCATCATTTTCCCATCCCCTTCCCCAGTCATGGCTGTTAGGCCATTTTATTTGCAGACATGCACCTTAGATCCCAACTATGAAGAAAATAATTGCAAAAGACTAATTGGGGTCATGCTAAAATAATCCTAGTAGAAATCTGGGGGCCCAGCCTGATCCTGAACATTATTATAGCTGAGAAATTGGGAGATCCATCCGATGTTTTAATCAGCACAGGAGAGTTATCATGGGCTTTTAACAATAGCCAGATTTTGGAGAAGCGCTCTCAAAGAATGTCATGCTTTACCTCCCCTTAAGTTCATCCATTATCTGTTTATGGTTACCACGCCTGGGCTGTAAACCTCAGATAACCACCAAATGGAAAGGGAAAAACAGATCTTTGCAGCCCGGATGTAGTAGCCATTTTATTTAATGGTCTAGCATGATCAAGTGCAACGGTGGCTGTTTTGCACTTTTACTTCATTGTCTGCAGAAAATCCGCCTTGCTGCTGGTTCTTCTTCTTTCCTTCTGCCTTTCCCAGGATTAGAGCCTTTTCAAGGGAGCTAGGCCTTTGCACAGTATGTAATTGAGCCTGGTCATTTGTGCCTTGAGTGAGAACTCTGGGTTGATTTGTTTGATTATCGATTTGTTTGTTTTCTTGTCTATTTGTGGTACTCTCAGAAGTCTTCTCCAACTCCAAAGTTAAAACATGTCAATACTCTATCCTGCTTCTTCAAAGTCCAGCTTTCACTTTTAAAGAGTGTCATAGGGAAACTGTTGCCTGCAGAAATCTGAACTTTATAGGTATAGACACAGCCTGGCATCTGAATAACTTTTCCAAGGCCTTCATTGCTACTCTCTGGCATGCTGGTTATGGTGTATTTCTTGACTGCTGGTTCCTTTACTGTTGTTAGTTGATCCTAAAAGGCAAAAGCTGTCCACCACTTCAATATCTTTGCTGTGAATTCTAAGGCTGATTGCCATACCTCTTGTGATTAGTTGGTATTTAACTGTAGTCCCATTTTTTCACTGTGCTCCTTGAGTTTTATTACAAGAGCTTAAAGATCATTTGCATTTTCAGCCATCAGAGTAGTGTCATCAGCATAATGAACATTGTGGATGTTTCTTCCTCCAGTTTTAAAACCATGCTCATCATCTTCCAATCCAGCTTCCCTTAATATATATTCAGCACATAGGTTGAATAAGTAAGGGGAGAGTATACACCCTTGCCTCACTCCTTTGCCAACCTGGACCCAGTCTATTTCACCATGTTCTGTCTATACTGTGGCTTCCTGACATGCATATAAATTTCACATGAGAACAATGAAATGTTGTGGGATTCTTATTTTTCTGAGCACATTCCACATCTTGACACCATCAACACAATTGAAGACCTTTCTATAATCAGTGAAGCAGATGCTGACTGACTTCTGACATCTCAATTCGCTGATGCCCAAGATGTCAGTTGGTAGTTGTTTCATTTCATCTTTCTGTAATGGTTGCCTATTCTAAAACACTATCAGACTCATGAGCAGGAATTGAAAGATATCCGATCTATTAAAGAATAGTATGCAGGATCACAGAGAAAGCTGAGAATGATTAAAGCGTGCCAAATTCAAACCGAAAAAGCCTTGGTGCAAATGAAACCCCTCCCCCATAGAATCTTCTCAAGTTCACAATCCCAGGTGCTCCTAACGGCTTCTGATGGTCTGCGGGAAAAGGCCTTGAACAGATAACATACTTCCAAACACATTCCATTGTACTGATTCCATTTACAGAGCTTGGCACAAGGTCTCACAGCAGCTCCCTCCCAAACAGAAACGCACGTCAGCGCCATGGCATGTGAAATGTTACAATGTATAAACTACATTGAATCAGTGAACATGACACTTTCACTGTGTTGAGCTTTCTTGTGTTCATACTTCTAATGTTCCATGGTTCTAATGTATTCTGTCTTTGCAGTTTTGGATTTTCTTCTCTTGTATGGCAACATACAGTTTGAGCCAGTTTGGTGTAGTGGTTATGGCATCAGGCTAGAAACTGGGAGGCCGTGAGTCCTAGTCAAGCCTTGGGCACAAAGCCATCTGGGTAACCTTGGGCCAGTCACGCTCTCTCAGCCCTAGGAAGGAGGCAATGGCAAACCACTTCTGAAAAACTTTGCCAAGAAAACTGCAGGGAGTTGTCCAGGCAGTCTTCAAGAATTGGACACAATTGAACGGATTAAAAAAATGGCAACATCAGCAACTAGACATCCTGAGGCTTTAATGTAACCATGTCATAACACCATTAGTATTCCAAAAGATCCTCAGCTGCTCCTCAGGAGCAGGTTGAGTGCCACCCAACCTGAGAGGCCTATTGTCCAGTACTATAACATCAATTATGTTATATTTTCTAACCGTGTGGTTTTCTTGGTAAAATATGGGAGTGTCTTCTGAGTAGGAAGAAATGATGCCTTTACCATTGCCAATAAAGTGATCTTCTGCCTCCAGCATCTTCCTATATTGCTGCTACTTGCTTGCTTAACTGGGCAGAGTCAATTTTCACCCAACTTCTCTACCAGCACACACATGTGCGTGCGCACACACATTTTTTCATACTTTCATCTCTTCACATCAACTCAGCCTTCCCCACTTATCGACAGACACAACAATCCTTTTCCTGCAGGGATTGTTGAAAAAGTTAAGCTTAAAGCCTGCTTCTCCCATATTAGCATTGGAGAAGCTACCCATGGAGGATAATTGTGCTTTTACCTGCAGAGATTGCTGGCTTAGGGAGGTTACACGGGGAGATTGGGATTTCCTGGGGCTATCAGGATTTCAGTAGCCTGGTCCTAAAATACTTGAGGCAGCCCATTCACTCAGATCACCTTATCTGAACTTTCCAGGAAAAGGATACTCCAGAAAAGAGATTTATGTAATTCTCCTGGCAGCAGCACAGAAGCGATTTGCTATTAAATTCTTCTGGAGGTTTTTTTTTTTAGCTTCCCAAGCTAGTTTATAATTCGAGGGTTCCCTGGGTGTCTCCCATCCAAGTACTAACCAGATCTGACCCAGGTTAGTTTTTTCAAAATCAGCCTTGGTCCCAAAAGCAATATTGGTATCTACAATTATATACAGCATATGCCAAAAGTCAGGTCCCATAGTCAGGCCCAATAGACAATCATTTATATAAATTACATTAAATGTTCAAATTGCTTGCTGTTTTCTTCTAAATGCTTTCTTACCCAGTTGATGCATGACCTTTGGACATTCCTAAGTACAGTGACATTTTTTCTGGGAAAAAAACCCCCACAATAAAACATTTTGTGATTGGCCTGGGGAGCCTGCCTTTGGCATACTGTATCTGTGAATGAACGTGGGCTTATAGAACAAATAATAATATACAATGTGAAGATACAGTATACTGGGTACTTTACCTGTTGTCGACATTGAGTATCTAGGAGTTAGAGATACGTAGTAATAAGCAGTGTTGGAAAGCAATGTATCTTAAAAGTGAGAGAACTTCTGTGCTGGGCTGAGGTAATCAGTGGCTTGACTTCAATCTGCTACTGAAACTCCAGAGTGCACTGTGCCTCTTGCCCCACGCCTTTCTATACTCAGATGGCCACTGCCTTCCTCACTCTCAACAGATAGCACCAAATGATTGATGATATAGTACTGGACAATGGACCCCTCAGGTTGGACGGCGCTCAACCTGCTACTGAGGAAGAACTGAGGGTCTTTTGGAATGCGGCTAATTTATGAACAAGGTTGCTCCAATTGAGGGGGAATGGTAGTTATTTCATGCCCTCCTGGGATGTAATTGTATGTGGGAATGACCTTGGGAGACAGGAGGAAGAGCCACAGCCTAGACAATGGTCTGATAAAAGAAATTTGAGTCCGAAGGAGGGATGGGGGTGGAGAAAGTCTCTCAGAATGGACCCTTCTTAGTTTTGGGGAGAATAAAAATGAGGGACAGAAAGGGTACTTTCAGACTTGCAAGATTCTGTTAATGACACCTTACAATAAAGGTAGAGCTAGTATTCACTGTCATGCTTCTTGTCTGGACTACCTTAACATGGGACCTCCGTTCCTTCCTGGATCCTCAGCTTTGCTGGCTGGGGTTGCCCATATGCTGTTTGTAGCGTGCTCTGCAGACTATGTGGGGTTTGTGGTCAAGAGAGTTGTCTTTTGTTTTCAGCCGCCAGAGAATGTGGCTTCCTCCACAAGGCAGGAAGAAAGCCCCACCAACTAGAAGAGGTGATGTTACATCTTTTCCTGTCTGCTTCATCTTTGGCAGCCAAAGACAACCCAGATCACAAATTTCGAGGAAAAAAAATCAGCCAAGGGTCATCCCCAATTAAATGAGCTTTTTAAATTTTATCAAACTATTTTTTTTAAACAAGGGACTCGGATAATCCCCCCAAATTTAACAAGGGGCTCATATGAACCCTCCCCAGCTCCCTCAATGTTGAATGGCAATGTCCTTAATCAGGGAAGCAAAGTTGTCCACAGGATCAACGACCTTCATCAAAACAGTGAAAGCATCACTGCACTGTTACAATGCAAGCTCCATCCCTTTTCTTCATACCTGCAACACTCCTAGTCCCTGGAGTGGACTAGGGTCCTTTGTTTGCTGAAGTTCATGATTTGTCAAGAAGGTGAAGGAAAAGAGAAAAGGATTAGCAGCCAAAGCTTCTGCAGTCATTCATTAGACTGCAAGATTCCAGTGCAGCAAAAGTACTTCAAGAAGACTTTAACATTAAGGATATTGACCTGGCTTGCTTATTATGCTACATGAAAGTTTGTTTAACCATGGCTTATTGATTTGGGTAGGTTTGCACAACATGCTATGCCAAAACCAAACAAATGAAGCGATGGCTTTGGGTATACTGTTGTTGCACTGATTGCAAATAGGAAGATTTAGTTGCTAAACCGTAAGATAAAATAATCATTTAAGCAAAAACTCCAAAGTGCTTATAAGTGAAAGGACAATTCAGTGAAAGGAATGCACCTTATTTCAAAGTAAGTAGGGTTATAAACTAATACCAAACCAGTAAGGTGGGGGGGGGGCCCTCTAGCTAACATCTCCAGAAGAGGGAGCATTTCTGCTACAAAGATATATTTAGTTTTTTGCAATTTCCAGGCTACTTTAAAATATCATACAAATCATACTCATTTGACAATGTAATCTTTTGAGTGGCAAGTGGAAACTTAATTTTTGAGGTCCTCTATAAAGAGTGGATGGAAGACTCTTTTTTCCCCCCCAATTTATGGTAGCATGTCTGGAGGTTTTGTCAACCAAATCTTATCAAACTACATTTCAAGTGAAAGGTTTTCCGCGTACTTCCATTGATCAGCAATTATTGCCTTTCTTGTTGGACCTTTGAAAGCAAGTAACAGAAGGCCTTCAAAAGATACAAATGAAATGGTTACAACAATGTAGAACTGGTAGTTGTTTGAATTCAAAGTACAGGTACTAATTGAAAATGAGCTAACATCTTTGGTTGTGATTCTCCAGCACTTTTAAACTGGCAAAGAAACTTTCTTCCTGTAATTGCCAGGATCGCCACAAATAAAATTCAATTTTAAATAAAGCACTTAACACATGGTTGTAAATGCAAGCTCAGCTTGACTTGCAGTTGCCAATCCCACCATCTGCTTAATGAGAAGCCTAATCAGCTTCTTTGGTAGAAATGTCCATGGCAGCTGCTCTGAGAAGTCCCTATGGGGGCGAACCATCTCTTTCTGTATGACTCAGAACTCAGTGATTCATAGCCAAGGGAGAATAAAGCTTCCAATGTTCTAATCATCTATTAATGAGTCTTTCACACTCCCTTTGGTCTACTTTCTATTACATACACCTCTTGATAGTTTTAGTTAACTCTCAGCAAGGTGACTGGGAATTATACAACTGGGGCAGCTGCACATCTGAGATTTCAAGCAATAGAAATGACATAATAACCAAGTAAACATATTTTGCATGAGATACACCAGAAAACTACTTCCCCTCCTTGTTTATATATTGAAAAATGGGACACATGGATTGGATTCTGCAATATTCTGCACTTGATGGTTTTAGCATTGCATTAGGAAAATGCAACAGGTAGGAAAAGGTGAGAACAACCATGTGGCATTCAGTCTGGCAGCACTGCCACTGTAATCTTTTTTTCTTATTGGTAAAATGGATAGGACTGTGTGGTTGCACTCAGCCAAAGAATAAGCTTGAAAAGAAATTTTGAATTAACTTCTTTGGCCAGGGAGGTAAAGAAACGTATCCTTGAAGGAGGCACTCAAATATGAATGAATGTTTATTAATTACAGGAGAAGCATGAGTGGCTTACCTTTAAAACCACAAATTACAAAGGCTTAACAAAAGACAGAACACATTTACCTTTGAACATTGATACATTTACCTAAAGAACAGAGACCATCAGTTCAAGTCCCACCTTAGGCACGAAGCCAGCTGGGTGACCTTGGTCCAGTCCCTCTCTCTCAGCTGTAGAAAGGGCAAACCAATTCTGAAAACCTTGCCAAGAAAACTGCAAGGACTACTCCTGGCAGTCCCCAGGAGTCAACATTGACTCAAAGGTGTACACAGAGAGAGAAAGAGAAGATTGAAGTTTTCATATCAGCAGATGAATTTGCATTCAAATTGTCCTTGAAAGGTAGATATATTTAATGTTACTTATTAAACACAGCTTGTTCTTGCAGACCTCGTTGTGCCATAAACGCAGACAATTGCCCCATAGTAGTTGCATTCAAAAGCAAGCACATTTATTTATGTGTTTGTACAGAGTAACAAGTGGACAGGTCTAGTTTATTTTATTTGCCTACAAACAGAATCTGATGATGAGAGCAGTTGAATCCCTTCACCCTCAGTTTTAGACACTTCTGATATTAAAGCTGCACTGAGGGAAACGTTCATGAAACATTTCAACATGTGTTTTCCACCACTTCCGTATAATGAAGAAAGGTGTATATTTTAATGATACGTAATCTAGGTGATGACTAGAAGGCTTCAGTGAGTTTCAGCTTCCAAAATTCCTCTGCTGCCATGTAGTGATTATCCATACTTTTGAAGCCCAGAACTGGTAGCCTTGAACCACAATGGCTAGGTTTACACATCATCCTATGCTAAAATGATACAGTACCATGTTATGGATTAATGTGATGTACAAATCTAGGCTGGGTTCATACTGATGTTAAATCAGGAATTGTTAAAACGTATTTGTAGAAGAAGCCATAGTGGCCCAATTCACACAGCATGTTAAGCTACAGTGGGTGGGTTTACACATTGCACTAAGCAATACATCAGCCAACCATATTATGCCTTGGTATGACCTGTGACCCCAGTCTTTCTGTGATGCCTCAGTTTAGCACATAAAATAGTTTAAGAAAAGAAGGGGATGGCTAGGTTGCAGAAATCTAGTTAAGTAGATCACTTACTTCCCAGTACACAGTGCTTCAATACATCTATAATATATGTTGGCATCAATAATTAAGAACATAATGAAATAAGCAAAATCTGATTACTAAGATACTTAAAACCAGTTGTTTTCTAAACATACATGAATGCCTATATTTCAAGAATCAGAGACATGAAAGAAGGGGTGAGAAATTATTCAGTTAGACTCCATTTTCAAAGTAAAGCATGACTTGTAGATTCTATCATTTGTAATATACGGACTATGAAATAAGTACCATGTAGTCTGTGTGATTCTCGCATCCCTCCCCTTCCCCATTCTCCACAGCAGGGAAAATTAGTGTCACGAGGCCCTGGTGACACAGCTTGAAAACAATTTATTGCATTCTGAAAAGATTTTTTTTTTAAAGAAAGCTTACTAGGCATGATGAAGACTCCTAAAGGAGTGACAGGTTGTTTGTACAGTATTTAATGGGCCCCAGTGGGAGCAAGGGCAGCTGTGCAAAGTTTGCTTGTTCAGATTTTCTTCTGCATGTACTTGCTATCCTTGTTTTATGGGCTGAAAATATTAAGGGATTCCATAATCCATTGGCCTGACTATTCACAGAGCTCTATATATTTGATTTGTAAAACTCCATCATTACACATTGCATGAATCTGTAACCAAAGAAAAAGATGACACCGTGATCTCAGTTTCAGTAAAACCAGCATGAAAGCTTCATTTATTTTCACAAGGTATTACCAAACTCTGAATCAGTTTTATAGAGCAGTTCTATCCATGTTTCCTTGGTAGTAAGGCCAAATCTTTAGTGATACTTCCTGCTGTGCATGTACACATAGGATTGCGGTTGTAGAAGCATTTTATCATGCAATAGCTATATATACAGTGTGTGTGTGTGTGTGTGTGTACACATACATACATACACACACACAGCAAGACAAGACCCTGACCTTGGGAAATCCTACCTGTGGCTGGAAAAGGCTGGACTAAAAGACGGCACTAAGGCACTGATCGTAGCAGCACAAGAACAGGCGCTAAGCACCAGGTCCATAGAAGCAGGGATCTACCACACTAGACAGGACCCGAGGTGCAGACTGTGCAGAGAGGCCTCAGAGACAGTCTAACACATAGTGGCAGGGGGTAAGATGCAGGCAGGAACAGCATACACTGAACAGCACAACCAAGTAGCTGGCATTGTGTACCGGAACATCTGCACAGTGTATGGGCTAGATCCTCTCTTTGATTGGTACCAGATGGGAGATTCCACAGAAGGTCATGTTCCTTTGGGCAACTTATTAAAGCAATAACATATTTTTCCAGGATTTGCTTTAATAAGTCAGACAGGTCACTCACACTTCTGCAATATCTCTTCTGAGTTGAATCCAAAGCACTGCATTGTCCACCATAAAATAGCAGAATACTCTGTTGTCAGTTTTTAGCAATCAAGGCTGAAGGAGACATTGGGGGCTACTACAAAAGGACTCGAGGGCCATATGGGACCAGAGCTTGCCTACCCCTATCCTGTAGTCTTAATCATATAGTTAACACAGTTACGCAGTTCTCAGTTTTACCATGTCTATGCTGATTAAAAAAAATCCATGATACCAGCAGTATTCATCTTACAGAAATTCAGTCATTATGTAAGTTTATGTATCTTGAAAGACAACAAGAAAACAGAATCATGGCATATGAAGCTATCCTATTCTGAAACAGGACTTTGCATGCTGGAACAATATTTAAAAACTCAACTCAGCAAATTATTAATGAGGGTCACATGTTAGCTGATAATTTTAAAAGAACAAGTGTTTTGGCTTAACTTCTGGCCTCTGGTAATATCTGAAGCTGTAGCGTTGTGGCCGAAACTTGGCTCACCAAAAGTAACCAAATCACTTTGAAGATACAACATAAACAACAGCAGTGTACACAAAGTTCCCAGCAAAGCATTGGCAGCTTGCTGAGCAGCCCCAAACAAATGCAGAATCATAGTTTATATACCTTTGGCCTACTACATCACAAAGACAAGACAAAGGAAAAGGCAGATATGGTGTAAATTACAGCATGGTGTTGGAATGTTTTTGATAAACCCATCTGGGTGATCTTATTATTTATCCCTTCCGACTAGGTCAGCATGCTAGCCATACTATCTTTGAGATATGGGTAGTGAATATAAACAATTTGGTTTACAGGGCCACAGGTTCCTGTCCGATTCTTTCCCTGCTGTGAATGTAAGGAAACATTCACAGCAATTCAGCTTGCTGTGAATGTTTCTTTACAAGGGCACTTTAAGCAGTTCACATATATTACAGGGATCTCATACACTTAGTAATGACTGCAACTCATATGTGATGGAGTTTTAAAGGTTAATAAAAGAACTCCAAGCAGCTAACAACAATCTTGCAAAGTAGAAGTGTGAACCAAAAAAAGAAACTTGCACATTAAGCTTAATTACGTTCAGAAATAAATTCAGTCTTCACACAGTAGTTAGATGAAGAAAAAAGAATAGAGATAGCTTACATTTATTCAGTAGATCTGGATACAAGTAGATTCATATTAGAAGGTACTTAATCTTCACTGGTTCTTTGTAGACATTCTTATGGAAATAGAAATGTCAGCATGAAAGCAAGATGAAAGGACGAGAGCTGCATTCTGCAGCACCTCCTGCTTGTAGATGTGCCAAAAGGTAATGGAGATTGTTAATCCCCAAACCCAAGAAGGAAGAGGAAGTGGAAATCAGGTGACCCATGTGACATCCCACAAGCACAATAGAGATGCGTTTACTAGAAAGACCCCCCCCCCCTTATGCTTGTGAGACAATGCTGAGTTGACCCCTGATAATTCCAACATGTGTATGAGGGGATACCTTTTACCACATTAGGAACATCTGATATAATTGTAAAAAGAAAAAAAATACAGATCTCGGTTTTAGTCAACATTTAAGACTCTGCAGACCAATCTTCCGCACTTTAACTTCTCATATTGTTCAGTGGAACCTTCTAATTGCATAAATAACTGCATCTTTAAAACAGTGTACTGTACTTGTTCTAGTGCAATCAAAGGACTAGAAAACCCTACATGGCATGGGGCCAGGTGTCCTGATCAGACTATGAGGTGGCCAGGCAGATTTAATATCAAAAATACTCTTTATTGAATAACTATTTACAATAAATAAGTCCTTAGATCAAGAAGTAACTGGGTTCGATTAAGACCAACTGGGCAGCAACAACGAAACTGGCAAGGTTGCAGAAGGAGATGGTAGCAAAGCAGTGGAGCAGGATTCTCTGATGGAGGCTGGAAGGCTGGGAGAAGCTAGGGCGCATAGGGCTACTGGAACTGGGAATGAATGTCCACAATCTGGAACACCACTCGAACTAGGTTGACACCAGAAAGCTGGGTGAAGCCAAACTGGATCCACTGGAAACATCTTGGTTCCAACAACAGGACTGGACTGGGTGACTCAGGCTGGACTGGAGACTCTGAACTGGAGACTTGGAGCAAGGCTGAGAACTCAAGGTAAGGCTAGACTCAGCTGGAGATACTGGGCTGGGCTGGATACTCTGGACTAGAGACTTGAAGCAAGGCTGAGAACTCAAAGTGAGGCTGGACTCGGCTGAAGATCCCTGGCTGGGCTGGAGACTAAGCACAAGACAAGGCTGGACTAGAGGTTCTAGACTAGGCTGGGAGCTTGAAACAGGACTGGGCTGGACTGGAGGCTCTTGACTAGGCTGGAAGCTTGGAACACGACTGGACTGGAGATCCTGGGCAAGGCTGGAAGCTGGAAGCACGATGAAACTGGGCTGGAGATCCAAGGCAAGGCTGAATGTCGAAAGCACAATGAAGCTGTACTGGAGACTTTGGACAAGGCTGGGAGCTAGAAGCACAAGGCTGAGCTGGAGACTCAAGGAAAGGCTGAGGACTTGAAGCACTATGAGGCTGGATTGGAGACTCTGGACACTCGAAGCAAGGCTGGAAGCTCGTCTGGAATGTGCACAAGAATGACAAAGAGGTCCAAAGCTGGATGTGAGACTGAGGCTGCGGGGTTTGGCAAGGAGAAGATCCTCAGTGGCAGCAGGTGCAGGATCCAAATTCCCTCCGATAGGAAACACTAGCGCTGATTCCCCTCCGGTTACAAGTGCTGTTTCCGATTCAGGTAAGGACTCTTCTGCTGGAACTGTGAACTTGAAGGATCGGTTGTCTCCGGTGACTTGCTCTTCTCATGTCTGCCTTTTATGCTGATCCTTTGCACGCCTATTCCCTTCTGCAGCCAATCTGGCTGCCTTCTCCTTTACGCGCTTTTCTGCCCATCGTTGGCGCGTGCTAATTGGAGGATTCAAATCCTCCTCCAAAGACTGGCCAATCAGCGTCTATGACTCTTTCCGCGCTGCTGACTCATCTCTGGGTTTCACTTTCCCGGTTTCAGCCCAGTTAACTTTCTATTTCCCCCTCTGACTCAGAAAGAGTTTTGTTTTCTGAGTCAGAGGCTGACTGGAATCTCACACCAGGTAATTTGAGGGACTGCCTCTCTCTGGTTACATCTACCCATCCCATCAGGTCCATCAGGAGAGGCACGTTATGGGTCCTGCAGGAAGAGAGCCTTTTTTGCCACAATGCCAGTCCTTTGGAACATCATCATCCCCAGAGCTCAGATTGGCCCTGACCCTATTGGCCTTTCAGAAGGCTCTGAAGATGTTGCTTTGTCACCATGCTTGGAGGTCCAGTTATGGTGTAGTCTGCTCAATAGCTGTACTTAATGTGAAGAATGGATTGTACTCTGCCATTGAATATGTTTGTGTGTTTTTAGGAAGGTTTTTAATGTTGGTTTTTAGTAAGATTTTTATGTTTGTTTTTTATTGGTTTTTGTTTATTGTGCTTATTGTTGTTTTCAATTGCCATGAGCTGCCCAGAGTTACTTATGGGAGATGGGCAGCTATATAAATGGGATAAATAAATAAATAAATATATTAAGCACGATCACGTGAAAGATCTTGAATTTATAAGATCAGACTCCTGGGAGAGTGAGTTCTACTGTTAATTATAATTTAGGACAACTTTCCAAATAGAGGAGGGCTTTTGAAACAGAATGAAAAATATATAAAAAATGAATGGGTCAAGACTGACAGAGTCATGGTGGATGGAGCTGATGAGATCCTGAAAAAGAAAGAGGTGAGAAATTTAAAGAACAAAAGGCAATGTAAGAAGTGGTGTGTAGATGTGGTAGAAGCAAGGGTGGTTTGCAATGATGGGAAAGTACAGAGAGATATAGTGGGTACTATCTGTATGAGCTAAATTTAGCTGGATTTCCTTTTCTCTGTACCTCAAGCCTTAATATCTTCTTGCTTATTCTTTCTTACTCCATTTCTATACTTTGTATATTGTTGTTTACCTTAAAAAGGAATAGTATGATGGGTATGTAAATATGTATGCATATGCGTGCTATATACTGGACAGTTCCATTTTTATTGGTGCTGCTCCTCTCTCCAAGAAGTTTTACTTACTGCCTTGTCTTTTCAATACTAGGTTAACAACCTTTGTATTTGCCTCAACTTTCAATTCAGTTTTATCTGTGCCACACTACTTTAGGTTAGGGTTGCTTATAGTAAAGTTCATAGTTTATTGTTTTAATTGTTAAGGCCTGAAAATATGTGTACACATGTATGTGTGTGTAGGTGGGGGTACTGAAGGGTGGGATGTAAGATATAAAACAGAACCTTTTGATCAATGTCCAAATCTTGTTTTGCCAGCTCAGAAGAATGCTAATATCTCCCAGCTGTTTGACAAGAGATGTGCACCCTAAGCATGGATTTATAATAAACATTATTAACAGAACTTCAAATATGGCTCAGATTATGATATCATATTTTTCCAGGCCATTTAACTTTTGAAGTAGTTATATAAATCCAGCACTGCTTTAGTCAAGATATGCGGTGAAGATGGCAAAAGAATAAACTTTCTTCTTTGATCCATTGCCACTGCCAGTCAGTTGTAGTCTCTAAAGTGTCAACTTATTCAACTTATTCAACTCCTATTCTGTTTTAAAACTCTAAGACTTCTGCTGGGGAAAAATGGCAGGTAAAGGACGTGTTGATTGAAATGGAATGTAAAATGTGGACATTTAAAAATAGAAAATTATAACAAGTGTAATAATAATATTGGGAATTTAAATGATATAAAACTGATTCTGTTGAATCATGGAACATAGGCTAGCTATCAAGAAGTAACCTGACATGTACACAACCCAAGCTGCTTGGGTAAGCAGTGCATAAGATGGAAACCATGGACTCACGCTTCCTTCCTCCAATGATCCAGGAAGTTTCCAGACCAATGGTTCCTTGTGCTGCTGCTACTTACAAGAAACTGCAGCTATTCTTCCCTAGATGATCATGATGGTTAGGAAAAAACAGTGGAAAACATAAGGAAGTTACAATTGGAGGGTGGCATTATCTTCATCCTCAGTCAACGTCTAAAAAGGATGGGGGTGACTGCATGATGAAAAGCTGCCTGAAAACATAAAGAATACTAACCTATTAGGAATTCAGCACTATTCTGTATGGTTGTGTAAGATGGATACCAAGAGAGAGAGAGAGAGAGAAAAATATGGATTTGGAGAGAGTTGCTATGAGTACTATGAACTGCAAGAAGAACCAAACCATCTATCCTGGAGCAAGTAAACATCAGAGGGGAGCAAGCGAGGGACACTTTTATGAGACTCTATCCAGACCTGCTCTTCTTCCACTCGGACTGCAGCCCTCTTAGTGTATTGCTCACCCATCCTGCTGCCAAACAAAATCCCTGACTGAGCTGATATTTGGCTTATGAGACTGGCGAGTTCCATATCCACTCTGGGCTGTTATTTTCTTGATTTTAAACTTGCTTTTGTTTTGTAAATTTCCAAGAGATTTGGATGTCTGGCAGTATACTAAATAAAACAAATAATCAGCAAGCAGATATTCACATACTTTGGGCGTATCGTGGAAGCAGATTATGGATTAGAAAAAACTATTATGCTTGGCACGGCTGAGGGCAGTAGAAGGGGAAGAACACAGAATAAAACAGATGGACAGAATCAAAGGAAATACTTGAATGACCTTAAAGGAGCTACAAGTGACTATCAAAAACAAATTAAGATGGCAAACAGGTATTCATATACAGTAATCCTGAGGAGTCAAACCCAAATTTATGGCACCTAACTAACTCACATAAATAAATTGCTTCTGTGCACAATTTAGATTCCAGCATATTATTTGAAACTGATTCCCAGCCTTCTCTCCTTTTTTAATAAAACCAGAAATTTAGTTTTTTTAAAAAAATAAGAAATAAAATCACTATTCAGTTGCACTGTTCATTCAGTTGACAAAGTTTATTATGCTGAGGTTGTTTTTTGTTTTGAGATAAATTGCCAATTAGTTTGTTCAAGTACCAAGTATAACCTACTGAAATACTGTAAGAAAATGTACATGCATAGTTTGGGTTGTATGCCTACAGTACTTGCAGATAATACAAAATTGGGAGTGACAGCTAATAACCTTGAAAACAGAAATAAAATTCAGCCAATGTGATCGGTGGGAGAAATATCTGAAGAAAACAGAATGAAGTCCAGAGTCTTCACTCAGGAAAATGTACGGGCATAGGACTGTAAATCCCTAAATTTGTAACTGTGTTTGTAAAAGTGGACTGCAAAATGAATATGCATTGAGAGTATGTGTTAATAGTATGATGTAGTGATATGATATAGTGGCAAAAAGGCAAGTGCAAATCACAGGAAGTATCCCACTGGGTCTTACCTGACATCAAGTATTGTACAGTATGTAGTTCTAGGCATCACATTTTAAGAAGGATGCAGAGAAAGTGGAGCAGGTTCAGAAAAGGCCAACAAGCTTGATTACAGGACTAAAAAGAAGTCCTATGAAGAGAGACTAAAATGGTTGGGTTTGTTCAGCCTTGAGAACAACAGATTTGATAGCACTCTTCAAATATCTGAAAGGATATTATATAGAAGATGTATTCTCTCTTACCTCCAGAGTGCAGGACACTGAATAATGGATTTAAGCTACAAGAAAGCAAATTCTAATTAAACATTAGAATAAAATTCCTAACAAGAGTAATTCAACAATGGAAACAATTTCCCAGGGAAGTGTGGGAACTTCTTCAAGTAGAGATTAAACAACTATCTGTTGGGGATGTTTTAATTTGGATTCCTGTTTGGACTCAGCGGCTGAAACAGCCCATTTACTGAATGGTATTATTGGGAAAGTTGTATCTGATGGTGTTTCTCCACTGATGGAGCAATATCTACTTGTGGAAGCAATTCTACAATTTCTCCATCCCTCCTGGCTAGTTCTATTATCAGGGAATCCTCTGGAGTGATTGGGGTGGGGGCTGGCGGAGAAGAGCAGGACTCCACTAGTTTTATCTCTGGATGTTGTCCATTCAAATAGGAACTGAATTGAGAGCTTTGCAGCTTACTAGTGTCCTGATTACCAACCAGAGAGTTTATATCCTTTTTAGGATTTTACTCCATATTTCAAAATGTTAATAGACTTAAAATTAACACTTCCATTATCTTTATGCAGACTATTTGATGGTGGCTGCCCTCCCATCACTAGACAATTCTATCCTATTTTCATTTATTTATTTATTATTTAAATTTATATCACCGCCCATCTCCCCCAATGGAGGACTCTGGGTGGTTTACAATAAAAGTAACTTAGGTTTATATGTTTTTATATAAACCTAAGTTACAATCTAAAACCATAAATAAGATAATGAATATAAAATCCAAGAGAAGACGGAATCACAATCAATAGGGGGTGCTATGGCGCCAACCACCCCCAGGTGGAGCTGTTACCCTCCCCATCCCAGGCAAGGCAGCAGAACCAGGTCTTCCATTTCTTCCGGAAGGTTGGGAGCGAGGAAACCCATCTCAACTCCGGGGGCAAGATATTCCAAAGAGTGGGCGCCACCGCCAAGAAGGCCCGCCAATTCCTTTGCTGATGGGGTCCGTACCATGCCCTCTCTGCCTGACCGGGTGGAGCGGGTCGATGTTATGGGGATGAGATGGTCCCTCAGGTAGCCTGGTCCCATGCCACGTAGGGCTTTAAAGGTGATAACCAACACCTTGAATTGGACCCGGAAGCAAACTGGAACCCAGTGCAGCTTGCGCAGCAGCGGTGTCACATGTGCCGATCTTGGGGCACCAATAACTGCTCGCGCGGCTGCATTTTGGACCAGTTGAAGCTTCCGGATACTCTTCAAGAGTAGCCCCATGTAGAGTGCATTGCAATAGTCTATGTGGGAGATGACAAGGGCATGAGTGACTGTTCGGAGGGCATCTTGATCCAGCAATGGGAGGAGCTGGTGCATCACCCGAAGATGTGCAAAGGCCCTCCTGGCCGTGACTTTCACCTGCTTCCAATGATACCACATCGTTGGTTGAATATTTTTCAATCAAATGCTGTAAGACCAAACATTGATCAATGGTACCTCTACCTTCTCATCTCCAATTGTCAGTGGACCTTGATTCTTTTAAAGTTCAGACAAACAATCAAAACAGGATTTTAGTTTACTCTTTTGAACAGCAATAATTTTACATGCAAACAGGTCTCCCATTAAGTAACTTAAAATTTAAAAACCGGAAGAATAAAATGTACAGTAAATTCCAAAGGCTGTTCTGCACATGCTAAAACAAGACAAACTAGTTGACTGATTTAACAGCATTCATGATGAAAGGTGTTTCTCTTTGTCTTAACTTGCAGTTGAATATGTAAGCAAATTTCTATTGAAAGGCACTGGGATGGAGGTGCACAGATTATCCAGAAGTCTGATTTGGAATTATCTAGTGATAAACTATTTTAGGTTAGAAAAGAAGTAAGTACCAAAATGTTTCATATTTCTTGTCTCATTGAATTGGTAAACCTTGCTCCTGCTGTTACTAAAGCACACTATAAAATCTTGAAATACACATTCCACATATTTTGTTATTACTCATGTTAAACATGTTATTGTTACTTAAGTTTGAAAAGAAATTGATTTTACATTTCCCAGAATACAGCTAACATTCTTTGACTGATTCTTTAAACAAAGCTTTTTCTCTCTCCCTTTTTCTGAGCTAGCTATAGAACTTACATATATGTATCTGATCTTTCGATGCTAGGAAGCTGGGGTGGGGGGAGGGTAGTGGTGGGGGAGAGAGAATTGAGTAGCAAAAATAACCCATTCCCCAGGTGATTGCAAGAGCTCTGAAGTCAGTTACTTAAAATCAAACCCTGAGTTGTCAGTCTTCTAATGAGGAAAGGGATGTGAACACACTTCCCCCCCCCCACTGCACCTCAGTCACTTGGACTCTTGCATACAGCCTACTCTTCTTGGAGCAGGATAGGCTAGAAAATGTGTGTTACACTTGCACTCAAGAATTGTTCAGCTGTGGTTCAAAGTGCAGAACAGTACTGCTGGGCACCATCATTCCTTAGAAGCTTATGAAGTGTTGAGTAGGCCTTCTCCCATTACATTCTCCACTGACAAGTCTGAGATGATAGTGATTCATTTCCTTTCTCTACTCCATTGACTAAAGCATAAAGACACCTTTGAGTCAACTTCTGTACCTGCATCGACACATCCATACAATTTTCTTGGCAACAGTACTACAGTCACTTCTTTAGTTAAAAACTGTTTTACTTCCCAGTCTTGTCTACAGCTCTGGAATTATCAGCCATTTGAGGTAGGCAACATCAGGAAACCGGAGCATCAGGGGGTTCAGAAATACTCTTTATTGTTGTAGGGTATAATAACAGAATGTTGAAAACCTTCCGAGTTTTTCTACTACATCTTATACCAAACAAAAACAAAGGTTTCTTTTGAGTTTCTTTTTCTTGCTTTTTATATTTCCTAAGGCTGTAATCTTTTCTGAACCATCTCCTCCCTTAATAGTTTATTCATCCCTCCCCCCTTCCCAGAGCCAGGTTTACATTCCATCACAGAAATTCTGTGGTGGTTTCCCATCCAAATATTAATCAGGCCTGACCCTGTTTAGGGTCAGAAAAGGTTGGCCAGCTGCTGTCACCTTTTGCGACTAATCCCATTGGATATGATAACAGTAGCCTCCTTTGAGTCAAATTCAGGTCCTGGGGGTTTCATGAGCACATCCATGATTTTTTCTCATTAATATGTAAAAAAGAAACTTTTTTTCCCAACTTTCTAGAATAGTTTACAACCTTGGTATTTTCTGATGATCTTCCACCCAAATATCAACTATATCCAGCACTGCTTAGCTTTTTCAGATAAGCATAGACCATGGTCATCTAGGTGTTGCCATTCCCACTGAATAGTAATTTTCAAATGGTTTCTATTTTACTTGATTTGTGCTTTATTACCTAGAAATGTATTATTTGAATTTATTTTGAAAAACTAAAAGGTTTTACAACAATCAGTACACATATCAGTACACACATATAAATTATGCTTTATTTCCTAGTCCTGGAAGAACAGATAAATCAGCTTAGCTTTTACTAAGACTTTTGCTTTATTTCCCATTTGTAAGGATCAGATCAAATCAAGTCAAACATTACTATGGTTTTAAACTAGATCACAGTCAAAACCTGGTTATTAAAATTACACACACACACACAAGAGTAATATAATAAAACAAATTAACATATTTCAACTCTCACTTCAGATACCTTATTTAAACCAGTGCTATAGAATTATAGTCATATGGTAATTCCTTATTGCTAACAAAATTTAGCAATTAAAAATAGAACTTTAGCATCCCTGTCAGGTAAAAGGAACTGATCATAAAATTTCTCCAAATGTCCTGGATTTTTTAAAAATAAAGATTGAATTAACCTAAGGTAAGAATCAGAGTGAAATTGACAGAGAGGAGAATATATTCAATTGACTCAGTCTCACCTGGTACACACAGGCAGAACCTTGGGGACACTGTAACCTTACCAGTCTTCCAAAAAAGCCTATGACAGAGCATTAAATTGGGCTTTGGAGATGCCCATCAATATTTAGGATGGATGGATGAATACAGAAGAACTGCTAGGATAAATCTTTAGAAATCTGTGAGCATCAATATATAATACAGATTCAAACTAAGTCATTTTGTAATACTGTGTCCTAGCTCCTCTGTTTAATGATCTTCTTAGCCTTATCTAGTCCTTGATATTTGATACTCAAGTGAAAGGCCATATGAATGCAATTTGCTTGAAATGCTCTTCCATCATGTAGATCTAAAATTGTCGGCATTAGTGGCAGCAACCCAACTGAGGTCAGGATATGCCTTAGTGAGGTTGTCAGCATAACTAGTCAGAATGTTTGGCAGCCTGGCCCCTAGTTTTAGTAATGCATGCGGAACACATCTAGGGAACTGAAAAAGAGATCTTAAGAAACGTGGTGGAACTTTTTCAGAGGAGGCATAGTTCATATGAGGTCCTAAGTATGTCCTATATAATAACTGAGCAATGATTTCACAACAAACAATTTAACAGCTGCTGGAATATAATTCCCTCCTTGTTTATGATGGAAGACAGGTGCATATATTTGCAAATTATACACATACACACACACATAGACACACAAACAATTTTCCAAGGTAGTAGTCATAAAATAAAATATTAGTTTCCTGAGTTCATGATATCTTTTAATTAATCTCAGCTTCAGGCAAAAGGAAAAAACCTTATGTGACATTTTAACATGGGATAGCATTCCTTTTGTTTTATTAAATGCCTCTCTCTTGAATTTGGAAAAGTGCTGACTCGATTTTTAAGAAATAGGTGGTATAGTAATATAACATTTACTCAAAACATTTAAAAGAAACACAGCAACCTTTGCTAAAAATAAATCTGAGCCTGTATATTAGCAACAAAGAATTATATTGCTTGTGCACTTTAGTTTTAAAATGGCAGATATTTTAGAATAGAATTTGCAAGCACTCAAGCATTTACCTGCTTTGCTGGAAAAAGGTACTTATGGCTTTTTGATGGTCAGAGGATAAAATTAGTTTAGTTAGATGGAGTCCTGAACCATGAGTTATCATAAAAAATGATTAATGCATTGCTAAGGCAGCAAGTGACAGCCAACTCCAGAGGAGCATTGTAAAGGGCAACAAGTTAAAAATCAATATAAAATAACACATAGCAATGATATATAGATCTAGTATATTTAGCTCTTGCAGTAAAGTTTATTTCTGTGAAAGAAAGATATTCACTATATGTTGGCTTGCAAGGTCATCTGAAGTTTAGAGATCCTAGCTTACACAGAATAGCTTGAGCATGCTTGGGGTGAAATGGGTTTTGGTTGTACCTATGGCATACTGACCAAAAAATACCTTGTGGTAACTTTTGGTACAACTCAAGCTGGTAATCTAATCTTGCTAAAAACATTAGGTAAAAGCACCATTGATTTTACAATGTTGATTAGTATCTATCAGTCTAGATCTAGAGACAGTCATGGCATATGAAAAACTGTAACTTGGAATGTAAGAGCAGTGTATGGTAAAATATGAATTAATAAAGAAATGAAAGAAACATACTGTAGATATGCCTTGTATATGTGAAACTGAAAGGGGAAGGATGTAACAGATCTGAACAAAGATGATCTTGTCTGATCTTGTGAACTGAGGTAAATTAATACACGCAAGAAAGTGAAGGTGTAGTTTAATTTTGGACAAACAGACTAAATATACTGTATGCCAGAAAGTCTGAACTGGTGTCATCTAGGTTGTTGGTGAATATGAATGCAGGAATACGTAAGCTGGTGATAGTTGCATGTTACGCTCTTGTGAATGAAGACAACTGAAGAACTGGACGTGAGTTATGAGAAAAAAAATAGTCAACATTCAGAATGAATATGATCCAAGGAAAAAAGTAGGTGGGAAAGGGATGCATGAGTACAGAAAAAATGATGATATATATGTATGTCTTTACACCACCATTCCTACTCCTCAGTCTCTTGACAACCTTGATCCAATCATTGCTCCTTATAGCTGGCCAATAAGAAAGTGCAAAGTATAACATTCAGTGCCTTGTTGTGAACCGCAGATCCCATTATAACAAAAGTCACCTCACTTCCACACCACATAAAAGGGAAGGAAAACAGATCATACCATCCTCTCCCCACATCATGTCAAATGCAACTATCTGGCTACAAACACAAAATGGGAGTCTGGTGCATACAATATAATGTAGCCCTCAGTCACAGTGTTATACTCTAGAGCGGCCTTTCTCAACTGAGGTTCCAAGGCAGCCTAGAGTTCTGCATGAGGTCACTAGGGATCCTGTGATCATGACTGGAAAAAAAAATACATTTTTTAAAATTTCACATACTGTACTGTGAGCTGTAGATACAATAATTTTTATGCAGTGTTCCCTGAGACCTGAAAATTATTTCAAGGATTTCTCCAGGGTAAAAAGGTTGAGAAAGGGGAAAAGAGATACCACACTAACTTTTAACACATTTACACCATCAATACATTCTTATTTGGGATGGTACATTTTCCCCTTTCTTTCACATTTAACACATCTCATACCTTTAGATGAAAAGGCAGTCCTAAGTACTATAATGAAGCTACAATTCATCCAGAATGCATATGTCTATTTAACATCACTTCTTTGCAAACTCTCTTGGCTTCCTATTGGTCTCTGGGTGCAATTCAAGGTGCTTTTTGTCACCCACAAAGTCTTTCATGGCACAGGGCTGCATTATTTGCAGGACAGCCTTATCTCCAATTATGTCTGCCCATCTCATGAGATCTGAGTGGGCACACTTCAGGCCCCATCCATCAGTCAATGCCATCTAATGGAGTCAGGGAGTGTGCCTTCTCTGTCATTGTGCCTGCCCTTTGGAATAGCATACCCCTGGAGGCCTTCCATAAGACTTTAAAAATGTGGGTTTTCTCTCCAAGCACTGGATTAGCACATTGGATGAGCCCATCCATTAAATGGTTTAGGATTTCAAACATGTTATGTTTTTGGCCTCAGCTTGTGCTATTTTATGTTGTGTTGTTGTGGCTTTATATTATTTACTTTGCTGTTTTTTAATCCTACCTTAGCCTCCCAGAGTTACATTTTGCAAGTTGGATGTACATAGACACTGTTTAAATAAGGAAAATAAATACTTTGTAGAATGGAGACCCTGGAGGCCATTCAAGGGCAAGTGTAGTCCTCAAATTAAGTGGACCAACTGCCACTGCGATGACCACCCTTCTGAAGCCACCACTCCTGCAACACCAAAAGTTTGCTTTCCTTGCAGTTGCTCCAGGTTCCCAAAGACTGGCCAGAAAACCTTCTTATTCTCCAGGTATATTTCATCGTACCAAAATGGAGAGAGGGATAGTTATAGTAGCACCTGTCCTCCCAGGCTAGCTTGCTTCCCCCGGAGGAGTGCCGTTAGAGGCAGGAAACGGGATTTAAGACAAGGACGACTTCGGTCGAAGTGGCTTTGGGTCTGTTGTGACTGTACTGCAACAACAGATACCTCCCCCTCCCTCCCATGGGGAGCTACAGCCTCCTTTTTCTCATAATACTGTTTCTACAATGTGCTGCTTCTGAAATGGACTCCAGCGAAAGCAGTACTTCTCCATATGGCTTCCTCTTAGGCAGCCTAATTGACACCACCCACCTCAGAACAGCCACTTCCATTTTCTGAGCTCCCTTCCCCCTCCCCCGCCTTCCTTTCCTCAACCTTCTTCTCGCCCGTGTGACGTCACACGTTCGTTCCCTTTCGCCCCTTCGGCGTATGCAAATGTAGTCCCTGCTTGGAGGAGGAGTTGCCCGGATGTTGGGAGCACCTCCCCTTTGTTGTTGCTTGCTCGTTCGCGTCTCCTCTCCTTCGTCTCGTCTCCGCCTCCTTCTCTTTTTCTCCCCCCTCCCCTTCCCCCTCCCCCTTCTCCAGGTTGCGGGTCAGTGCGAGCCACTGCAGCAGTAAAACCGTCGGGAACCGCCACGAGCCGCTCCGGCCCTGCAGCAAATAACAGTCGAGCTCGAGCCCAGGCGCAGCTGGGCTGAGGTAGAGCCGCGAGGGAGGGAGGAAGGAAGGAAGGCGAGAGCGAGGCAAGCGAGGAAGGAAACCGTCGCGCGCTGCGGTAGCAGCAGCAGCAGCTGCGAGAGAAGAGCAGGCGACGGCGGCCGGCACTCGGCTGTGGATTTAGCTGCGGGCAAGCCCCTCAACACCCTCCCGCCACCATGGTAAGGGGCCGTCGGGGTTCTCCGCGTCCATCTTCTGCAGGCCTTGACGGAATATTCCAGGGCGGTTAAAAGGGATGAGGCGAAGGCGAGTTTCTCTTTTATTGAAAGGGAGGTCCTTCTTCGCCTCGTCTTTTCCGCCT